>NC_090446.1:595005833-595623749 GCF_031143425.1 Pleurodeles waltl | reverse complement strand
GTGTCTGCTACGTTATTATCTAAATCAGGTCTAGGGCATTCGGTCTTGAGCAAGTACGAACTTCCTTGTCATAACTTTTCCTAAGGTTATCATGTACGTACTGCGCCACTTCTGCAGATGGAAGCTAGATAGAGGACCTAGGGTGCACGATTTCTGAGGGGTCGAAATCTAACAAATGAGAAGTGGAATGCTTTTTAGCTTCTTACTGGGGATTGGTGCAGTAAGGTCATTCGAATCTATATCAGAGGAGTCTCCTGAAGTGGAGGAATTATTCAAGGTGCTGTAATTATGCTAGCAATACGCTTCTTGCGCAGTTTAGCAAAAACCTCTGCATGAATGTCCTCCGAGGAATCTTCATTTGTCAGATTCTTAGTTTTAGTCTTAGATTTGGAAGCTACTTGAGGGTTGCTCCCTTCAGGGGTAGTAGGAGACGTATCCGGCACCCAGCCTTGAGAGTGGGCGTATTCTAGCAATTGCCCTGAAAAGGGGGCCTAACGCTCTCACCAAGGCATCATTTACAGACTGTTGCACTCTAGAATCGAGTGCCTCGACTAAATTCACCTCAAGATGATTGTCATTATCCTCAGGGTAGTACCCAGCATCTTGATCACTCCATTGCGCCATGGCAATAAGGGTGCCAGTAACAAAATATCTAGGGAGAGTGAAAAACCCCTCTTCAGGCAACAAAAGGAAAAAACAAGCCCTTAAATAATGACAGGAGGGAGCTGCCTGAAAATCACTCTAGGCAAAGCCTAATATTATTTTACAACCCAGATAATCTATTATCTGGGCGTCAGGGACACACTTTTCCAGCCTGTAGGCTCCTTTCAAACAGAATTGCCCTAGCGCGCTAAAATCACGAGCCGATCTGCAGGGGAAACTGAAGGGAACAAATCGGCTCGTAAAAACGCGTGCGCCGGCAAAAACACAATTGACAAGAAAAACAGACTGCGCGCAGTGCGCGCGGTGCTCCCGCTCCACCAAAGTAAACAAAAACGCTGGCATAAAATATGCAAAGTAAAGCCTTACAGCACACGAAATCGCAACGCTAAATTTGTTTCAATCAATATTAAATAACAGTATAAACATCATAGAAAATGTAAGAATAGAGAAAAATGTCACAGCAAAGAAAGAGGATATGACATTGGGGGTCAGAGTATTTATGGTGTTAGGTCACGATATGTGATTGGTGCATGTGGCATGATAACATGTGTTTCTTGGGAAATGTAGTTTTTATCTTTATAAGTTTGTTATTGGCTGCTGTGAAAGTTCAGTAAAGGAAGAGACAGCATAATCTGAGCCTCCGGTCCTGACATAGAATTAAACACTCCCAAAACCTGCGAATGACACGCTTATGCTGAAAAGTGGCGAGACAGGACTTGGCAACAGCAAATGAAAAATACATCTACAGGAAGGTAAACGGCAAGCGCGAAGTGCCAATTAGCACGTGAATAATGAAATCAAGTCATAAACCAATTTATGGCTATCTTACATGCAAAAAATAGATTAATGATACTTAACTGACTGCAGAGCAGCAAAGAAAAAGGAGCCTTTATGTCTCTTACAGGTTATTTAGGACTCGGGTTCTATGGTTGGTCATGTGATGTTAACATGTTCATGGGATATGTAGTGTTTTTAAACTGTGTTTTGAGTGGCTACTGTAAAAATAAAGCATAGAAAGAGAAGCATAATCTGAGCCTCGGGTCCTGACAGAATTAGGGCAAAAAAGCACCGGCCAGTATTCTGACGGGTTAATCATTAAGACGTTACCAGCACAAGCTTCTAACGAGAAATGACTGGTGGGGCTGATTCAATACCGATCAGGAGGCACCCTAGCGAGCCTGGCCGGACAAACGGAACGGTTTAGGAAAGGCTTAACAACTAAGCGACGAAAATTAAAACATTAACAAAATAAAAGGTGGTTCAGCCCCCACAGAGTTTGCTCTTCAAGTTACGTAGATTTCAAGGAGACATGCAGTGTGATTTCAAAGAGTCCATTTCTGTCTGCAGCTATTTAGTCCTCAAGTTCCACTTCAAAATCTGGTGGGGAGGTGTTATCATCTGGGTCCTGCCCGGCCCCAATACAAAATCTGGGGGTGGAAATTCCGTCCGATACTTCAGGAATCCACTTCTTACACCTATATGAACACATTCACTCCGCACCGCACGAAAGCTGACAGCCGACCCCAGGCTCGCGAACCTACAATACAGTGACTCCGACACTGCCAATACACGCCGGGGAAGGAAGGGAATCCCGTTCACCATAGGCGCGCTACTCCATAGCCCCGCCTCCATTATGACAGCAAGCAGTTCCGGAAGTGGTTAAGTGAAACGGACGTGACATAATACTGGGAAGTGCTGCGAAACAGCCAGCCGGGAGAGAAGAGGGACTGAACTGAACTGGAGGGGAGGTGAGATGACAGTGGAGAAAGGTGGTGGAATAGGATTTTTAGGGAGGAGTATACGGGCTGCTTCTGGAGGAAAATCGGGATTATAGCTTGAGTTCTGTTATGAAGCTGTGTATGAGATTAGATGCAACACCAAGCTCTCACTTAGCGTTATATCCCTCCGCAGAGTATGTATGGCCTTTTAGGTGTAGCGGTAATCGAGCCAGTACATATTGTGGCCGGGAGGGTAGCTTGTCCTGGCCATGAAGAGTGTGACCATACATTGCGGCTTGGGAAACGTTGGGCGGGGGCATATTTACGGATGTGTTCAGAATAACTTGTCTTGTCCATTGGTAAGATGTAGGGGGGCATTGAATCTGTCCAAGGAGGGGAGGTGTAGAGCACATGATGTGCAGGGCGGTGACATGCCGTACCCAATTTTTAGCAGGAGTTTGCTAAGGTCAGCACTGAAATTGTGGGCTCCGGGACTTAATTAGGGAGACTGTATTCACGTTTGCACTGGTTGTGTAGTGTTAAGATGGTTGTATTTATTACATGAAAGAACAACAAATGCTACAGCAATATTATTCATTTTGAGTGACATGTATACATTTATTTACATTTTGGGACTGCTGCTTCAATAAAGAGCAGTGGTGCTGGTGTCATAATAGTCCTCTGCTAGTGCCCGTCACATCTCCACCAATATCTGTTTCACGAAATTGTGCTAGCCCTAGTTCGTTTAATTGTCCTTCAGGTACTAGAATGCCGAAGAGGTCCTGGACACTGAGTTTCTGGACCAGATGTTGATAACAAACAGGCGGAAAGGCACTGAACGGTAGGAATGGCATTTGCGGCAGCCAACGTCGCCGCTGTGGAAGTTCGAGATAGCTGCCTTCTAAAGCAAACTTGATAAGGATGACCCCATCCTTATCAACAGAAGCTCCCAGGACTTCTAGTCTATAGTGCCAGATAATGCAACGTACTGCTGTTGGAATTACAAGTCAAACGTCTATCAAAGTAAATGTTTATAGTATTGAAATGATCTTTAAATGCTAAACTTGTATGTTGCTTTTCCAGGCTATTTTTGACCAATACTTTATTTAATGAGTCCGTTGGCGCAATTTCTTCAGTAACTTGATCTCCCAGTACAAGCGGAAAAAGAAATGCATGTAGGAGAGCTTTAATCTATATTCATGCCAGTGGATGCTTTCCTCTCTTGACCTGAAACGCATTGAATTTCGTGCCGATCAAAGTTTAGGTAACCAATAATACTGGGTACTTTGGGCACATGGGAAACATCCAGGTTGTGCAGAATTCTGGGGCCTCGAGTCGTGCAGCAGAGCCCTCTGGGTAGTTGTGCATGTATTGCTAATGGATGGTTGGCGTTTGGACGACACTCTGTGCGAGGGCTGGAACCAGATCTTGTTGAGTCACTGAAGCTACTCAATGCAAATAAAATGCTATAAAATCGATATGACATGTACCATTGCTGGTGAATTCTCCCTAGGCTTCTGCCCTGTTCCCAGTTTGCTGGAGCTGTCCACCATGGAACAGTGTGCCTGTGTGGAGAGGGAGCTGGAGAAAGTGTTGCACAAGTTCCTGAGTTATGGGCAGCACAGCAACCAGAACTTGGATGAACTCCTCCGATCTGTTGGCGAGCTCCGAGAGCAACTCTCAAGTGCAGGTATCTATTGTTCATCCCCAGTACAGACTGACACACCCCACGTCCCCTCTACACCATGTCCATTTATCAAACAGTACAGTGACTTTGCCGCATCAAAATACTGGACCACTGGAAAACAACCATCAAAACAAAATAACTGGGCCCCAGTTGTCTATGAGATCTGTTCTGAGGAAATCACTGACCCCAGCACATTACCACCTCTGTGGTTTGAGTTCTCTCTTTATTAAGATCGTGTGCCACTTGGTTTTTGTCAGCTATATCCATTTTCTTATTTCTGCTAGCGATCTTTTTTGCCCTGTCTAGTATTCAGCTATCAATTCAACACAACTTATATTGCATTACTGGCTATTTTTTGTCCCTGGCACAAATGACAGCTAAACAATATTTCCAATGGAAACTTTTCACTCGAAATGTATAATTACATTACTGTGCTCTAACCATCAATTTAATGAGAAGAGGACATCGCATGCTGTGATTTGCAGACACATTTTTTTCATTTGAAAAGCTACTTGTAAACATCACGAACACATATTTAGAAACAAATATTGCCAAAAGCTACAAATAAACAGGAACTTGTGAGTGAAAAAGAGGCACAGTAGTACGTATGGCAAAGTGATTTGTATCTAATGTAGGTGGTTACATTTTTTTTTGTAAAAATAAATAGGCAATGATTATAGCCAAACTATTTTACAGTTTGAAACTGTAGTATTCGTAGGTCCTTATATGCTGATGTTTTTACCACAATTGCCAGTTTCCCCAAAGGTAATCTTCAGGACAGAGTGACATGGCTATTTCAGATGTCAAAGAATTGTTGTAAACTATGGTGTACCTTTTTATTTAAAGGATTAAGATACTTATACAAGGTACATATTAAGTGATTCATAAGGATGTCACTGGCTCCAAGCAAAGCAACCTTTGCAGTTTCCACTTCACCTGCAGTCCGACCATATTATACTAAGTTTTTGGCACCCTTCTGAATCACTTAAATACCTACTCAGTTACCCTTTTGAATACCTTATCACCCCGTCAATTGTATACCAACCACAAATGAAGGATTTTCTTAAGGAAAGCTGTTACATGGGCCATATCCTGAAACGTTCCTGCAAATCTTGATTAATTTCTATGCCCATTTGTAGGGACAGCGGTTCATTTCTCATCTTTGCTCAAAGGTTTTTACACAATTAGGCAAAGTCCTTGCACATGTTGGTCCTCAGTGATGGGTACATAATATACATGCGACAAAAATGTATTTGTTCATTTAAAGTTACATATTTACAGTTAGATCCAATATGGTACATCATAATGTAATAGTTACTATAAGTCCATTCTCGTTTACAGTATGGTCACCAACACGTTTTGTGCTCAGCAGTATTCCTATTCCGCTTCCCCAGTGCTTAATACAGAGTGTGCTTCCCAACATTTAAATATATAGGTCTTGGTATTTCTAAAGCATAAACCTAGCTGGCTTGCAGTTTGCAGTGGAGTGCTGTACAGGGAGCAAGTCCCCCTGGAGATACATGGAGAAAGGGACAGAGGGAAGAGGTAAAGCTAGAGGAAGAGGTGAGAAGTCAGACTCTCTGAGGTAGTGTTCTTTGAGGAGGTGAGCCTTCAGTTTCTTTGTGAATTGTTAGAGTTGTGCTGCCTAGATGTCGGACTGGGGACATATGCTGAGAAAATGTGTTTTCTTGTTTTCTCCTGCCCGCAGCGTTTAGCCTCTAATCTGGCAAGGCGAGGTTGGAACTCCTCATCTGGTGTTGACCTCCAGATATTGATACTTTGTTATGTAGCTAAACAGGGATCTTGACGAGAAGGCCTTGTAAGTGATACATCTGATCTTGAAGATATTCTGGGATTGCAGGGGGTGATCCAGTGGTAGATTGTTTAGTAGAATAGTGTTGTGGTCTGAGTTCTTCAGCATCTTGATGAGACATGCTGCTGCTTGGATTGTCTTTCAGGGGAACAAGGGTTGTCTCTACAATGTCATTGAACAAGGTATTACCTCCATCTAGGTGGCGGAGAACTAGGGCTTTGAACTGCCATTTGTCTCATGAGAACAAGTGTTTCACTTTTTTCAGGAGAGTTGGAACCAGGCTATCCTGACCTTTTTGGGGCTATGTTCTTTGAGTGAGGGGTTTGAGTCGATGGAGAATCTGAGAAATTTGGCTTATTCCGCTTGTTGGAGTGTAGTTGGAGGGTGATGGCCGAATCATAGAATGTTTGGTAATGCTGGCAAACTGGATAAAGTCGGCCTTCAAGGGGCTTAGAATAGTGTATTTTGTTGACTCCAGGTTTGAGTATGTTCGAGCCAGGCTTTAAGTGTTGTTGATTGAGAAGATTTTGACTTAGTTGGGTGCCACATAGTGATGGATCTTGATGTTGCTATCTTAAGGATGGTTCCCAGGGGTTCCATATAAAGGCTGAACTTTATGGGTGATGGCACGTAGCCCTGGGGTACTCTGCAGGTGATAGGAAGAGTTGGGATCTGGTAGTTCCTATCTGAACTAGTTGCTAGTGGTTGGCGAGGTAGGATGTGAACCATTGTAGGATTCTGCAAGTAAAGCTAATACAAGTTTTCATGGTATGGATCAGTGCTGGATGGTGAGTGGTGTTGAAAGCTGCAGAGAAGTCAGACAAGACCATGAGACAAAAGTTATTTTTGTCATTGCAGAAGAGGGAGCCATTGACTATTAGGAGTGTTGCTGTCTGAATACTGCAGCATGAACTTAAATTTATAGCCTTGAAATGGGTTATTGTTGCTGATGTGCTCCTGAAGTTGGGAGATAACTGACTTCTCGATTCTTCCCCCCCCCCCCCCCACCCCCAACAACAACAAATGTGAGGTGGATTATGGGACAGAAGTTATCATGGTCGGCTGGATCTAGTTTAGGCTTTCTCCGCAGTTGGAGGTTTTATCCGGTCTTGCGGCTGTCCTGGAAGGTGCCTTGGGCAACAAAGCATTGACATTCCATATTGATATAGCCTTTTTTACTGTACTGCTTGCAACCCTGCCTGATGCACGTAGGTTGTCATTGCTGATAATCTTGAATGGGGTGGTCAATAATGTAATTGTGTCTGATATTCTCACTATTACTACACCAACATTTTTAGTAACTTTGTTATGGTTTTCATTGAACATAAGTAGCACTTATTACAGAAAAGGTTGGAGACCTCTGATCTAGGTTCTGTTGTGTGATGATGGTGGCATGAATTATTGCTGAGTGTGAATTGATGAACATGATTTTAAGGTGGAGAAGTGGATGTTTTCCAGTGGCTGGTAGGCTCTTGATTTTAGTTTTGTGAGGATGATGAGTATGTTTATGGGGTCCTGGTGTCAGAATAGGAATGTTGTGTAGTGGTGTTTGAGAAACATGATGGAGGGTGTTTTACTGTGGTAGCCAGGATTCCGGTCATAGGTGATGTCCATGTGTTAGCCACTTTTAGCTTGGGATGCCCGTGGGCAGGTATTTGAAGGCTATGGAGAGTGGGAAAATGCAACAATGCCATGTGCTGTTGAGATGCGTGATGAGAAATGAAGTCTGCCTGTCTGTGTTCTTCTCTTAAACATTGTTATGGCAAGAAAGCAGTGATGTGCAGCTGAATGCTAGAAAGTTCAGTGTAGTAGCTTCATGTTGAGATGAATGCTTGGAAATCCCGAGAAGCCTTCTTGCTCAGATGGATACTGGGAAAATCATGGAACAGTCTGCAATGTCTCAGATTAATTGTTGTCCATTCTTATGGACAGTATGGCAGCCCAGCTTTGATGGTACTAAGGCTTCCATCTCATTTGATCCATGATACGTACACATTTTTTTGGTATAAAGTTTGATAGTCAAAAAGTTGTATAAAAATAAAGAGTGGCATGAATCATTCTTAATCTAAAATTATAAGGTTTTCCAGTTTCAGCCCTTCTTTGCTAACCCTTTGTCTGAATGCCCTATCACAGGCACAGTTTGACTGAGTGTGATGCCCCTTTGATGGTGTGTAGCCGAGGACCCTATAATTATATTATAATTGATTCCTTCTCATCCTTATTTTTTAGAAAACGTTTGGATTATCAAATTTTCTATCAGAAAGATTTTTACTTAATGTTTTGGATCAGCGGAGAAGAAAGCATTGTTAACTGATGAGGTTGGGTTGTCATACTATCGATAAGAATGGATTTTTACTAATCCGTTAATTCAGAAGAGAAATTGCGAACTGTTTATTAATTTTGAGGTGCGTGCTTTTATTAGGCCCTGAGGAAGCAGAATTCTGCTTACTGTATTAGACATGTAGATTGGCATACTAACAATAAGAATGAGCGTCTATTAACTGTATTAGATAATGCTTTTATGCCACTTTGGTACTAACTGTAAAGATGTCGCTTTGAGTGTTGCAAAGTCCGTGGGTACAGTTTCTTCTATTTTACTTTTTGAAAAAACAACAACTTGGTAGACAGATAATATTTATATGGCATGCAGAGCAATTGCATGTTCCTCTAACAAGGGAGGTTGATTTAATTCCCAGTTTCACTGTAAAGAAACCACAATTACTATTCCTGCACAAAGCCACATTCTAGCGCCTTAAATGCTATAGAAGGGGAATCACTGTTTTTAGACTCTCCAGTCAAAATGTCTTTCTCATTGCACTTTTTTCCTCTTTATTGTAAACCATAAATAGATAATGGGTTGCATTTTTTTTGCAAAATGATGTTATGCAGCTGATTTGATGACTTCACATCTGTTATCTCCAGCTAGTAGGGTGGTCGCAATTGATTCCTTCAGGTAACCATGACATTCATTCTCTTGCCCGAGGGTCAGCACTGGATACAGTTATGTAAATCTTCAACAATGCCCCAGCCACAGGCGTTGTAGTCACACAGAGTTTAATTGAGGCATTTGTGATCTAGCCCAGCCTAATGAAGTATGTTTGCTGTATTCCTTTGCTTCAGAACTTATTCTGGACATATTGCTGTTACCTTTTATTTGTTTAATTTGCATGTCTTTTACACACTGCAGAGCTAAATTATTCCTAGACAAAGAGGTATCTTTTATATTGAGTAATCAGTTGCTGACTGGCAGCATTTTATTCACAGTTGAATTTACATTTCTGTGTAAATTAGCTCTGCAGGGAACTCCTCTGTCGCCCACACTTTCACTGGTGATGTCCCAGTGCTGCCGCAAGATTAAGGACACAGTGCAAAAATTGGCATCTGATCACAAAGACATCCACAGCAGTGTTTCGCGAGTGGGGAAAGCTATTGATAGAGTAAGTACATCTTAGTAGGTGCTATGATGCTGGTCCATGACCACTGCCTGGAAGGGTCTGCTGTATGCAGGGGTTTTGGCACAGTGTGGGACATTGTATGAACTACATGGAGTCAAGAAGAATATTTTGTGCAAACGTTCCAGTGGGTTCTGGGTGGGAGAGACCGTTGGTGTGATTGTAGTAATTGTAAATACAGAGAACCTCGTGTGTGGGCTAGAGAAGCCAAGTATACTTCCCAGAAAGTTGAGAGGGGGCATCTTTTCCCGCAGCAGGGCAAGGCTTCAGCATGGCGTAGAAAGCAATCTATTGTCTGGTGGAGGATGGCAGTGGGGAAGAACTATTTACATTACTCACAGTTGTGGGTTGGTGTGGATGTAGAGGCATGGAGAGTACCTCAAATGCATACAGTATTGTGTATGTTGCATGGTGTGTGTGCGCCATCAGTGCTCCTCTTTTGACTGTCAGTGGACCCTGATCTCTCTTGGCTTTAATTTTACAGAACTTTGATGCAGAAATCTGTGCCGTTGTATCAAATAGTGTCTGGGAAGGCCGTGACAAACAACAGCTTCTGCAGATGGCAATTGTGGAACATTTATACCAGCAAGGCCTACTGAATGTAGCAGAGGAGCTGTGCCAGGTAATCCAGTGGCTAGGGGTTGCTGAGTGTGCCAGGTGATACAGCAGATCAAGCTTGCCGAGTGTGACCAAGTAACTGTAGCAGTTAATGTGTCAGTTTGAATCTTAGTGGCATGGTACAGGGTATGTGTAATAGTATCTATTACTCCGAGATTGTTTGCTTTGTAGAAGTTATGCCATCTAATTTGGCAATAAGAACTTGCTGACTGGGGCAACGTTGTGATGAGTGATGTTAGCCAATCTGTAGGAAAGCTTTGCCTTATAATGTGGTTTCTGCCACTTTCTATGAGTAACGGAGTAGTCTCCTAGGCTGTCTTATTATTATTATTATTTTTTTTTTTAATGGCTACATACAGCCATAGCATGCTTCAGAGCACTTTCTGCATGTACTATAGGAAGGGTAGAATCTTTCAACCTTTAGAAGGTCTGGCAGTAGCTTTCTACTGCACCTAGTTGTTGCTCCGTGGCTCACCACATCTGAGCACTTTAAGGAAAGTTTTGGCAACAATCTGTTTTCATTGCCAAACCTAGAGCTGTTTAGCTTGAGAACCTTTTTGGTATTTTTGCCTTGTGCTAATGCATTGTGGACCATAGCAGAATTTGTGGTTCCACTTTCCTGCACTAGTAGACAGGGACGTGTATTCAGAGGCAGGTGATCATTGATTACAGTGGCTGGCCTCTGCGTCTCTTTCTGTGGCTGCTGAACACTGGTGTTTTGGAAATATATGGCAGTACGTTTTCGGGCCCTCTGACTTGGTAGTTTGTTCCCTCACAAAATTTGACTGCGGGTAATATTTTGGCAACAGCATTGCCCCTAAGATTATTTACTAACTTTACTTGGATCAGACCAAAAGATGGCTGTGCCAGGGTGTACCCTGTGGGTGGTAATTTACAGTATTAAGAGTATGTTCTTGGTCCATTCAGCCATGCTTCTTTTGAAGTGAGGCTGCTGGCTTTGTAGTATGGTGGGTTTACACTCACTGGTGGAATTGCACGGCACTGACAGAAGTGTTGTAGTGGTGGGGTTGTTGGAATAGGTTAGGAATAATTTTATTTTCTTCTTGTTCTTTAAGGAGTCGGCGCTCAGTGTGGACCTCGGCTTCAAGCAGCCGTTCCTTGAACTGAACCGCATCTTAGAAGCTCTCCAGCAACACGACTTACGGCCAGCACTGGAGTAAGAATACCCCATACTGTCCAGCACTTTCTGTCAAACAGATTTTGTTTAACTAAGTATCCTAGGTCTTTCTAGCTTTACTACAGGGGGACATGGCCTGTGGGTTGGCACTTTACTAGTGTAACTACTAATATGAAACCTTCCTAGCACTTATTGTTTCTAGATAATTGCAAACATGCTTACATCTCTAAACTGTTGGCAGGATTCCTGTAGTACTCTTTTGCATAATCGGAATATTCTGTAAATGTCATTTGCAGTGAGTATAAATAGAAAGGGCTATCCTCTTTTGCACTTTCCCTAAAATATAGTTGGGATTTCAGGCTGTTTCACAAAGGCATTGAAGAGAACTTGAAAGAACACTACCGTAGTACTACTTCTTGTACCCTTAAATGCTTTTGTGAATTGCCCTCTAAGAATTTGCCCCTAAGCATCTATATGGCAGCCATCTGATTCAAGGATATGGCCTCCTTTTTATGGTCAGCCTTGATCGCTCAGCTGTCTCCAGACAATTGTGTAAGAATCTCCAAGGAGGGACTTTGGCTCTGCCCACATGTTGAGAGCCAGGAGTGCATGTTCTGATTGGGCACAAATAGTGTGCTTCCATAAATCAAGCGCTTGCCCTCCACACAGCTGTGATCATTTTGTTTACTTATCCAGCTGCCTGAGGTTGAACTTCCAGGGGCACACATGCTTCTAAAGAGTTTCAGATCAGTGCTTCCCAAACGTTTTAGAACCACACCCACTTTTTAGTTTAACAAACCTTCGCTATCCCCTTTTCTTTAGTGGCCATGAGGCAGGGATTTTTTTTTGTAATGTAACTAAGCATTGTGTGCTAGTACATTGTCATTGACAGCACATTTTTCCACTGTAATAGTGGCTAAATTTGCACAGACATACGATTTTACTGATAAAACCATATTGCACACAAGTGGTGATATGTGAAAAAAGACTTTCAATGAATATTTATTACTTTGCATCACCAAGTAAAGTATCTTGATTTGTTCTGATTCTATTCAAATCTTTGTTTCCATCACACTTCAGAACTACAAACAAATGAGCTCCATTTTTCCTTTCTTAACTGTTAAGTGTGTATATTTCATTTACAGGTGTTTCCATTTTATATTGTGTTACTAAAAAATGACGTCCTGCAGCCTTTCCTTTCTCACACTGTATCTGTACCCCAGCAAGATTGTCACAAAATTCACTGGACTTTTCTTTCTCTGACTACAAAGTGAGATGAGTTTGTAAACACCAGTCCCCCGTGAGCTTCTCTTCTGGGCCCTCAAAGTCGTTAGTTACTGGGCAAGGGCAGTCATTTTAGTGGCTGGGATTGTGTTTTTTTAAAAAAAATTAAATCTCTACTGCACTGTGGAGTTCAGGTCCTGTTTCACTCGTTGAATAGCCAAGTTATTTCTCTTCTGCATTTAACTCTGTAGGGTTAGTAAGAGTGGGAAGTTACGGGCCCATGAAGTGGTAGGCAGTTCAGAACTTGGATAAGTCTGCAATTGTTAAGCCAGTTTCTCTTTGTGAGGAGGTATTTTATTAACAGCTAGGTAAGCATGGCCGGCATACACAAAAACCAAGATCTTAATACCTTCTTCGGCCAAGATGTGACTCGAAAAGCAGTAAGAGTGCTTAATCGTGGAGGTTCTACAAAGAAATGACATTGGGTTATATGGTTTTATGGGGTGGGGGAGGTTTGGGTCGCATCTGCAGCCTTTTTTAACTTCTGGAGACTTATGATCTGTTACTACAGCCAGTCAATTAGGCAGAGACCACAGGCAGATTTTTACAATGTATCAAGTTGGCTTAGTGATGTCCGCTCTCTTCCCTAGTGTTTGGGTAGCTTTGGGTGCTGAATAATTGCGTGGGTCTGACCCATGTAGCTGAACATAAAGTGATCAAGAGTAAACAATAAAAGCACTTCTACAAATTGGGTACCACTCGACTCATTTACAATGCAGCCATCCTTTCTGATCTCCTTATCTCTTGCTTTACTTTCGTCTCCCCGACTCCCCTGTGGGGCTGCTGAAGCTCACACTGTTTTGTGTTTGCAGGTGGGCTGTGTCACACAGACAACACTTGTTAGAATTGAACAGCTCCCTGGAGTTTAAACTTCACCGCCTACACTTTATCAGCCTCCTCGGAGGTGGTGCTCAGAAGCAGCTGGAAGCACTCACCTATGCTCGACACTTCCAGCCTTTCGCCAGGCTGCACCAGCGAGGTGAGTACTCCGGCGTGGGGGCGGGGCTAATGGATATCACCCTAAAAGACTCTGTGGCTCTTGGGAGGGTTTGTGTTTAGGATGAATGTAGCCACCTTTCTGACTATGCAATGATCTTAACTACCTTGTGCAAGTTGCAGTTTCCCACTAATTTTGTGCTTGTTTGGGTAGTATTTGGGTTACTTTTGATAAAGGGCATAATCAGTGTAGACGTGTGTTTTAAGGACATAGGTTTCAGTAATAAATTGTGAATTTCCCTGGGTATGCTGTATATTGCGAGCAGTGGGCAGTATTCTTAGTGTGTTCTATGGGCAACACGTATATTGATTTTATTTGTGGATTACCATTAAGATTATGAGATATGTTGGAAGTTAGCACTAGGTAATGAGACCATATCTAAGTTTGTAAGTAATAAATTCTTAGGGTTACTCGGGGTGATGGTTCTAGAGGTGGTTGCTTGGCTATCATTGCAATGATGTGTAGTCCAGAGAGAGTTGGTGGGATGTAGTTAATAATTACATCTGTGTTGGTGAGTCACCGTGCTAGAAGCATGCAACTTAGGCGTCTTGGTGGGGCAGACTATTTTAATTGTTTGTAATGGCTGGTGTTTTGATGGATCGCTGTTGGAAAAGGCATGTAACCCGGTTAGGTCACGTTTCTTTGCAATCCCCAGATATCCAGGTGATGATGGGTAGCCTGGTATACCTGCGGAATGGAATTGAGAAGTCTCCATATTCACATCTTTTGGACTCTGAGCGGTGGGCTGAAATCAGTGAGCAGTTCACACGTGACGCCTGTGCACTACTGGGACTTTCCGTGGAGTCTCCCCTTAGTGTCAGGTATGGACAGAGCTGCAACTTACAGACTACTTTTTGTCTATCCTTTCACTCTTCCTCCATTGTGATTACTTCACCTTCCAGCTCTGTACTCTTTCTCCCCATCTTTGTTCTTGTTCTGTCGCTGACTACTCTTTTTAAACCATGATTTATCTCCCTATCAGTTTTGTCTTTGGTTTCTTCTATCCCCACTGTACCTTCATTTGTCCTTTCTTCATTCCACATGACCAGCAGACTTCTTTGTGGCCCTGCTCTCTCCCATCTTGACTTTGGCTCATTACACCCCCTCTAACTCATAGCCCAGCTCTGTCCCATGACGACCACTCTTTGATCAGCTCACACTCTCATACTTCAGCATTGAACTTTCTCCCTCTTAGCTGTGCCTGCACTCTCTACCTCTTTCGCTGACTGGCTACTCGGTGCCATGTCCTTGCTTTTTTTCTGGTCACACTTTTGTAACCGACACTGATCACACACTGCACTGCTTTCACCCTCTGCTTACCTCAGCATCCACTTCTGTCCTCTGTCTGCGATCAGTTCTATCCTACTCCTCTTTGACCATGCTCTCCTTCTTGTAAGACCTGGCTCCTCGTAGCTCTTCGCCGTAGTCTCCGCTCTGCCCTTTTCTCATGCCACCAGTCTCCTTCCACTGTATTTTTAACCCCCAGATTCTCATCATGTCCTGCTTTTTCCGTTTTTACCTCGCAATGCCGACCTTAAGTTCCTTCCTTGTCTGTACGGGGTGGCCTCACCTTTTCTTCTTTGTAGTTTTGCTGCAGGGTCGGTGGCACTGCCGGTGCTTATGAACATCAAGGCAGTTATTGAGCAGAGGCAGTGCTCTGGAGTCTGGAGTCACAAGGACGAGCTGCCGGTGCGTTTTGCGTTGGCCTCTGCTTGTGATCTTTGTTGTATGCTTGTAACTGTTCCCTTTGTTGTTCTCTCGCCGTCCTAATACTATCTGTATCTTTTCCTTTCGGCAGATCGAGGTCGACCTTGGGAAGAAGTGTGGCTACCACTCAGTGTTCGCCTGTCCGATCCTGCGGCAGCAAACATCCGATGCCAACCCTCCTACGAAGCTCATGTGTGGCCACGTAATCTCCCGCGATGCCCTGAACAAGCTCATTAGCGGGGGCAAGTAAGTGTTTGTGGTCGCCCCCTCCTTCCTCACCGGTTTTTGTCTTTGTGCTCTCTGGTGCCTTCTTCATTCCCCACACCACTGCTTTCTCTACCCCCTTCTCTTCCCTCTGGTCTCTTGCCCCTTCCCTTTGCTCTCCCCAATCTGCTCACCTTTCTGCCTCCACATCTCTTATCTCTGCTCGCTCTAATCATGGGCTCCTGGAAGAATGTGGCAGCAGAGAACCAAATTATCCGGCAGTGTCAACTAAAAAATACGGCAAGGTCAACTATGTAGCACTGCATTCAATTAAAAAAACCGCTCTGCAGGACAGCGTAGTACATTTTATACTCAATATGTATTTATCTCAGTAGGAGGGACGTTCAATTAGATTCATGGTAATTGTAATTTTAAAGTCCGAGCCTCGATAAAATAACACCACACCGGTTCTGGGAACTTTGTCTATAATGTAAGGATGATTGGGGTCCTAGCAAATAAAGAACAAAATCATGAAAAAAGTAATAATTCTATTCCCACTGATTAAATTACATTTAAGTAATACCCTAGCTTATCGGATGGGGATGATTACACTACTTGAGCAACTTTTTGCCCTCTTTAAATGGCTTATAACCGCAATTGATAGACGAATGTGAATTCTTAAGTTATTACAGTTTGGCAGCACGAATCTTATCTGGCTGTGTATTATTCTGCCATCTAGTGGCTGGGTCCAGAATTGTCTTTGTAGCCCTTTTAGGCCTTGCTTGAGCTGGCGCATGCAAGATATTTTGTTAACTTAAATGGGGCATAGTTCATGGGCATTGCTTACCATTCTTTATCTTGTCGCACTTATCTGCTGGCTTTTGTTTGGTCAGCTTCTGTGACTTCACTTTGTCTTCGTGTTTTTCTCAGTGATTCATTTCTTGGTGAGTGTCCTTGTGCTTTGTAAATCGGACAACCTTTCTTTTTTTCTTGTTTTTTTGATGTTTTTCCCTTTAGTGTTCCATTCTGCCCCCCTCCGCCCTTTGGTGCAGCATAATAACAACGTTTTTAAAACGATGGCCACAATTTTTTTTATACGTTTGTTTTGGCGACACGTTACTTTTGCTACGCTAATAAATTTAAAGCAACATAACAACTTGAGTACCTGTCGGGGACAACTTTGCAGCATGCAAATTACTTTAAACTGTTGTAAAATTTATTGCATGTTTTGGCTGTGATTAAAATATTGTATGTCAAAAATACTGCAATGTTTTAAATTGGTCTAAGTTTGTATGATTACTGGTCAGAGAGAATGCTGCAGCCTGCAGATTACTTTATATTGTAAAGTGATGTTCGATGGTATGTGAGGCTGTAGATACACATGCTCTGCATACTCCTGCCATCTAGTATTTGGTCCATAGTGTTTCAAGTTGTTTTTCTTCAGAGAAGCATTTCCTAGTAACAGGATCGAGTGACTCCTTGTTCTCCACGATACTGCGCATGGGCATCGACTCCTTTGTTAGATTATTTTCTCTCCCCCGTCTGATTCGGGTGTGTGTCTTCGCTCCGTCTTCTGACTTGCTTCAGTTCATAATCTTCTTTCCATCTTCTCTTTTATTGATGGTATTGTTCCTTTATCGCTTATTTCCATCTTCGCGTTCGTCTCCACTCGTTGGTCTGAGCACCCAACGCGTGCTTCCTGTGGTGGCCTCGTCCATTTCAGGCCTACCTTACTAAGCGGCACTGACCATTATGCTGAGCTCTTGGAACGGATGCTATTTCGTTATGTCCTCATGCCATTCAAAATTTCTCCACACTGATGAACATCTGTTGTTTACTTGTGCCTTTCCCCCGATCACCAAGAAGCTACCTGCGACGCCTGCAAATGCTTTCGGTCGAAGAAGATCCTTCAGGACCGAAGAGCTTGTCGGTTGGAGATGGCGCACAAGACTCAGTACGACAACCCGGCCATCTTTGGGAAGGACCACGCCCAGGAGGAGCTGGAACAAGAGGAGGCCTTTAGGATCCAGGACTCCAACGTACAGTTGGATTTCGAAAGCCACAAGGTGACATAGGCCCAACCCGTGAGTACTGTCGCCCTTCCTGCCCACGCTAAGACTATTAAGCCCCTTGCAGGGGTCGCCGGACTGCCGCTGCCACCAGGCCATTGCCAGATCCGAAAAACAGTGTCCGCTGCCTTGCCCTTAGACACTGCTCCAAAAATAGCCAGGAACAAAACCACATCTTCCGCTTCGACCTCTGGCAACTCAGTCCGAGTCATCGTTGCCATCTCGGTCCGAACTTTGGCTCAGACTCCATCGGACCAGCTACCACCTCTGCTTCGGTGCTGACCAAATCACACCGACCGGAAACTTGGATGCTGAAAACCAAAGAGCCGAGACCATCAGAGCAGAAACACTCTAGCCAGTCTTCAGCTATGCCTTCACCTTTGGAATCCATTTTGGACACTATCAATGTCGCCTCCATATCCAAGAGGGCACAGGGCGCATTATTGCTTCTATCCCTGTACTCTTCAAGAGGAAACTGTCCTTCCAAGAGACTTTGGACACTTCTCCACCTCCAACCAAGGTTACCAAGGACAAGGCTACCAGCGCACCTCACAAGACTTCTTCACCACCTCCTCCTCCTGATCCACCCACTCCATCTCCTTCACCCCCTGCTTCTCCTCCACCTCCCTCCCCTCCTCTCTCTCTCCCTCCCTCCCCTCTCCTCCTCTTTCACCTGCCTCGCCTACTACAGGAAACTTTACACTTCAGGGATCCCCTGTATAAACTGGGGAAGATTTGGGTGGGACACAGCAGGACCCAGACCCATGAGCTAGATATGACCCCGACTCCATATTGAGCAATGACCCAGATTTGTGCCCCACCCCTGTATAGTACATCCTACTGGTAGGTAGTGGCAGCTACCTTCCAGAATGTAGAGCTGCTCAGGGACCCCATCAAACAGGTTATCCCGTTTGATACCCTTACATATACCTATAGGGATATCTAGTTTCTCCCTATGATCCCTGGCATGCTTTGCCACGCAGACAAAAGTTTTGAAAGAGCCTCTCCTCTCTAGGGTTATCACCCCTATAGTAGATAAGAAATATAGACCTGCTCCCTCAGATCCACTTTACATTAGATCACAGGTTACTCCAGACGCAATAGTAGCCACCACTGCATGAAAAGTTGCCAATAACCACACCACAGGGGACTCTCCTCCTTTTGATGTGGGAGACTGCAAAAGTCTTGAGAGGTCCCCATTTCTAGTGGCCTTTCCGTCGTTGGCCGATACAAAGATGACGGCTCCCAGCAAGGGGAGGATGATAACCAGTCATACCTAACACCAATTTTGTGCCAAAACCCAACTCCTAAAGCACATCATCTCAGTAGCAATACCACAGCACAGCAAGTCAGCTCTTACAAGACCGAGCTAAGGATAGAGGAGCAGGGCATCCAAACAAGTGACTTACAGTCAAGCCCCTCCTTAAACTTGATGCTGATAGGGGTCAGAATTGAAGGTTTTCTCAACAAATGGAAAACCATCATGTTTGACAAAGTGATTCTAAATGTCACCCACGATAGCTATGGTATAGAACTGTTAAGATCCCCACCAAAAATGAGGCCAACAGCAAGGTATTGCAACAAGGAGGAAAGGCTGCAGCCACAGCAGGACATCAAGGACCTCTTAAACATGCAATAGAAAGGGTTCCGAAAGATAAGGAAAACCAAGGGGGTCTTCTCTGTTTATTTCCTAGTACCAAAACCAGACAGCACCTTCAGATCCATTCAGGACCTGTGTGCCTAAAACAAATTAATAAAGAGGCAAAGGCTCAAGATGGTAACTCCACACCTGCAGAAGGGAGGTTTATATGGCAACTCTAAATCTCAGCGACACCTGCCTGCATATGCAGATTAACAACAGACACAAGATGTTCCTGAGGTTTGTCTTAGGCAAGGTACTTTACCAGTTCAGATTTCTAGGTTTTTGGGATAAAATCTCCACCAAGGGTAGTGCCTCGCTTTAGTTGTGGCACACTTGAGAAGACTGAGGTTATGTATCTTCTTACTTAGATGACGGCCTAGTAAAGGCAAGTTTGTTCACACAGTGCCTGAAGAGACTAACCACTGTCATTCAAACACACCAAAGATTGCAGTTTGCCCTAAACAGAGGAATCATCACCAGTGCTGCCAGAAAGAGAAAAGACATTCTTAGAGGCAAGATTAAACCTAACGGAGGCAAAAGCATTCTGAATCTCCAAAGGAGCCCTAGCGCTGACAGAGCAAGTTCACCTTTACCAGAAGAGATAGGGGGAAACAAGTTTGCATGATGGCATTGGCACTACCTGAATGCTTACAGTGTCAGTGGTCACAGGCAACTGGGAGTTGGGAGGAGGTTGTGGTTGACACAAAAAAAGTATAGAGAGAGCTGGTTGAGCACAGGAAGTGCCACAGTGTGCAGGCCTTTCTAACTCCCAACCCCCTCAGTGACCATCACAACAAACACATTCTGCACAGGGGAAGAATGATCAACAGGGGCCTACAGAGCCAGCAAGAGGCTGTAAAACATATAAACGTACTAGAATTGAAGGAAACCTTCTTGGCACTAACAGCCTTCCAGAGACACACCCATGTCAGTGGAAGAACAGTCCAAATTCAAGTAGGTAACACAACCATTCTGTTGTATCTCAACAAACAAGAAGGAACAAGGTTGCATGCACTATCCCGGTTGGTGCAGGACATACGGAGATGGGCCATCCAGAGAAGAATAAAGTTAGTAGCTGCCCACCTACTACAAGTCCAAAACATGGCAGTAGACTGATTAGGCTGGCCATCTCTTCACAAGTGGGAACTGAAACAGCAACATACAAGATTTTTTTTTTCTTTTCTTACATACAAGGAAAAGCACAAGAAAACACAAACGGCCAGATGTATCAAAGGTTTTTACCCATTCTATGTCTATGGAAAAATGTGTTCATACATATGGCCCAAAATATTTTGTTGTCCAGGGACCCTCACCAACTGTTGCGGGGATGCTGGGTCTGTAAACAGGTCTGGGAGATTTGCATATTAATTTCCTTCCAATTTCAGTTATACCACTTGTATTAAACAGATGCAAAAAAGTGCCCATGGCCTTAATCCTCATTGCCTCTCACTGGGCCAGACAGTCATGGTTCTCGGATCTGGTGGAGATGGCACAAGTCAGGGTGATGAGACTTCCACTTCATCTAGACTTGCTAACAATGCAAAGGAGCCAAGTACACCACCCTGAGCTAACATACCTCAGGCTGGCAGGATGGTTCCTGAGGCCTTAGTCTCTAGCCACTTAGGTCTCCTGTTAAAACCAACAAGGTCCTTAACCTAGAAGAGGTAGCACAAGGTCAAGTGTTGCAAGTTCATACATTTGTTTAACAGACAAAAACTCCAAGATAGTTGGGCACAACACATAATGGTGGCCAAGTTCCTCACCCACCTGTTAGATGAGGGTTCAACATATACCTCTCTTTTTATGACACTCATTTTAGTGGGATTTGTTGGGGGGTGGAATTTAAGAAGCATTTTACAAAATATACATCAGATGTAGATCTTAAGTATAAATTATCAACGTGAATAGAAAAAGAGGATATAAAGAATAAATAGAACATTTGTTCGAGTCATATCATTTTGTCATTTATATTTCCAGACATGGTAAGTGCGGGGCTCAAAGAGCATACCCCTCTCTTGAGGGTCACCTCTTTACCATAGTAGCCTACACCTGTAGGAGTTATTTATAGTGACGATCAAGAGAGTGCTAGAAGGGGTAAAGAGGATAGGCCCCCCAAGGTAAGTGTCCAGACCACTGTGAAACTTGAATCTAGTGTTAACACAACTCATGAAGTCCCCATTGAAGCTGAAATAAAGCAGACCTGAAATGCTTGAAAGTTAAACCAGCCTTCCTGATTGCCGCCACATCTCTGTGGATAGTTAGTAAGTTACAAGCATACTCAACACAAAAACCCTACTTAACAAATACACAAGAACAGAGTGAAAGTGAGGGCAGGCCCAAAATTTCTTCCAAAAGTCAACTCACATTTCCTTGTGAATCATTACAACCACCAGCTTTTTTCCTAGCGCTAAAAATAAAGGCAGTCTTCTACTACTTAGAAGAAACGAGACAAATCGGGAAAGTAAACCAGTTCTTCAGTCCTACCCACCAGAAAACAAAGGCTCACCAGACAGCAAAGGAACCATTGCACAATGGATAGTTCAAATAACCTAGGCATGCTACAAAACATGTAGCACTCTGAGAAAAGCCAAGAGCACACTAAACAATGAAAAAACACAATGAGTGTTCCCCACAACAGTATTTGTATGGCAGCCACATGATCTTCCCTACAGAGTTTCACAAAACACTGTTGTGTGGGTAACCAAGATAACCCAGCAAACCAAGAGATGCAGGTTGGGCAAAAAGTGCTAAAGCAACAAAAAGTACTAAAGCACCAGTTCGCATCCACAAACTCCTTTCAACCCAGCCTCCCAAGAGGGGAGACTACTGCGTCATAGTCAATGCAGTGCATGTGAATCCAGAACATATTCATGCTGCAAAACGAAGTGTTTACTTACGGATAGGAGTATTTTTGCAGTTTGAAGAATTTTCTGGATTCACTTGAGACCCTCCCACATCCCCGGAAATGAGGAGGCTGAAGAACACAAAGGTCTAATCAAAATATAGAATAATGGGAAGGCAGCAACAAAGATAAGAGCAACCAAAAGGGGGAAAAAAATAATCTGAAGATAGTACCCATGTACAGGGCCTTTCGGGGTGGGCGTCTTGTATCGCAGAGAAATGGACAGGACACCAGATTGTACACAAGCCCTTTTTTTTTTTTTTTTTTTTTTTTTTTAATAGGACTGCAGAGACAATTTTTAACCTATCCACTAGATGGAGGAATTGTGTGACAGCATGTGAATCCAGAAACTTATTTAAGCTGCACAAGTACTCTTACTGTTTAATAACCTTTTAATTCCTGCACACTTGGTGCACTGCCAGGCCAGACATATTAAGAAACTTTTAATCGGTTTGATATAGAAAGAAACCTTCTTGTTAATATTTGAACATTATGGCGCACACAGTGTTTTGTATAACAAGTGCAGCCAAATGATGTTTATATGGAAAACGCTATGGTAAGACAATTGTGTTTCCAGTGGCCCTGATCGTGTACTCCTGTTGCTCATGTATATTGGGGCTTTGTTCGTTTTGACCATAGTTTAGTACTGCTTAACTAATGGTGCTGGTGCTCTGTACCTGTTTTCCAAAGAAAAATACTTACAGTTGACCAGTTGCCCCTCCTTCACATTTACAGAAGAGTGAAAGGATTGTGTGAGCCAGAAATCTACATTTCTCTCATATTCCCAAGTATGGTAAAGGGTGCAAGAGAGCTTGTCATTAATACTATGCATCTGACTTATTTTCATTGTGTTTTCTGTACTTTTCCCCAACACAAAAAAATAATTGGTTCATACAAACAGCTGAAAACACATGAGGTGTTTCAGACACACAAGGCGGCTTTTCAGGGTTTGTCTGCAGATAGTTTTCTGTGGGGCTGTCTACAGAAAACCTGTGCCAAATGAAGTAGACAAAATTGAGGCACTTCATGTGGTGATTAGAGGGATGATATCCTGTTACCAAGAACCTTGACTTTATTTTTTACTATGAATTTCCCTTTGTGCCATAATTTTGCCATACCTTGTATAGTGTGATAGTTTTTATCTTTGCACTGGTTGAGAATTCTCTGTGTGTGAGGCAAAGTGAAGGAGCGTGGGTGTGGTGCAGAATGCTCAGCTGGGCCTTTAGCACTCAGCCAGAAAGTGGCATTATGACTTAATTATCATGGAGCGTGTGTATGTGAGTGAAGTCTGCACTTTTGTGGCAGCCTTTCTGCTGGTGTGACTATATCCTTTTTAAATACCTTGCTGTTACGGAGCAGTCATTCGTATGCTGCAGCACAGTTCTTGTACGTTTGAGTCCGGAACAGAGGTCATATACAGACTGCTGCACAACAAGATGACTGTTTGTTTTACTGTAAAAGTCTGCTTCTTCTGAACCCAGTTACAGTATTCCTTTGTGATCCTAAAAATCTTTGTGTAATTTCTCCCATGTGCATGGTATGGTCAACATATATAGTTAACTTCTGCTCGGCTCCCCTTTTTAGGTTTGACCTGTTTGGCACTTGCACTATTTATTGTTGAACATATTGTATTCTTTACCTTAAGGGGTTCTGGATCAGCCTCCTTTGTTCATTGGCTTGTGTAGCCTAGGCATCTTCAGCTGTTGACATGTGACGTTGTCAATCACTTCCTGGATCAACCCTCAGGAGTCACCGTTTTCTATTGGCTACTTAGGTGTCCCTCCATCTCCATTGGAGTGCATGTGGGACTATTTTATTTTACAGTTTAAGAGTGGCGCAGTAGCATTGGGCAGCATACACTGCAAAAGCATCTTTAAAAATCGATGTTGCAGAAGAGAAGGTAATCAGTCATCCCTTTTTTTAGATGCTTGTGCCTGCACTCGCTTCCGAGTACACACCTACTTGACCTTAACAGCAACAGATCTGAAGACCCCCTTCTTAACAAAGACTATCAGCGACCGCATCATTCTGTCAACTGGGCCAAAATATGACCATAGATAAACACCCCTAACAGTGCTTGTTTTAGTCTATTTTTCGAAAAATGAACAAATGTGCTAATCAGCATCACTTTATCACTTTCAGACCGTTGCTCCCAAACACATTCAGCTTCATTCTCAAAGCTACTTCTTAAGCCATTCCAATAATTAACAAATCACAATCATCCAGAGAATTCCCCAGTGAACTGAAAACATTATGTATTAATCTAAACCCGAAAAGGCATGGACTCGTCCAAAAGGGCCCAAAAATGACAAGCCTAGATCAAACCGGCCTTATCTGGATGAACTAATTGAAAAACCAAATTTCATTCAGCTCTCCGATTTCCTAGAGAAAACACACCTAGTCTGACCAACAGACAGGTTCTTGTGCTAGTAGAGACGCTAACTCAGTAGTAATTCTATTCTGGTTTGACCTGAAGAACAAAGTAAACCTTTGGGGAATTGCTGTTCTTTTCCTAATGGACTATTCAGCAGCTTCTGGTACTGTGGAGCGCCACATGTTAGTCAACAGAAAAAACAATGCTGTGGCTATAAAATCCTTTCAGTCTCACCTTACAGATACAAGTTAACTACTGTCTCTACCTCCATACCCATTGCTACCATTCCACCAAAAGGTAGGTGTCCCCACGGCTCATCAATTGCCCCTCCCGTATTCAACATATACCTGCCCCCAACTGCCACAGTTTATAAGTTCTTTTAAACTCATCTGTTACAACTATGCACATGACTTTCAGGTTATCTTTAAAGTGAAAGGCATCTAGATTTACAAAAGCCTACAGGCACTGGATGCTGCAAACGTCCTGAAAACAAATCCCTCAAAGTGGAGAGCTCAACTTTTGGCATATAGAAGTTGTATGACTCAACAGCGCATTCCAACGCCATCCAGAGGAGGGGGCTGGGCCAGGAGGCCCTCTTTGCTGAACAGCGCTCCCGCTTCGCGGGATGTGCGCGGGCGGCACCCGGGCCAAGGATGGGCCGTCCTACGCCAGGAAGAGGCTGGGCTGGGCCACCCCTCTGACGTTTTCCCCACTACTGGGTTACTGTGTCATTCAACCATCTGCTGCCTGAAGGTAGCCCTTTTTAAACTATTTTTCTTTTTTTAACTTCGTCAAGGTTGTTTCATCTCTATAGTCATTCTACGCTCAACTTCCGTTGGCAAAGTTTGCAAAAGTTATTCCTTGTTGCGGGTGTTGGGGGTGGGATCAATCCGCCCTCTGGTTTCCGTCTGTGGCAGCCAGGGGTGGCCCAAGCTCTTACAAACTTGATACCGTGCCTGTTTAGCTGGGATCTGTCGGACTCGCTTGTGCCTGTTGTGCGCAGCTGAAGCCCCCACAACTTTGTTATTGTGCTCCTTTCTGCCATATTCAAATTTGTGGAACTTATTTATTCATCGCACTCAGGATGGGGAAAAGGCAAGCTAGCGGTAATTCCACCGGGCGGGGGGACGAAGAAAATACCTCGCCATGCCGTTGAAAACTGGACTCTATCCCAAATTGATGACTTAATAGAAGAAGTTGAGAGCATGTTAGCTACCAAATCTTCTAAGCCCCCTAAGAGAAGACCCGACGCTACAACTAGAGACATTAAATCCTTCTTTATCCCTTTGACTCCTGTGAACAATGAGTCATCGCTTGTGCCAGCACAGGGGCCCCAATTAGAGCACATCATGCCCGATACCCTGGCTAACCACACAGAGAGCTTGAATCTATGTGTGGCTAACCAACAGGACAGTGTATCTCCCTATACAACCTGTTCTAATCGTTTTGTTACCCCTGGCTTCCGTGGTAATGCCTAGCCCAGAAACCGGTACATCAAGGGAGGCTGAGGAGCCAATAACACATGTAGCCATCCAGATAGAATGACCTCTAGAGGCCCAGTTAGCACAGATAAGATCCGATATAGTGAGTTTAAAAGAGTATCTCATTTCCCTTAGTCACATGGTACATGCAAAACTCAACAGCTTAACAGCCGCGATTGGGGATATAAGGAAATCTTCTCTTAACCCTAAAATTAACTCTCCATCCACATATATCCAGCAAATTGACACACCTATGAAGGGAATGTATAGGGGGAAGAATGCAAGAGTAGCACCCCATCCCCCACAGAAAGTGCGCATAGCTCTCGTAGTGGCTAACTCAAATAAATATGATACTAAACTGAACAGAAGGGTCAACCAAGAGAAGCTCAGAGACAAGCCCTTAGCCAATGTTAACAAAGTCTTCCAGTCAAGCCCCTCGCCGAGCCTGTTGACACATAGACAGTGTGATGTCTACATGACGAACTTCCCCAAGCTGAGATATGGAACAAGGGAATTAGAGGATTCACTGAAGAACAAAGTTATTCACTGGATAAGGGGTGTAAAAAAATGCAGGTCTGTTATACAGGATGACATAATAACCGCCCAGAGACTCACAAGTTACAGCTCAGAAACAGACCTCCTAGGGTTGCAGTTGAAAAGCCAGATTCTAGTAAAGTGCCTTTTAGCTCTTGAATTTAGATCGAGACCAGGTACCTTGTCCCAAGTAACTCTTGTCCAGTCGATCCCCTTTCCAATGGTTAATTTGTTCCCTAGAAGTAGGCCTAACTCCAGACCCTCTCCCAGTTTATGCTCCACAAAACGGGGACGTATGAGTAGCTCAACCTCAATTGTAGATTGACGCAAAGCCCCATCAGAGGAGGTAGGGAAGGATGACATTTCGGGCATAAAGCCTTTGGTTCTATGTGATCTAAGCATTCTACCGTTGGGTACTGTGGGAATAGAGTCAGGAGTATGTTGCAACGCCCACGTAGAAGGGAGGCATTGTGGAATTACTCCCCTCAAAGACAAGCGATTAGTGAGACTCTACAACACAGGGGATTGCAACAAACCTTTAACTAATTTCTTATCCTGGAATGTGGCGGTGTGTCATCTAAGACAACTAATTCAGTGTGGTGTATTCTTATGGACCGACATCACATTATTTTTCTACAGGAGACATGGGCCCCCTCCACAATTTATAGTACAGGATACAGGTCCTTTCAGAAGGCTGCACTTCCATTTCCATCTGGTAGAGCATCCGGGGGTTTAATAATCTGGCTCAAGCACGATTTGTTCCCCAAGGCAAAGGAGATGGCCTCCCCCTCTAGGGATATATTAGCTGTGGAGGTTGAATTTAGTGGCCCTAGGGGGCCAGTTCGTATAATACTTGTAAACATATATATTAGGCCTGGCCCACAAAAGTCTCAGATCGTCCAGCTAAAATTTCTTACAGATTTCTTGAACCATCTACCTGGGGGGCAGGGCTTACTTGTTGCTGGAGACTTCAACATGCAGCTGAATTGTGAGGACGATCTTCAACAAAAAAGAATCCAGTTTGTCCACCCACGGGACAGATCAGGTCCGGTTCAGGTTGCAATAAAGCCTTCAGGGGGAGCAGTAGATCTATTGGATGACTCGATAAAAACAATGGGGCTTAGAACAGTCAACGGGAACACGCAATCAGACACTCCTGCGCTGCCCACGTTTAAGAAAGGCCTATATACGAGCCGTCTCGACTATGTTCTAGTAGACGATTCTCTTTGGAATTCCCTTATTGACATGGTAGTTTCTCCACGTGATGATAGCGATCACCAAGCTCTTTGTACATCTTTCTCAATCTCCCCATTTAAATGTAATCTTCTGGCAAAGTGGGTGAAGGGTAGTACCCTAGTTGCGACAAATGAACATAAAAACGTAAGGTGGGACATGGTGGCAGATGATGTAAATTTCCAGGTATCAATATACAAAGTAGTGATATCGACGCTTTTCCCCCTGAAGTACATTGACCTCGTATCGGTTGACTTAATTAATTTGCATAACATTATGGTCAACCAGTTAAGGCCCTTCTTCCATGTAACAAGGAGGCGGGCAGAAACCAGGGTCAGACCCTTGAGGTGGTTCTCTAGCTCCTGTCAACTGGCCAAAGTACGGCTTTTGGAAGCATTGAAGGCAGGGAACTGCTGTGCGATAAGAGCTTCCAGGACTGCATATAAAACAGTACTGAAAAGCGCAAAAAAAGAGTGGGAATCTAAACACTGGAAGGCTTTGGTTTATGCTCTACAAGTGAAGGATTCAAAATTGTTCTGGAAACTAGTGGCAGATACAGGATACTCCGACAACGCCGAGACTCACCCAGTAATCCAGCCAGCACTCTGGGTGTCACATTTTGGAGCTGTGTATAGGGTGGCTCAAACTAGTAGCTCTATTGTCCCGCCATCCATTGAGGGGCCCTCCCACTTACCTATTTCCGGGTCAGTCGCTGCATCTAAATTCGACCTGGCCCCTTTTTCCTTAAAAGAAACAACTCTGGCTCTCCAGTCGCTACGTAAAGGGAAGGCCCCTGGGTTAGACGGTATTCCAGGTGATTTGTACTTGTCCCGACCTAGAACCTGGTCCCTATATCTAAACACACTTAGTAATGAGATTCTGAGAGGTGGTGGGTTCCCTTCCACATGGCAAGGAGCGATCATAATTCCCGTTTTTAAAAAGGGCTCAAGGGAACTTCCTTCCAACTACAGGCCAATAAGCTTAATAGACATTAGTCAAAAAGTTTTCTGCAAGCAAGTTTTGACTAGAGTGCAGGTGTGGATAGAGGACCTACATATCCTTTCCGATCTCCAGGCAGGTTTTCGGAAGGGTGTGAGCACAATCGACCAGGCATTTAGGTTCAACCTCCTTTGTTGGAAACAATTGTCACTAAACAAGGGCCACTTGTACGTGGCCTTTGTTGACCTAAAAGCTGCGTTGACATGGTCCCAAGGGATTTATTGTGGAACGTTCTTGACACCTATAAACTTGAAAACGAGATGCTGAAATTGATTAGGTGCCTCCATGCGGTCACTCATGCCCAGGTTCGCTGGTCCCAAGGCGGAGATTTGACAGAAGCCATATCCATTGATAGAGGGGTCAGACAGGGGTGTGTTCTGGCCCCCACGCTGTTTAACCTCTATATCAATGGCGCGGTTGACCAGCTGATGCACTGCAATCATGATGCCCCAAAGTTAGCAGGAACTCACGTCCCTATCCTAATGTTTGCAGACGATACCTTATTGAGCTCACGAACCCCAATGGGCCTTGAAAATGAACTCAATGCTTTTTCTAAATTTTGTACCACGAGGGGTCTAGAAATAAATTCTTCTAAGACCAAATATATGGCTTTTAATCCTCACAAGTCTTTTAGGGGGAAAATGACTCTAGCAGGGCAACCGGTTGAGAGAGTTAGCCAGTTTGACTATTTGGGGATTAGGATATCGGACGACCAACGGTGGTCGGCACAGATTGAGAAGAGTGTGTCCATCCTTCGACAGAGGTCAGCTGTGATAGCGAGAAAAATAGCTAATACCACAGAAGGAGAAATCTCACCAGCTATCAAAGTATACAAGGCAGCGGCCGTGGCTGCTTCAATCTGTGGTGCCGAACTATGGGTGCACTGCAACTCTAGTTGCTTGACAATGGTGGAAAATCGCTTTATTCTTAATTTTTTGCATTTACCGACAAGTACTCCACTCACAGCTCTTCGATTTGATTTAGCTCTAAATGAGATCCACAATGAGACTGCCTTAAGACCCCTTATGTATTGGGTCCGTCTTTGGATATCCAAATACTTGTCCTCTTACCAAGCAGCAGTTGCCGAGCTTTTAGTGGACCAAGGTGTGTTAAAAATCCCCTGGTTCAAATATATTAGAGACATGTGCCAACTTATCAAAATGGACGAGGTGTGGAGAGACCCCCACAACTTAACTAGGGAAGAAAAGGTACGAATAAGGTGGTGTTACTGGGAGTTCATTTTGGCCAAACTTTGGACCAAAGGGGACCTTGGTAGCAAGACGCTACAGTTCCTGGACCATAAATGTAGCCCCAAGTTTGAGGCCTATATGGATAACATCAACCCCCCCCCCCCCCCCACGTCAAAACTCCACGTCAGGCTGGGAATATTGCCTCTTAATACATTTACTGCAAGATGGTGCAAGGAGGTCCACAAATAGAGTTTTTGCCACTTCTGCCCTGAGCAACCAGAGAAGTGGATAATCCCCTTATGTAGATCAATGGGGATTAGGAAATACAATACATCCTTGCGAATCCTTGCAAGCGACACAAGCGACAAGGTGGTTTTTGCCGTTGCTAGGTACCTACAAAACGTATGGGCCGTAAGAACTAGAGAAATCCTGGCTGATTGATTGGTCTAGCCATTATCTTTCTATGCTACAGTCAATCATTATGAGCACGAAAACTTGAAGGCTCACCTGTTAATGAACAAGGAACTTTGATGTTAGTTTGTATTGTTCTCACAACTACGTGTATCAACAACTCATTTTAGCTTATTTATTGCAGGTAGAAACAGATCACTATATGGAATCAAGTTTAGACAGGCCCTCAGGACTTTAAAATGTGACAGTCGCCCTGCATTGTTTTAACAATTGAGTTTTAATATTTTAATCTAGTAGAAATACTTGCTTTTTTTCTCTTGTATTTCATGTGGAATTTTTTATTTCTTACCTATTCATAATCTTACTGTACGGTCATTGTTTGTTATTTATTGGATACTTTTATGGCTTTCAGCCAAAATAAAGTTATTTATTGATAAATATTGACTCAACAAACAGATTGCCTATCGAGATTGGCTGTCCTCCTACCTTCAAAACTGAAGTAAAGAACTATAGTGGTGATAATGTACCCTACACTAACTACAAAGTAGGTCAACAATGCAACAGAAAGGACATTCAGCATGATGCATACATTAAAAAGGATTATGTCCCACAGGTCCCAAGCCTCAAAAGCCTTAGTGCTTTCACAGATAGCCTTGCCAAACGCACATCCCCGCAGCATGGCATAAAGGCAAGTGTGTGCTGCCTAACATAGGGTTTGTACTAGAAGCATACCCTCCCAGTACAATTCCCTATGCAAAGAAAAAATAAAAGGGTCAAACGCTTTGCATATGTACTGGCACAGCAGCGCACGTGAAATGCATTTCTGGTGTAATTCAATGCATTCCCCCTCTTTTGCGCCTGCTTCCCCGTAGTCTGTCAGTTATATTGTTTAGGTTTTTACATGGCACTTTACATACCCCGAGTGAAGCCTTAAGCTCTTTCTCGGTTGTAACCAGCGTAGGGGAAGACATTAGCAGCAGGCCGGTCGTAGTAGATATGCTGCTGCTCAAGGCAACACAGCAACAATTGACGCTGCATTGAATGAAATCTTGGTAAAAATGGGTATGTGAATGCAGAGAAAGTCACTGGAGCACCTCCTTAGTCATTCTGACCTTGTCTTAAACTGTGACTTAAGAACTCGGGTCCACAGAGGGACTGCTAAAAGTCAGCAACTGTTTGATTGGAAATAATGTTTGTATAGGACGTAATGTATGTTGGGCTTGAAATTAGAAGTTTGGTGTTGCGGGGGTGGGGGGGTGTTAGGGGAAATGGACTTGTTCCATACGTTTAGAGGTGTGACTTGACAGCATACCTGTGGCCAAACCTTTTGTGATCATTAGGAAAAAGAGCTTTAAGCTTTATCTTCTCTACAAGCTTTCAAGTCGGTAGGTTTGTGCTTCCACTGAAAAGTCAGGAGGCGTGACATTTATTGTGAAAAGCATATGTTAAAGGCCTTTAAGGGTGGACATTTACTACAGTATTAAAACCTGTAGATAGGTTTGATAGGTTTCTGTTACATGGAATCTCAGAAAGCAGGGATTTTGACTTGGTGTTTGCCACCACCTCTGACAAACTCTGGGAGTAGAGCTTCTCTTTGGAGGCGTTGCATATTGTTTTGCCTGCTGTTTGTTTGTACATATTTGTATTTTTTAAGATAATTTACTTTACGACTGCTTTGTTGATAAACATATTTTCCATACATAAGGCCTTGGTTCTTTTATTGTGACAAGCCAGTTATAACGTCTACAGGCAGTATTATTCATTGGGAAATGTTATGTTACATGCTCAAGTCTGATATGTTCATACAAAGGCAGTAAGTCTGACTTATGTGTTGTGAAAAGCATATGGTCAGTTCACTGCAACTTAAATGGTGAATTTTTATTGCACTTTTTTAACTCTTGAGGTGTTCTGTTAAATGGATTCTCACTGATTACCCTAGTAGACAAGCATTTTGTTAAAGGTTACCCCACTTAGATTTGCACTTTGAATATGAAGGTTGGTTCCCCCTTGAAAGGGACCGTAAGTTGGTGGGGCATATTCTAATGTTAGGACTGTCTTTTGGTTGCCTTGTAGGAGAGCGCATGCTCAAAACTGTAGGCTTGAATTGGTTTAGTGACAAGCCAGCGATAAAGGCCAATGGCCCGATTTGTTCTCTGGGCAATGTTATGTCGGGTGTCCTTTTCCATTAAGGGAGGATTGTTATTACACTGGTAAAGTCTATAGATGAGTATTTACATAGAAGCTCACCAATTATAATAGTTTTTGGTGTTAGCCACACACTCTGACAAACCCCAAGTGTGTAGAAGGTTGTACATGGGGCAGTGGGCCCACCCACTGTAGTTACTGGCTCTGTTGCCGTGTGTGTGGTGCACAGCCAACAGAAAATAAGTGTGCTTAAGTTCCTGGGCTGGTGGGCTAATATTTTAGTTTTCTATTTTTCTTTTAATGCCCCTCTTCTATTTCTTCCCTTGTTTCAAAGCACCCTGCAGCTCGCTTGGTGGAGATGTTGGGATGCTTAATTGCCACTTGTTTCATCTGCAGTATACAGCAGCACATATGGCCATTACCTCTAAACTGGGTGCCATCTTGGAATGGTATTGTTCTTAGTGTGTCATTGTTTTACTGTTCCAAATGGCCACTATAGGAAAGTGCCCTTTATGGCATGGTTACCACCGCCCCCCACCCCCCACCCCCCACTTTTTGCCTGATATTGATGCTGACTTGACTGAGAGTCCTGCTAACCAGGCCCCAGCACCAGTGTTCTTTCCCAAAACTGTACTGTTGTTTCTATAATTACCACACACCCCTGGCACACTGTTAAATCTCTTGTAAAAGGTGTCCATGGTACCAAGAGCTCTGTGGCTAGGGAAGGTCCCCAAGGGCTGCAGCATGTATAATGCCACCCTGGGGGACTCCTCACCAAGCACATACACACTGCCATTGCAGCTTGTGTGTGTTGGTAGGGAGAAAAAGACAAAGTCGGCATGGCACCCTGGTGGGGAGAAAAAGACAAAGTCGACATGGTACCCCTCTCAGGGTGCCATGCCCACAATCCACTGCCTGTGGCATAGGTAAGTCACTCCTTTTGCAGGCCTTACAGCCCTAAGGCATGGTGCACTATACCACAGGTGAGGGCATACTGCATGAGCAATATGCCACTACAGTGGCTACGTCCGTTTTTAGACATTGTAAGTGCATGTGCTGAGTTTGTTATTACAAACTCAACAGCTTCATGATAGCTTCACTGAAGTCTGGGAAGTTTGGTATCAAACTTCTCAGCACAATAAACCCACCCTGATGCCAGTGTTGGACTTACTGAAAAATGCACCCAGAGGGCATCTTAGAGATGCCCCCTGTATTTTAGCCAAACTTCTAGTGCAGGACTGACCAGTCTGTGCCAGCCTGCCACTCTCAGATGAGTTTCTGACCACATGGAGTGAGAGCCTTTGTCCTCTCTGTGGCCAGAAACAAAACCTTCACTGGGTGGAGGTACTTCACACCTCCACTCTGCAGGAACTGTAACACCTGGCGGTGAGCCTCAGGCCTCTTGTTACAGTGCCCTACGGCACTCCAGCTAGTGGAGATGCCTGCCCCCTGGACAAAGCCCCACTTTTGAGGGCAAGTATGGCAGGAAAGTTAGGAAAAACAAGGAGTGACCACTTCAGCTCTGGACACCTTAGGGGTGGTCCCAGCTGAAGTGACTCCCCTCCTTGCAAAATCCTTCATCTTGGTTTGGAGGACAGAGACCAATAGGGTTAGGTCTGTGTTCCCCTTAATGAAGGGAGTGGATGCAGGAAGGGTGTAGTCACCCTCTGGGACAGTAGCCATTGGCTACTTCTCTCTGACCCCTGTAACGCCCCTAAATCCAGGATTTAAGGGCTCCCCTGAACCTAGCTTATCAGATTCCTGGCGACCAAAAGAAGACAACAAGAAGGGAGGACTGCTAAGCTGACCCCCTGCAGAGAAGACTGCAGACACCAACTGACTTGGCCCCAGCCCTACAGGCCTGTCTCCAGCTTCTGAAGCCCTGCTACAAAAAATGCAACGCATCCTGCAGGGATCCCAGGCTCACTGTGCCACTGGATTCAAGCTAGCCTAGCTCACGAAGGATGATACCCTGAAACCAGTCCCAGGATGCTTGTTTCCGGTCCAGGGTGGACCTGGCCTGGCACTTAGGGCTGGACTGTTTCCATGGGGAACAGGGTCCAGACTGATTTGCAAAAGGCTGGGTTCAAACATTATATGACATGGTGAGCAAAAGAATTGATGGATTAAACCCAGATCAGTGACTGGGGGGGGGGAAGTGTTTGATTGGTTCTGCATTCAGTCTATCATTTGTGTTTGTTTGCTTTTGTCGCAGTAAGTGTGCCGGGTATGCCCAGATGTGGGTCCTGGGTTCACTGTGCCACTGGATTCAACCTAGCCTACCTGATGAAGGGTGATACCCTGAAACTGGTCCCAGAATGCTTGTTTCCGGTCCAGGAAGGACCTGGCCTGGCAGTTTGGGCTGGACTGTTCCCATGGGGAAAAGGGTCCAGATTGATTTGCATATGGCTGGGTTCAAACTGGGGTGGCATGGTGAGCAAAAGAATTGATTGCTTAAACTCAGATCAGTGACTGGGGGGGTGAATGTTTGATTGGTTCTGCATTCTGTCCATCATTTGTGTTTGTTCGCATCCTGCACGACCAGCACACCTCTTAAAGGCTTCAAAAGCACTGCCTGTACCTCCGAGGACCATGATCGCCCGTGGACATTGGCCCTATCCAGAAAGAAACACCAGCAAAGGACTCCAGAATTGACTCAGATCTGAGTCCTGCCCACTTTGCACCCGACGCCCATGTCCAGGTGGCCCAACTGAGTAGGGCTGATCCCCAGGCAATTCTACCCTAGAGTCCACCCAGGGTTGCCCCCTCCTGTCCAATATGACAACGCCTGCAGCCTAAATCCGGAGGACCCCCTTGACTGCGAGAGAACCGAACTAAGATTTCTGATGACCAGATGTTTCCCTGTACCTGCAGCCCCTGGCCTTGGGGAATCTAACCACCGGTCCAGCGAAATCCAGCAGGTGGCTATCCTCTTTGTCCAGCCTGTGGTTTTCTGGAACCAACCCCCCCCCCCCCCCCCCCCCCCCCCCCCCCCCCCCAAAGACCTAGCCTGCAGCATCTTTGTGACCTCCTTATTGAAAAGCATTGGAAACCCAACGCTGTGTTTTCACTCTGCCACCCCTGTGCTGCTGAAGGTGTGTGTTTGGTGCTGACCTGTGGCCCCCTCCACACACCCCCTTCCCCAAGTGCTCTTCTAAACCCCCCAGGTGTGCCTTCCAAAGACATGGGTACTTACCTGCAAACAGGCCTGAATCTGAGTGCCTTCAATCTCCATAGGACTCCATTTTCATCTTTGACCTCTGCACCCGGCCAGCCCCGTGTTGCTGCTGGTGGGTGTTTGGGGTTACCTGGATCCTCAACCTGTGGACATCCTAACCCCCCCCGAGACTGGAACTGTAAGTCTTGTACTTACCTCAAAACTGTACTAACTTTTCTTCCCCCCCAGAACTGTTTCTGAAAATTGCAGTCAACTTTTAAAACAGATTATTGCTATTTATTCGAAAACCGTATAGCTTGCCAAATTGAAACAAAGTGAAGTTGATACGTGGGTTTGATACTTACTTACAAATGTACCTACCTGCAAACTAAATCTTGTGGTTCTAGAAATATAGTAACAAAATATATTTTTGCCATATAAAAAACATCTGCATGGAGTTAGTCATTGAGTGTGTGCTTCCTTTATTGCTTGTGTGTGTGTACAGCAAATGCTTTGCACTACCCTCTGATAAGCCTAACTGCTCGACCACAGTACCACAAAAGAGAGCATTAGTATTATCAACTTTAGCATCTGTTAAACTTCTGGGGAACCCCTGGACTCAGCGCACACTATATTTCATTTTAATATAGAATATACAGAGCCAGCTTCCTACAGCCACCCCGTGTAGAAGCCATGTGTTGGCTATTTTGGAATGTTACAACAGTGATACAGTAGGTGTCATACCATTCTAAGATGGATGCCTAGTGCAGCACTTAATGAGCTGCCATCTTGCATAGGTATTTTACATAGTGTATCATTGTTTTACTGTTCCAAAATAGCTAACAGTTTGTTTGTAAACATGGCATCCATCTTAGAACTTTGTATTTTATTAAGAAAAACATGAGTGGGGGTGGCTAAGGGTGTGGGGGGGTTTGTGTGTGTGTTTTTTAATTTTTTTATAATTAATTATCGAGTACCTGTAGTGTCTGTGAACAAAGAGGCATTTTCATTTATAAGCCAGACTTATTTACACTGCTTGTTTCCTTTGTAAATACTTACCGGCAAGACACAGCAGAGCGTTTCAATAACATTATACCTGGGCTGTTCATGAATGTGGCTTTGTGATGGTGTTCAGAGAGCTATTGACAGGTTTATGCAGTCCGTGGGCTTGTTTAAGTAAGTAATATCATCAACATGTGCATAACTCTTGGCTTCAGGGTCTGGAGCTGGAGAGAGAGGGTCAAGGACGAAAAATCCATGTAAAAAAATGCAGTTCTCTCTTTAGAACTAAAGCTTTCAAACCTCTGGTCAATCCTCCCATAGTTAATTTGTTCAAGTTTGCCAGGTTTGGTAAAACAAAACATCTGGGTTGCACACGTGACAAGTACTGATAAGGAAACAAAATCCTCTCAACACTTTGTGTGGAAAGATCTTAAAAGTAATGGGAAGTGGGTTGTTGTCTTTTGAGCCGTGGAACCGTCTCCATGGACGAGACTTTTCACATTAAGACAAGGGTTATTCATGGGGACAAAACCAAGTGGAAAGGGGGCGGAGGGGGAGCTTTGCAGTGTTTTGTCACAGTCCACTTTTGTCGCAGCATCACCCACTATTTCATCCATTTAATGTTTGTTTTGCCTCTACTCTGACATTGTCTATCATTGTGTTTTCCGCTGCAGGCTGAAGTGCCCCTACTGTCCCATGGAGCAGAACCCGGCTGATGGAAAACGAATAATCTTTTGATACTGGTGCTTGGAGTCTTCTCTATGCTTTAAAAAACAGACAATAGCTGGTGGGAAAATATGCTGGCTTCCGAATCGGAGGCTTTCCTCTCACTGGAGTAAATAGTACAAGCTTATAATATGGTGTTGTATTTGCTACCTTAAACACCCATCTTTGTCCTTCAGTGACCGGATGTTCCATAACACGGAGTGGAACTGACACATTCAAAACAGGAGAATTTGCTCATTTTTCTGTTGTGGAGTCCTGAATTCTTCACAGAATTAGGTGTTTTGGAACTAGACCCAGTTGAGCCTTGACTGCTGCTTTCATACAGCCTGATGACAGATTTCCACATAGAACTCTGTGTAGACCGAGGCATTGTGTTGCCATTGTTGGTCTGTAAGGCTTCTTGGAAATTGCTCTGTGGAACTCAAAGCACAGTTGTAATGCATCAAGAATGGGATCTGAGGTCTGCCTTGCTGAGTGCACCTACATGCTTGGCATGACCTGGTGCTTGCTGAATTCGAGACTGAGGTGCTGTTGTGCTAGATTTTGCCCTGTTCCTGCTGCCAGGACTGAAGTGGAGTTGTCTTGGTGCTTCGAGCTTCTCTTGACTTCTGTAGTGCTGGAATTTGTTCAAGACTGCTTGATACTCTTGGAAAACTGTTTACTCACCTTTCCCCCAAAACACATGTAAATAATAACAAGACTTGTTTTATTGCTTCCAAAAAAAAGGACACGGCAAATATTTGACCATATAAAAGGGGTATAGGAGCAAACTAGTTTCTTGGATAAGAGAATATATGATGGTGCTTTTGTTTGGATATTTAAGCAGTATTTGTTGTGCTTATCTACTTTCCCCAACAAAAGTACTTTAGCCCTGCTCCCCAGAACCCCCAGCCCCCAGGTAGCATTCAAGTTATTTACACTTTGTTCTGAAAAGTCTTTCACTTCAGTTGGAGTAGGGTAGTAAAACAAATTTAAAATAATCAGACTACCTAATTTATTAAAAACAAAATACGCTTTTTTTTATTCTAAATCTTCAAATAATTATGTTTGTGTGATGTGCTGAAAGATTCTAGACATAGCAGAGTTAACTTTGGGGCTAGGGCTGGGGAAAAAAAATCACACATGCATGCTAAAGTTACCTAGTCAAAGAACTTGGTCTTGATCGGCAAGCTGTAATGTTTGTAGTCCCCAGGGACATAGATATCTGATGGAAAACACTCCTCAGCTACACGTCAAACTTACTGCAATCTTGTTGGGACTTTTTCAGGCGTTTGCTGGGCTGTCAGCTGTTACTGGGATCACATTGTAAGGGTTGGAGCCTATCATCTCGTGTCCAGAGGCTTACCTTACTATTGGACCAAAACCAAAAGACATTTTTACAACCAGCACTGCCAAAACTGGTATGTCTTTAAAGGTCAAGTGGTCACCTACGGGCTTTCCCAATGCTTTTGTGATATATATATGTCCATGCCCCTGATTCCTCTTTATAGCCGTTTGGCTGTTGTTCTGCCACTGTCATTGCCCTTTCTGCCTGCCTTGATCACTTTGCTTGCTGCCCCTCCACCTCCTCTGTTGTCTGAGTCAATGCAACAGACCCCTCCCTCTTGCCCTGCATGGTCCAATGTGCTGCCACTGCTCTCCATTTAGCTTGATGTCCCTGTCCACTTCTTCTGCCCCCCGTTGCCCAATTCTATACCTCATCATTGCCCTCCTTCCTGCTTTACGTCTCTGCTTAGCTTGGTGCCCCTACCGTCCTTTCCCCACCGTCTGATGTCTGTGTGCTTGCCCCTGCTCCTTTGTTTTTGACCACCATGTTCGATGGACCTGCCACTGCCCCTCCTATCTACTCTGAGTGTTCTGTTGAGCTGCCTCTCCCTAGCATGGTCAGATGGCTGCCACCTGTTCCTGTCCCTGTCACCTCCACCCTGCATGTCCGACTTCTATGCCCCCAACCCCTCTTGTCCTCCATGGTCCATTTTACTGTCACTCCCTTCTGTCATCCATGCTCTGTTGTGCTGCACCTGCTCCTTCTGCCTGCCCTGCGTGGTCTGTTGTGAAAGCCCTTCGCCTGCCCTTTCTTATGTATCTGGGCCCTACCCCTGCCTTCTGTACTCCATGGTCCTTTATGCATGCCCCTGCACCCCATGGCTGTTGTGCTGCCACTAACCCTCCAGTTTGCCATGCATGGTCTTCTGTGCTATCACAGTCCCTCCCACCTGCCCTTTGTGGTCAGCTCGCTGCCTCTAAACCCCCCCCGTTTTCAGAGTTTATGTCCCTACCCCCATTTCGCCTGCCCCCTGTGAGCCAATATGTATCCTACTTGCCCACACTTTGAACTTGGTAAGAGGGAGTTTGAAGGAAAAAAAAATATACAACATGAGAATAGATTTTTCCCATTGACTTTCATTTAAAAAGATGATATTTTAGATGGGGGTCGGATTTAATTAACCCCTTTTGGGTTTAAACCCATTAGGAGTTCCTGCCTAAATTGGGTTGTTTGGCATGTATGGTTGTACTGCCTCCTCCTTCTGCCCTGAATGGTTTGTTATATTGCCACAGCCTCTCTTGCCTGCCCTTTGTGGTTAGTTTGTTGCCCCTTTCCCTTGCTCTTTATGGTCTGTTGTGCTGCCAGGGCCCCTCCTGCCTTCCCAGTGTGGTCAACTTGTTGTCTCTGCACCCTCCTCTCTGCCCTCATTTATCTGCATCTGCGTCCCTGACATCTGCCTTCCCATAGTACTCTAATGAACAGCTAGATTTTTAACATTATGTATTTATTACAAAAGTGTGGCATGCCTGAAATCATCTTGATGTAGTCAAAACTGTAATGAGGGTTTTATCCTAAGAAATTATGGCTAGTGCTCTAAAAAAACAAAATTCAGGACATATTTTTTGAGTTCTCAAACAGTGACAATGTGCTTTTAAATTATTTCCTTTTTTTTTTTTTTTTTTTTTTAAATCGGGTTGATCACTCGATTATTTGTTAAAATTCGGAGATTATGTTGTGTTACGGCCAGTGCTGCAGACTTTGCAACTGGGAAACCAGGTTTGAACTTCGACATCAGCTCGACATCCTGAGCAAATCTCTTAATTTCCCCGTGCCTAAAACCAAAATGAATGTGTGTTTGTGTAATGTAACTGATGCTCATGTAAAACACTCCATTACCTTTAGGTCAAGTCTGCGCTATTTAAAACAAAAAAATTAAGGGGCTGATTTAAGATCCCCTTGCGCCATCCTAATGACATATTAGTGTCTTTTAAAAAAAAAAAAAAAAAAGTTTTACGCTAATGTGGCATTAGATGCCCAAAAACGCCAAGCCACATTTACAAAGTGGTGCAATCTGTGCATAACCCTTTGCACTACATTATGCCTGCCCCAGGCATAATGTATGCAAAGGGGGCGTTCCCCTGTTTTGGGTGGGGTGAGGGTGAAAAAATGGCACAAGAAAATCTAGGAGATTTCCTTGTGTCATTTTTCTCAACACATTTTGTGCCTGCTTAGAGCGGGTGTTAAAAGGGGACATGCCACTGAATATAATGGCCCCCTATGTACTGTGCAGGAATAGCACCAACATTTTGATGATACTCCTGCAGAGTACATCAATATCGTGAAAAGAAAGTGATGCTATTGACCCCATACCCTGCCCCATAATTTAAATACGGTGCACACATGGTGGCGGAAGGGGGTCACTAAGGGGGTACAAGCAAAGTTGTGCTGCACTGGGTGCAGAACCACTTTTCTTGAATCAGCCCCCAAGTGTTTTGCACACTTTTGGTACTGGGCTACATTTAGGCTTTTTTTCTCCCCTCTGGTGGCCATCCTGGGATACTTATTTGTTAAGAGGCGCCTTAATTTCCTCAATTACTACAGTATCCGCGCAGAAAAGTTTTCCACTTCAATTCCATCAAGATGACGTTCAGATGTGCCACACTTTAGGCATACATTCAGAATATTAGCACTATAGTTGCTCATTAGAACACTGTAGTAAAGCTTCTGATCACCAGAGAGTTAACTGGCAGTCTGCTGCTGGTGTTTAAAATGCATGTTTCAGTCTGCATATCAGAATGTTGTAATGAAATAGAAGAGGAAGATATATGAGAACACACTTAAAACCTGTCCAATTTTTCTTTCTACAGCACTAACCATAATTTATACGACTAAATGAACCCCCTAATTTTGTTACTTTCTAAGTTAAATGCTTCACCAGTTTGATTCAATCAAGATGGCTTCACAAATGTGTCATAAGACTGTTATTGCTCTAGTTGTTCTTTAGAATACTCATGGAGACTGCAGTAGAATACAAGGGAATCAACTCGCTACCTGCTCTTGTTGGAAGTACAAGTTTTACTGAGAATGTCAGACTCCATTTATATGTCTGAGAAAGATAGTGTCAATTTACAGAAATGTTAGCTATTGGAGCACCGTCCATTTCCACTATGGAAACATCATAAGTAAACAGTTTTCCCTAAAACATGATTCATTAAATCCCAGAAGGCTTTTTCCACAGGGTAAAATCACCTGAGAACACATCACAATTCCTAAAATTAGTATGGTACCATCAACATATTATTTATAATGCAACTAAAATCTGTTGTCATCCTTTTTACGTTCTCCTTTTTGTGACCTTCAAAACCTGCCATTAGCTACAATGCATTTCAGTGGGGTGCTCTCATGTTTTTTTGGTCCCAAGATGGCTGTGAGCACTTCCTGCTTCAAATGCTGACAACCTATCAGATCTCACCAGGACATCCGTACTGAGGCTCCACCCAGATATACAAGTTTCTTTTTACTTTAATATCTCAAAAACTACTGAATGTATTTATGAATCAATCAAGGAATTTGTAAAGCGCACTACTCACCCGTGAGTGTCTCACGGTGGTGGGGTTGGGGTGCTGCTACTGCTCGAACAGCCAGATCTTGAGAAGTCTCCTGAAGGTAAGGAGGTCCTTGGTCTGACGCAGGTGGGTGGGAAGAGTGTTCCACGTCTTGGCGGCGAGGTGCGAGAATGATCTGCCGCTGGTTGTAGTTCTGCAGATGCGTGGGACGAGGGCGGTTGAGCGGAGTTGTCGGGTCGGGGTGTAGAAGGAGAGCCGTCTGTTAAGGTATTCTGGTCCGGTGTTGTGCAGTGCTTTGTGAGCGTGGGTGAGGAGTTTGAAGGTGATTCTCTTGTTGACGGGGAGCCAGTGCAGGTCTCTCAGGTGGCCTGTGATGTGGCAGTGGCGGGGGATGTCCAGGATGAGGCGTGTGGAGGCGTTCTGGATGTGTTGCATCCTTTTCTGGACGCGTTGCATCCTTTTCTGGACGCGTTGCATCCTTTTCTGGACTTTGGCTGATGTTCCTGCGTAGAGGGCATTGCCGTAGTCCAGTTTCTTGCTTACGAGGGCTTGGGTAACTGTTCTTCTGGTTTCCGTGGGGATCCACTTGTAGATTTCGGAGCATGTGGAGGGTGTTGAAGCAGGAGGAGGAGATGGCGTTGACTTGCTGGGTCATGGATAGTGAGGACACCAGGATGAATTCTAGGTTGCGTGCGTGGTTGGTGGGAGTCGGAGCGGATCCGAGAGTGGCAGGCCACCAGGAGTCATCCCATGCAGAGGGGGTGGAGCCGAAGATGAGGACCTCCGTTTTGTCCGAATTGAGTTTGAGGCAGCTGTTCTTCATCCATTTGGCGATGGCCTTCATTCCTTCATGGAGGTTGGTCTTGGTGGAGTCCTTGGGGAGGGAGAGGATCAGCTGGGTATAGTCGGCGTATGAGATGATGAGGTTGTGAGAGTGGGCGATGTTATCGAGTGGAGCCATGTAGATGTTGATGAGGGTCCGGCTGAGGGACGAACCTTTGGGTACGCTGCAGATGATTTTGGTGGCTTCAGAGCGGAATGGAGGGAGGTGGACTCTGAATTCTGCTGGTTTGAAAGGAGATGACCCAGTCCAGGGCTCTGTTGCTGATTCCTGCATTACTGAGGCGTGTGCGTAGGGTGTGGTGGCAGACGGTGTCGAACGCGGCTGAGAGGTCCAGGAGGATGAGGGCTGTGGTTTTGCCACTGTCCAGTATGGTTCTGATGTCGTCGGAGGCGGCGATGAGGGCAGTTTCGGTGCTGTGGTTGCTGCGGAATCCGGATTGGGAAGGGTGCTGTTCTCCTCGAAGAAGTGGGTCAGTTGTCTGTTGACAGCCTTCTCGATTACTTGCCGGGAAGGGGAGCAGGGAGATAGGCCGGACATTCTTGAGGTCCTTTGGAGCTTGCTTTGTTGAGAATGTGGTGAGGGCAGGGGTCGGGTGGTGAGCCGGAGTGAATGGTGTCCATGATTTCGATGGTGTCGGGGGTCCAGGAGAGCAGGAGGCTGGTCAGTGGTGAGTCTGTGGTTGGTTGTGGGGAGGGCCTGAGCTGAGTGCTGAAGCTGTTGTGGATGTCTGCGATCTTGCAGTGGAAGTAGGAGGCTAGGGAGTCACACAGGTCTTGTGATGGTGGGATGTTGTTGGCATTGGAGCCGGATAGTTCCTTCATGATGTTAACAACGCACACAGCCACAAGGAGCTCTTTGTTGATGCGTTCTTTGAAGGCGGTTCTCTTGGCGGTTTGGATGAGTTGGTGGTGTCTGCGGATGTGTTTTTGAAGGCTGTGTGGTTGTCCAGTGTCTGATCTTGGCGCCACTTCTTTTCAAGTCTCCGGCATGTCTGCTTGGATTCGTGGAGAGCGGCAGTAAACCAGAAGGCCTTTCTGTCGGTGCGTCTGTTGGAGGGATTTTTGATCGGGCAAGAGTGTTTGCTCAGGTGTCGATCCATTGCCTGAAGTTGCGGGCAGCTGTGTCAGTGGTGTCGATGGGTAGGTTCTGGGGTAGGGTTGTGATTAGTTGGTCTTCGGTGATCTTGTTCCATCTGCGGTGAGATTGATGGTGTGTTGTGGGTTTCTTGAAGGAGAAGTGGATGCTGCGGTGATCTGTCCAGTGGAGTTCAGTGGTGTGGCTGAAGGAAACGTGTTTACTGGCGGAGAAAATTGGGTCGAGTGTGTGTCCTGCGGAGGCGGTTGGTGTCGTGACGAGCTGTTTGAGGCCGAGGTTGGAGAGTTTGTCAAACAGGGTGGTGGTGGTGGTGGTGGTGGTGGTGGTGGTGGTGGTGGTGGTGGTGGTGTCGTTGGTGGTGGTGTCGTTGGTGTTCTCGAGGTGGAAGTTTAAATCCCCAAGGAGTATGTAGTCAGTCGATGCAAAAGCGTGTGTGCTGATGTCAGTGAATGAGTCACTGAACTGCTGTCTGGGGCCGGGGCCTGTAGACGATGGTCCCTCGGAGGGTGGTGTTTGGGTCAGTGTGGATCTGGAAGTGCAGGTGTTCGGCGGTGCTGAGGGTGTCTTTGATGCTGGTCGTGATCCTGAGGGTGTTCTTGTGGAGGAAGGCGGTGCCTCCTCCTGGTTTATTGGCGCGGACCCTGCGGATGATCTTGTAGCCATCCGCTGAGGAGGGTTTCATCCAGGTCTCTGTCAGGAAGGCGATGTCTGGGGAAGCAGAGTCGATAAAATTCCATAATTCTAGTGCATGTTTGTGGACGGAGTGGGTGTTGAGAAGGATACATCTGAGATGGTTGCATCCTGCCTTGGTGGGTGGGTTGTTGGTGTGGATGCTGGTAAAGGTGCAGTTCCAGCAGGAGAAGGGTCAGTGGGTGGTCTGTGGGGATGCTTGAAGGCAGGCGGGGGAGCGGCCAGTGTTGAGGGCCAAGTGCTAAGGGTTCTGGCGCTGGGCGCGATCCAGGCACAGATGGGCTTGCCTTTGATGCGCCATTAAGTAGGGGGGGGGGAGGAGAGGACAGCTGGGAGGCGGGAGAAAATGGTGCACAAAAAAAGTGGGTGGGCCGCGGGGGCAGTGGCGGCGGGAGTCCAGCGTGAGGAAGCTGGGGGGGTGGGGCTGCAGGGGCAGCAGTGGCGGGGGAGAGAGAGAGTGGAGGGAAAGTCAGAAAAAGTGCAGGAAAGAGTAAAAGGCAAAAGAAAGCGAGTCAAAAAGGGCACACAGGAGAGCGAATGGCAGCAGGGGCACGGGTGGGGGGGGGGCAGACACTGAGAGAGCACACGGACAGAGGCAGGAAAGCAGAGCTCTCCCACTAGACACCTGGGATGAGGGGCAGGCAGAAGCCTGCGGGTGGTGGAGGGTTGGTAGCTGTGTCTAAAAATCTCTATAGAAATTGCTTGGGGAAAAGTGTTTTGGGACCCCACCTCTTTTCCTTGGCCCCTGCTTGAATGATCATCCCAATACTTTCAAGACAGCACATGAACTGAGAGGCAAACTAGTTTTCAAAATTGTGTAGAGTCGTCAAATGGCGCCAAAGTTGTAGACAAAACCTAGTTTCTATAGGAAAAGTGTTTTAACTATATATATATATATATATATGTTCGATGGCATGTGTAGCTGCAGATACACATGCTGTGCACATCCCGCCATCTGGTGTTGGGCTCGGAGTGTTACAAGTTGTTTTTCTTCGAAGAAGTCTTTTCGAGTCACGAGACCGAGGGACTCCTCCCATTTCGACTCCATTGCGCATGGGCGTCGACTCCATCTTAGATTGTTTTTTTTCCGCCATCGGGTTCGGACGTGTTCCTTTTCGCTCCGGGTTTCGGGTCGGAAAGTTAGTTAGAATCTCGGAAAAATCGTCGGTATTGTTTGCGTTCGGTATCGGGTTAGTTACAACAGATCGACACCGAATTAAGAAGAGCTCCGGTGGCCCTTTGGGGTTTTTTGTCGATCCCCCGTCGGGGCCTGGTCGGCCCAGCCACGTGTCTCTTCAAGGCTGATGGAACGGACCCCATTCCGCTTCTGTCCAAAATGCCATAACAAGTATCCATATACAGATCAACACCTGGTCTGTAACTTGTGTTTGTCACCAGAACACAAGGAGGATACTTGTGAGGCCTGTCGAGCGTTTCGGTCCCGGAAGACACTCAGGGACCGAAGAGCCAGAAGACTACAGATGGCGTCGGCGCCGACAGGACAAGGGCGTTTCGAAGAGGAGGAAGAAACATTCTCCAACCAGGAATCGGACTCGGAGGAGGTTGATCCCGAAGAAACACCGAAAACTGTGAGTAAGACGTTGAAGCAGAGAACTCACGAGAAGACCGCTAAAGCCCAGGGGACGCCACCGCCAACAGGCCATGGCTTAACCCGAAAAATAGGTGACCGTCCATCGGCACCGAAAAAGGGCGAGCTGGTGTCGAAGTCATCCGACTCCGGTCGAGATACCGGCACACAGCACTCTCGGGTCCGAGATAGCGGGTCCGAGAAGATTCGGCATCGAGACAGCGGCACCGAAATGGCTCGGCATCGAGAAGGCACGACGCCGAAAATAAAAAAGGTTTAGTCCGAGCCGAAAAAGACTGTCGAAAAGGTTTCGGTACCGAAACATCCGGCCTCTGAACCGAAAAGTAGTTCCTATTCAGAGGAACAAGGACTGTCCTCACAAATGAAGACACACCGATTTCAACAACAATTAGAGATAATAGAGCCAGATCACACACAAAGAAGGCTCTTTATTCAAAAAGATACGGGGAAGATCAGCACTCTTCCTCCGATCAAGATGAAACGTAAACTTGCCTTCCAAGACAAGGACAAACAGCCACATGCAAAGGTGGCTAATCAAGTGACACCACCACCATCCACACATCACTATCCACCACCATCACCTGTAGCCACTCCACCAATGATGCAATCACCAACTCATATGGGAATGAGTCAAGATGACCCTGACGCATGGGACCTTTATGACGCACCAGTGTCAGATAATAGCCCTGAATGCTATCCAGCAAGACCATCGCCACCAGAGGATAGTACAGGCTACGCTCAAGTGGTATCGAGCTGCAGCATTTCACAGTGTCAGCCTTCATTCAGAACCCATTGAAGACGACTTTCTTTTTAATACACTGTCGTCTACACACAGACAATATCAAAGTCTTCCAATGTTACCCGGAATGCTCAAACACTCCAAACAAGTGTTTGAAGAACCTGTCAAGGGGAGAGCCATTACTCCAAGAGTAGATAAAAAATATAAAGCGCCACCAACAGACCCAGTGTACATCACACAAAAGCTAACACCAGATTCTGTTGTAGTGGGAGCAGCGCGCAAAAGAGCCAACTCACATTCTTCTGGAGATGCACCGCCCCCAGATAAAGAAAGTAGAAAATTCGATGCAGCAGGCAAAAGGGTGGCGGCACAGGCAGCAAACCAGTGGCGCATTGCAAATTCCCAAGCTTTGTTAGCCAGATATGATAGGGCCCATTGGGATGAGATGCAACACTTTATTGAGCATTTACCAAAAGAGTTCCAAAAAAGAGCGCAGCAAGTGGTAGAAGAGGGACAGAGTATCTCTAATAATCAGATACGGTCAGCAATGGATGCTGCAGACACTGCTGCTAGGACTGTCAACACAGCAGAAACAATAAGGAGACATGCATGGTTGCGTACATCAGGATTTAAACCAGAGATACAGCAAGCTGTGCTAAATATGCCATTCAACGGACAGCAGTTGTTTGGGCCGGAGGTGGACACTGCCATAGAAAAACTTAAAAAAGACACTGAGACGGCCAAAGCCATGGGCGCACTCTACTCCCCGCAGGGCAGAGGCACATTTCGAAAGACACAATTTCGAGGGGGGTTTCGAGGGCAGACCACAGAAGCCACAACCTCACAAACAAAGCCCACTTACCAGAGCCAGTATCAGTGGGGAGGTTTTCGGGGACAATATAGAGGAGGACAATTTCAAAGGAATAGGGGAAAATTCCAAAGTCCCAAAACTCCTCCAAACAAACAGTGACTCCAAGATCACAAAACCCCAACACGTAACACCTGTGGGGGGGGAGACTAACCAAGTTTTACACACATTGGGAGGAAATAACAACAGACACTTGGGTCTTAGCAATTATCCAGCATGGTTATTGCATAGAATTTCTCAAATTCCCTCCAAACGTCCCACCGAAAACACACAGTATGTCAAAACAACATATAGAGCTTCTAGGACTAGAAGTTCAAGCATTGCTACAAAAAGAAGCAATAGAATTAGTACCAAAACAAGAATTAAACACAGGAGTTTACTCACTGTACTTTCTGATACCCAAAAAAGACAAAACACTCAGACCTATACTAGATCTCAGAACGTTAAATACCTACATCGAATCAGACCACTTTCACATGGTTACTTTACAAGATGTAATCCCACTGCTCAAACAACAAGACTACATGACAACACTAGACTTAAAGGATGCATATTTCCATATACCAATACATCCTTCACACAGAAAGTACCTAAGGTTTGTATTCCAAGGGATACATTACCAATTCAAAGTGTTGCCATTCGGATTTACAACTGCGCCAAGAGTTTTTACAAAATGCCTGGCAGTAGTAGCTGCACATATCAGAAGGCAGCAAATACATGTGTTCCCGTACCTGGACGATTGGTTAATCAAAACCAACACGCAAAAACGGTGTTCACAACACACAAAATATGTCATAGAAATCCTACACAAACTAGGTTTCTCAATCAACTACGCAAAATCACACCTTCTGCCGTGTCAAACACAGCAATACTTGGGAGCAACAATCAACACAGCAAAAGGGATTGCCACTCCAAGTCCACAAAGAGTTCAAACATTTCACAATGTAATACAAGCCATGTATCCAAAACAAAGGATACAAGTCAAAATAGTAATGAAACTACTAGGCATGATGTCTTCATGCATAGCCATTGTCCCAAATGCAAGGTTGCACATGCGGCCCTTACAACAGTGCCTAGCATCACAATGGTCACAAGCACAGGGTCAGCTTCTAGATCTGGTGTTGATAGACCGCCAAACATACATCTCGCTACAATGGTGGAACAGTATAAATTTAAACCAAGGGCGGCCTTTCCAAGACCCAGTGCCACAATACGTGATAACGACAGATGCTTCCATGACAGGGTGGGGAGCACACCTCAATCAGCACAGCATCCAAGGACAATGGGACATACAGCAAAGACAGTTTCACATAAATCACTTAGAACTGTTAGCGGTATTTCTAGCGATGAAAGCATTTCAACCCATAATAACCCACAAATACATTCTTGTCAAAACCGACAACATGACAACAATCTATTACCTAAACAAACAGGGCGGGACACACTCGACACAGTTGTGTCTCCTGACACAGAAAATATGGCATTGGGTGATTCACTACCACATTCGCCTAATAGCACAATTTATTCCAGGAATTCAGAATCAGTTAGCAGACAATCTCTCTCGAGATCACCAACAGATCCACAAATGGGAAATTCACCCCCAAATACTGAACACTTACTTTCAAATGTGGGGAACACCACAAATAGATCTATTTGCAACAAAGGAAAACTCAAAATGCCAAAACTTCGCATCCAGGTACCCACAACATCAGTCTCAGGGCAATGCGCTATGGATGAACTGGTCAGGGATATTTGCGTACGCTTTTCCCACTCCTTCCATATCTAGTAAACAAGTTGAGTCAAAACAAACTCAAACTCATACTAATAGCACCAACTTGGGCAAGACAACCTTGGTACACAACACTACTGGACCTCTCAGTAGTACCTCATGTCAAACTACCAAACAGACCAGATCTGTTAACACAACACAGACAACAAATCAGGCATCCAAATCCAGCATCGATGAATCTAGCAATTTGGCTCCTGAAATCCTAGAATTCGGACACTTACACCTCACACAAGAATGTATGGAGGTCATAAGACAAGCTAGGAGGCCTACCACTAGACACTGCTATGCAAATAAGTGGAAAAGATTTGTTTATTACTGCCATAATAATCAAATTCAACCCTTACACGCATCCGCAAAAGATATAGTAGGATACTTACTACATTTGCAGAAGTCAAAACTAGCTTTCTCTTCCATAAAAATACATCTTACTGCAATTTCAGCTTACCTGCAAATTACGCACTCAACTTCATTATTTAGGATACCAGTCATAAAAGCATTTATGGAAGGCCTAAAGAGAATTATACCACCAAGAACACCACCAGTGCCTTCATGGAACCTCAACATTGTATTAACACGACTCATGGGTCCACCTTTTGAGCCCATGCACTCTTGTGAAATGCAATACTTAACGTGGAAAGTTGCATTTTTAATTGCCATCACATCTCTAAGAAGAGTGAGTGAAATTCAAGCATTTACCATACAAGAACCATTTATTCAAATACATAAAAATAAAGTAGTTCTACGGACAAATCCTAAATTTTTGCCAAAAGTAATATCACCGTTCCACTTGAATCAAACGGTAGAATTACCAGTGTTCTTCCCACAGCCAGATTCTGTAGCTGAAAGAGCACTACATACATTAGACATCAAAAGAGCACTAATGTACTACATTGACAGAACAAAACTAATTAGAAAAACAAAACAACTATTTATTGCCTTTCAAAAACCTCATACAGGAAATCCAATTTCAAAACAAGGCATTGCTAGATGGATAGTTAAGTGCATTCAAACCTGCTATCTTAAAGCTAAAAGAGAGCTGCCTATTACACCAAAGGCACACTCAACCAGAAAGAAAGGTGCTACCATGGCCTTTCTAGGAAATATTCCAATGAACGAAATACGTAAGGCAGCAACATGGTCTACGCCTCATACATTTACCAAGCACTACTGTGTAGATGTGTTAACTTCACAACAAGCCACAGTAGGTCAAGCGGTACTACGAACATTATTTCAAACAACTTCAACTCCTACAGGCTGAACCACCGCTTTTGGGGAGATAACTGCTTACTAGTCTATGCACAGCATGTGTATCTGCAGCTACACATGCCATCGAACGGAAAATGTCACTTACCCAGTGTACATCTGTTTGTGGCATTAGTCGCTGCAGATTCACATGCGCCCACCCGCCTCCCCGGGAGCCTGTAGCCGTTTAGAAGTTGATCTTGAACATTTGTTAATTTGTAAATATATTACTTTAAACTTCATTATGTACATACGTATTCACTCCATTGCATGGGCACTATTACTAGCATACACAACTCCTACCTCACCCTCTGCGGGGAAAACAATCTAAGATGGAGTCGACGCCCATGCGCAATGGAGTCGAAATGGGAGGAGTCCCTCGGTCTCGTGACTCGAAAAGACTTCTTCAAAGAAAAACAGCTTGTAACACTCCGAGCCCAACACCAGATGGCGGGATGTGCACAGCATGTGAATCTGCAGCGACTAATGCCACGAACAGATGTACACTGGGTAAGTGACATTTTCCATATGTTTGATGGCATGTGTAGCTGCAGATACACATGCTGTGCATTATCCTGCCATCTAGTGTTGGGCTCAAAGTGTTACAAGTTGTTTTTCTTCGAAGAAGTCTTTTCGAGTCACGAGACCGAGGGACTCCTCCCTTTCGGCTCCATTGTGCATGGGCGTCGACTCCATCTTAGATTGTTTTCTTTCCGCCATCGGGTTCGGACGTGTTCCTCTTCGCTCCGTATTTAGATTCGAGAAAGTTAGTTAGTTATCAGAAAATTTGACGGTATTGTTCGCGCTCGGTACCGGTTTAGTGTTAGCACATCGACACCGAAGAAAGAAGCGCTCCGGCGGCCCTTCGGGGCTTCCACTCTCCAGCGGGGCCTGGTCGGCCCGACCGCATCCATCTTCAAACCTCATGGACCAGAACCCCTTCCGCTTCTGCCCCAATTGCCACGCAAAGTATCCTTATACAGACCAACACTTGGTCTGTAATCTGTGTTTATCTCCGGAACACAGGGAGGATACTTGCGAGGCCTGTCGGGCATTTCGATCCAAGAAAACACTACGAGATCGAAGAGCTCGAAGACTCCAGATGGCATCGACACCGGCCGAGCAGATCGACGTCGAGGAAGAGGAGAAATTCTCCATTCGAGATTCGGACTCGGACGAGTCCGAAAGTGAGCAGCCGAAACAGCAACAAACTGTGAGTAAACCGGCCCCGGCAAAGACTCACTCAAAGATAATAAAGGCCAAGGGGATGCCACCGCCAACAGGCCATGGCTTAACCCGAAAACACGGGGACCAAACATTGGCACCGAAAAAGGCCTCCCAGCAGCCGAAGACATCCGACTCCGTGCGAGATACCGGCTCCGAACCATCTTGGCACCGAGAGTTCGGCACCCCTAAAGTCAAGAAGGTTTCCTACAAAACGCTTCGGTGCCGAAACATGCAGCCTCGGAGCTGAAACCAGGCTCCTATACAGAAGAGCAAGGGCTTTCAACTGAGTTGCAAGGGCACAGATTTGAACAAGAACTGGGCATGGGAGAGCCAGACCATACCCAGAGGAGGTTGCACATACAAAAGGACACGGGGAAAATTCAAACTCTTCCTCCAATAAAAATCAAGCGAAAGCTAGCATTCCAGGAGACGAAAATGCAGCCAAAAGTGAAAGTGGCTAAAGAGAAAACACTACCAAGGTTCTCGCCACAGCAATCTCCATTACATTCGCCACACCTGTCCCCAGTAGCAACACCCCCAATGATGCAGTCGCCGACACACACGGGGATGACCCGGATGCATGGGACTTGTATGATGCACCGGTCTCAGACAATAGTCCTGATTGCTACCCGGCAAGGCTGTCACCACCTGATGACAGCACTGCATATATGCAGGTGGTTTCAAGGGCAGCTACATTCCATATTGTAGCAATGCATGCAGAGCCCATAGAGGACAAATTTTAGTTTAACACCTTGTCATCTACTCACAGCTCATACCAAAGTTTGCCAATGCTGCCAGGCATGTTAAAACACGCCAAACAAGTGTTCCAGGACCCAGTAAAAGGCAGAGCCATCACGCCTAGGGTTGAGAAGAAATATAAACCTCCCCCAACAGACCCTGTGTTTATCACACAACAATTAACTCCTGATTCGGTGGTAGTGGGAGCAGCCCGAAAGAGGGCAAACTCCCAATCCTATCCTCAGGAGACGCACCACCGCCCGACAAGGAAAGTCGGAAATTCGATGCAGCAGGCAAGAGGGTGGCAGCACAGGCAGCCAATCAATGGCGGATTGCCAATTCTCTGGCTCTACTGGCTCGATACGACATGGCACATTGGGATGAAATGCAACATCTCATTCAGCACCTTCCCAAAGAGTACCAAAAACGTGCCCAACAGGTTGTTGAGGAAGGTCAAACTATTTCTAACAACCAAATAAGGTCGGCTATGGACTCGGAAGACACGGCGGCAAGGACAGTGAACACTGCAGTAACCATTTGTAGGCACGCATGGTTACGGAGCTCCGGATTTAAGCCAGAAATCCAGCAGGCTGTGCTGAATATGCCGTTCAACCAAGAACAATTGTTTAGAAAAACTCAAAAAGGACACGGACACGGCCAAAGCCATGGGCGCGCTCTACTCCCCACAGAGCAGTGGCACTTTTAGAAAGCTTCACTTTGGGGGGGGGGCTTCATCCCCAAACCACAGAGCCTTCCACCTCACAAGTCAGACCCACATATCGGGGCCAGTATCAGAGAGGCGGTTTTCGAGGACAATATAGGGATGGACAATTCCCTAAAGCAAGCGGGAAATTCCAGAGCCCAAAAACCCCACAAATCAAACAGTGACTTCAATGTCACAAACCCCCACCACTCAACACCAGTAGGGGGAGACTTACCGCATATTACCACAACTGGGAACACATAACTATGGACGCATGGGTCCTAGCCATTATCCAACATGGTTATTGCATTGAATTCCTACAATTGCCACCAGATGTGCCTCCAAGAGCACACAATATGTCCAAACAACACTTAGACCTGTTACAACTAGAAGTCCAAGCATTGTTACAAAAACAAGCAATCGAACTAGTGCCCAACCATCAAAAAGGAACAGGTGTCTACTCCCTGTATTTCCTAATTCCAAAGAAAGACAAAACTCTGAGACCCATATTAGACCTCAGAACACTGAATCTTTACATCAAATCAGATCACTTTCACATGGTGACACTTCAAGACGTGATTCCCTTGCTCAAAAAACAAGACTACATGTCAACATTAGATCTCAAGGATGCTTATTTCCACATACCCATACATCCTTCCCACAGGAAATACTTAAGGTTTGTAATCCAAGGCGTGCATTACCAATTCAAAGTGTTACCATTCGGGATAACAACAGCCCCAAGGGTATTCACAAAATGCCTTGCAGTAGTAGCCGTTCATATCAGGAGACAGCAAATGCACGTATTCCCTTACTTGGACGATTGATTAATAAAAACCAGCACTCAGCAACAGTGTCTTCTACACACACAATACGTCATAAAAAACCTACACAAACTAGGGTTCTCTCTAAGCTACCAAAAACCACATCTACAACCGTGCCAAATACAACAATATTTAGGAGCAACAATCGACACACAAAAGGCGATTGCCACTCCAAGTCCACAAAGAGTACAAGCCTTCCAAAATATAATGTTAAACATGTACCCAAACCAGCACTATCAAGTGAGGTTTGTAATGAAACTTCTAGGCATGATGTCTTCATGCATGGCCATTGTCCCAAACGCAAGACTACACATGCGGCCCCTACAACAGTGCCTAGCAAAGCAATGGACCCAAGCACAGGGTCAACTCCAAGATCTAGTGTTGATAGACCGCCAGACACACTTCTCGCTTCAATGGTGGAACCCTATAAATTTAAACCGAGTGCGGCCATTCCAAGACCCAGTACCTCAATACGTGATCACAACAGATGCGTCCATGATGGGGTGGGGAGCACACCTTTACCAGCACAGTATAAAGGGACATTCACCAAAAACAACTGCATATAAATCATTTAGAACTGTGAGCAGTGTTTCTAGCATTGAAAGTATTTCAACCACTAATAACCCACAAACACATTCTTCTCAAAACAGACAACATGACAACAATGTATTACCTAAACAAACAAGGAGGGACACACTCGTCACAACTGTGTCTCTTAGCACAAAAGGTTTGGCATTGGGCGATTCACAATCACATTCGCCTAATAGCACAGTACATCCCAGGGATTCAAAACCAGTTGGCCGACAATCTCAGTCGAGATCACCAACAAACACACGAATGGGAAATTCATCCCCAGATACTACAAAATTACTTTCTACGCTGGGGAACACCAGAAATAGACCTATTCGCAACAAAAGAAAACGCAAAATACCAAGACTTCCAGGTATCCACACCCTCAGTCCAAGGGCAATGCGTTATGGATGAGTTGGTCAGGGATATTTGCTTACGCTTTTCCCCCTCTCCCACTCCTTCCTTATCTGGTAAACAAATTGAGTCAAAACAAACTCAAACTAATACTAATAGCACCAACCTGGGCACGCCAACCGTGGTACACAACACTAGACCTGTCAGTAGTACCTCATATCAAATTACCAAACAGACCAGATCTGTTAACTCAACACAAACAGATCAGACACCCGAATCCAGCATCGCTCAATCTAGCAATCTGGCTCCTGAAGTCTTAGAATTTGGACATTTAGACCTTACACAAGAATGTATGGAAGTTATTAAACAAGCTAGAAAACCTACTACAAGACATTGTTACGCAAACAAATGGAAAAGATTTGTTTATTACTGCCATAATAATCAAATTCAGCCACTACATGCTTCCGCAAAAAACATTGTAAGCTACTTAATACACTTATACAAAAATCTAAACTAGCTTTTTCTTCTATTAAAATACATCTCACAGCAATATCTGCCTATTTGCAAACTACACATTCAACATCACTTTTTAGAATCCCAGTCATCAAAGCATTTATGGAGGGATTAAAAAGAATCATACCCCCGAGAACACCACCAGTCCCCTCGTGGAACCTCAATATTGTGTTAACACGACTCATGGGACCACCATTTGAACCCATGCACTCTTGTGCAATGCAATACTTAACTTGGAAAGTAGCCTTCCTGATAGCTATCACATCTCTTAGAAGAGTAAGTGAAATACAAGCATTTACTATACAAGAACCCTTTATACAAATACATAAACATAAAGTGGTTCTCCGTACAAATCCCAAATTCTTACCAAAAGTTATATCACTGTTCCACCTAAACCAAACAGTGTAACTCCCAGTTTTTTTTCCCCACAACCAGACTCAGTAGCCGAAAGAGTATTACATACGTTAGACATTAAAAGAGCACTAATGTATTACATTGATAGAACAAAACAGTTTCGCAAAACAAAACAATTGTTTGTAGCCTTCCAAAAACCTCATGCAGGAAATCCAATATCCAAACAAGGCATTGCCAGAAGGATAGTGAAATGTATTCAGACCTGCTATATCAAAGCAAAAAGAGATCTACCTATTACACCAAAGGCGCACTCCACTAGGAAAAAAGGCGCCACAATGGCTTTTCTAGGAAATATACCTATGACAGAGATCTGTAAGGCAGCCACATGGTCTACGCCTCATACATTCACAAAACATTACTGTGTAGATGTGTTAACAACACAACAAGCCACAGTAGGACAGGCTGTATTACGAACATTATTTCAAACAACTTCAACTCCTACAGGCTAAGCCACAGCTTTTGGGGAGATTATTGCTTACTAGTCTATGCACAGCATGTGTATCTGCAGCTACACATGCCATCGAACGGAAAATGTCACTTACCCAGTGTACATCTGTTCGTGGCATGAGATGCTGCAGATTCACATGCGCCCTCCCGCCTCCCCGGTAGCCTGTAGCCGTTATAAGTTGGATGAAACTTGTAAATTTGTAAATATATACTATTTTTTAGACACATTATGTACATACATACTTACTCCATTGCATGGGCACCTTTACTATATACACAACTCCTACCTCACCCTCTGCGGGGAAAACAATCTAAGATGGAGTCCACGCCCATGCGCAATGGAGCCGAAAGGGAGGAGTCCCTCGGTCTCGTGACTCGAAAAGACTTCTTCGAAGAAAAACAACTTGTAACACTCTGAGCCCAACACTAGATGGCAGGATAATGCACAGCATGTAAATCTGCAGCATCTCATGCCACGAACAGATGTACACTGGGTAAGTGACATTTTCCATATATATATATATATATATATATATATACATATATATATATATTGTGTGTATATATATGTATGTATATATATATTTTTATAAATAAATATATATATATATATATATATATTTTTATAAAGAAAAAAAAATTGAAGCTGTGGGAGGGCTGGGGAGAGAAGTGATATACTCCCACATAGTGATGAAACAGACCCATATTAGTCTTCATGCCAGAGGTGGAAGGATACAAGTCACCCAAACAGAAATTATGTTTTAAAAAAAGCTATGCTGCTATAACTTAAAGAATACGGGCGGAAGGCCATCAAAAAGAAGCATGACGTATGATAAGACAAGGAAGCCACTCACTCTACTCTCTCATTTGTAGAGTTGACATTAAACTGTAAACTTCGCACTTGTATAGCGCACTACTCACCCGTTAGGGTCTCAAGGCTCTGGACAGCCCCAGGGTGAAGCCAGGCATCCAAGCGCTGTGAGGGCCGTTGTGGAGATTAAGCAAGCTATTGCCCAGAGTTACAGAGTGGGACCCATTAATTAGATTAGGAGCCCAAGACCCGCCGAGGTGGGAACTGAACCCTGGTCCTGGGCCAGATCTCTGCATCAGGGTCTGCCGCTCTAACTATTGTGCCACCCTTCTCCACATTAAGCCTTAGACCACGAACAACCACAATGGTAAGTAAGACCTTAAAAAAAAAAAAATAATTAATGTACACTGTGTGTCCTTCCAGACTGCAGAGACCTGCACTGGGTTGATTATAATCTGGCAGAGGTCCTTGATGCACGTGCATGACTGTTGCGTGCCAAATCAAAAACCTTTAGATATACACTGTAAGGGGCTGCCAAGTGTGTGATGTTTACGAAAGTGTGAAATGAGAAACAGTGACCTGCCAACCTAACCATAGTGAAACCAATCCAGATGCTTTTGAAATACGTCATGAGGGACACAATGAATAGTTCACTTAACTAAAACAAACTGTCCTGAGTACAAAAGGTAATAAGGTCCATGCTGGAGATACATGTGAAATAACGTATCAGCGCAACATAAAATTAGACAATATTGTTTGAAAGGCTGGTAATCAGTTATACAGCTGAGGTAATATAGGGCACTGTTGGGGAGAACTCCTGACTAAAAATTCTCAAGTAGGAAATGCACTGACCGCACTTGGGCCCATATTTATACTTTAACGCAAAAGTGGCGCAAACTTAAAAAATACAATTGTATTTTGTAAGTTTGTGCCGCTTTTGCGTCACAAAATGATGCAAATGCGGGGCTAAAAAGGTATAAATATGGGCCTTGGTGTGCTCTGAAAAAAATATGTGTGCGGTCTTCCTCAGTGCAAAGTTTTCTTCTCCAGTTCAGTGCTTGCCCCAAACTCTCTTCATGTATTTCCCAGACACAATGCAGACTAGATCAAAGTTATTTGATACAACTAGTGGGCAGTATCTCAAGGTACGGGTTAACCAAAAAAAAAAAAAACATGCCTGCGGAATAGAAAAAACTGCCTCCACTTCATGTACTGGGATGAGGAGGCCATACCTGCTCACTCAGAAAAGAGGTGAACTACAAAGCATCTGCAATGGTGCTGCACAACTGCCAAGCTCACTTAACTGTGGGAGAAAACCATGTTGTCAAGGAAAACATTGCTGTGCATAACGGCACATCTTCACGAAGTGACACAGGGGACTTACAACCTTACAATCTCTCTGGAAGTTAAGTGAAGGCTGAATTATAAAGGCCTGCTATTGGCTGCTTATGCTTCCTACCGCAAACAAGATGCGTTTTGGCAGCCAAACAAAAATGAAAACCAAGGTGGCACAAAGTAATCGTGGAGAAACTGCTAAATATGAGTCAGAATAACCATTTTAAAATGAGCTGGAAGACTTCAGAACGTAGTGGCCTTCCCTTTGCCTCAAAAAGTAACCACATTTTTCAGAGCCATTACTTGTCTTTGAAACACTTTTTTTTTTTTTAGCACCGTAGGAACTTCTGCCCCTCCACTTTCGCAACAGAGGACTGGAGACTGGTCTCGTGCAAAAAAACTAAACAAAAAAAAACTTGTATTAGTTGTTTCTAATATTGTAGCTAAAAGGCAATTGTGATTCCTTTAGAAACCACAAGAGGACTCACTCTAACCTGCAATCCACAAGGGAACCAACACAAAAATCACTTTTGCAAAGAATGTTACTATGAGGAAACTGGTTTTACTAATGGCCTAACCACCTCCAAAAGCAGTTACAGTGAGTTCATAGCATGTGTTTGCTGTAGATAGTTTCAGGCTCAGATGTGTTAGCATGTTGTTTTTCTTTGAAGACGTCTTTTTTGTTCCGAGGAATATGGTGACTCCTACCTTAGCTGGCAATGTGTACCAAATCCTCATTTTAGTGCCCTGCCCTATTCTCCCCCCCCACCCCCCTCCCCCGCCTCCCCACCCCCAAATAAAAGTCATCGGGTTTGGACATGTATGGCTGAGCTCAGATCTTTGATGCATTCCTCACGCTACCTTCAGGCCCAACTGGTTTATTCAACTCTGATATTTGGAAGAAACAGACATTACCTTCTCTTTAGAACAACATTTCCCAGAGACTTCTGAAATGCTGGGCTTTGTGTCTGTCGTCTTCCAATATCCAGTGTAGACTATACCTGGGTTGATCGAACAGATGCCCTTTCAGAACTGTCCTCGGTATCACACAAAGTTCCTATGGACTGATCCGCAGATGTTGACCCTTTGCCTGACCTCTGACCACACCACATGAGGCCCACCTGACCATACATTTGAAGAAAAACCTTCGATATAGATGGGAGAGACAATGGGCACACCACAAAAATGCAGTGACAGTTTTCTGGCGACACCCTTGACATCTTTGGAGAACATCCTTCTTCTGACACCGTAGGTGAGGAGGGCAGCCCTTTGGGCATTCTGCTCCACCAGCCGTCCCCTAGCACAGAGGCCATCCTCTCCTCCAACTTGGAGCACGAAGATCTACAGGCTTCCATCAACCTTATGCTTTCTGGGCCTCAAATCAAGACCTTAGCGAAGGGACGAGAGAATATTTGATGCAGAAACACATGCCAGGTATCCTAAAAAGCCTTGAGTCAAGACAGAGCACCGCCCCCAAAAGGCCAGCCACTGAGCCCCCACAACCAAGACTTAGCCTTCTGGGGCCTTGGCACCTTCTAACGATGGTCTGCATTGACCAAAAACCCTCTGCGCCTGTACTGCTCTCATCCAGACCACCAAGCCTGAAAATACTCCACTTGATGCTAAAGCCATCTTCGGCTTTGAAACCACCATCGTTGTTCAAGACACAGTCTGATCCCAAGGCACCCAAGCCATTCGCAGTAAACACAGTCTGATCCAAAGCCTCAATAGGGCCGATGATGCCTTCCGTGCAGAGTTCCGATGACTCAGAGCAACCGAATTTTCGTGAGAATCCAGATGCGAGACAAAAATGTGCCCTCTTCCATATTAGCGTGACCTCCAAAAGGCTTTGGAGCCTTTACCAAGACATCGAAGTTCACCTTTGAGAAAAACTTGCCTTGAAGCCTCTTGCTTCTCACGTGCGAGAAAATCAAGGAGAGCGGCACTGGCCCTTTCCCATATTTACCTACACCACCTCACACTTCACCACTACCGTACTTGCCAGAGGGTCCCCTCCATCCAGTTGATGCACCACTCAACCCGGTGCCTAGCAATGATCTGTGGGGCAACTACGATGTCAATCCCCGGGGTACACAGGTATGGATCATTATCCAGCTAAGCCGTCACCCCCAGACAACACAACTGTATATCACAAGGGCTTCTGCTTTCCACAAGGCAGACATGCAACGCCTCTACAAGGCGATGATGTCCTTGTGGCAACAACTTTGTCTAAATTATAGGACAGTCCAATTCCTGTCCATGCTCAAAGGTATGTAAAATTCGGCCACAGATACCTCTAAAGGGAAAGTCAAGGCCAAGGCACTAACACCCAAAGGGCACAAAAAATGTAAGCCTTCCCCCAATAACCCCACTTACATCGGACACAGGTTACCACAGTGCATAAGTACAGCAGCTCTCATGGCATGGGTGACGCTCCCTTGCCTGATAAGCAGAGCAAAAAAAATAAATTTGGAAGTTGCTGGGAGGGGAGGACCTGTAGAAGCCACCACTCAGATGTAGAATAGCAAACTCAGGTAACTGGCTGTCTAGTTATGACGGGGCACAGTGGGATGAAATGCAGCAGCTAATCAAACACCTGCCTGGGAAATTCAAACATGAGAAGGAGCTAGTGGCAGAAGGGAAGATCATTCCAAACACCACTATATGGTGTGCTCTACATGTTGAAGATAGTTCTGCCCAGGGTGTCAACAAAAGCGTCCTGAGCAGGTGCCATGCATGGTTCACCATATCAGGTTTTAAACTGAAAGTCCACCAGCAGCTGCCCCACCTGCCCTTCGATGGTGAACACCTATTAGGTCTACAGGTTGACTGGATACTGAGGGAAAGAAATAAAGAACACTGCCAAACCCATGGGTACCCTCCAGACATTAATCCATTGAGGCACCATTACTGGGCCAGTTCCAAAATCACCTACCCTGAGCCTACAGGATTTCCTTCTTCATTGGGAGGAAATAACATCCAGTATGTGTGTGTCTTAGTGGAGGTACACCATGGCTACTGACTAGAAGTTCTAACATCTGTAGGAAGGTAGCCTCTTTCTAGCCTGGTTACCCCCCCACTTTTGGCCTGTTTGAAAGTATATGTCAAGGTGTTTTTACTGTCTCGCTGGGATCCTGCTAGACAGGGCCCAGTGCTCATAGTGAAAACCCTATGTTGTCAGTGTGTTTGATATGTGTCATTGGGATCCTGCTAGACAGGGCCCCAGTGCTCATAAGTGTGGCCTATATGTGTTCCCTGTGTGGTGCCTAACTGTATCACTAAGGCTCTGCTAACCAGGACCTCAGTGTTTATGCTCTCTCTGCTTTTAAAATTGTCACTGCAGGCTAGTGACTCATTTTACCAATTCTTACTGGAACACCCTTATAATTCCCTAGTATATGGTACCTAGGGTATTGGGGTTCCAGGAGATCCCTATGGGCTGCAGCATTTCTTTTGCCACCCATAGGGAGCTCAGACAATTCTTACACAGGACTGCCACTGCAGCCTGAGTGAAATAACGCCCACGTTATTTCACAGCCATTTTACACTGCACTTAAGTAGCTTGTAAGTCACCTATATGTCTAACCCTCACTTAGTAAAGGTCAGGTGCAAAGTTACTTAGTGTGTGGGCACCCTGGCACTAGCCAAGGTGCCCCCACATTGCTCAGGGCAATTTCCCTGGACTTTGTGAGTGCGGGGACACCATTACACGCATGCACTACAAATAGGTCAATACCTATATGTAGCGTCACAATGGTAACTTCGACATGATCATGTAACATGTCTAGGATCATGGAATTGTCACCCCAATACCATTCTGGTATTGGGGGGGGGGGGGGGGGGGGGGGGGGGGGATAATTCCATGCATCCCCGGGGCTCCAGCATAGAGCCTGGGTACTGCCAAACTAACTCTCTGGGGTTCTCTCTGCAGCTACCGCTGCTGCCAACCCTCAGACAGGTTTCTTCCCCCTGGGGCCTGGGCAGCCCAGTCCCAGGAAGGTAGAACAAAGGATTTCCTCTGAGAAAGGGTGTTACACCCTCTCCCTTTGGAAATAGGTGCAAAGGGCCTGAGAGGAGTAGCCTCTCCTGGCCTCTGGAAATGCTTTGAAGGGCACAGATGGTGCCCTCCTTGCATAAGCCAGTCTACACCAGTTCAGGGATTCCCCCCCCAGCCCTGCTCTGGCATTAAACAGGACAAAGGAAAAGGGGAGTGACCACTCCCCCTGACCAGCACATCCCAGTGGAGGTGCCCAGAGCTCCTCCAGTGTGTCCCAGACCTCTGCCATCTTGGATGCAGAGGTGTGAGGGCACAATGGACACCTCGGAGTGGCCAGTGCCAGCAGGTGACATCAGAGACCCCTCCTGATAGGTGCTTACCTTTCTCTGTAGCCAATCCTCCTCTGAGGGCTATTTAGGGTCTCTCCTGTGGGTATCTCACCAGATAACGAATGCAAGAGCTCACCAGAGTTCCTCTGCACTTCCCTCTTCAACTTCTGCCAAGGATCGACCGCCGACTGCTCCAGACGCCTGCAAAACCACAATAAAGTAGCAAGAAGACTGCCAGCAACATTGTAGCGCCTCATCCTGCCAGCTTTCTTGACTGTTTCCTGGTGGTGCATGCTCTGAGGGCTGTCTGCCTTCACCCTGCGCTGGAAGCCAAGAAGAAATCTCCTGTGGGTTGACGGAATCTCCCCCCTGCCACCGCAGGCACCAAACTTCTGCATCACCGGTCCTCTGGGTCCCCTCTCATCTTGACAAGTGTGGTCCCTGGAACACAGGAGCTGGATCCAAGTGTCCCCAACAGTCCAGTGGCACTTCTGTCCAAATTTGGTGGAGGTAAGTCCTTGCCTCCCCACGCCAGACAGTAATCCTGTGTACTGCTTGAACTGCAGCTGCTCGGGCTTCTGTGCACTTTTGCAAGACTTCCTTTGTGCACAGCCTAGACCAGGTCCCTAGCACTCCGTCCTGCATTGCCCAACTTGCTGAGTTGGACTCCGATTAGGTGGGACCCTTGTTTGTTGTTCTGAGTCAACCGTAGTCCTCAGATCTTCTGAACGCCTGTTCAGGTGCTTCTGCGGGTGCTGCCTGCTTCTGTGTGGGCTCTCTGTGTTGTTGATCGCCCCCTCTGTCGTCTCCTCCAAGGGGCAACCTCCTGGTCCTTCCTGGGCCCTGGCAGCACCCAAAATCCTCAACCGCGACTCTTGCAGGTAGCAAGGCTAGTTTGCGGTCTTTTTGCGTGGAAACAACTCTGCATCCTCCAGCAGGCCGTGGGACATCTTCTGACCAAAGGAGAAGTTCCTGGCACCTTCTGTTGTTGCAGAATCTCCGGCTTCTTCCACCCGGAGGCAGCCCTTTTGCACCTTCATCCGGGGGTTTAGTGGGCTCCTGCCCCCCCCCCCCCCCCCCCGGACACTTTTGTGACTCTTGGACTTGGTCCCCTTCCTTTGCAGATCCTCAGGTCCAGGAATCCGTCTTCAGTGTTTTGCAGTCAGTTGTTGTCCTTGCAGAATCCCCTATCTAGACTTTACTGTCTTTCTGGGGTAGTAGGGTAACTTTACTCCTACTTTTCAGGGTCTTTGGGTGGGGTACCTTGGACACCCTTAGTGTTTTCTTACACTCCCAGCGACCCTCTACACACTACACTAGGTCTGGGGTCCATTCGTGGTTCGCATTCCACTTTTGGAGTATATGGTTTGTGTTGCCCCTAGGCCTATTTTCTCCTATTGCATTCCATTGTGTTCTACAGTGTTTGCACTACTTTTCTGTTTACTTTCCTGATTTTGGTTGTGTGTGTATATTACTTACCTCCTAAGGGAGTATATCCTCTGAGATACGTTTGGCATATTGCCACTAAAATAAAGTACCTTTATTTTTAGTAACTCTGAGCATGGTGTTTTCTTATGATTATAGTGCTAAGTGATATAAGTGGTATATTAGGAGCTTTACATGTCTCCTAGTTCAGCCTAAGCTGCTCTGCTATAGCTACCTCTATCAGCCTAAGCTGCTAGAACACCTCTAATCTACTAATAAGGGATAACTGAACCTGGCAAAAGGTGTAAGTACCACAAGGTACCCACTATTAGCTAGGCCAGCCTCCTACAACATCCCCTCCCATCATCTCACAAAACAGCATCTCAGCCTTCTGGAGGAAGTCCTAACACTTCTTCAAAAAGGGGCCATAAAACCAGTGCTACGCCAACACCTGGGCAAAAGGGTTTACTCCATTTCCTCATTCCAAAGGATGGCTCCCTCAGGCCCAACTGGTACACCCTCTCCGAAGACTTCCACACAGTAACTTTAAAGGATGTCATCCCTCTGCTGCAACAAGGTAACTACATGACGGCATTACACCACAAGTATGCCTACTTTCACATTCCTTTTAATACTGCTACCCGCAATCATGGTGGCTGTCAATATCAGTTCAAAATTCAACCATTACATGTTAACAAGCCCCAAGGGTCTTCACTAAGTACCTGGCAGTGGTTGCTGCATATGTAAGAAGGGGAGGCATCAATGTCTTACCATACCTAGACGATTGGCTGTTCAAGAGCGCAAGCTAATCCCTAGTGCACACACAGGACCCTTCCTCCATAACCTTGGGGTCTCCATCAGTGCCAGAAAAGTCCACCTGCAGCTGCTGCAGATACAACCCTTCTGAGGGGCGAAATTGAATTTGGTCACAGGCAAAGACTGGCCCAGCCCGCAAAGTTTTCTGTACTTTCAGCAACGCGTGCCTCTTATTCAGCCAAACCGGCACATCACAGTAAAGACTTTCATGTGTTGGTTAGGCATGAAGGCCTCATACATCTCCACAGTACCCCACACCCGCTTCATATGTGCCTGCTGCAACAGTGGCTCTCAATCCAAAGGTCACAAGCAAGGATCTAGTGTTGGTGAAAGTCAGTATACTTAGTCGTCTGCAGTGGTGGAACAGCACCAATCTGTTACAAGGGAGGCTTTTCTCAGACCCCCATTCATTACAATGGAGACCTCTCAAGCCAGCTGGTGGTGCAGTACTGTCATGCCAGATCCAAGGTGTGTGTGGGCCTCTCATTACCAGGGGCACCACTCGAGGTCCTAGCCATAAGTCTTGCACTCAAAGCCTTTCTTACCCATATTAAGGGCAAAGTAGTCCTTATCAGAACAAACAACATGACTGCCATGTATTATCTACAGAAACGGCAGCACCCACTCCCTTTTGCGACAGAACACCCAGTACTGGGCACTTTACCACTACAGCCACTTGATGGCAGAGTATCATCCTGGGATGGACAGTAACCTTGCGGACCAGCTCAGCAGGACACATCAACAAGTCCCTGCAGTGAACTCCAACCACAACTTCCTCAATACTTTATGTGCTGGGGCACTCAAACAGACCTATTTGTCCCTCTCAAGAACTCAAAATGCCCCAACTTCACCTCCGGATGAAGCACTACAGATGAACTGGTCAGGAATCTTTACCTGTGCTTTTCTTACTCCTCTCCTTCCCTACATGGACTGGACGATGAAGCAATCCTCTCAGACTTTGGTCGCCCCCAGCTGGACCAGAATCCCCTGGTATTCAGCACGTGGAGATGTCAATCCACCACAACAAGCAGCTTCAAAACAGGACAGACCTTCTACAAGGAAGCGAAGGTCATATCAGGCATCCTTGTCTGAAGCAGCTCAATCTAGAGGTTTGGCAGCCTGCGTCACTCATAGGAATACAGGAACATTCCTAGAGATTCTCAAAAGTGTACTACACAAACATCCTATGCAGCAAAATAGACAAGCTTTGCCGATTACTGCAGTTCCAAATATCTGGACCCCTTTAAACCAACAGTCGAGGATACCAAACGGTACTTGCTTCAACTCCAGAAGTCTAGCCTTGTCTAAACTTTAACATGTCTACACTTAGCAGGCATAGCTGCTTACAGGCAAAACGGGGAATATACTTCCTTGTTCCGCATTCTTGCTGTCAAGGCTTTCATGCAAGGCTTCAGACTTGGTAGCAGAGAGCCCTGCACACTTTAGATGTCAGACGCGCTCTCATGTATGACATCAATAGAACCAAACCTTTTCGCAAACCAGGCCAACTCCATTTTCTTTGCTAAACTTCACAATGACTACCCTATTTCCAAAGCCAGCATTGCAAGATTGTTGGCCAGGTGTTCCCCAACTGGTTATCACAAAGCTAAAAAAAATCCTCCCTGTCACACCCAGGGTGCAACCACAGCTTTCTTGGGAAATATTCCCCTAGGTGACATAGGTAAAGCTGCCACTTGGCCAACCCCACACACCTTCTCTATCATTTCTGTGTTGACATGTTAGCTAGGCAACATGCTATGGATGGCCAGACTGTCCTATGCAACTTTGTCCTGATATCTGCATCATCCACCTGCAAGCTGGCTGATACTGCTTTACAGTCAATGCAGAGTATGTGTATCTACAGCAACACATGCTACGAACAGAAAGTGTTACAGTGTAAGCATCTGTTCATAGCGCTGTAGATTCACACAAGATCAGTCTCCACCCCGGAAGCAAGTAGCCCTGATCACAGATCTCTGCTTTTACTATATATATTATTTTTTTTCAATCCTTATGTGCCACATACTACTGTCACATGCTGTGTAGAAAACAATCCAACATTGAGGATAGTCCCTGTGTGCATTGCCACCTAATGGAGGAGTCACCATCTACCTTGTGACTCAAAAGACTTCTCTGAAGAAAGACACTTTTAAACCCAACACTAGATTGCTGAAATATACAGAGCATGTGAATCTACAACACTATACAATACAATCAGATGCTCACAGCTGAGTAACATTTTCCTCCCTTTATACTGTATCAGAGTTGACTCAGTTCTGTCTGACCCTCACTTTGGAAAAAGTAATGTTTGCCAATCAGAATTATTTGCCACCATTGTACAGACCACCAATCTTGGCAACAACTGAACAGTCAATGGCTGTGCTGCTACAAAGGTCCTCTGAATGGCTTTGAAAACCAGTTATGTCCTCCAGTGTGCCCCACCCAATCACAAGTGTCCACAGAAAGGCATAATTCTCTATTTAGGGGATACCCATCCTCACCCTATGTGCCCTTGAGTAAGACTAGCTACCTCACCTCCAGCCTCTGTTGTGACTGCCAGCAGTGGCAGCAAGATTCTAGTGTAGGGGCAAAGCTCTTCATAAGTGTACTCCTGGGGGAAAAGCTGTCCAGCAGCTCTCCTCAGTAAGAAGGTATTAGCACTCAGAGCTGTGTTTTTTTTCCCCTCCCCATCATAAAACTTGGCATATGTAAGAAGGATGTCCATTGTGCGTCATGAGTCAACTGGTGTATTGCAGGGTCTCTTCGATCCCATGTTGAGGTACTGCACAAGATTGAGTTCTCTTTTGCGTTAAGCTAGGCATGTTTGTCTTGAACACCCCTGCTTCCAGCCTCACCTAATCGGTCTCTCCTGAAACTTATTTGGTGGGCAGGGTGAGAAATCCAGTTCACCGTTTTTGTTCAGTGTACATTTTCAGGTGACAACCCTCTCTTTTCCACATGCTTACAATCAAAGCAGAGGTTTAATACAGAGACTGCACAAAGCAACAAAAACTTCGCCATGGTAACTATGAAGAGCAGCAAATATAAAACGCCTTGAGGCATTTATTTCAGTCCATTATCAAAGCAAAAAAAATATATAAAAAATAAACTCCAGGAGAGTGACAGAACCATTTAGGCAGTATGCATGGTGTGAATGGGAAGCTGTCCAACGCTACAAGATAGTTCTGTGTCACAGCAAAGTCCTCCAGATGCACAAGAGAATGTGTTTAGGATCAATGGTTACAAGGGCGTTGGGAGATCACGCACCTCCTCCATGCACTCGTCAAATGCCTCTTGATAATCTTCATGTGCTTTCACCAGTAACACGCAAGTGGGACGCTTGGACCCTGCAGCCATACCCAGATCCTGCAGAAAAAAGAAAAACGTGTTACAAGGGTTAAATAAGGAAGTGGTGATACTTGACAAGGTGTAAAAGGAACTAAGCAATCTCTGCACCTGTATACTGCACAAGTCACGAAGGCCTTGAGGTTATGCTAACACAGTGCTGTAATAAATGTACTTAGTAGTCAAAAGCGACAATGACACTTTTCTTTGTTTTTTCTTACAGTAGTACTACAAAGAACCCCACCCAAAAGAGGTCCAACTTCATATCCTGGGTAGCGACTTAAGGAGCAAAAGGTCAGATGCAAGGGACATGGGTCAACAGCAGACATCACTGGAAAGCAATATACAGGATGTCATGTCACATCCTAAAACTGTAGAGAGCATATACCTCAGGGGGAAATAGCTTGACATCCAAAGACCACGGACAGAGAGGTAACATAGCCTATATTACTCCTGGGTCTTTATTTGTGTGACAGCTAAGAGATATGCACAGCCTCACAGGTGTATGGTTTGAGTCCCAAACGCTATAGACACTAGAATCAATTAAACAACTCTCCCTTTCTGTACAGTACTCTTGATCTTACTTCCTTGGCCTCTATCTATCTGCAGGACTCGTGTCAATGCAGTCAACCCCCTACATCACTTGCTTCTAGTGAAAGCATTTATTGGTTTTCACGTGTGTGGACTACATGAAAAAAAAAAAAAAAAAAATCAGATCAACAGCCCACATCATATTCAGAAGTCCCTACCAGATGATCACCCTACATTTAATAATAGAAACGTATATCAATAGACCCCCACCACGCCTCTAACTTAACATTTGAAGTGAGCTCCAGGTTGTCTTACAACAGAGTTTTATTTAATAAGAAAATAGAGGTCCTATATTCAGTACACTGTACATATTGCACAGTCCATTTTTATCAGTCGTATCGTTTAATAAGCATAAACTAGCAAAGAGGTGCTTTATACAGTTTATAAAGACAGCGCCGGATATTTAAACTTCTCAAAGGAAGATCATTTAAGTTTCCTTTAAAAGTGAACTCTGAGAACTAGACACCACAATGTGAAACTGTAGGAGGCAAGTTGAATACACTATCATTTAAAAAACGTGTTTTTTTTTCGTGAAAGGCACCGAAAAGACAAACCAAACACATAACAAGCAGTGAAGAAAACAAATTAGCAACAATTGAGAATTTTCTCATCTAAAGCCACTACACAAGGAAAAGAGGGACAAAGCTGGAGATCTTGCACGATCTTCATGGACTGAGTTGGATGTGTGTTGTATTGTGAATGTAATGGCTCGCGCTGGTAGCGCGAGCCGGGGAAGGGTAGAATGTTGTGGGGGAATGTTTGTGTATGAGTGTGCGATTCAGTGACGGTTGAGCGGGGAGGAGACAGGACGAAGGGCGGCGGCTTTGTATGCAGTCGGGGCTTCATATTATGGAATGTATTTGTATTCTCTAAATTATTTTAAGAATAAAGAAGTTACCTACCATTATCGTCTTTGCGGCTTGAAGATACTCAACAAAATTGGCGACGAGTTGACAAGTTTGCCCCGTCTGCATCCGGTTGTGATCCTCTACTTCACTATCGCACTCCTACGTGCCCACGCAACTCGACCTGCGAACGCTTGTGAGTGTTTTTTTTTCAGCCTAAAGTGCTGAAACATTGTTTTTGCAACTTGCGTTGTGCTCGTTTCTTTGGGCGTCTGTAAGGAAATGCCTCCTTGGCATGGTTGCCCCCTGACTTTTTGCCTTTGCTGATGCTATGTTTACAATTGAAAGTGTGCTGAGGCCTGCTAACCAGGCCCCAGCACCAGTGTTCTTTCCCTAACCTGTACTTTTGTATCCACAATTGGCAGACCCTGGCATCCAGATAAGTCCCTTGTAACTGGTACTTCTAGTACCAAGGGCCCTGATGCCAAGGAAGGTCTCTAAGGGCTGCAGCATGTCTTATGCCACCCTGGAGACCTCTCACTCAGCACAGACACACTGCTTGCCAGCTTGTGTGTGCTAGTGAGGACAAAACGAGTAAGTCGACATGGCACTCCCCTCAGGGTGCCATGCCAGCCTCTCACTGCCTATGCAGTATAGGTAAGACACCCCTCTAGCAGGCCTTACAGCCCTAAGGCAGGGTGCACTATACCATAGGTGAGGGTACCAGTGCATGAGCATGGTACCCCTACAGTGTCTAAACAAAACCTTAGACATTGTAAGTGCAGGGTAGCCATAAGAGTATATGGTCTGGGAGTTTGTCAAACACGAACTCCACAGCACCATAATGGCTACACTGAAAACTGGGAAGTTTGGTATCAAACTTCTCAGCACAATAAATGCACACTGATGCCAGTGTACATTTTATTGAAAAATACACCACAGAGGGCACCTTAGAGGTGCCCCCTGAAACTTAACCGATTATCTGTGTAGGCTGACTAGTTTTAGCAGCCTGCCACAAACCGAGACATGTTGCTGGCCCCATGGGGAGAGTGCCTTTGTCACTCTGAGGCCAGTAACAAAGCCTGCACTGGGTGGAGGTGCTAACACCTCTCCCAGGCAGGAATTGTCACACCTGGCGGTGAGCCTCAAAGGCTCACCTCCTTTGTGCCAACCCAGCAGGACACTCCAGCTAGTGGAGTTGCCCGCCCCCTCCGGCCAGGCCCCACTTTTGGCGGCAAGGCCGGAGAAAATAATGAGAAAAACAAGGAGGAGTCACTGGCCAGTCAGGACAGCCCCTAAGGTGTCCTGAGCTGAAGTGACTCTAACTTTTAGAAATCCTCCATCTTGCAGATGGAGGATTCCCCCAATAGGGTTAGGATTGTGACCCCCTCCCCTTGGGAGGAGGCACAAAGAGGGTGTACCCACCCTCAGGGCTAGTAGCCATTGGCTACTAACCCCCCAGACCTAAACACGCCCTTAAATTTAGTATTTAAGGGCTACCCTGAACCCTAGAAAATTAGATTCCTGCAACTACAAGAAGAAGGACTGCCTAGCTGAAAACCCCTGCAGCGGAAGACCAGAAGACGACAACTGCCTTGGCTCCAGAAACTCACCGGCCTGTCTCCTGCCTTCCAAAGATCCTGCTCCAGCGACGCCTTCCAAAGGGACCAGCGACCTCGACATCCTCGGAGGACTGCCCCTGCTTCGAAAAGACAAGAAACTCCCGAGGACAGCGGACCTGCTCCAAGAAAGGCTGCAACTTTGTTTCAAGCAGCTTTGAAAGAACCCTGCAAGCTCCCCGCAAGAAGCGTGAGACTTGCAACACTGCACCCGGCGACCCCGACGCGGCTGGTGGCGATCCAACACCTCAGGAGGGACCCCAGGACTACTCTGATACTGTGAGTACCAAAACCTGTCCCCCCTGAGCCCCCACAGCGCCGCCTGCAGAGGGAATCCCGAGGCTTCCCCTGACCGCGACTCTTTGAACCTAAAGTCCCGACGCCTGGGAGAGACCCTGCACCCGCAGCCCCCAGGACCTGAAGGACCGGACTTTCACTGGAGAAGTGACCCCCAGGAGTCCCTCTCCCTTGCCCAAGTGGAGGTTTCCCCGAGGAATCCCCCCCTTGCCTGCCTGCAGCGCTGAAGAGATCCCGAGATCTCTCATAGACTAACATTGCGAACCCGACGCTTGTTTCTACACTGCACCCGGCCGCCCCCGCGCCGCTGAGGGTGAAATTTCTGTGTGGACTTGTGTCCCCCCCGGTGCCCTACAAAACCCCCCTGGTCTGCCCTCCGAAGACGCGGGTACTTACCTGCAAGCAGACCGGAACCGGGGCACCCCCTTCTCTCCATTCTAGCCTATGTGTTTTGGGCACCACTTTGAACTCTGCACCTGACCGGCCCTGAGCTGCTGGTGTGGTGACTTTGGGGTTGCTCTGAACCCCCAACGGTGGGCTACCTTGGACCAAGAACTAAGCCCTGTAAGTGTCTTACTTACCTGGTTAACCTAACAAATACTTACCTCCCCTAGGAACTGTGAAAATTGCACTAAGTGTCCACTTTTAAAACAGCTATTTGTGAATAACTTGAAGTATACATGCAATTTTGATGATTTGAAGTTCCTAAAGTACTTACCTGCAATACCTTTCAAACAAGATATTACATGTTAAATTTGAACCTGTGGTTCTTAAAATAAACTAAGAAAAGATATTTTTCTATAACAAAACCTATTGGCTGGATTTGTCTCTGAGTGTGTGTATCTCATTTATTGTCTATGTGTATGTACAACAAATGCTTAACACTACTCCTTGGATAAGCCTACTGCTCGACCACACTACCACAAAATAGAGCATTAGTATTATCTATTTTTACCACTATTTTACCTCTAAGGGGAACCCTTGGACTCTGTGCATGCTATTCCTTACTTTGAAATAGCACATACAGAGCCAACTTCCTACATTGGTGGATCAGCGGTGGGGTACAAGACTTTGCATTTGCTGGACTACTCAGCCAATACCTGATCACACGACAAATTCCAAAATTGTCATTAGAAATTGATTTTTGCAATTTGAAAAGTTTTCTAAATTCTTAAAAGACCTGCTAGGGCCTTGTGTTAGATCCTGTTTAGCATTTCTTTTAGAGTTTAAAAGTTTGTAAAAGTTTGAATTAGATTCTAGAACCAGTTGTAGATTCTTAAAAAGTATTCCAACTTTTAGAAGCAAAATGTCTAGCACAGATGTGACTGTGGTGGAACTCGACACCACACCTTACCTCCATCTTAAGATGAGGGAGCTAAGGTCACTCTGTAAAATAAAGAAAATAACAATGGGCCCCAAACCTACCAAAATACAGCTCCAGGAGCTTTTGGCAGAGTTTGAAAAGGCCAACCCCTCTGAGGGTGGCAACTCAGAGGAAGAGGATAGTGACTTGGAGGACAATTCCCCCCTACCAATCCTATCTAGGGAGAACAGGGTCCCTCAAACCCTGACTCCAAAAATAATAGTCAGAGATGCTGGTTCCCTCACAGGAGAGACCAACACCTCTGAAATCACTGAGGATAGCCCCAGTGAAGAGGACATCCAGTTAGCCAGGATGGCCAAAAGATTGGCTTTGGAAAGACAGATCCTAGCCATAGAGAGGGAAAGACAAGAGATGGGCCTAGGACCCATCAATGGTGGCAGAAACATAAATAGGGTCAGAGATTCTCCTGACATGTTGAAAATCCCTAAAGGGATTGTAACTAAATATGAAGATGGTGATGACATCACCAAATGGTTCACAGCTTTTGAGAGGGCTTGTGTAACCAGAAAAGTGAACAGATCTCACTGGGGTGCTCTCCTTTGGGAAATGTTCACAGGAAAGTGTAGGGATAGACTCCTCACACTCTCTGGACAAGATGCAGAATCTTATGACCTCATGAAGGGTACCCTGATTGAGGGCTTTGGATTCTCCACTGAGGAGTATAGGATTAGATTCAGGGGGGCTCAAAAATCCTCGAGCCAGACCTGGGTTGACTTTGTAGACTACTCAGTGAAAACACTAGATGGTTGGATTCAAGGCAGTGGTGTAAGTAATTATGATGGGCTGTACAATTTATTTGTGAAAGAACACCTGTTAAGTAATTGTTTCAATGATAAACTGCATCAGCATCTGGTAGACCTAGGACCAATTTCTCCCCAAGAATTGGGAAAGAAGGCGGACCATTGGGTCAAGACAAGGGTGTCCAAGACTTCAACAGGGGGTGACCAAAAGAAAGGGGTCACAAAGACTCCCCAGGGGAAGGGTGATGAGACAACCAAAACTAAAAATAGTAAAGAGTCTTCTACAGGCCCCCAAAAACCTGCACAGGAGGGTGGGCCCAGAGCCTCTTCACAAAACAATGGGTACAAGGGTAAAAACTTTGATCCCAAAAAGGCCTGGTGTCATAGCTGTAAACAGCATGGACACCAAACTGGAGACAAGGCCTGTCCCAAGAAAGGTTCCACTCCAAACTCCCATCCAGGTAACACTGGTATGGCTAGTCTCCAAGTGGGATCAACAGTGTGCCCAGAGCAAATCAGGGTCCACACTGAAGCTACTCTAGTTTCTGAGGGTGGGGTGGATTTAGCCACACTAGCTGTCTGGCCGCCTAACATGCAAAAATACAGACAGCAACTCTTAATTAATGGGACTAGAATAGAGGGCCTGAGGGATACAGGTGCCAGTGTCACCATGGTGACAGAGAAACTGGTTTCCCCTGGCCAATACCTGACTGGAAAAACCTACACAGTCACCAACGCTGACAATCAGAGAAAAGTACATCCCATGGCAATGGTTACTTTAGAATGGGGAGGGGTCAATGGCCTGAAACAGGTGGTGGTCTCCTCAAATATCCCAGTGGACTGTCTGCTTGGAAATGACCTGGAGTCCTCAGCATGGGCTGAGGTAGAACTAAAAACCCATGCAGCAATGCTGGGTATCCCTGAACTGGTGTGTGTGAAAACCAGAGCACAGTGCAAGGCACAGGGTGAACAAGTAGAGCTGGAGTCTGGAAGAATGGCCCAGCCTACCAAGAGGAAAGGAAAGTCAGTTGGGAAACCAACTGCAACACAGCGAAAGAAAGGGAACCTCTCTTCTCAGGAAGAAGTTCTGCCCTCTGAGGGAACTGAGCCTTTGGAGCTTGAACCTTATCAGGTTGAGCTCTTAGGCCCAGGGGGACCCTCAAGGGAGGAGCTGTGTAAGGGACAAGAAACCTGTCCCTCTCTTGAAGGCCTTAGGCAGCAAGCTGCTGAAGAGTCCAAAGGCAAGAAAAATGGAACGCATAGGGTCTATTGGGAAGATGGACTCCTGTACACTGAGGCCAGAGACCCCAAACCTGGTGCCACTAGGAGAGTGGTAGTGCCTCAGCTGTTCAGAGAGTTCATCCTAACATTGGCCCATGACATTCCCCTTGCTGGACATTTGGGACAAACCAAGACGTGGGAGAGGTTAGTCAACCACTTCTACTGGCCCAATATGTCCAACATGGTTAAGGAGTTTTGCCTCTCCTGCCCCACCTGTCAAGCCAGTGGTAAGACAGGTGGGCATCCAAAGGCCCCCCTCATTCCACTTCCAGTGGTGGGGGTTCCCTTTGAAAGAGTGGGTGTGGACATAGTTGGTCCACTGGAACCTCCCACAGCCTCAGGAAATATGTATATCCTGGTAGTAGTGGATCATGCTACCAGGTATCCTGAAGCTATTCCCCTTAGGTCGACTACTGCCCCTGCAGTAGCCAAGGCCCTCATTGGTATCTTTACCAGAGTGGGTTTCCCTAAGGAGGTGGTGTCTGACAGAGGTACCAACTTCATGTCAGCATACCTAAAGCACATGTGGAATGAGTGTGGAGTGACTTATAAATTCACTACACCATACCATCCACAAACTAATGGCTTGGTTGAGAGATTCAACAAGACATTAAAAGGCATGATCATGGGGCTCCCAGAAAAGCTCAAAAGGAGATGGGATGTCCTCTTGCCATGTCTGCTTTTCGCTTACAGAGAGGTGCCACAGAAGGGAGTAGGATTCTCACCCTTTGAACTCCTGTTTGGTCATCCTGTAAGGGGACCACTTGCCCTTGTTAAAGAAGGCTGGGAGAGACCTCTCCATGAGCCTAAACAGGACATAGTGGACTATGTACTTGGCCTTCGCTCTAGAATGGCAGAGTACATGGAAAAGGCAACCAAAAACCTTGAGGCCAGCCAACAGCTCCAGAAGTTTTGGTATGACCAAAAGGCTGCACTGGTTGAGTTCCAACCAGGGCAGAAAGTCTGGGTTCTGGAGCCTGTGGCTCCCAGGGCACTCCAGGACAAATGGAGTGGCCCTTACCCAGTACTAGAAAGGAAGAGTCAGGTCACCTACCTGGTGGACCTGGGCACAAGCAGGAGCCCCAAGAGGGTGATCCATGTAAACCGCCTTAAGCTCTTCCACGACAGGGCTGATGTCAATCTGTTGATGGTAACAGATGAGGATCAGGAGGCAGAGAGTGAACCTCTCCCTGATCTTCTGTCATCAGACCCAAAAGATGGCACAGTAGATGGAGTGATCTACTCAGACACCCTCTCTGGCCAACAACAAGCTGATTGTAGGAGAGTCCTACAACAGTTTCCTGAACTCTTCTCCTTAACCCCTGGTCAGACACACCTGTGTACCCATGATGTGGACACAGGAGACAGCATGCCTGTCAAGAACAAAATCTTTAGACAATCTGACCATGTTAAGGAAAGCATCAAGGTGGAAGTCCACAAGATGCTGGAATTGGGAGTAATTGAGCGCTCTGACAGCCCCTGGGCTAGCCCAGTGGTCTTAGTCCCCAAACCTCACACCAAAGATGGAAAGAAAGAGATGAGGTTTTGTGTGGACTACAGAGGGCTCAATTCTGTCACCAAGACAGATGCTCATCCAATTCCAAGAGCTGATGAGCTCATAGACAAATTAGGTGCTGCCAAATTCTTAAGTACTTTTGACTTGACAGCAGGGTACTGGCAAATAAAAATGGCACCTGGAGCAAAAGAGAAAACAGCATTCTCCACACCTGATGGGCATTATCAGTTTACTGTTATGCCCTTTGGTTTAAAGAATGCCCCTGCCACCTTCCAAAGGTTGGTGAATCAAGTCCTTGCTGGCTTGGAGTCCTTTAGCACAGCTTATCTAGATGATATTGCTGTCTTTAGCTCCACCTGGCAGGATCACCTGGTCCACCTGAAGAAGGTTTTGAAGGCTCTGCAATCTGCAGGCCTCTCTATCAAGGCATCCAAATGCCAGATAGGGCAGGGAACTGTGGTTTACTTGGGACACCTTGTAGGTGGAGGCCAAGTTCAGCCACTCCAACCCAAGATCCAGACTATTCTGGACTGGGTAGCTCCAAAAACCCAGACTCAAGTCAGGGCATTCCTTGGCTTGACTGGGTACTACAGGAGGTTTGTGAAGGGATATGGATCCATTGTGACAGCCCTCACTGAACTCACCTCCAAGAAAATGCCCAAGAAAGTAAACTGGACTGTGGAATGCCAACAGGCCTTTGACACCCTGAAACAGGCAATGTGCTCAGCACCAGTTCTCAAAGCTCCAGATTATTCTAAGCAGTTCATTGTGCAGACTGATGCCTCTGAACATGGGATAGGGGCAGTTTTGTCCCAAACAAATGATGATGGCCTTGACCAGCCTGTTGCTTTCATTAGCAGGAGGTTACTCCCCAGGGAGCAGCGTTGGAGTGCCATTGAGAGGGAGGCCTTTGCTGTGGTTTGGTCCCTGAAGAAGCTGAGACCATACCTCTTTGGGACTCACTTCCTAGTTCAAACTGACCACAGACCTCTCAAATGGCTGATGCAAATGAAAGGTGACAATCCTAAACTGTTGAGGTGGTCCATCTCCCTACAGGGAATGGACTTTATAGTGGAACACAGACCTGGGACTGCCCATGCCAATGCAGATGGCCTTTCCAGGTTCTTCCACTTAGAAAATGAAGACTCTCTTGGGAAAGGTTAGTCTCATCCTCTTTCGTTTGGGGGGGGGGTTGTGTAAGGAAATGCCTCCTTGGCATGGTTGCCCCCTGACTTTTTGCCTTTGCTGATGCTATGTTTACAATTGAAAGTGTGCTGAGGCCTGCTAACCAGGCCCCAGCACCAGTGTTCTTTCCCTAACCTGTACTTTTGTATCCACAATTGGCAGACCCTGGCATCCAGATAAGTCCCTTGTAACTGGTACTTCTAGTACCAAGGGCCCTGATGCCAAGGAAGGTCTCTAAGGGCTGCAGCATGTCTTATGCCACCCTGGAGACCTCTCACTCAGCACAGACACACTGCTTGCCAGCTTGTGTGTGCTAGTGAGGACAAAACGAGTAAGTCGACATGGCACTCCCCTCAGGGTGCCATGCCAGCCTCTCACTGCCTATGCAGTATAGGTAAGACACCCCTCTAGCAGGCCTTACAGCCCTAAGGCAGGGTGCACTATACCATAGGTGAGGGTACCAGTGCATGAGCATGGTACCCCTACAGTGTCTAAACAAAACCTTAGACATTGTAAGTGCAGGGTAGCCATAAGAGTATATGGTCTGGGAGTTTGTCAAACACGAACTCCACAGCACCATAATGGCTACACTGAAAACTGGGAAGTTTGGTATCAAACTTCTCAGCACAATAAATGCACACTGATGCCAGTGTACATTTTATTGAAAAATACACCACAGAGGGCACCTTAGAGGTGCCCCCTGAAACTTAACCGACTATCTGTGTAGGCTGACTAGTTTTAGCAGCCTGCCACAAACCGAGACATGTTGCTGGCCCCATGGGGAGAGTGCCTTTGTCACTCTGAGGCCAGTAACAAAGCCTGCACTGGGTGGAGGTGCTAACACCTCTCCCAGGCAGGAATTGTCACACCTGGCGGTGAGCCTCAAAGGCTCACCTCCTTTGTGCCAACCCAGCAGGACACTCCAGCTAGTGGAGTTGCCCGCCCCCTCCGGCCAGGCCCCACTTTTGGCGGCAAGGCCGGAGAAAATAATGAGAAAAACAAGGAGGAGTCACTGGCCAGTCAGGACAGCCCCTAAGGTGTCCTGAGCTGAAGTGACTCTAACTTTTAGAAATCCTCCATCTTGCAGATGGAGGATTCCCCCAATAGGGTTAGGATTGTGACCCCCTCCCCTTGGGAGGAGGCACAAAGAGGGTGTACCCACCCTCAGGGCTAGTAGCCATTGGCTACTAACCCCCCAGACCTAAACACGCCCTTAAATTTAGTATTTAAGGGCTACCCTGAACCCTAGAAAATTAGATTCCTGCAACTACAAGAAGAAGGACTGCCTAGCTGAAAACCCCTGCAGCGGAAGACCAGAAGACGACAACTGCCTTGGCTCCAGAAACTCACCGGCCTGTCTCCTGCCTTCCAAAGATCCTGCTCCAGCGACGCCTTCCAAAGGGACCAGCGACCTCGACATCCTCGGAGGACTGCCCCTGCTTCGAAAAGACAAGAAACTCCCGAGGACAGCGGACCTGCTCCAAGAAAGGCTGCAACTTTGTTTCCAGCAGCTTTGAAAGAACCCTGCAAGCTCCCCGCAAGAAGCGTGAGACTTGCAACACTGCACCCGGCGACCCCGACGCAGCTGGTGGCGATCCAACACCTCAGGAGGGACCCCAGGACTACTCTGATACTGTGAGTACCAAAACCTGTCCCCCCTGAACCCCCACAGCGCCGCCTGCAGAGGGAATCCCGAGGCTTCCCCTGACCGCGACTCTTTGAACCTAAAGTCCCGACGCCTGGGAGAGACCCTGCACCCGCAGCCCCCAGGACCTGAAGGACCGGACTTTCACTGGAGAAGTGACCCCCAGGAGTCCCTCTCCCTTGCCCAAGTGGAGGTTTCCCCGAGGAATCCCCCCCTTGCCTGCCTGCAGCGCTGAAGAGATCCCGAGATCTCTCATAGACTAACATTGCGAACCCGACGCTTGTTTCTACACTGCACCCGGCCGCCCCCGCGCCGCTGAGGGTGAAATTTCTGTGTGGACTTGTGTCCCCCCCGGTGCCCTACAAAACCCCCCTGGTCTGCCCTCCGAAGACGCGGGTACTTACCTGCAAGCAGACCGGAACCGGGGCACCCCCTTCTCTCCATTCTAGCCTATGTGTTTTGGGCACCACTTTGAACTCTGCACCTGACCGGCCCTGAGCTGCTGGTGTGGTGACTTTGGGGTTGCTCTGAACCCCCAACGGTGGGCTACCTTGGACCAAGAACTAAGCCCTGTAAGTGTCTTACTTACCTGGTTAACCTAACAAATACTTACCTCCCCTAGGAACTGTGAAAATTGCACTAAGTGTCCACTTTTAAAACAGCTATTTGTGAATAACTTGAAAAGTATACATGCAATTTTGATGATTTGAAGTTCCTAAAGTACTTACCTGCAATACCTTTCAAACAAGATATTACATGTTAAATTTGAACCTGTGGTTCTTAAAATAAACTAAGAAAAGATATTTTTCTATAACAAAACCTATTGGCTGGATTTGTCTCTGAGTGTGTGTATCTCATTTATTGTCTATGTGTATGTACAACAAATGCTTAACACTACTCCTTGGATAAGCCTACTGCTCGACCACACTACCACAAAATAGAGCATTAGTATTATCTATTTTTACCACTATTTTACCTCTAAGGGGAACCCTTGGACTCTGTGCATGCTATTCCTTACTTTGAAATAGCACATACAGAGCCAACTTCCTACATTGGTGGATCAGCGGTGGGGTACAAGACTTTGCATTTGCTGGACTACTCAGCCAATACCTGATCACACGACAAATTCCAAAATTGTCATTAGAAATTGATTTTTGCAATTTGAAAAGTTTTCTAAATTCTTAAAAGACCTGCTAGGGCCTTGTGTTAGATCCTGTTTAGCATTTCTTTTAGAGTTTAAAAGTTTGTAAAAGTTTGAATTAGATTCTAGAACCAGTTGTAGATTCTTAAAAAGTATTCCAACTTTTAGAAGCAAAATGTCTAGCACAGATGTGACTGTGGTGGAACTCGACACCACACCTTACCTCCATCTTAAGATGAGGGAGCTAAGGTCACTCTGTAAAATAAAGAAAATAACAATGGGCCCCAAACCTACCAAAATACAGCTCCAGGAGCTTTTGGCAGAGTTTGAAAAGGCCAACCCCTCTGAGGGTGGCAACTCAGAGGAAGAGGATAGTGACTTGGAGGACAATTCCCCCCTACCAATCCTATCTAGGGAGAACAGGGTCCCTCAAACCCTGACTCCAAAAATAATAGTCAGAGATGCTGGTTCCCTCACAGGAGAGACCAACACCTCTGAAATCACTGAGGATAGCCCCAGTGAAGAGGACATCCAGTTAGCCAGGATGGCCAAAAGATTGGCTTTGGAAAGACAGATCCTAGCCATAGAGAGGGAAAGACAAGAGATGGGCCTAGGACCCATCAATGGTGGCAGCAACATAAATAGGGTCAGAGATTCTCCTGACATGTTGAAAATCCCTAAAGGGATTGTAACTAAATATGAAGATGGTGATGACATCACCAAATGGTTCACAGCTTTTGAGAGGGCTTGTGTAACCAGAAAAGTGAACAGATCTCACTGGGGTGCTCTCCTTTGGGAAATGTTCACAGGAAAGTGTAGGGATAGACTCCTCACACTCTCTGGACAAGATGCAGAATCTTATGACCTCATGAAGGGTACCCTGATTGAGGGCTTTGGATTCTCCACTGAGGAGTATAGGATTAGATTCAGGGGGGCTCAAAAATCCTCGAGCCAGACCTGGGTTGACTTTGTAGACTACTCAGTGAAAACACTAGATGGTTGGATTCAAGGCAGTGGTGTAAGTAATTATGATGGGCTGTACAATTTATTTGTGAAAGAACACCTGTTAAGTAATTGTTTCAATGATAAACTGCATCAGCATCTGGTAGACCTAGGACCAATTTCTCCCCAAGAATTGGGAAAGAAGGCGGACCATTGGGTCAAGACAAGGGTGTCCAAGACTTCAACAGGGGGTGACCAAAAGAAAGGGGTCACAAAGACTCCCCAGGGGAAGGGTGATGAGACAACCAAAACTAAAAATAGTAAAGAGTCTTCTACAGGCCCCCAAAAACCTGCACAGGAGGGTGGGCCCAGAGCCTCTTCACAAAACAATGGGTACAAGGGTAAAAACTTTGATCCCAAAAAGGCCTGGTGTCATAGCTGTAAACAGCATGGACACCAAACTGGAGACAAGGCCTGTCCCAAGAAAGGTTCCACTCCAAACTCCCATCCAGGTAACACTGGTATGGCTAGTCTCCAAGTGGGATCAACAGTGTGCCCAGAGCAAATCAGGGTCCACACTGAAGCTACTCTAGTTTCTGAGGGTGGGGTGGATTTAGCCACACTAGCTGTCTGGCCGCCTAACATGCAAAAATACAGACAGCAACTCTTAATTAATGGGACTAGAATAGAGGGCCTGAGGGATACAGGTGCCAGTGTCACCATGGTGACAGAGAAACTGGTTTCCCCTGGCCAATACCTGACTGGAAAAACCTACACAGTCACCAACGCTGACAATCAGAGAAAAGTACATCCCATGGCAATGGTTACTTTAGAATGGGGAGGGGTCAATGGCCTGAAACAGGTGGTGGTCTCCTCAAATATCCCAGTGGACTGTCTGCTTGGAAATGACCTGGAGTCCTCAGCATGGGCTGAGGTAGAACTAAAAACCCATGCAGCAATGCTGGGTATCCCTGAACTGGTGTGTGTGAAAACCAGAGCACAGTGCAAGGCACAGGGTGAACAAGTAGAGCTGGAGTCTGGAAGAATGGCCCAGCCTACCAAGAGGAAAGGAAAGTCAGTTGGGAAACCAACTGCAACACAGCGAAAGAAAGGGAACCTCTCTTCTCAGGAAGAAGTTCTGCCCTCTGAGGGAACTGAGCCTTTGGAGCTTGAACCTTATCAGGTTGAGCTCTTAGGCCCAGGGGGACCCTCAAGGGAGGAGCTGTGTAAGGGACAAGAAACCTGTCCCTCTCTTGAAGGCCTTAGGCAGCAAGCTGCTGAAGAGTCCAAAGGCAAGAAAAATGGAACGCATAGGGTCTATTGGGAAGATGGACTCCTGTACACTGAGGCCAGAGACCCCAAACCTGGTGCCACTAGGAGAGTGGTAGTGCCTCAGCTGTTCAGAGAGTTCATCCTAACATTGGCCCATGACATTCCCCTTGCTGGACATTTGGGACAAACCAAGACGTGGGAGAGGTTAGTCAACCACTTCTACTGGCCCAATATGTCCAACATGGTTAAGGAGTTTTGCCTCTCCTGCCCCACCTGTCAAGCCAGTGGTAAGACAGGTGGGCATCCAAAGGCCCCCCTCATTCCACTTCCAGTGGTGGGGGTTCCCTTTGAAAGAGTGGGTGTGGACATAGTTGGTCCACTGGAACCTCCCACAGCCTCAGGAAATATGTATATCCTGGTAGTAGTGGATCATGCTACCAGGTATCCTGAAGCTATTCCCCTTAGGTCGACTACTGCCCCTGCAGTAGCCAAGGCCCTCATTGGTATCTTTACCAGAGTGGGTTTCCCTAAGGAGGTGGTGTCTGACAGAGGTACCAACTTCATGTCAGCATACCTAAAGCACATGTGGAATGAGTGTGGAGTGACTTATAAATTCACTACACCATACCATCCACAAACTAATGGCTTGGTTGAGAGATTCAACAAGACATTAAAAGGCATGATCATGGGGCTCCCAGAAAAGCTCAAAAGGAGATGGGATGTCCTCTTGCCATGTCTGCTTTTCGCTTACAGAGAGGTGCCACAGAAGGGAGTAGGATTCTCACCCTTTGAACTCCTGTTTGGTCATCCTGTAAGGGGACCACTTGCCCTTGTTAAAGAAGGCTGGGAGAGACCTCTCCATGAGCCTAAACAGGACATAGTGGACTATGTACTTGGCCTTCGCTCTAGAATGGCAGAGTACATGGAAAAGGCAACCAAAAACCTTGAGGCCAGCCAACAGCTCCAGAAGTTTTGGTATGACCAAAAGGCTGCACTGGTTGAGTTCCAACCAGGGCAGAAAGTCTGGGTTCTGGAGCCTGTGGCTCCCAGGGCACTCCAGGACAAATGGAGTGGCCCTTACCCAGTACTAGAAAGGAAGAGTCAGGTCACCTACCTGGTGGACCTGGGCACAAGCAGGAGCCCCAAGAGGGTGATCCATGTAAACCGCCTTAAGCTCTTCCACGACAGGGCTGATGTCAATCTGTTGATGGTAACAGATGAGGATCAGGAGGCAGAGAGTGAACCTCTCCCTGATCTTCTGTCATCAGACCCAAAAGATGGCACAGTAGATGGAGTGATCTACTCAGACACCCTCTCTGGCCAACAACAAGCTGATTGTAGGAGAGTCCTACAACAGTTTCCTGAACTCTTCTCCTTAACCCCTGGTCAGACACACCTGTGTACCCATGATGTGGACACAGGAGACAGCATGCCTGTCAAGAACAAAATCTTTAGACAATCTGACCATGTTAAGGAAAGCATCAAGGTGGAAGTCCACAAGATGCTGGAATTGGGAGTAATTGAGCGCTCTGACAGCCCCTGGGCTAGCCCAGTGGTCTTAGTCCCCAAACCTCACACCAAAGATGGAAAGAAAGAGATGAGGTTTTGTGTGGACTACAGAGGGCTCAATTCTGTCACCAAGACAGATGCTCATCCAATTCCAAGAGCTGATGAGCTCATAGACAAATTAGGTGCTGCCAAATTCTTAAGTACTTTTGACTTGACAGCAGGGTACTGGCAAATAAAAATGGCACCTGGAGCAAAAGAGAAAACAGCATTCTCCACACCTGATGGGCATTATCAGTTTACTGTTATGCCCTTTGGTTTAAAGAATGCCCCTGCCACCTTCCAAAGGTTGGTGAATCAAGTCCTTGCTGGCTTGGAGTCCTTTAGCACAGCTTATCTAGATGATATTGCTGTCTTTAGCTCCACCTGGCAGGATCACCTGGTCCACCTGAAGAAGGTTTTGAAGGCTCTGCAATCTGCAGGCCTCTCTATCAAGGCATCCAAATGCCAGATAGGGCAGGGAACTGTGGTTTACTTGGGACACCTTGTAGGTGGAGGCCAAGTTCAGCCACTCCAACCCAAGATCCAGACTATTCTGGACTGGGTAGCTCCAAAAACCCAGACTCAAGTCAGGGCATTCCTTGGCTTGACTGGGTACTACAGGAGGTTTGTGAAGGGATATGGATCCATTGTGACAGCCCTCACTGAACTCACCTCCAAGAAAATGCCCAAGAAAGTAAACTGGACTGTGGAATGCCAACAGGCCTTTGACACCCTGAAACAGGCAATGTGCTCAGCACCAGTTCTCAAAGCTCCAGATTATTCTAAGCAGTTCATTGTGCAGACTGATGCCTCTGAACATGGGATAGGGGCAGTTTTGTCCCAAACAAATGATGATGGCCTTGACCAGCCTGTTGCTTTCATTAGCAGGAGGTTACTCCCCAGGGAGCAGCGTTGGAGTGCCATTGAGAGGGAGGCCTTTGCTGTGGTTTGGTCCCTGAAGAAGCTGAGACCATACCTCTTTGGGACTCACTTCCTAGTTCAAACTGACCACAGACCTCTCAAATGGCTGATGCAAATGAAAGGTGACAATCCTAAACTGTTGAGGTGGTCCATCTCCCTACAGGGAATGGACTTTATAGTGGAACACAGACCTGGGACTGCCCATGCCAATGCAGATGGCCTTTCCAGGTTCTTCCACTTAGAAAATGAAGACTCTCTTGGGAAAGGTTAGTCTCATCCTCTTTCGTTTGGGGGGGGGGGTTGTGTAAGGAAATGCCTCCTTGGCATGGTTGCCCCCTGACTTTTTGCCTTTGCTGATGCTATGTTTACAATTGAAAGTGTGCTGAGGCCTGCTAACCAGGCCCCAGCACCAGTGTTCTTTCCCTAACCTGTACTTTTGTATCCACAATTGGCAGACCCTGGCATCCAGATAAGTCCCTTGTAACTGGTACTTCTAGTACCAAGGGCCCTGATGCCAAGGAAGGTCTCTAAGGGCTGCAGCATGTCTTATGCCACCCTGGAGACCTCTCACTCAGCACAGACACACTGCTTGCCAGCTTGTGTGTGCTAGTGAGGACAAAACGAGTAAGTCGACATGGCACTCCCCTCAGGGTGCCATGCCAGCCTCTCACTGCCTATGCAGTATAGGTAAGACACCCCTCTAGCAGGCCTTACAGCCCTAAGGCAGGGTGCACTATACCATAGGTGAGGGTACCAGTGCATGAGCATGGTACCCCTACAGTGTCTAAACAAAACCTTAGACATTGTAAGTGCAGGGTAGCCATAAGAGTATATGGTCTGGGAGTCTGTCAAACACGAACTCCACAGCACCATAATGGCTACACTGAAAACTGGGAAGTTTGGTATCAAACTTCTCAGCACAATAAATGCACACTGATGCCAGTGTACATTTTATTGTAAAATACACCACAGAGGGCACCTTAGAGGTGCCCCCTGAAACTTAACCGACTATCTGTGTAGGCTGACTAGTTTTAGCAGCCTGCCACAAACCGAGACATGTTGCTGGCCCCATGGGGAGAGTGCCTTTGTCACTCTGAGGCCAGTAACAAAGCCTGCACTGGGTGGAGATGCTAACACCTCTCCCAGGCAGGAATTGTCACACCTGGCGGTGAGCCTCAAAGGCTCACCTCCTTTGTGCCAACCCAGCAGGACACTCCAGCTAGTGGAGTTGCCCGCCCCCTCCGGCCAGGCCCCACTTTTGGCGGCAAGGCCGGAGAAAATAATGAGAAAAACAAGGAGGAGTCACTGGCCAGTCAGGACAGCCCCTAAGGTGTCCTGAGCTGAGGTGACTAACTTTTAGAAATCCTCCATCTTGCAGATGGAGGATTCCCCCAATAGGGTTAGGATTGTGACCCCCTCCCCTTGGGAGGAGGCACAAAGAGGGTGTACCCACCCTCAGGGCTAGTAGCCATTGGCTACTAACCCCCCAGACCTAAACACGCCCTTAAATTTAGTATTTAAGGGCTACCCTGAACCCTAGCAAATTAGATTCCTGCAACTACAAGAAGAAGGACTGCCTAGCTGAAAACCCCTGCAGAGGAAGACCAGAAGACGACAACTGCCTTGGCTCCAGAAACTCACCGGCCTGTCTCCTGCCTTCCAAAGATCCTGCTCCAGCGACGCCTTCCAAAGGGACCAGCGACCTCGACATCCTCTGAGGACTGCCCCTGCTTCGAAAAGACAAGAAACTCCCGAGGACAGCGGACCTGCTCCAAGAAAAGCTGCAACTTTGTTTCCAGCAACTTTAAAGAACCCTGCAAGCTCCCCGCAAGAAGCGTGAGACTTGCAACACTGCACCCGGCGACCCCGACTCGACTGGTGGAGATCCGACGCCTCAGGAGGGACCCCAGGACTACTCTGATACTGTGAGTACCAAAACCTGTCCCCCCTGAGCCCCCACAGCGCCGCCTGCAGAGGGAATCCCGAGGCTTCCCCTGACCGCGACTCTTTGAACCTAAAGTCCCGACGCCTGGGAGAGACCCTGCACCCGCAGCCCCCAGGACCTGAAGGACCGGACTTTCACTGGGGAAGTGACCCCCAGGAGTCCCTCTCCCTTGCCCAAGTGGAGGTGTCCCCGAGGAACCCCCCCCTTGCCTGCCTGCAGCGCTGAAGAGATCCCGAGATCTCTCATAGACTAACATTGCGAACCCGACGCTTGTTTCTACACTGCACCCGGCCGCCCCCGCGCCGCTGAGGGTGAAATTTCTGTGTGGACTTGTGTCCCCCCCGGTGCCCTACAAAACCCCCCCTGGTCTGCCCTCCGAAGACGCGGGTACTTACCTGCAAGCCGACCGGAACCGGGGCACCCCCTTCTCTCCATTCTAGCCTATGTGTTTTGGGCACCACTTTGAACTCTGCACCTGACCGGCCCTGAGCTGCTGGTGTGGTGACTTTGGGGTTGCTCTGAACCCCCAACGGTGGGCTACCTTGGACCAAGAACTAAGCCCTGTAAGTGTCTTACTTACCTGGTTAACCTAACAAATACTTACCTCCCCTAGGAACTGTGAAAATTGCACTAAGTGTCCACTTTTAAAACAGCTATTTGTGAATAACTTGAAAAGTATACATGCAATTTTGATGATTTGAAGTTCCTAAAGTACTTACCTGCAATACCTTTCGAAGGAGATATTACATGTAGAATTTGAACCTGTGGTTCTTAAAATAAACTAAGAAAAGATATTTTTCTATATAAAAACCTATTGGCTGGATTTGTCTCTGAGTGTGTGTACCTCATTTATTGTCTATGTGTATGTACAACAAATGCTTAACACTACTCCTTGGATAAGCCTACTGCTCGACCACACTACCACAAAATAGAGCATTAGTATTATCTATTTTTACCACTATTTTACCTCTAAGGGGAACCCTTGGACTCTGTGCATGCTATTCCTTACTTTGAAATAGCACATACAGAGCCAACTTCCTACAGTGTGTGTATCTCATTTATTGTCTATGTGTATGTACAACAAATGCTTAACACTACTCCTTGGATAAGCCTACTGCTCGACCACACTACCACAAAATAGAGCATTAGTATTATCTATTTTTACCACTATTTTACCTCTAAGGGGAACCCTTGGACTCTGTGCATGCTATTCCTTACTTTGAAATAGCACATACAGAGCCAACTTCCTACAGCGTCTCTTAGCAACGTTCAATTGCTTTTTCAATAACTATACCGCTGACCTTCTTACGGCCTGAATAACCTTTAGAACTAAGGAAATATACCGGCAATTGAATTTCTTGTGGTTTTAAGGAGGTTTAAGTGAATTTTCACTTCGTTACGAATATTTAGACATTGATGTTATATATTTTTTAAGTTGAGGTACGCATTTATGGCTTCTAATAACTTGAATCTTCCACCTCCTCAACCTTTTATTCCTGGTAGCAGTGATGTTTCTATCAAATGGCAAGAATGGCGAGAGTATTTTATGAACTACATCTCTGCATGCGATAAAGACAATGACTTTTCAGGAGAAAAGAAGAAGAACATTTTATTGCATTGTTTAGGGCCGCACGGTCTTAAAATTTACAACAGAATTGAAAAGAAACAAAGAGACCAGGGAGATATTTTTGTTCATGCATTAGAGGATATAGACAGATACTATTCTCCAACGGTGTGTGTGGGAATTGATCGCTATAAGTTTTTTCACAGGAAACAAAACAAAGAGGAAACGATTGAGGAATACGTTTCAGCCTTTAAAAAATTGGCCTTAACGTGTAGATTTGGTACCTTACATGACGAGTTCATTAGGGACCAGATAGTTATGCACGCTGCCAACCAGAATATACAGGACTGCTTATGGACTAAAGGAGAATCGCCCTTACAAGAAGTAATTGAAGTGGTCAAGAAAGCAGAACTTACAGGAAGGTGTGCAAAAGCTGTTCTACTGGGGAATTCTAAAATAGATGATTCGATTGGAGAAGCACATAAGTTGGTGAATAGAGTTATAGAGTCAAAAAAATGTCCACCAAATGAGTTTTCGAGGAAGACCAGTTCTTACAGGAACAAGAAGTCAAAAAGAAATACTTCTAAGGCGGAAGTTACTTGTTTCAGATGTGGTTTACTGGGCCATTATGCAAATGATAAAAGCTGTCCAGCACGCAATCAGAAATGTTCCAGTTGTGGTACTGTTGGCCATTTTATTAAGGTTTGCAGGAAAAAGAAAGGCATGGCAATAAAGTTGTTAGAGGATGCTTCTGAATCAGCTTCATCCTCAGACAGTGAAGACAAGAATATGTGGGTGCTTAACATAAGGAATGCTGGAACAGGAACGCCAGATGGACTGCGGAAAAGACCAAAGTGTGACATATCTATAGAAGGTGTTACTATTACGATTACCGCAGATTCAGGGTCACCTTATACAATCGTTAATGAACAAGTTTGGTTAAAGAACTTGAAACGTACTGTTGGTGGGGGTTTGGACACACCTGATATCTCACCTAAAAGCTTTACGGGGGAAACAATCCAGCTTCTTGGCTACAAAAAATTGTCATTTGCATTTAAGGATCGTAAAGCTGAATGTAAGATGTATGTGTCAAAATCAGGACCATCAGTTTTAGGTTGGTGGGACCAAGGTGCACTAGGAATGGTTTTAAATCCCAATGGTTCAGAACCTGTATCGGTGGTTCAGGAAGATTGTGTGTGTGATGCTACCATGAAGGACATGTATCCTTTGGTATTTTCAGGAACTGTAGGAAAGTTAAAAAGTTTCCAGCATAAGATAATACTTGAAAAGGACGCCATTCCTGTTGTTCATAAGGCAAGGAATATTCCTTTTAGCATCAGGAATGAAGTTTCAAACGAGTTGGACAAGTTATTACAAACTGGTATCATTGAACAGGTTGAGTCATCAGATTGGATTTCTCCCCTGGTGGTAGCCAGACGTTCTAATGGCAGATTGAGGCTGTGTGTAGACCTAAGGGACCTTAATAAGAATATTTTGGTGGATCAATTTCCTTTGCCAAAGATCAATGAGGTTGTAGCACTAACTAAAGGCAAGGAATGGTTTACCACGATAGACCTTACTTCTGCTTATCATCAAGTTCAGTTACATCCTGATAGTTGTAGATTAACCGCATTTATTACGCCCTTTGGTTGTTACCAATTTGTTAGAGTTCCATTTGGTTTGGCTTCTGCAGCGGCTTTGTTTCAAAGGCTGATGTATAAGCTTTTTAGTAAAATGCAGGATGTGTTGTTTTTTCAAGATGATATTTTAATTATGGGGGATACGAGATATGACCATGACATTAGAGTTAAGAATGTTCTTCAGATATTAGAAAATAATGGACTTACGGCTGAGCATAGCAAGTTTAAAATAGCCATGAAAAGCGTCACTTATTTGGGACACGAAATAAGTGGCCAGGGTGTTGAACCAAAGGCTAGTCTTGTTGAAGCTATTAAGAATTCACCAGCCCCTACTAACAAGGACGAAGTTAGAGCTTTTTTGGGTCTAGCAGAATATTATGCTAAGTTCGTGCATAACTTTTCTCACAAAACGTTTCCTATTAGACAATTGTTAAAAGGGAAGTGCATTTCTAAGTGGTGTGAAGAATGTGAAGCAGCATTCAAATTGATTAAGAATTATATTATTAATGCACCAGCCTTACAAGGTTTTGACCCAAATTTACAATGTATAATTACAACTGATGCAAGTAATAAGGGTTTAGGAGCTGTTCTTACACAATTGGATATGAATGATAAGGAATGTGTAATTGCATTTGCTTCTCGTTCTATTACCAACGCTGAAGCAAAATACTCAGTAATTGAAAGGGAGGCCCTTGCATGCGTGTGGGGTTTGGAACATTTCAGATCATTCGTTTGGGGTATGAATGTCATCTTGCGTAGCGATCACAAACCGCTTACCAAAGTGCTTACAACAAAAGGATTATTTAAAGCCTCCCCACGTATTGCTCGGTTATCCATAAGACTGTTGGACTACAAGTATGAAATACAATATGTACCCGGGATTAAGAATAAGGTTGCTGATTTCTTAAGTAGAATGCCGTTGGTAAATACTGTGGAGGGTAAGAAGGAGTTGGAGGATTGTTGTGTAGCTGAAGTTATACCCACAACTTTTCAGGGCATCTCAGAAGGTGATTGGGATAAAGCAATGGGGGAAGACGAAACATTAAATAAGGTTCAAATTTTGTTAAGGGAAGGTTGGCCTCTTAAAAAATTTTTAGATGAAGATGTGAAGAGGTTTTGGGAGGTTAAGAAGGAGTTGTCTGTGGAGCATAATAGATTATTGCGCAATGGTAGAGTAATTCCTCCAGAGACACTCAGATGGAAAATTCTTAATTTATGCCATGATGGACATTTGGGCATATCTAAAACGAAAAGTAAAGTTAAACAACTATATTGGTGGCCAGGAATTGATTTAGCTGTGGAAAGGACAGTAAGGAATTGTGTCCTATGTAATGAGTCAGAAAAAACATTATCCACGTTCAGACCACCGTTAGTTCCTATAGGATGTCCAGACATGCCCTGGGAGAAGATTGGTCTGGACATTACTGGACCAATACAAGTGGAAGACGGTTATAGATATATTGTGGTAATGTTTGATCATTTCTCTAAATGGCCTGAAATTGGAATAGTGTCTAAGGTGGATTCCTTGGCCATTGTAGAATTTTTGGATAATGTTTTTTGAGAGAGGGTCTACCCAAGACCATTATCACTGACAATGGGGTACAATTCACATCTGACAAATTTAAAGCTTTCTTAATGAGGTGGGGTATTAAACACATTACGACTTCCAACTATCATCCAGCTGGCAATGGTGCTGTGGAACGCTTCAACAGAGTGTTAAAAAACAGTATACAATTGGCTGTATGTGCAAAGTTAGATTGGGAAAAGGAAATTTGGAAAACAGTTTCGTCATACAGAACAACACTGTGTAGCTCTACAGGTCACAGTCCATTTGAGATTATGAGAGGGAGGGTTCCACTGAGGAAAGAATGTTGGTTGGATGATTGATGGTAGGGAAAGTTGCTGGACAAGTGAGAGTGTTAGGAAAAATATAAAGAGGGCGCAAATCCGTTCGAAGGAATTTTATGATGCAAAACATAAATGCAAAAGTGTAAATATACAGGTGGGTGATTTAGTTAGGGTGAAGGTTCCAGGTTTTAAAAAATGTGAGAAGGGAAGGTTCTATCCTCCTTTGAAAGTCACAAAAATTTTGTGTAATGCTGTACAACTTGAAAACGGGAAAATATGGCACTTAAGCAGAGTTTCCCCATACAAAGGTTCAGGTGGAGAAAAATTGATTGGAACTGACTGGCTTATGCATGACGATACAGGGAAAAAAAGGGGTTTGCAAAGTGCCAATGTTGCACAGACTGCGCTGGGCGGAAGAAACAGTGTTAGTCATGCTATTGTGGAACACAGAACCGAAACGATGGCTGAAGGTGACAATGCTCGGAATGGTGACATGACAAGTTTGAGGAACAATATTAGCAGATGTGGTAGGAGGATTATAAAACCGGGAAAACTCAATGACTATGTATGCGACTGAGTCACTGTAAGGATTCAGGAACCAAATTAAGAAATTATAGAGAATGAATAACATTTAGATACTTATGAAATATTCGTAGGATTTATTTAGTAGATATTACGTTGTAGTTCTATGCTTCATATAACGTTAGGATATTGTATTTTTATCATTTCACGTAGCGATAGAAATATAGTAGTGTATGTTCTTTATGTTATTGTTATAGAAAGGAAATATTGTGTAAAGGGGAAGATGTGTTGTATTGTGAATGTAATGGCTCGCGCTGGTAGCGCGAGCCGGGGAAGGGTAGAATGTTGGGGGGGAATGTTTGTGTATGAGTGTGCGATTCAGTGACGGTTGAGCGGGGAGGAGACAGGACGAAGGGCGGCGGCTTTGTATGCGGTCGGGGCTTCATATTATGGAATGTATTTGTATTCTCTAAATTATTTTAAGAATAAAGAAGTTACCTACCATTATCGTCTTTGCGGCTTGAAGATACTCAAAAATGTGGCCGGCAAATGTAACCTTTGTCACCAATTCAAATTACTTTCTGATGTGATAGTCTCTACGCCTTGGGTGAATACAGCAACACAATAATTAATGAACTATGTCAGCAGAAATATGAGCCGCTTGTAATACTCACCAATTTGGATGGTATGTAGACATATGGAATGCTCCGGTCCTCGCACATCACCGGGAAGTGGCAGTAAACTTCAATGGGCTGAGTGTCCCCAGCAAGGATCACAATTCTGAAATAAACAGATGCAAGAAGACTGAGGAACATTGTGTTTCTCCATCCCTGAAAACAAACACGCTCCGAAACAACAGCAGCGGAATGCATCTGGACAGAACCAACTATACAAGGGGTCACTTGCATCATTTCGCAGGTAGCATATAGAGGGGTCAAACTGCATACAGATTGTGGCTTGGCCATCATTCTGCTATGCAACTGATATCATAGTCAGTCGTATCGCAAAAACATCCTGCCTCATGAATATTAATGAGGCAGGTTACATTTTTCAACTCTTTATAAATTACTGCAAACACTGGGGTGGAGGCCTCCGAGGGGCACCATTTTTCCATCCCTGAATTCGGATTTCAAGTATGTCCACATTTTAAAGCAGCTTATTTCCCTTAAAGAAACGGGCATTCTTTAAAACTAAAAAAATAAGTCCTACTGGGAAGGCATGGGAGCGCGTGTGCAGTGATCACCAGAACCACCATCTGCTCTTCACTAACAACTCCCACTCCCAGAGACCTTCCAAAAAGATTTTCAAAGAAAGTGCTGCAAATTACGTACCACTCCCCACAGGAATGGGCTTTCCCACTTATAAAAAAAGCTTTTTGAGATTGCAATCCTTCATATTTTGCAAAACACACGCCTTGCACCTTCAAGATACTTTTCTAGAACGGGCCCATCTTCCCAGCGTTCTGACACCGTCCTCGTGATTACAGCATTGCTACCACTCTCAGAAGTGACATTTCGACTGTCCCACGCCCCCTCAGCATAGAACAAATGCTCTTGCACCACTTTAAGGGATATTCTCTAAAAACAGTCTTAGAGTACTGCCTCTAGGACAAAAACATCGGAATTCAATGCTCTGCACACTCTACTAAATCCAAACATGAACAAAATGAGTTCGTGCCCCAGTTAGGTGTGGTCTTAATTGTGTCAGGGGCATATGGGCTTCAACGGGGAACCCACCTAGCCGACCTAGAATGGGACACTTAAGAAAATATTAACAAGTGCCATGGAATGGTCTTCACGGCACAGGGGCACAGACTTCTTCTTGACTCTTGTCACTGTCCTCCTCGGAACCAGACGAAAATGAAGTGCAGTGTTTTTTTTAAGCCAACAGCTCCTCTCGTAAACCCGCATTCAAGCTGTAAGTCGACAGACAACTATACTCCAGGCTTCTCTAACAAGCACCTAATAGCCTGCTGACTAGCCAGAAAGCATGAACAAAACTGGCTGCATTGCACCCGATTCAGAGCACTAATTTGATGCCTTTGTATAGCAAGGTGCTCGCAGTCTATGCAATTATTCAACCAACAATGACATGCTTCACTGGTGTGGAGCAGTTGCCAACCTAGTATTAGAAGCCTCTGCAGACACTACACAACAAGGCCTTACAGATTGCAGGAGGTGCTTCTTGCTTCACAAGAACAGCAGACCTCCACAGAGATCGAGGCGTTGAGATGTGGGATGACCATCTTCGTAGATCAAGAAACTTGCTGACATTTCTGAAAACCCCTTTTCCGGTACCCGCGGCCCATCACAGCGCTGACTATGTGAACCAACTTCACCAGTGCCAAAGTGTCACAGATCGATAAGAAAACAAAACGGCGGCTTAAAAATGTATATTTTATTATATTATTGAATAATAGCCTCAGTATCCAAAACACACCACTGTCAGAAGGAATCTGACAGCCAAAGAAGACGACAACCCTTCTTCAGGTCCATGGACCCCCAGTGTTGTGAAGGTGCGTTAATCCCAACAACGTAAACATGCTTTACAAGCGTTCAACACAACAAGGTTCAAGAGAACGCGCCAACATGACTAGCTCTTTATGCATAGTGGAAAGGAATGCTCGTATTAGACTTTTGGGAGCTTGCTTTGATCCCACTTGTACACTGCTAGGTGACTAGTTATTTCACCATATGGGTGACAGGGCTTTTTCAACTACACAAGGCGTGCAGTTAACATTTAAAATTCTTACCCCTTCTCTCCTTTGTTGATGAATTTCTGGACCTCTTTGACTCCCCTCCTGATCTGCTTCTGTTTAGAAGCTAAAAAGAAAGAACTCAAGTTTAGATGCATCACAAATCTTTGCTTCGACTGCGAGACGCAGTAAATGGTCATCTCGTCTCCCCCCCCCCTTTGGACTGGTTGAAATCAGTAGGTTTGAGCTCAAACCCTGCCCGAGAATTCTTCACAAAAGTCGTAAATTTCATAAATTCGATATTTTAGTGAATCCAACTGAAATGTCTAACTATGGGATGTAAACAAAAACAACCCCCGTTAGTAGGATGTGGTTAGTAATGCCACAATTACCTGTTCTCAACCTTCCTACCAAATATATTACACAATGGTCTGTTCCACACGCCCTCCCGCTCCCAAAGACCAAGAGTTGTTTCGGTTAATCCGGAGCCCTTTGCTCCTTGTACACTGGGCGGTGGGAAGCCTCCATGCGCGCCCCTCCTAAAACACCGCCTCGGACTTACATTTGTTAACTTGCTTGTCCACTATTTCGGGTTTTGCTCAATGGCGGAGCAGTGTTTTCCTCACCTTTCTTAATGAGCTTGTACACTCTTTTGCAGAGTTTACGGGGCGCCAGGGGCTTCGCTATTGGATTCAGGTGGGCCACCAACTCGTAGTAGTTTTTAGAGGGCGTCTCCGGAGCAACATCCTCTCCCGGTTCCACCTTTACCTTCACCATGGCGCAAACAGGGGGCTACAGAGACAGTGAACAGCACCAAATACCACGCACGTTTATCTACCGGAAGAACAACTCAAGTCCACTTCCGGATCAGAGGCACTCCACAGATCAGGTAAAAGAAAAACAAGCACTATAATATTTAGAAATAACGCCGATTGAACGCTAACCTGCCAAACGACAAAACAGGTTGCAAAATATAAGGAACAACCTGAAGTCATAAAAGCTCTAATAGGCCTTGTTGCTAGCGCAATCATGCACAAAAATTATCTAAAGGGTGCACTCTGGGCGTTAAACCTGAAAGAACCAGAAATGCTTGGAGCCTGAAAGTGGCCATCTAAGATTTTTTTGGAGCACAGAAAATCGCAAGGCTGTAACTCGAGTGTTCTCAAGACTTGGGAGGAAGTGACAGACCTACCTGCAGCACCTCTGTGCATTTCTGTCAATCACTCGTATCTCCATTTCAGAGCTAGAAAAGGAAAAATACTTCTCCGGGACAGGCATAGTCCGTCACAGTCTACATGTATATTATGTTTTTTACAAACTCGGTGATAACGTTCATGATTTCCTTCGGTCCTGTTTTCACCGGGAAATGCAGTGGTAGTACTAGGAGGTATCCGATTAATATCGCACATCTTTTATTGGCATACTCAGACAGAGCACCATACAGTTACTGTCTGTTATTCCCTAAACTAACCTGCCCAAATCCAAATATGGAAGAGGCCTTTGCAGGCAGCCCCTGAGAATCATAAACATGACTGGTGCATGTACTACTATGAATCTGTTGATGAAGGTTGGTAATTAATGTGAGCACATTCCATCCCACCGTTTTTTTAGCCTATCTGTTGTTACAGAAGGGCACAGTGTAGTAGATGAAGTAATATGTAATACTTATTACTTTTATCATCTTTTAAGTTATCTTTAAATACTTAGTTATGTTAGTATTTTAGTAGTGTATTTTGTTATTCTGTTTTAACCGTTCATTAATATTTATCCATAGTAGTATTTACTTTTAAGTGTAGTAGGTTCCATACTGTTGGAATAGAACCTATTCCTGGGTTCTAGATCCGTGTGTGTCTCATTCCTGTTTTGATGCTCAAACTGCACGGTGGTTTCTGATGACTGTCGTGGACCCTTATTAAATCTGACAAACTACGTTAACAGAGCTGGTTGTCGGAGGATTTATTTAAAAAAAAACAACTTGCTGTTTTACATTGGTACCAGGAGTGGGGTGTTAAAGAAAATTCCTTGTTTTCGTGAGTCGTCGATTTGGAAGGGTTCACCGACCAGCGTTCAGCGGCTAAGTCACCGGAGAGGTCTTGCGTTTGTCGGAGAGCGACAGTTTTGGTTCTACAATCCTGCCTATACGCATTTTTTTCCGTCTGGCATTGATCTTCAAGGGTCGGTTTCATCGCGCGTGAACTGTTTTGATTTGGGCAGTAATTCGTTCGAAGACGTTGCAGCGTGGATGCGCGAGTTCAACTATTCGTGTGAACTGTCCTACTGTGACGTCGCAAGGTGGATACACGGAATCCTTCTTCTATTTCCGGTATTCTGGGAACTTGTTTACAAGCGTTGCCTAGTTACCTGTTGCATACGGAATGCGTCTCTCACGAGCTTTTAGTTGTTTGGTTACGTGACTCATTACGGACAGCTTTATTTTGATTCTGACATTGTTTTAGTTACTTGAGGAATACGAATCGAGTGTTTTAATTTGCGATCACTCGTCGTTTCTGGATAAATCTTCGAGTTTATTAGGACTGTTGGGATTCAAAGGAACTTCTAAGTTTTGATTAATTGTTATATTAGTCTCAGATTGTAAACAAGGTTTCAGGTTTCAGTTATAACTTCTCACTATGATATAAAAAAATAAAAAAATACATATATACATATTATAGAGTATAAGTAAGTTATTGATAAGTAGGGAACTGGTAATTGTGTAATATGGCTTCCAGTCATACAGTGGTTCAACCACCGTCATTTTTATCCAGGGGTGGTAAACCTGACATTAAGTGGTGTGAGTGGATAAGAATTTTTGAAAATTATTTAGTTGCCATTGATGCTAATGATTTTTCTCCTACTAGAAAATTAGCACTACTTTTCAATCATCTTGGTGTGGCCGGACAACGCGTGTTTGATAATCTACCTGCCATTCCTTTACCCAGTGGAAGTAGTGGAGATAATGCTGCGTGGAATGTATACATAGAAGGTAAAGAAAGGATTAGGAAACAATTTTCAGATGAGTCCAATGTCTTACTTGAGAGATTTAATTTTGCAATGTGCAAACAAGCTATGGATGAGTCCGTTGATGAATATGTGGCAAATTTACGTGTGCTTGCTGCAAAATGTGACTTTGGTAGCAATGTGGATATGCATATTAGAGATCAATTTGTATTTCATTGCTACTCTAAGAAAATTCAAGAACGTTTATTAGCTTGTCGCAATCCCTCTCTAGATGAAACAGTTGACATAGCCAAAGCTGTAGAGAGATCTATTGTTACATCCAAGGTGATTGGTGGACAGTCTGAACATATAAATCTTAATCAAGTGACAGAAGATTCTGAAATCTGTTACATTAAGGATAGAAATGTGAAACAAATTAGAAATACTGCTCTATGTTTCCGTTGTGGTTCACGTGGTCATTTTGGCAATAGACAATTCTGTCCAGCATTGGGCAAAAAGTGCTTGAAATGTAACAGAGTTGGCCACTTTCAAGCTGTTTGCAAACAAATCAATCGTACACACAGACCTTCTTTCAATAGTATGCGAATGAAAGTGAATAATGTATACACTTCTGAAGATCAGCCAGATAAAACTTGTATGATGAAGGATTGCACGAATAAGTTATCCAATATGGTGTTAACAGTAGACATTCCTTTTTCCAAGAAGGTCAAAGGACCTATTTGTAAGGCAAGTATTGATTCAATAGAGATATTTGTCATGGCTGACTCAGGTTCACCTATCACTATACTTGCAGATGTGACATACCGCAAGTTTTGGCAGTCTACAAAAATTTTACATGATGCTGACATTAGTCCCAAAGCTTTTGGGGATCATGACATTGATCTTTTAGGTTACTTCTTGGCCAATCTGACTATTTTAGAAAGAAGTACAGTAACGAAAATTTATGTGGCAGTGAATGGTAGAGACATTGTGGGGTGGAAGGATTTGGCGAAATTGGGAATTATACTTCGTTCTGGATGTGACAACCCTATTTCATTAGGAGACCCACCTGTAGAAGTGTCAGAGATTACATTACTTAATTCTGACAATGACACTTTAAGAGAATCATGTAACATCCTTCCTAAATCGTTTATGGATAAGTTTCCTCAGGTATTTGATGATCATGTTGGCATGGTTAGAGGTTTTGAACATTGCATTAAGCTGAAAGACGGTGCTGTTCCTATTGCACACAAAGTAAGGCCAGTTCCTGTTTCGGTGAGGGGACAATTAAAAAGTCTCTTAGAGAAACTTGTTAAGGAGGGCATTATAACTTCCACTGATTCGTCAGAATGGGTTTCGCCAGTTGTACTCACGAAAAAAAAGAATGGGGATTTGAGATTATGTGTAGACTTAAGATCTCTTAACAAAAATATACTTGTAGACTGCCATCCCCTTCCTCGCATTCAAGAAATGATCTCTAGCTTAGGCACTTCAAAAGTTTTTTCTACAATAGACTTACATTCGGCGTATCATCAAATTGCTCTCAGTGAAGGTTCTCAAAATCTTACTACATTTGTAACACCATTTGGTGCTTTCAAATACCTCAGATTACCTTTTGGCTTAGCGTCTGCAGCCAGTGTCTTCCAGAAAATAATGGACTCTTTATTTGGCAATGTTACTAATGTGTGTGCTTTTCAGGATGACATTTTAATTCACACTGAGAACATAGCGGAACATAGAATTCTTTTGGATAAAGTGTTTACTATTCTCAGTGCATGTGGCATGACCATTAAAAGCGAAAAGTGTAAGTTCTTGGTGAAGAATGTGGAATATTTAGGTCACACCATTTCTGCAGAAGGGATCAGACCCAAACAAGGGAACTTGGAAGCAATTACCAATGCACCTTGCCCCACCAACAAAGATGAGCTTCGCTCATTTTTGGGTTTGTGTGAATACTATTCTAGATTTGTTGAAGGTTATGCCATGATTGTTCAACCGCTCAGGTCTTTGTTGAAGAAAGGCAGTAAATTTGATTGGGGTGAGCAAGCACTTGATGCGTTTGCTGCCATCAAAAGAATTGTTGTATCAGCCCCAGCGTTAAAATCTTTCATACCTTCTGCTAAGTCATTTATTACTGTTGACGCTAGTCTTAAAGGTCTTGGGGCAGTGTTTGGACAGTGGGTCAGAGATCAAGAACATACTATTGCTTTTGCATCTAGATCGCTCACTGAAGCTGAAAGCAATTATAGTACCATTGAGAGAGAAGCGTTAGCTTGTGTCTGGGCAGTTCATAAATTTAAAACTTATATCTGGGGCACGAGTTGTACTTTATACACAGATCATAAACCTCTGGTATATCTTATGGATGGAAAAAGGTTTAGGAAAGGCATCTGCTAGATTAGTTAGGCTACTTTCCAGATTACAAGAATACAATTTGGATGTCAAGTATCTTCCTGGTGGTAAAAATGTTAGGGCAGATTGTCTTTCTCGTTTCCCTCTGCCTTTGTCTCAATCTAATACTGAGGATGATGATATAGAATGTGTAGTTGGAACTTTAGACATTGTTTCCGCTTCGGAAGGTCTTTTCTCTGAGCAGGAGTGGAATTTGAGTATGTCCAAGGATACTTTATTGTCTGAAGTAATGTTTCATATTAAACATGGTTGGCCTAACAACAGGAAGTTTAGTGGGGAGCTCAACACATTTTGTCAGCTGGCTTCAGAGTTGTCATGTGAAAATGGAGTCTGCATGAGGGGTTCAGTTTGCATTCCACCGTATGAATTAAAACCTCGTCTGATAAAAGCTGCACACGAAGGTCATCTGGGCATATCAGCCACCTGCAGGAGGCTCAAGGAAAAGTACTGGTGGCCGGGTCTTGACAAACAAGTAGCAGATTTTGTAAATCAGTGTTCTTTTTGTGTGGTGTCTGATAAACATTGGAAATGTTACACCAAACCATTATATACCGTTCCTTTTCCTAGTGCTCCTTGGGAAAATATTGCTATTGATTTTTCAGGTCCGTTTCACATGCTACCCAAGAACATGAGTTATATGATAGTTGCCATAGATTATTTTTCGAAGTGGATTTATTATACTTTTGTTGCACATGCTGACACAGAATCAGTCATATCGTTTTTATCGTACTTATTCTCTGTAGAAGGCCCACCTTCTGTTATTATTACCGATAATGGGGTACAATTTACTTCTTCCAAGATTGGAAATTTTATGACTAGTTTTCACATTAAACATTCACGTGTATCTTTATATAGTCCAGCTTCAAATGGCTTAGTGGAAAGGGCCAACCGCATTTTGAAAGAAGGTATTCAGACAGCCATAGCGACTAATTGCAATGTGGTTGAGTTTTTGAATGAAAAAATATGGGCATATTTAAATACACCACATTCTACTACTGGTCTTTCTCCTTTTGTGCTACTTAGAGGTAGGGAATCTAGATCCCGCTTATGTCCAAGATGGATGTCTTATTTGTGTAATAAAGCTACAAATGTGGATTTGAGTGAGTTGAGACAGAGAGTTTACGAAAAACAGATGGTGCAGAAACATGACTATGAATCAAGAAGAGGTGTGCATGATATTCAAATTAATGTGAATGACTGGGTTTTAATTAAAAAACCATACAAAGTGTCTAAAGGTATATCAAGATTTTCTCTACCTGCTAAAGTGACTAAGGTTACTAAGTATTCTGTCCTCCTGGAAGGTAAAGGATGGTGGAACAGAAATTGTGTTGTTCCCATATCCTTGCCACAAGCAGAAATTTTTAAACGTGTTTATGCTGGGCGAGAAGAGGATGACAGCTCTAGTAGCACTTTTATAGAGGATCCTGCACGGAAAACTCAAGAAAGTAGAAGCAATTCTTGCCAACTGGAGAACTCTTGTGACGAACATGAACTTATTAATTCTCCGTGTCCTGCAGCTGATTCTGTATATACGCGTAGTCACAGACTTGTCAGAGTTCCCTCAAAGTTTGATGATTACATATTAGGCTAAGTTTATATAATGTCACTATTTATTTTGGTTGTTAAGGGGGAAGATGATGTAGTAGATGAAGTAATATGTAATACTTATTACTTTTATTATCTTTTAAGTTATCTTTAAATACTTAGTTATGTTAGTATTTTAGTAGTGTATTTTGTTATTCTGTTTTAACCGTTCATTAATATTTATCCATAGTAGTATTTACTTTTAAGTGTAGTAGGTTCCATACTGTTGGAATAGAACCTATTCCTGGGTTCTAGATCCGTGTGTCTCTCATTCCTGTTTTGATGCTCAAACTGCACGGTGGTTTCTGATGACTGTCGTGGACCCTTATTAAATCTGACAAACTACGTTAACAGAGCTCGTTGTCGGAGGATTTATTTTAAAGAAACCAACTTGCCGTTTTACACACAGTCCAGCCCAAACTGCTAAACTACTTCCCGTCTTAATGGGAACACAAACAGCCACACACTAGTTTGCCTCAGGGAATGCAGAATTTAGAGTGTCGGTGTGCGCAGGGTTCCCTTTCCTGGCAGTTGCTCGGACTGGCTGGTGAAGGGAAGCCGCACGCAGCCGTATCTCATCAATAAACCAATCTTGGACACAGATTTTTGCTGGGTGAGCTTGTTTCTTTCAACAGTCACAGCATAAATTTGTCGACGAGGCACCAGTTTCGAGGTACGGCTCGTGCCATCGATTTACGCGGGTTGATTTCGGCATTGGAGCGGCGCCTTTCTTCACTTGGTGGCGGATTGGGGACGAGGCTGTATTCATTTCCCCTCTCTAAATGTGAAGGTTCGTGTTGCCAGGTTTGCGTGCTAGTACTAATTTTTGGACGCGTGTTGGGAGCTTCCTCTGTTGCGCATCTGAGCGCTTTCGTCAAGCAAGTTGCCATGGTGCCAGGTGACACGCACTCTATCGGCGCCCACAGCAGATAGTAAAAAAAGGCGTACTGGAGCTCTTTTGTGCCTGTGATCGAAACTGACAGCGTGTGGACTCTCACCTGATAATTGTAGCTGTTCTTTCCTCCCGATTGCTGTGCTACCAACGAATTTGAGAAGGGACTAGGATTTCAGGAGCTCTGAAAACAGAAATAGGACTACACGCTGTGGAACAACGAAACTGAGGAAGGGCTACGTTTTCTGAGTACTTCTTTTGCCAGCAACATAGAAAGAGGACTATTGTGCTTTGGCATGTGTAGGAAGATATATATTATTAATATATAAGGATTACTGTGTTTTTTTAGTTGTTTTTTTTGTGTGTTTCTTTCCCTTCTTTTACAAATTGGTTCCCATACACTGGTTTACAAAAATGAACAATTCAGCTATTATAGCGCCACCAATGTTCTTACAAGAGGTGGGCTCACCTGACATTGAATGGGAAGAGTGGATTGATATGTTCGAGAATTACTTGGAAGCTTTGGATGGCCAAGAATTTAGACCTACGAGAAACAAAGCTATTCTAATGACTGTGTTAGATAAAGAAGGCCAACATGTGTTTAAGTACTTACCCGAATTTCTAAATGAAGATGGGACACACATCGAAGATGTGTTTCTTGAAGCTAAACCCAGGCTTAAAAAAAGGTTTTCAAAGGAAACTAGTGTTGTGATGTGTAGGTATAAATTTTATACACAACCTCAGATAAGGGATGAGTCCATTGATGACTTTGTTTCACGTTTGAGACAACTCTCCACTAAATGTCAGTTTGGAAGCATGACAGACGAGATGATTAGAGATCAACTCATTGTCCAGTGCAAAAGCAAGAAGATACAGGAACATTTATGGGCAACGAAGAATCCTTCCCTTAGTGATGCAATTGAGATTGCTAAGGTAGTTGAGCAATCTGAGTATTATATGAAAAAAATGACGAAGAAGGACGTGTGTAACAGTGATGTCACTGTTATCGAAAACAAAAAAAAATCACTTGAGGGAGGATACCCTAGGAGTCGTGACAAATCAGTGCGCACTCACAAGTCCAACTCTAAGATGTTTCAGGTGTGGGAGCACTGCGCACAGTGCTGACTTCAAGGGTTGTGTTGTGTGGGAAAAGGAGTGCATGAAGTGTGGAAAGAAAGGCCATTTTGCTAAAGTATGTAGAGCGTCTCCGAGCAAAGCAGCAATGGTGTAAGATCAGTTCAATCTGGACACTCATGAAGAATCTGAAGAAGACAAGATTTTGTGCGTACAAAACACCAGTGTGGGGAGATGTTCTCGAACCAAGGCAAAGTTCTTGATTGATGGTAAAATGGTCCAGCTTATGGTGGATTCAGGATCTTTGTATACCATCGTACCCAAGAGTATGGTGGATCGGAAATGGCTGGGTGTTACATTACTGCCTAAGGACATAAATCCTGGGGGTACCAAGGAGAGCAAATTGACATCATGGGCTATATGCTAGCGGACACAATGTTTACAGGCAGATCGGTTGAAGGCAAAGTGTATGTGGCTGAGTCAGGGCCACCCATTTTGGAGTGGCAACACCAGTATGACCTTCACATAGTGATCAATCCGAGAACCCCATCTCAAGTTATGCTGGTTGAGGATATGTCCATTAACGATATCATTGAAGGGGCGAGTGAATTTTTTTCTGAAAACATTGGAACTTTGAAAGGTTACATGCATAAAATTGTGTTGAAAGAGAATGCAGTCCCAGTGCAACATGCATTAAGGAAATTCCTCTTAACAGTTAGAGGGGAAGTAAAGCAACTGATTGATGATAAGATTTCCAAAGGTATTATTGAGCCCATAGAAAGCTCTGAGTGGATCTCTCAGGTGGTCATTACAAAGAAACCAGATGGAAGTCTGAGATTCTGTGTGGAATTACGCAGTGTCAAACACAACATCGTAGCAGATACCTTTCCTCTACCAAATATCAATGAGATGTTGTTGTTGTTGAAGGGGGGATTTCTTTTAGCAAACTTGACCTCAAAAGTGCATATCATCAAATTAAGTCGCATCCAGATTCAAGAAAACTCACAGCCTTTATAACTTCGGAAGGGACTTTCCAATTCAACAGGATGCCTTTTGGATTGTCTTCGGCTGCAAGTGTATTCCAGAGGATGATGTCAGTTGGGTTTAAAGGGGTAAAAATTGTTGTATTCTTTCAAGATGATATTCTTGTTTTTGGAGACACCATACATGGCCATAATGTTGCATTAAAATGTGTATTGGATAAACTTAAATCTGCGGGACTAACCCTCAAGAAAGAGAAGTGTAAGTTTTTGGTGGACGAGGTTGAATATTTGGGACATACTCTATCAAAGGAGGGTGTGAAACCAAAGAAAGATTTGTTAAGATCCATCAGAGATGCTCCTCCACCAAACAACAAAGATCAGTTGAGGTTGTTTATGGGCCTTATAGAGTACTATTCGAAATTCATTCAGAAATTTGCAGATAAAACGGATGTTTTGAGAAAATTACTGAAGAAAAACATAAGTTTCCTTTGGGGTGTTGAACAAGGTAGATGTTTCAATTCTATGAAAAATGAATTGTACACTGCTGGTGTCCTGGTGCCTTTTGATGTGACTCGTAGATCTATCATCAGGGTGGATGCAAGTGCTGTAGGTTTGGGTGCTGTACTATCCCAACATCATGCTGGTGGAGAAAAGACAGTAGCGTTTGTTCCCAGAACTCTATCCCCCAGTGAAAGAAATTATTCTGTCATTGAGAGAGACGCTTTGGCAGCTGCTTGGGCGTTGGAGTACTTTCGCACCTTTATCTGGGGAACAACAATTGTACTACGCACAGATCATAAACCATTAGTGAAGGTGTTAGCACCTGGTGGTGCGGGAAAAGGTTCAGCTAGGTTAACTAGATTGGCCTAAAGATTGCAAGAACACATGTATGTGGTGGAACACATTTCGGGTTAGCGTAATGTGCAAGCTGATTGTTTGTCTCGGTTGCCGGTTCAGGATTTGAGTGAAACAGATGTAGAGAGTGTTAGAGTAGATGTTGTTGTCTCAAGTGTTGAAGATGTTTTTGAGAGTATGCGGGGGCCCTTTCGCAGGATAAGTGGTTGACAAGTTTAAAGGATGATGTAGTTTTGGGTGAAGTAGTTGATTTAGTGAAGTGCGGTGCTAAAATGGAGAGTTGTGTAAGCACATCTGCGAGACCTTATTTGAAGGTATTGGATAAACTAACTCTGTGTGAGGAGATATTAATGAGAGGTAAAAAATGTATTTCTCCGTTGTGTCTGCGCTTGGACTTGTTCAGGTTAACACATGAAGGATATTTGGGTCAGACATTAACTAAGAAAAGGTTGAGAGAACATTTTTGGTGGCCAGGCATGGACGGTGACGTTGAAACTTGGGTGGAGAAGTGCAGGGTGTGCAAGGACAGTGAGAAAAGGTTGAAGATCGCCAATCAATCCTTTGGTGGTGTTATTGAGAATCCTGGTACGGTGTGCATAGTGTGTGTGTTGATTTTATAGGACCAATAGCACAAATGGGCGGTCCATCGAGGTTTGCAATGGTGTTGGTGGATGTCTATTCCAAGTGGTTGGTGGTGAAATTTATGAAGGAGATTACCACAAGATCTACTATCAAAGTTTTGGAAACAATTTTTAGGGATGAGGGCTATCCTTACAAGATTATCACGGATAATGGTACCCAATTGGTTTCAACAGAAATGAAAGATTTCTTGTTGAAGGCAGGAATCAAGCACTCTCGCACAGGTTTGTATAATCCCCGTGCCAATGGTATTGTGGAGAGGGCAAATCGTTTGGTAAAGGGGGCGATTCAAATGGCTTTGGTTAGCGGTAACAGTGTTGAATCAATGGTATCGGACATGGTTTGGGCGTATCGCACTACGAGGAACAGAGTGACGGGTGAAGTCCCTTACGAATTAATGAGAGGAAGAAAGGCTGGGACAAGAGTGTTTCCGGCATGGATGAGGACTGTGTTGGACAATTGTTTACTTGCTGGAAAGGATGGTGTTGAGAATGGGGACGTGGAAAGAAAGTATAACAAAAACAACAATGGTTGGTCTGGGGTGAGTAATCCTAACAGGATCCAGAAAGGTGATTGGGTGAAAATTAAAGTCAAGGTAGGTATGTGGAAGAAGTTTTGTGGCCCGTTCAAAGTAAAAGAGGTGCATTGTTTCTTTGTAGTGTTGGAGAATGGTGAAAAGTGGAACTTGAGGAAAGTGGCTAAATATAGTGATGCACATTCTATACAGGTGAGAGAGAAAGATTGTTTTGCAAATGTTCAGAGCAGTAGTGAGGAATATGGCTGTAGTAGTTATATGTTAATGGATGATGAATTGTTGATTCATAATAATGTGGATGGTAGAGTTGATGAAAGGCGTGCTTGTTGTTTAGGAGAGAGAGAAGATGAAAACTATACGTTATTATGAAGAACTCAAAGGAATCGCAGAACTCTTGTCTATTTGGGGGGACTATGTAAGATGATATTTCTCTATATATGGTGTTGTTCCTAATGTTCATCTCACATTGTTTAGTGTTATCTTTATATTATTATCATTTATTTTTGTATTTCTTTTGGGGTGGTGTTTTGTTTTTTGTTGTTGTTTAAAGAGGAAAGATGTGTAGTAATGGTTTGACTCGGAATGTGGAATTTAGAGTGTCGGTGTGCGCAGGGTTCCCTTTCCTGGCAGTTGCTCGGACTGGCTGGTGAAGGGAAGCCGCATGCAGCCGTATCTCGTCAATAAACCAATCTTGGACACAGATTTATGCTAGGTGAGCATGTTTCTTTCAATAGTCACAGCACATTTTCAGTCTTCTTGGTCTCACCAGTGGAGTGCAGCTTGATGGATTGTATTGTAATTGCATTTAAGTAGCACTTACTACACCTGATGAGGCTTTTGAAGTGGTTTATAGCCAGTAGCCTTCTACTCAAGACCCTTAGGTTTGTGGTTAATCCAGTAGTTACTGTTGGTTATTTGGATTTGTTTTGTGCTCTCAAAGAAATCATTCCATGCATTAAGGAGTTAGGTGCGATCATTAGTGGGACTACAAAAGTTCATCCATATGGTTGGTGGCATGAATTAACAAGTTACCTACCTTTGGTAATGCCTTATCTGGTAGACACTCTTATCTACCACAGAATCCTCACCTCAGAATATTTTGAAGGCATCAGAGTGAATTCAGAATTGTTTCGTGAGTAGTGCCCTGCGCAGTGACAAGCACGGTGCATATATAGGCTCAACCCCATCTCGCTGATGTCAATTTCATTTCACAACTTTCCACATCTGATGCGGAGGGCCACAAAGAACACTGACCACTGGTGTGTTAGAACTAGGGCCCATATTTGAGAAGGGCCTAGCACCATATATCGCCACATTAGCATATTTTTTTACGCTAATGTGGTGAAATTATGGCAAAAACGCCGCACCATATTTACAAAGTGGTGCAATGCGTGCTTTGTAACTCCTGCTTCATGCATAATGTATGCAAGGGAACGTTTTCCTGTTAGGGGGGCATGCAAAAATGGTGCAATGAAATCTAAAAGATGTCCTTGCGCCACTTCTAGCTGCATTTTTAACACATTGTTTTCAATGGGCCTCAATGTGCTTTGCAGGATTAGTGTTGGAAAGTGGATTATTGTAAGAGCAGGGAATTACCTACACTTAGCAATAGGCCACTTACCCCCACGAGGTTCAGTTAGGTCTCAATAAATTAACCCCCGCTCAACCATTGGTAGCTTGTCAACTAGCGACAAGGCTTAACTTAGGAGACAAAGTGGAAAGCATTCAAGTATCACAAAACAGTAATGAAATAAAACACAGGAAACAGTTTAAAAATCCAAAACCAATTTACAAATATAGGAAATATTTTTAGCTTACAAATGACACCAAAATGAATAAAATAAGATAAGGTGAACCAGAGATATGCATTTTGAAAGATTTAGGCCCGCATTATGGACCCCGCCGGGTTCATGCTGGCGGTCTAAAAACAGAACGCCAGCCCGTTGAAGACCCCAATAAAGAACATTCCGCTGGGCTGGCGGGCGGAAACAGTTTTTCGGCCAGCCGGCCCAGTGGAATCCTGGGCCTGGCCATTGCTGACAGCTCCACATGTAGCCGTCGTCAGTGTCGCAGTGCGGCGGGTGAAGCAGCACCCGTAGCGCATATCACTGTCCGTAAATTGGGCAGTGACATTAGCGAAGGGGCTGTGCAAGGGGGCCCCAGGGCCCCCATTCTGCCAGCCTTTTCCTGGCAGGGGACACCGCCAGGGAAAGGCTGGTGGACACAGGTTCTTTACCCGGGGGACAGCGCTGCTTGCAGCGCTGCCCTGTCAGATAAGCAACTCCACCCTCGTCAGGCTGCCTGGCGGCAGTAGCCTGGCAGTGGCGGAGTTCCGCCTGTGGTGGTCACACCATGAACACTATATGGCAGCCCGGACCGCCATGCCAGTGGCGGTAATATCCGCCACCACCAGCATGGTGGTCCAGACTGCCAATGTTCATAATTACCCCCTTAGTGTTTTTTAGTGCTTAAAAACAAATAGCGCCAATCTGGTCATCTGGTCGCAGCTCGACCGTGGCAAAGTCAAATTTTAAGGCTGACCGCGATGGAGCCCTGTTCGGCTCCAGCAAGCAGGAGGCCTCGGTCAAAAGTTGACCTTCGGCCTTAGTCGTTTTCTTGAAGATTTTCTTCAGTGGGATGAAGTCGCCAGTCCGATCCAACCTCCCTGGAGCCCTTCCTCGGATGCGTGTCGCGGGAGCCCTAGGTGAAGATTTCTACATTCGGACTTAGATGATTTTTCGAGATGAAAATCCTTCGACCGAGACAAACCTGAATCTTGATCCGACGTCCCTGGTGCCCTCTTCGGATACACTGTGCGGGAGGTCCCGGTCAACTGTCTACATTTGGACATAGTCATTTTTTTGTAGATTTGGAGAACCTGCAAGTCAGGCCGGGCCGTGGTTAAGGCAAGCCAGCTAGAGTTGCCGCTGTGGGTAGGTCCCTTTTTAGAGGTTTTTCCAAAAAGTTCTCCAATCTTCTCCAAACTTGTGGATCTTCTTCCAGAAGGTCTTTTAAGGTTCTTTTGGACTCCACAGCTCACCCCAAGGTTCCAGAAGCTCTGAGTTGCTCTTTGAGGGTGCAGACTAAAACTCTCAGAATGCACTTGGCCCAAACCCCAAATTGGCCACTAGACAGTGGTCAGCTGGTCAGTTTCTTCAGGAGTTAAGGCAGGGGACTCTTGTTAGCAATTTTTCACCTGTAGCAAACAGGGAGTCCCTCCTTGAACCAGTTGAAGCCAGGCAAAGTCCTTCTTGTGGTGAAGCCCAAGTGTGCAGCTGGTGCAGTCCTTCAGAGTGCAGTGTCCAGATGCAGGTCAGCGGCCCGGAAGAACAGTCCTTCTTCTTCTAATGTTCTTCCTGGTAGGGATCTGAGGTGTGGCTGCAGCTCTGCCATAGCGATCCTTGCTCCTTGGTGAAAAACAGGGGGGTCTTGGTTCTCCAATCAGATGCAGGGTCCTTCCCCTTGTGATGACCACTTCCTGGGGAGTGTGGCAAAAATCAATCCCAGGAAGCAACATTCTTAAAAAAATCCATTATGGCTGAAAGTGATTTTTAGAGGTTACATCTGGCTGAGCCCACCCACTGGTGTGGCTAAAAATCCTAAACACACCCCTTTCCTGCCCTCACTTAATCTAATCAAGAGGGCACCTAATTGTCTGGGGTTTCAGGATGTGAGGGAGGTGCTGGGTTGCTCTAAATATCCTTCTCTGCCTTTGAAGACCAGTTTGGCAGCCCCCCCCTTTCTGCTTCCCCATCTGCTGAGGTAGTTCTCCTCCCCCAGCCCAGGCCACTTCACACCTCATCAAGGCAGCCTGGCCAGGCTGCCAGAGGCTGGCCAATCGGAAAACGGCACTACAGAGCTGAAGTTGGCAACTTTTCAGGTAGACTTTAAAACTCTTTACCTGATCTAGTTATATTAAATCCAACAATTGTAAGTTGTGGGATATATTATAACAATTAATTTAATACCAGGCCTGAGGTATCTGACATTTAGGGGGACCTTGTTAATTAAAATAAAGTCTCCCCATTTTAGCCTATAGAGGCCATTCACTACAGTGAGGGAAAACAAATGTGGTTATTTTACCTCACCAGGGCTTATAAAACAATTTTATAAGGTCCCTGCTTATAGGTACATGGCATATAACTCTAGAGGCACATAGGTCACCCCCTAAGGGTGACTTATATTTAAAAATAAGGTAGTTTAAGACTTTGGAAGTCATTTTAATTCCAAAGTCAAATGTGCATATAACCTTAGTTTAAAAGCAGCCAGCAAGACAGGCCTGCCTTCAAAAATGACACTGGGCACCTCAGCAGTGCACTACCTATGCTGGGGTCCCTAAACCTACATGCCCTACCATATACTAGGAACTTATAGGTAGATTAATATTGCCAATTATAATTATCCTAATTTGCATATCCACTTTACACAGAGCACTGGCTCTGGGGCTGGTAAGCAGTACCCATGGCACAGCCAAGAGTCAGTAACCACCAGTATCTGTTGAAAAAGTGTGGGGGTGACCAGGGCAAAAAGGAGGACTTTCCTACAATTAGCATCAACATTTTGGGCGCTAATCCCTGTAAAGCGCCAAACTAGCATCAAAAATGTTGATGCTAGTTCCCTAACTACCGCCATAGTGCGCCATATGTTAATTACAGCTCAAACAGGGTGGCATTAGGGAGGCGCTAAGGGGCGCAAGAAAAGTGGCACTGCATTGGATGCAGCACCCCTTCTTTTTTAAATTTGGCCCTAGGTTTCTTAAAAGGGAAGCAACTCTTTACTCTGAAATCCATTCCCATAACAGAGAGGACGGGTGGGTCGGTAAGATATCTGCAGATAGACAGAGTCTCTACCAGATAAGGCAGTACGAAAAATACTGATTCATCTGATACAGACTTCTAGTCGCAGATTCTTCACCTTAAAATATATTCTCAACTAATACTGCCCTCGGAGGTGGGGCTGCAATACAGATTAGACTAAAATGCTGTGTAGGACCGAATGGACATAGTGACCGTCACACCAGACCTGACTGTCCAGGCAGTAGTGCTTTGTAAACGTGTGCGCAAATAAGCCTGGGTTGCTGCCTGACAGTATCCAGGACAGGTACTCCGCAATCTAATGCAGTTGTTGTTTCCTTGGCTCTGGTAGAATGAGCTGCAAACGCATAGGAGGTTGCTTTTTGGCCAATGTGTAGCAGATTTTGATGCAGAGCACTAGCCATCATGAGATGTTCATTTCTGCACCGCCTTTCCTTTTGTGGCCCAACGTACCCCACAAAGAGTTGATCATCCACCTGGAACCCTTTTGTGCAGTCAAGGTAGAACAACTATGCTCTTTTTGTGTGGAGCAGATGGAGTCTTTCTTGTTCTTTGGAGGGGTGAGGAGGAGCGTAAAAGGTAGGCAAAGGTTGGACTGGCCTACATGGAAGGGAGTCACCACCTACTGTAGGATGTTCTAATCCAAAGGACCAGTTTGAGTAGATGGAAAGGTGTGAAAGCTGTGATGACTGCTTGTAGCTCACTGATCCTCGAGGCAGATTTTATTGTCACTGGGTAGGCCGTTTTTATGGTAAGGAGCCTGAAAGGACAATTGTGTAGCAGCTCTAAGGGAGCACACATCAAAAATGTGAGAACTAAGTTGAGGTCCTACTGCGGCATAATGAAAGGAGCTGGTGGAAATGCACTGAATATCTTTGAGAAACCTATTTACAATAGGGGATTTGAAAAGGGATTGCTGATCTGGCAACCGCAAAAATGCTGATATGGCAGACAAGAAACCTTTCAGTGTGCCCAAAGTGGAGCCCTGCTGGGCTAGGATAAGAAGGAACAAACAAATCGGGGAAAGGGATGCAGATAGAGGCTCAACTTGTTTATTTGTATACCATGCTACAAACTTGCTCCAACAGCAGGTCTATACCTTCTTGGTGGAGGTTCGCCTGACTTTCAAGGCAACATTGCAGACTTCAGGCAGAAAGCTGAAAGTTGTCAACTGTCACCGCTCAATCTTCACGCATAAAGGCAAAGAGTTTTCGGGTTCTGGTGCAGGACCCTGGCTGTTACTGCAACAGAAGATCCTCCCAAAGAGGCAGCCTGTATGGAGGACCCATGCTCATGCTCAACATCTTAGGATACGAGACTCTTCATGCCCAATCCAGAGTCACATGACTCAGGCCCTGTTGTTCCTGATCTACTTGGGAACCGTAGGCAGGAGTGGTATTGGTGGAAAAGATTATAGGATCCCTGAGCTTCTCTCAAGACGAAAAGCGTCTCAGAGTGAGAGCTGCTTTGGAAAATCCAGCGGTCAAAACTGCTGACATTACGCATTCTAAATGGAGACAAACAGATCCAAACAAGTCTGTCCTCATTTTTGGAAGAGACCTTGCGTCACCTCTGGATGGAGACACCATTCGTAATCTATTAAGCAGTGACTGCTGGGTTTGACCGCCTTGGTGTTCAGAGAGTCCGCAAGATGTTGAACCACCAGGGTTTTGCCCTGATGTTTCAATCATGTTCAGAGGCGCAGTGCCTCTTCTGTTGCTAAAGGGTCCGTGTCCCAACATGCCCTGTTTGTTGCAATACCATATGGCAGTGGTGTTGTTTGTGAACATCTGTACAAGCCTTTCCCTAACTGAAAGAAGAAAGGCCTTCAATGGCAGCCGGATTGCTCAGAGCTCCAGTAGGTTTATATGGAGTCCAGATTCCGACAGAGAGAAGAGTCTTCTGATCTCCACCTCTACCAGATGGCCACCCCAGCCCAAAGTGACACATCTGTCACCACAGTTAGCTCTGGTTGGGGAAGGGAGAAGAGTCTGGTTGGGGAAGGAAGACAACTCTGCCACTGACCCAATCATGGGTCATTAGCCACCACTGCAGGTCTTTTGTAATTCTCTCCGAGATCTGGACCAAGTCAGAGAGATTTCCCTGATGCTGAACTTCAGGTTCCACTGCAGAACCCACATATGCCAAGGGGCATGTGTCACAAGAAGAATGGAGTAGGCCATGAGGCCCATGAGCCTCAGAGCCAGTCTCACTGAAATCTAGGACAGAGGAAGAAGCATCCGTATCACATCCTAAATATCCTAGGCTCGCCGCTTGGGAGGATAGGCCAAAAACTGCACAGTGTCCAGAACAGCTCTGAAGAAAGAAAGCATTTAAGAAGGAGTCAGGTGTGACTTCGGCACATTGATAGTGAACCCCAGCGAGTGCAGAAGGTTTGCTGTAGTCTGAAGGTGGGAGATGACTGCCTGGGTTGAGCCCGCCTTCAACAGTGATTGTTGAGGTAGGGAAAGACTGGAATTCCTGACCTCCACAGATGAACTGCGACCACCGCCATCACTTTCGTGAACACCTGAGGGGCACTATTAAGGCTGAAGGGAAGTCCAGCAAACTGAAAATGTTCTTGGCCTACCATGAACCGCAGGTAACACCTGTTGGCAGACAGTATGGGGGATGAAAATATGCATCCTGAAAGCTCAGTGATATTATTCAATCTCCTGGGTCCAGGGTAGACAGGATTTGCGTGAGTGTGAGCATACTGAATTTCTCCTTTTTCAGGAAGAGATTGAGTAGGCACAAGTCTAAAATTGGACAAAGGCCTCCATCCTTCTTGGGCACGTAAAGCAGCAGGAATAGCAACCATGACATGCTTCTGAAGCAGGCACCTTCTCTATATCTCCCTTGGCCAAGAGCGCTAACACTTCCTGACGGAGCAAGGAGAAGTGGTCCTCTATCAGCTTGTTGTACATAGGTGGCATGAATGGAGGGGTGGTCACATAGGGGAGGCAGGAGCCCCTTTTGGATGAACTGCAAAACCCAACGATCTGATGTTATTCACCTCCATGGTGCAGGTAATGGTGTATCCTGCCCCCACTGAATGCCGATAATGGTCAGAGGGCATACTGAAGGCATTTGGAGCCTGCGGCTGCCTGAGGGTTGGTGGACTGGCTCAACTTTTGGCTTCCTGTCCCACCTGGTCTGTGGGTATTAAGTTCTCTGCCACAAAAAGATTGCACGGTTTGCTAGCCATCATGTAAAGACTCAGTCGGACGTCCCTGCTGTGGCCATGAAAGGGGTGGAAGGCAGACTAGGGTTGGCAAGGGGCCATGGAAAGGCCCAAGGACCTTGCTGTAGCTCTGCTGTCCTTAAAGCACTTGAACACTGATTCTGACTTCTCTCCAATCATCCAAGAGTCATCATAGGGTATGTCCATGAGCAAAGCTTGGACATCCCTCGAGCAGCCAATTGTTCTGAGCCAGGCGTGGTGTAAAAGCTCCACCAACGATGGAATCGCTCTACCAGCAAGTCAGTTGTGTCAAGCCCGCAATGTATTGTGAACGTAGCTGCATTTCTTCCATCAACAACTACTTGAAAGTATGGCTTCGGCGTCCTCTGAGACCATGGGCAGCACTTGCACAACCTAGTCCCAAATAATATGGGAGTATCAGCTCAAAAGGCATGTGGTGTTCACTGACCTCAGTGCCAGCTGGGCGGAAGAGAACATCTTGTTCCCAAAGGTATCCAGCCTTTTGAATTCTCTATCTGGTGGAGTGGTAGGGAATATGCTGAGGTTAACCTTGGAGGTGGAGGCTTGGACCACCAAGCTCTCCGGGTTGGGGTGCAGGGTGAGGAAACTGGGGAACCCCTGGGGTGACGCCATGGCAGCAGACAATTGTCCCATGCAGAGGTGCCTCTGTGCAGGGCTTGGACCAGGCCCGAATAGAATGTCAGTAACTGCTTCATTGAATGAGAGTAATGGTTTGGTGGGGGCAACTCCCAGTTGAAGCACCTCCGCCAAGACATTTGTCTTGACTGCCACTGAAGGTAGCGTTGGTCTAGGACCTCAGCCACTCTTCACACCACCAGTGCAAATGATGCACTCTCCTCCATAGCTACGGTAGAGAGAAAGACCACACCAGTGTCTGGGAAGGTGTCTAGCTGACTGGCATCCGTCAGATGCTCATAACAGTTGTCCTCGAGATCTTCTAACTGGTATCCATAAGGGTCCACAGACCCCTCCAAATCATCACCCAACCCAGGCCTATTGAAAAAATAGGGCATTGGCTTTGACATGAGAGGTCTACCCCCCATCAGCGCTGGTGTCAGATGACACCGGTCCGTCTCTATGTCAGAGTTGGAGATGACAATGGAGATGGTGCCGCTGGGGGTGTCAACACTGGATTGGGTGTTAGGGAAGGCCAAGGTGGCTCAACTGGTGGGGGTGTGGCCAGCCGATGCTGAACATGGATGCTTCGTAGAGCAGCTCCCATCTCCCAGCATCATCCCAATATTCGCCTCTTGCAGCCCGGGCTCCTCCATAAAGTCGCCTGGCACTGCCAGGGCACCAATGCCCCAACTGCGGGCTTTGACGACTGTTGGGAGGGAGACGGCGACCCACGTGGAGTCAGAGCCGTGTGAGCCAAGAGTCCACCCAAGTGTCCGACTTCACCTTGAGACACAGCCTAACAAATGGCTCCAGAGCGGAATAGACTCCCCCCCCTCCCTTTCCTTCTGAGGTGAGAGCAGCGGTGTCGCGAGGAGGGGCAAAGGCATGGAAGTGGCAGCAGAGAGTGAACCATTAGGGTGGGCGGGGCGTACTGGCCTCATTGGAAGCAACAACAGCGGCCGTCTGGGGACCAGCAGTGAAAACAGCTGGCATGACGGAGACCTACCTGGTAGCGGAGCATACAGAACAACGACCCGGACGGGCCAGACTGAGTGACCGAGGTCAGGAGCAAACTCACTAAGAGCCTTAGCCCGGTGCAGTGAGGTGGTGACAAACAGCAACACAGGTAGGCTCTGTGGCGAAATGGGGAGATTGCGGCCTGCCTGAAGGAAGTTCAAGGCACAGACATTCCTGCTCTGCTGGCCTGAAGGGCCTCCCTAGAACTCAAAATAGATTCAGTCACCACGGAACTCACTCTGGTGAGGGCTGATCTGTGCAACATCACTGAACAGATGAAAGTGACTGAGGACTCAGTGACCTCCCTGCAGGTTGACACAACTTGTCTAAAACATCAAGGCAAAGAGCTATGCACCACAATACACGCACTAGAAGCTAAATTGGAAGACTTTGAAGGATGGGCTAAGCGCAACAATATCCGCTTGGTCGGGGTACTTGAATGTGCCAAGGTCCCTGATGTCGACCTGTTTGTTGAGGACATAATCATCAACAAGCTGCAACTCAAGGGTGTCACAAAATATTTCTCAGCTGAAAGAGCACATAGAGTTCCTGGTAACTCCTCCGAAGCCCTGAGCACCCACACAAACAATTATTGCACGTATTTTGAACTAGAGACCAGGATGCTATTCTCTGGATTGTCCACCAATCCCCATTGTTCGAGTTTGGTTATATATAGTAGGTTATACGGTGGCATGAACTCTGTGCAGTTGGGGTGGTGGGTGGTTTATGACCCACTATTCAGGGAGGCAGGGGATTTATTAGGGAAAGTTGCTTGTTTTTATTGTTTCTACACCACAGATTGAGTACAACTCCGACCACACTTATTGCACCTCACCGCACATACCATGAACCCCATATTAGGACCCCAGTTAAAATAGCCTGGCTCCGGGGGAGGCCGGTGGGCTACAGACCACCACATTAACCCAGACATGACTGACAACCTCCATCTGATGACCTTCCTATCTTGGAATGTCAATGATCTGGGCGACGAATTAAGCATAGAGTGGTGCTTCAATATATTAAACAGCAGACCCCTGATATTGCTCTACTGCAAGAGACCCATTTAAAAGGCAATACATGTAAAGCCCTGAATAGGTGGGGATACAAATTGATGGCACACACGCAATACACTACGGGATCCAGAGGAGTGGAGATTCTCCTTAGGAAGTGCTTTCCATTCATGCCCCACAAGATGTGGACTGATTTACATGGTCCCTTTGTGGTCCTCTCTAGAACCTGGGAAATAAATATTCGCTCCATATATGTCCCTCCCCACCTCCATGATGCAGCCCTAGTGGACCTAGAGACATTACTCTTTAAGCTACTCGCTGGCTACTTACTTCTAGGGGGCGACTTTAACTTGGCCCTAAGTGACGAACAGGATCAGCACCTGCCCAGGAGGTCAGAAACAAACACACACTCCTAGCAGATTTCTTGGGGGCGATTGGGATGCGAGAGGTCTGCCGGGCACATCACCCTCATGAAAAGCAATTCCCTTTTCACTCCAGAGCACACAGTAGCCTATCATGCCTAGTCTACATCCTTACCCCTGCAGGTCACCTCCCACACATTACAGAGGTGTAACACTTGGCGGGGAAGATTTCAGACAACTCTCCCATATTAGCAAAGATGGGAACCCAGCAGTCCCCACAACAGCAGCCAATCCCACTAGATCATTGGTACCTGACTCAACCCAAAATTAAAAAGGAGCTCCGAAAGGCCAATATTACTTCACTGAAAACAAGAAGTCGGTAGACTCTGCCCAGGCGCTATGGGAGGCTTATAAAGTGGTTATCAGAGTGCAAGCAATAGCCCTCATAGCTGAATACATAAAAGAAAAACATGGACTGATAGATATGTTAGAGAAGGAGCTCCACGTTTTGGAAGAGACTATAGGGCAGGGAGTGACGGACAACCTCCTCCACAGGCTTCATCTAAAACAGCAACAATACAAAACTGGTGACAGATGAAGCAACTCCAAAATAGGGCTATGCAACATCACCTATATGAAGTGGATGACACGGCCAGTGTATTACTGGCCTGGCTAGATAAAGGGGACAATCCAGAAACTGCGTGTTGGGGGTACGCGCACAACACAGGGATTTAGTTCACGAAGATCAACAAATAGCGGACGCATTTGCTTCCTATTATGCAACACTATACACCTCGCTGGGACCACCTCAGTGGAGTTTGCCAGGGAGCTTCTGACAGACATTCATATGCAGACACTATCTTTAGAGGATAAGAAGCTCATAGAAGAGGACATCACAGCTGCGGAGACAGCTATATCAATCAGGAATTTGTCCTCAAGTAAAGAGATAAGCCTTAATGGGATTTCAACTGAGTTTTATAAACAACTGGGGCAGAAACTGTCCCCTCCTCTTCTGGAAATGTTTCTAGAAAGTAAGCAATGCCGGAGGACCAAAGATTGGCAACAATTGCGGTGATACCCTAGTCCAGGAAGCCTCCAGAGTATGTGGCATCCTATTCGTCCATCTCACTCCTTAATGTCTAAGCCAAGGTATTCACCAAAGTCCTAGCAACCCACCTTTTGAAAGTCATCCACACTTTGGTCCACCAGTACCAATCGGCTTTATGCCTCATCGTAGTACAACTTTAAACTGAGACATGTACATAATGTCCTTAGTAAGGCCTCACAGAATCGGGAGAATACAGCTCTATTCGCCCTTGATGCCCGCATGGCCTTTGACTCAATTGAGTGGCACTGTATGTTTGAGGTGCTACGTAAATTGGGGTTCAGCCCAGAATTCATCACCTGGGTACGGTTACTGTTTACTGAACCCCTGGCTCAGGTGAAAGTAAATGGGACGATCACATGTTTTCCAACTCCATTGTGGCACAAGACAAGGCTGTTCCTGTCAATATTTGCCTTAACATTAGTGCCCCTGGTGACCTCAATGAGACAGGAACCAGTGGACTGAGCATTGGGAAGACAGGATCTCCCTATATGCTGATGACATCTTATTGTATATCTCAGTCTCAGAACTTACGCTACTCTGATTGATGCAAATGTTTAACATCCATAGGTGCCTGTCGGGCTATGCCATCAATTGGGGAAAATCCCAAATTTATGTCTTTCAAGGGGGGAAACCACGATTGCCCCCCTTGAAAGACGATTGTGACCAATGGTTTCCGCTATCTAGGGATTTTTATTACAAGAGGCCAATCTTCCTTCTACGACACAAACCTATGACCTTCCTCAGACAGATTACAGCGTGACATCCAACACTGAAGAACACTCCCCCTGACAACATTAGACAGAGCGGCATTGTTAAAAATGATGTCGCTGCCCTGCTTCCTCTATGTGTTGCAGAATACACCATACCCGGTCTCTTTCACATATTTCAAGGCTATAAATAAAGAAGTAGGATTACTGTTGTGAAATGGAGGTCTGGCTCGGATAGGGCAATCGAAAGTCCGACGTGGCTGGTAGGGGGCGGGGTGGTTTTACTGGACATTCAGAAATATTATTGGGCTGCTCAATTGTCCACTATCAACAACTGGGCCTATGGTTCAACTGAAGACCCATCATATTGCATGGACCATCTTAACCTCCAACAAGGGGGCTACCAGAAAGCTCTTTATGGTCCCCACAACGCCTGAAATTCCAAGGCCCAAAAGCCACAACGGGTATAGTCTGGCATAGGGCCAATGGATTTTTAGGATGGTCTGGGAAAATAACACTAGCTACACTCTTATGGGACACAGAGAAACTCAGCTTCCTAGAAGAACTTTCTGGTTTTGCCTGGTGGGACCTCATGGATATTTCCAAGGCGGGAGATATATGGACCCAAGAGGGGAGCCTCTCATTTGATGAATTGAGACAGGAATATCAGATGGCCCCCACAGAATTATTCAGATTTCTACAGGTACACCATGCACTTACCACAATCATTCCCAAGGCCACGGAACTCCCTGATTCATTGCCCCTAGAAGATCATCTGCTTGAAGAATATATACCAGGTAAAGCTATCTACTTAATATACCGAAAAATCTTTTTTAACTCACCTGATACCCTATTACAGCTCCATGACAAGTGAACTAAGGATCTGGGAGACATGGACTACACTGACTGGGAGGAAGCCATGGCCTCCCCTTAGTAAGTTGCTATCACATCTAGACTTTGATTTATACAATTGAACATACTGCACCGCACCTACTACTCCCCAACGATTTTACAAAAAATAGGGAGAACTTCAACAACTAACTAAATGAGAGATTGTCACCAGATAGGCACTTTCTACCATGTAATTTGGGGATGTCCACAAATCCAGACCTACTGGCAAGTGGTCTTGAACAACTGTATAAAGAGTGTGTTGGGTTCTGCCATTGCCTCTTTGCCGAAGTGGTGTCTTCTGAATATTAGGGGGGACTTGACTCTCATGCATGGGGCCCAGATTTGGGCAACACTGGGTTAACCATTGGAAAGGGGAACATTGCCAAATGCTGGTGTGCTGCAGATGAACCTAGATTAATTGAATGGAAAAAAGATATGGACTGGTGCATGGTGGCTGAAAGAATGGTATATCACGGATGGGGTTGCCCACAACATTGGGACAGAATTTGGTCATCCTGGAACACTTATAGGAATAATGTTTGTGGAACATTAGTTGAGATAACTTCCCGGAGGCATAGCTCTAGGGTCCACTTGGACTGCTTATCCCCCGGGACGTAAACCAACGAAGAAGAGATTATAGAGCGGATTCAGAGTAATGTACTGTGTAGAAGGTGGTGTGATTTTCTTATGCATTGGTGGGTTGAATGTTGCGACCTTATTAATAAAAAAATAATAAAAAATAAAGGCGTCTCAACTGGCACCTCTCTGGATCGATCCATCAACGGGTACAAGGGGCCCGCCTGGTGCCGGGGGGGCGAACCTGCCAGCAGGAAGACCAGTAGGGGCCCCTACTGAGCCCGTGAGGCCCATGGCACACCAGCAGGAATGGGCCGCCCAAATATGAGGTGCATGGCCTTAAAGAATTCATGTAACTTGGGTGGGGGTTGCTCTGGCTCCCAGAAACTCTGGGAGGCATGGAGACACCTCAGGTGCAGGGTCCACCACAGAGCTAGGCCTCGGATGCCGATGCGCCCTCGTCTTGTCAGATGGCTTAGACTGATGTGATGAAGTCAAAGATCTCTTCAACCTCTTAAGCTTCTTGTGCTTGTGGGACTAACCCGATTTCCTTGACGACTACAAATGTGACGAGGAGTGCCTGGTGTGGCCTCGCATACAATCTTGGGACCTTCCTCTCGACTAAGATCTTGACCTTCGCGCCGTCGAGTTGCAAGAAGCTTGAGTTACTGCTCCCTAAAGTCCTTAGGGTGAATGGTGCAGCAGCCAACGCAGGTCTTGGTGTGGTGTTTGCCCTCCAAGCACCAGAGGCACACCAAATGTGGATCTGTCACTGACATCTGTCAGTGACTGGTGCCACACAACTTAAACCTAGCTTTCCTAGTGGACATTCCATACGCACCAGGAGAGGACTCAAAAAATATCTTTAACCCTTGAGAGAGAGGGGGAGGTTGTTTAGGCCACCATATGTCCTCCAAAGTCACAATATCACTATCACATCAGGCATGGTAGCTCATAAACATACTAGACTGTTGCCCAGAGTAGGTCAACAGATCGAGATTCTAAGTAGGGGTGAACAGGATTACTGTCCTAACGGAACTCAAAGGAAGTTTTTCCTTATGGAAGAAGAAGCTTCACACACTTATTCGTGTCATGCTTCTTCATCAGCGACCTCTCCCCACCCTGGTAGGATGATGCCACCAGGACAAACTCAACCTCCTGGTGGACCTGGCAGAAGGGAGTTCTTAAATAAAAGCTATTGGAAAGAAGCAGGATCAAGATTAATTAAAAATACCTTGTGGACAACTGGTATATCACCTTTAATAGTGGTGTCCACAGGTATGTCTAAAAACAGGGTGTGACGGTACTGCTGAGGTTAATGGCTCAGCCCGTCTCAATTAGCTAAAATGTTTCTGCCCCTACAAAAAGCCTATACAGGTCAGGGACATTCTTCGGGGCTAAGGATCCCTATCTGGAAAGGTGGCTAGGAGCGGTCTCTCATAGGTGCACCTGCACACGATGGGCCTTTTGACCACTGTGTGACTACAAAGGACACCGTCCCCTTCCCAGACCAGCAGCCAGAATCCCCTATAACCTAGGGTTATTCTACCAGTATGATCACTCATGTAGGCCTTGAGTGGTATTAGTGTTGATAAAATACGTTTTGGCATTAGTACGACTTTCGAGATAGAGCTACTTAGCCGTGAAGAATGCCACTGACCTGTATAGGCTTCTTCTTTTTTGGAACCTCGATTTGTCAACTCGCTCTGGGCAACAGTCGAAAAAATCTTGACAAAAAGATTTTAAAGGGGCACTCAAAAAAGACTCTGTCCGGATCTTCTTTGACAGGTGCCGAAAGAAAAGAACTGATATCAGCGCACTGGGATGGTGCCTCTTATAGGTACCACACAAGTCACTTCCCGCGTGGGCGACGCCGATGATGCCACCTACAGGCGTGCAGGGGTACCTCTCCAGAACAATTTCTGGATTCAGTCTGATGCCTGGGGAATATTCAAAGGTAAGGAAACTGTGGCTATAAGTCTATCAGATAGGTAACCTAGAACGGATTAGGTAATGTTAGGTTGCGGTGATAGGGTTTTGAAGAAGAAGAGGTTGTGCTCTCTTGAAATGAAATGTTGGCATTTGCAGAGATACAATAAGAGTGACTGAGGTAGACAGGCATAAGAGTACAGTATGCTATGCTCTGAGAGCAGAGGCATGCACAGGATTTTCCATTCCATATCTTCCCTATACCGATGCCCCCCTCCAATGTCCTATTACCGTAGTACTCTCCTTAATGCCCTATTGCTCTACTCTCATGCTGATGCCACTCTCCCAGCCTTTGTCCCAGGTTCTTGCCCATCCCCAACATCTGTGCCATGCCAATGTCCGCCTCCTCTGCCCCATCTTTGTATTGCTGACTTTGACAGTACCCTATCCTTCTGACCCGATGCTGGCATCCAGCAAAAAGCTATGCCCTATGTCAGGCACCTTCACAGATTTCTCCACCCTCTCTTCACACCTCCATCCTCTTGCCATACTGGTGCCCCCTTCTTATCCAAAGTCAAACATAGGGGCTCCTTTCCCTGCCACTAGCCATCCTCTTATTTAAGCTGTGATACCACCCTTACTCCATGGGTGTGACTCCACACTATTCATCCAAACTTTTTGAAGCCCCCTCCTTCTTTTCAGCTGCTGCCACTGCTTACCTGGCACTCTTTATAGAAATATTTCTTCAGCCCAACTTCCAGCACCTTACCTTTTTTCTGAGGAAAAATTTTTTTTTTGTAAATCAATATATATAAAATATCAAATGTTTGACTTCTTGTCAGCGACTCGCTCCCATTGAAAACCCCTTTATGCTCTCAAGGGTGGAAAGAGACCCACAGTTTAGAGACCACTGAGGTATTGGGTAAAGAGAACTGTTTTTCTTTTCACTAGCTAGTCGCTTTCAGGTGATTGTCGTTAATTGCAAACACCTAACAATGAAAGGACAACCAGTCACAGCATGGTTTCTCTGCTAAAACCTCCGTCCTCTGGGGCCTTGCAATCTGAATGAGGATGGCTGCAGTGGTCATATATCTGAAGATCACAAACCATGCCATGCACTCCAGGAGTCTGTACACAACTGTCATTTGAAAGAGCACTTCTTCTAAGAGGTCAATTTAACCATATAAGCTGTTGAATACAGGAACTTGACAGTGCTGCTTCCAAACGCCCTGCTGTCACTTACTGTTCACATCATAACATTCTAATTTCCAGTTCTTTCCCTACATTCTACAATTCAGGTGGCACTGCTTTTTACACATTATTATAAACTCTGAATATAACATCATACAAAGATGTATACGTTTAGCAATCCTAGGACATGATCCCCCGCAAGAGGATGGGCCAAGATCTGCTTACATCCCTGGTGGACGGCGGGTGCTGCTGTAGGTTGTTAATGGGACAGATGGAGAGGCTTGGACTGTTCACCAGCCTCTCTCGCCTAGGGCTAAACACCTATTATATTATCCCCTTGGCTGAAGACATCAAACTACCTTCTCTTCCACTAGAAGGTGATTACATTTCAAACAGAGGCGGCTCCTCCATTAGGGCGGAAGAGCGTCGCCTCTCCCCCACCAGCACTGCAAAACCTTTACAAGAAAATGATAATAAACTGTGCTTATGATCGTTTTCTTGTAAAGGGGCTGGGCCACGGGGGTGACGAGCAGTGAGGGGGAGTGCACAGCATTCCCCCTCAGAGCGCATGTGTGTTTGGCTGGCCGTCTCGGGGGCGCCAAACACACATGTTCAGTAGGGTCTCTCCAGCCTAGCAACACAGTTGCTGGGCTGGAGAGAGCATGCACTTGTTCCCAGTCTGCCTGTGAGCTCCCTGGCTGGGCGCTCCCAGCCAAGCCTGATGCTGGCCTGAGCAGTGTCAGGATTGGTCACAGGGCAGGCTGGGAGCCTGTGCCTGCTGCGACAAAGCAGAGGAGACGGAGGAGCGGAGCGGTGGGGTTCAGGTAAGTGCTTTAAAAAAAACAACAAATTATTTAATGTTTATTCCCCTCTAACCCCCTCCGCGCACCGCCTGCCCCTTCCGTGCCCCACGAGCCACTACTGATTTCAAAAGGCTGTGGGATTGATTAATTAATTTGTAAATAAAAACGTGCCAGTGCCCAAAGTCCTCCTCCGAAAGTCGCGGCTGCTGCAATTAAATGTGCGAGCACAGAATACTGATGCAGCATAACCCTGAAGTCATCTCGGGCCTCTATAATCCATTTACAGCCACTCCGTGCCCCTTCAGCTCACTCTTGCAGCTTTCTGTTTTCTCCTTTTGTGACGCTTTTTAGTTTTTCTCTTCCGCCGTCTTTCCCATATGTGTCATTTGCTCACAGGAGATGCTTGAGGCAGAAAAATAGGTACCAGCCCTCACAAATGAGTGCCGGTGCCCCACACTGGAAACCACTGGCGCAAATTAAGCACTGGATGTGGCCATCTCACACCCCTGCACAAAGGCAGCAATGGCCTGTAAACGAGGCAGTGACATAACATAAAAGGATGTGCTCCCCTCTCCCACAGAATGCGATGAGAGAACCGTGAGACTCGCCTATCTCACAGAAATTAATTGTCTTGGGTCGAATGGGGCCTTACTTATGTTTTGGGGCCCGTGGAATGAGGCTTCCCTTGCTGCTGGTTTAAAGCTCTCAAGTTTAAAAAACCCATACGAGTGAGCACTAACTATCGTATTGATGACATTGCAGGAAAATTGTATAGATGCTCGAAATAAATATTGGTACCAGCAAAACAAAACCAAAACCCGGGAATCTAGATACACGATTTAAAAGCACACTAAATAGTATGTGCAAGTGCAGAAATGACAGATGGAAAATTATTATTTGTCGGGGATTGTGGGCACAGCTGCTGCGATGGGAGTGCTTCCCAATGTGAGGATCCTCTTTAGGATTAGGAACTGCTCTCAGGGGCAGTTCTGCATGCAGCAGAGCTCTGCTCAAAGTTAAATTAAAATGCTGATTCCAGCCCTTCTCACCACTATGACATTCAGGCTGTTGTGAGATTGCACTTAATCTGACTGCTATATGTGTGAGCCTCACTCACGGTGAGTGTGACTTGAGGCCTTGGCTGGTTGGGCTGGTATCTCTTGTTTCCGGCCAGACAGACTGCGGCTGCCTCTACTTTGCTTCCGACTCTCCAATGTACGAAAACGAGGCTAGGTAATGATTCCACACGAAGATGATGAGGCACACACCCCAAAATAATCTCATGTGAGGTGTGAACAGTTTACACAATTTTTTAACATTTTTATTTGCTTTATGCTAACGGATGTTTACCTTCATCCATTGTTATACATCTAGGACTACGTTTAACTGAATACAAGCATTCATATCCACATAAGGACATCACCTCTAGGATTTACATAAGCAGTTGGCTATATGTAGTCCAGTGTCCACATACTTTTTGGGTCATGCTGTATTAATGGTGCAAGTTTGCACCGCTTTTGCGTCAGAAAATGACGCAAAGGCAACGCTAACTTTTCATAAATCAGCCCCTAGCTCGCTATCCAGGCTGTTGATCAGGCCTGGATATCCAGCCTTGGATTAAAGTGGGATGGGGATGCTTAGGTCTGTTAAATTCTCTTGGGGGTGTGGGAATCATCACTAACCCCGGGTGGGGAAAGGGCAGTCTCCTTCACAAACAATGTACAATAAAGAATAGTGTTTGTGAAGCACAACTTAGATATACACCTTGGATGCGCCCACTATAAGGCACAAAGGTAGTATACTGAGCCTTCTCAGGTGCCAAGTAGGTGCTGTATTAATGTATTTATTAACCATGAGCTGGGAATAGTGAATAATAACCTGTTGCTAGAATGAATGAAAGAAGTGTACAGCTGTATGTTTGGGATATTACCATACAGTTAGCTCAGTTGAAGAGAAAAGCAATGCTTTTTTCTAAACCCGGTGAGCTCACTAAGAGCCAAGGGATGGCCCTCACCACTCAAAAACACATTGTAGCAAATCCAAATGAAAAGAAAGAACATGCACAGACTACACTGAAATGGATGTCATCTGATAGCTTCAGTGCATGCACCACACTACCACATTGGGGCTGACAGCAAGGAGTTAACCGACTCTGCTGGGTTGGAAGTATTCCCAATGGATGCACCTCAGGTGGATGTCGTCATATTTAAACGTCCAAAGGCTGCTCTGCTTCCCCTATAGGATACCAGCGTGCTCCCACTTTATTCCTTTTTCCTGCCGTCCACTGAATGCACTGGCTATTCAGCACCAGTCTCCTATCTGCCAATCCACACACCGCTCTCATGATCCCACACCATGCACTGATGTTAAGACTCTACACCAAGCACCAGCCTCTTGGTTTCCACTTGATGCACCAGTCTCCTGACCCTACTCTGTGTCCTGGCCTCCTGGTCCTACAGCTTGCACCAGCATCTTACCCCATTTTTGTGTGCATTTTTAGTATACCAAACAAACAGTTAACATTGTTAACATCCAGTCCCACCTTCTATACCTCCCAGATTCCTCCCACAGATGTTGTTCAGTCCACTCGTGTGAACGTGTTTCCTCCTTGTGACTTTCCCACCGTTCTTTATGTCATCTGGCTTTTATTTTGTAATGTTTAAGGATTGAATCTTACATAAGTCTGCTTCTGTACATGCTTCCATATCCCATCCTCCCAATTTTTGTTTTCATATTTTCTCAAACATCCTCTGCCCTTGTACACTTCTTTTTCACTGATCTTACAGTATTCCATTCCCATTTCCTAATACTGGTGTGTAGGGAGTGAGCCATATCCCCCATCTCTGGGCAATGTCTCTTTTTGCCACCATCCCAAATTGTTAAGTGTTTTTTGATAGTGTATGTGATCCGAGGTCTCCCATATGCCCAGTAGTGCTAGTCGTGGTGTCAGACATACGGTAGTGCCTGTTGCTCCGACTAATGATTTCTCTACCCTTCTCCAGAACCCTTGAATGTGAGGGCAGCTTCACAAAATATGTATGAAGGAGCATTCTAATCCACAGCCTTTCTTACATCCAGCCTCATTTATCCAGCCTAATTTGTATAGGAAGATCCATGTATAGTAGATTCTGTGCAGTATTTTGCTCTGGATTAGCCAAAAGATTGCTTTTATAGCCACGTTTGTTGGGAATTCTAGTGCTTCTCTCAAAACTTCTTCATTTAAGTCCCCTATAGCTAGTGTCCACCTGTCTTGTAATCTTTTCAATGGACTTTGTGTATTCCTCATCATAGTGCTGTACATCTGTGACACCAGTTTTTTCTCAACTCTCCCGTCCAGTAACCTGTTTTTTAGTGGGGAGTCTTCTTGCATCTCCTTGTCTTGTGGAATGCTATTTTTGAGGGTTTGGGATAAATTTCCATATCTGAGCCATTGTGTGTTGCCATTTGGTATTCTTTTTGTAAGTATGAGAATGGGACCGCCTTGTTAGAGTCGCACACATCCGCCAATGTAGATAGGCTTATGGTATCCCAATCCTTGAACTCCTGCAATGACAAGATCTCTTTTAGTCTGGTACCCTCCCAAGGTGGGGTTCTGGGAGTCAGTCTATCTTGTCAGCCCATTTCTCTCGTGAACCTCCTCCACTACCCTATGTGTCTCCAGGTACATTTGCAGAGGATGTTTACCTCCATATAATGCATGGAGGTAGCTATGTGTCCCCTTCCTTGTTCTGTCTCTCCAGAACACGGGGTTATCAGCCTCTGTGTATACCCAGTATTTATTCACTACACTCATTTGTGCTGCTTCATAGTATTCCCGCACTTTAGGTAGTGCAATGCCCCCATTGAATTTGGACCTTTGTAGAGTTTTCAAGGATATTCTGGGCTGTCGTCCAGACCTCAGCAGGGTGTGTATTAGGTTATCTACCTAAGTGAAGAATCTTTCCAGTATCTTATATGGTGTATTCTGTAGTATGTTTGGCAGTCTGGGGATCGGCTATCATTTTGAACATAGCTGCTTTCCCTAGCAAGGAAAATAGCAACGATTGCCAGTATTCCACATCTTGTTCAAGGGAATGCAGAAGAGGTGCCAGATTTGCCTCATAATATTTGTCTAAAGAGTGTGTTATCTATATCCCTAAGTATTTAAATTTGGTTTGTTCTATCCGGAGTGGTAGTGTGACTTGGGTACCCAGCTGACTGTCTTCCAATGGAAACACTGACTATTTATCCCACTTAATAGCAAAGCCTGAATGTGCTCCTAATATGTCAAATATCTGTTGAAGCCGGTCCAGTGTTTGCGTTGTGTTGTTTAAATACAGCAGAACATTATCAGCGTATAATGAGATACAGTCGCCTTCCCCCCTCCCTGCCTGGCCAGCGCCATTCTTGTGTGTCCACTCTTATCCATGCTGCCAGGGCTTCAATAGCCAAAGCAAACAACATCGTAGATAGTGGGCAGCCTTTTCTAGTGCCTCTCCGGATACTGAACTTCCGTGAATCATGGCCATTTACCCTCAAACCTTGATGTAGGGATGTGTTAGCATCCAGGGAGACAATTACTTTCCCTTCTAGCAACTCCCAGGCCTTAGCCAGATTATTATGTGGGTGCTGAAGATTCAGCCTGATCGAGCGACCCGGCATGAATCTGTTTTGGTCCTGATGTACTAAATCTGTTATTACTGTATTTAGTCTATTTGCTAGTAATTTTGCAAGTATTTTTATGTCCCAGTTAATCAGTGATATAGGTCTATAAGAGTTACAGCTAGCCGGTGGTTTTCCTGCCTTTGGGATCAATATCACTGTTGCGGTGCGCATGTCCTCTGACAGTATACCTGTCTGGTATGCTTCCATTAGGGCACATGGAGTGGGGAGGTTGTATGTTTTCTTAGTCATTTGAATAGTTTAATTGGAAATCCATTCGGTCCGGGGGATTTCCCTGTTTGCATATGTCCCAAGGCAAGCGCAATCTCCTCTACAGTGATATCTGCATCTAGGGCTGTTCTTGAGTCCTCGCTCAATCGCCCTATTGGGCAAACTTTAATGAAAGCCTGTATGTCTAGTTCGGGGGTTGTTGTGTGAGAGTCATAAAAGTGTTCCAGGTATGTGGCAAACATTTCTGCTGTATCACTACTTGTGCGGGTCGAGCTCCCTGAAGGCTGCCTGATCTCCCTAATCATCATTTTGTTTCTCTGTTTGCTTTCCAGCCAAGCCAACAATTTGCCCATTTTGTTCCCACCTTCGTATATTCTTTTTTGCTTCGTCATATGTGATGTTTTTGCCTCATTTTTTGGTAGTGCTTGGTATTCAGATCTCTTCAATTCTACTACTCTCTTACTAGTCAGATCCACATTTTTAACATACACCTCTTCTAGGTTTAATACTTCTTCCTCTAGTTTGGCTAATACTGCACGCCTTTCTTTCCTATCTCTTATCTCCCCTGAAATGATTGTACCTCTTATCATTGTTTGTTCGCTTCCCATATTGTCATTGCACTCTGCACCGTATTTTTGTTTAAAAAAAAAAATCAAGGCCTTATTTAAGCGTTTGATCAGTTGTTTATTAGTGAGGTGCCATGTTTCCATTCTCCACAATTGGTTGGGCCTTTGAGTTTGGAGGTTGAGCGTTATCCAGAGTGGAGAGTGGTCACTCAGCCCTCTAGCTAGGTATTTTGGCCCGTTAAACCGATTGAGTGATTCCCCTGTGGTGAAGAAATAATCTAGTCGTGAATGCATTGAGTGTGTCCCTGAGTAAAATGAGTAACATATTTCTTTTGGGTGTAGTCTTCTCCATATATCACAGAGGCCCAGTGCCTGTATGAAACCTCCCAACCTTCCTCTAGTTCCTACTCCCTCAGTATGGGTACTATCCCTGTCCCTGATGGTATCCAGTACCTGGTTAAAGTCTCCTCCCAGCACCACCAGAGCCTGGGGGCACTTCACCCAACTTTTATAAGCAGTTCAGTTTGGAGCTCTGGTGGAGCATACACATTCACCAGCAAGAGACCCTCTCCTTCCAATTCTCCCTGTACAGCTGTGTATCTTCCCTGCTTATCTGTTCAAATGTGCTTTTCATGAAAGGGTAGTGATTTCTTGATCAGTATTGTGACTCCTCTTGAACCTGAGGTGTATTGTGCCCAGCTACCTAGTCTATATATCCCCCTGCCCATGCTATGATGTTGCTGAACTATCAGTTGGGTCTCTTGTCAGTGTTTTGTCTATTATCCGCTCTTTGGATGAGGATCCACTTCACCCTATTTCCTAGCCTGTTGACATCCCAAGTTATTATTGATATTGATGTGTCATGGTGGATTCAACCTGTGTGTATTTGTTTGTGTGAAACTATCTCTGTGTACTGGCCAAACCCTTGTTTCGCGTATCGGTGAATCCTGGTGAACTGAAAACCCTTATAACTCACCCCCCACCCTACCATACTGTAGGGTGCTATTTGAAACGACCACCCTCCCAAACTTAAGGTATGTGTTTACTCCAAACTCAAACCTGAAGAAACATTTTGTGAAGTTGTCGCCTGAGCGTGGTGGCCGACCTTTGGCATCCTTCATTTGAGGAGTAACCCACAGTGTGTGCATTCCGTAGTTATTTTTTGTGTAGTAAAGCAGCTCCTTGGGTGAGAGACTGGTCCCCGAGGCCGACTTCCATCCTGTCTGGCCTGTTACATCATCTTTGCCTCTTACACCAAGTATTCAGACATCATAGGTGTCACTGCTGGTATCTTAATTTTCTGTTTCCTACCCTGTTTCTGTGCAATCCGAATGGGAGGTTATGTTTCAGATTGTGCACTGTCTCGTGATATTGGTCTGTTTTGAGCTGGGGCACTGTGTCATCCGTTTGGTTTAAATCACTGTTGTTTTTTGCTCTATTATGTCCAGCAGTCTAAGGAGGCAAAAGGAGGCCGATGTCCCTCCAGCTCCTTGTTCCTTATATCTTCCCGCTGCTCGCTTGTTCCAGGATCCCCTAAATCCCTCCCTTCACAGAGATGTGTCGAGTCACCAGTAGCTTGTTCTTAATATGAGTTTATTGTGGATGGTTACTGGGACCTACCAACTGTGGTGCCTGCGCTGTGTTGCCCTGGACCATGCAGGCGTGGAGTGACTTTGCTCCCCTGTTCTTGCACCAGTGCCTTCGGTGCCCCCAGTTGGTGGTGCCAACTGTGTTTCTTTGAGCAGTCTCAATCTCTCGTGTTACTACCACACAGTACAGTGAGAAAGTGTTCTCATGAGTTTCCATCAGAGATGCCTGGGGTCCTCAGGTCCGATAGAACCACCATCCTCCCTTGTGGCTCTGGTGCCTCTACATATGGTTATTACTAGGAGAGGAGGGTGAGGGGCCGTGGGATGCTTAGGGACTGACAATGTTCTTTTGCTCCGAGGTGTGTTATCTTTCTTGTCAGTCTCTGCCCCTTGTAATTTGCTCAGTACAATTTTACCCCTCCAGTGAGCCGCAGCTGTATCAACAAAAGCTAGTTTCCTGGAGTGTTGCTAATATTACAGGGGGGTTGTCCAATTTATACGGTCTGCCTCGTGGGGTCTGTTGGTTCTGGTGTCTACCCAGTTCACCCCTGTAGTGTACGGCGGGGGGGAGTTCACTAGAGGTGAGGGTCGAGACCACTAACTCAGGGCTGTCTCCGGTTTGTGGCCTTGATACGTCTTCTCCGTCCATTCGGTGATGCTCCAGGCGGTATATATGCCTGCGGTCTTGTGCGTGCTAGCTGCCCCTCAGTGCTGCTCCCCACGGGTCAATCCTGCAGCAGCCCCCGGTCTCTGCGCTCACCTCTGATAGTGTTCTTCTCTGTGTTCCCTCTTGCCTCTTGCCTCCACCTGTGGAAACTAGCTAAGGAATCCATTTTATGATCCCCCCAGGCCTGACCTCATCGTGTGACACTCAATGATGTACAGGCCTGAAAAACATAAGCAGAAGGTTGGATGACCTTTAGTACATTGACCCTGACAGGCAGTTTGTAAAGCAAGGCTTGCTTAAAAGAGAAAGCTCATGCGACATGCATTGCTTCATTCGCCCAGCAAAAGACAGACATCCCGATGTCCACATAGGTCTGAGGAGAGGTTATGAGGAAGCTGGATTGGTGACGCCTTGGAAAGTCCCAAACGTCTGAGAAATGTGAAGGTCACGCTTGTGGTCATTTTGTATCACGCTGCCACCATGAAATGTTATTCTACTGTGATTGGATAGATGCCTAATATATGTGTAATACCATGCATCTCCTGATCAACATCACGCCATGTACTTGATGAAGAAATTATCTTTCAGTTGTTCTGATTGGATGATGTATTTTCACCCTTTTGTGGTTTTCATGCATAAAAGATTGTATTGGAGTTCTGCAATTCAGACTGCTTGGCCTTAGCATTTCAAGCCACAGTCTCCATGTACATGTCTTTCTATTTCTAATAAATTCTTTATGTTTACCCAGAAGAGCTGGCTAACGGTCGTTTGTATCCTGGATGGGTGCTGACTAATTTAGCTTCTACACACCTCTGTATCGCACGCACTGGCACTGGTGGCTACCGCAGTTCCCGTCCTCTCAGCTGCCGTGTTTCCCTTGCACCTCCTCAGTGCCTTATGGCAGCTGTCATCTTGGTGTCTCGCGGTGGACTTTTGGGAGTTTCCCCCGCCTACTCCCACCCACTTACATCTGCACCTTTGTTTTTAGTGCAGTGCTCAGATTTCGACTGCATACGTTCAGGGGATCAAAATTTATGTTTTATGGGGGTCGCATGTCTCGTTTTTACAGGATAAATGGGCCTCAGGGAGCACCGGGAGCTGCGTGCAACGCCATGTATGGTCGAACCACACCCCGTCTTACCCCATTCTCAGGTCGGTACTCGCATTCCACCTGCAGTGAGCAGGGGAAGTGTCCTTCACACCAGAAATGGCTCTCAAGGCAATAGAGCTTTGTGAATCTATGCACTGATGCCCATGACACAGGCTGGTTGAACACAAGTACAGGCATCCTTCAAGCCAATGAAGTTGTAACAGCCTTGGCCCTGGTTAAACAGGCCTTAAGACCTTCTTGGGACTGCTTCTTGGCCAATGCATTGAAGATCTTACCCCAGAGGACTATCCATCTTGACAGTGTCCCCTTCCTCACAGCCTTCCATTTCTTTGTTCTGGAGAAACCCACAAAAAAGTTAATCATCCACTCAATGATCTTTGGTACTTTTGAAAATGTGCCATTTCTGGAAGATCATCCTGTAATTTGTTGCTTGTTTGCTGAGTCCTATTTTTCCTGGCTATATAACTCTGTGTGTTAAACCTGCTATCCAATGGTAAAGTGATTGTGCTTCTCCTTACAACATGGTGAAATTGGTATACACTTGATTGGCTTATTTAATTTGCCTATTAGTTCTAGTATATGGTAACAAGTACCCTGGGGCAGTAAATTAAATGCTACCACTGGGCTGCATCACTTACTGTGCCACCCACTGCAGTAGCACTGTAAATCTTGCCCACATGCCTACATTTGTAGCCTGGCTGTGCAGTCTTAAAACTGCAAATTCAGCCTGTCAAAATAACCACTTTCTTTATAAACCTTCTTTTAAATAATGTTGTCACCCCTAAGTAGGACTTACTGCCTATAAGGCAGGATGTGTTGTATTTAAAAGTAACAAATGTACAAGGTTAATGCACACATGTCCTTACAGTGACTTGCACCTCAAAGCTACTTTCACTGTGGCAGGGATGGCTGTTCAGTAGCAAGACATTTTGATCAATAGCAAATACTATTACTGAACTTGAGAATGGACTAGTTAGACAAATAATTAACTATTTGTAATAGTTTTAAAAAATCCAATTCAATGGTGAAGTTGGATTTTTTCTAAACACTATGAAAAAGTAACTTTTAGAAAGTTACCTTTGCCCTGCCTGAAGTCCCTGGAAGCTAAATTTACATTTTACTTTCCCACGTCGGCCGACCAGTAATTAGCACTTTGAATAGGCATGAATGAGGTGTGAACTTGCTCCCAGGAGCAAACAATAGTCTGAACTGAATGGTCAGAGATGACCAATCTGAACCTAACAGAATAGTCTGAATGTCCCGGACCTAGTGCAGCGAAGGAAAGGTTTTCAAAACCACCTTGTTCAGGATCGCCATAATAAAAGGAACCCTCTACAGTAATACAGGTAAGCTCAGAAAATGGACAGTGATAACTGTCATCACTTTTGTGAACACCCAAAAGGTACTGGCGAGGGTGAATGGGAGCACATCAAAGTCAAAATATGCTTGGGGACTGCAGCAAGGGTGTATAAAAACACATATTTCAATATCAAGGGCTCCATCCAGTCTCCCAGGTCCGAAAGGATCTGGGCCAATGTGAAGATTCGGAATTTGTCCCACCACAGAAAGTCATTTAGGGGTTAGAATTTGAAGATAGGCTTGAGGCCTTCATCCTGTTTTGGGACAAAGAAGTAGTCTGGTACCCTCTCTATACCACCCTTGGAGAGAACATATGTACATCCTGTAGCAAGATAGACAGATGCAGTTTCAAAATTCATTTTGGTGTGGGAGGGATATTGGCACTGAGGCATGGGGGTAGGACGTAGCCTTTATAAATAATTTGCTAGACCCATCTGCTGGACATGATGTATAGCCAACCCAGAAGAAACTGCTGAATCCTGTCCCTTAATGGTTGGGCATGCATCAATGAGTTCAAATTAAAGTGGTTTGTTGGCCTTGGTAGCAAGAGTAGACGAGCTGGGGTACTGGTGCTCCTGCTGGCCTGCACACATCTGTGGCCACAAAAGGACTGTGCTACCAGCTGCATCACTGACTGGCAAGTCTGTCCCTGCCTATATGCCAGCCCTCTAGAATAGCCCCTTCATTTCTGGAACCGGTAGGAAAATTGTTGTGCGTTGCCAACAGCCCTAAGGGATCTGCTGTAGCTCTGCTGCCTTTAAAGCATTCCAAAGTACAGACTGCTTCCTTTCAGAAGAGACAAGACCCAGCAAAAGCCATATTCATCAGTGTAGTCTGTACATCGGCGACAAAAAATCCAGTTGGCCTCATCCAGGGAAGTCTATGAAGTATACACTGATGCAGCCTGCCCTGCCAAGGCAGTCCATGGTATTCGGGCCTGCGCAGATAACATACTTGGCTGCGTCTTGTCCATCTGGAATCATCTGAGCCAGAGAGGCTGTATGGGTCTCTGTGACTGCCGGCCAGATCTCACTGGCTGTGTCTCAAAGGGCATTAGACATATCACAGAGCCAGTCTGGCAGATGAAAAGATACATTTGCTAATCACATCAATCCTTTCAGATTCTCTATTTGAGGAACTAGTTGGAAATGCAGTCAGGTTCACCTGTTGAAAGAGACTCTCTGGAGGAAGGTGCGAGCAAGGTGATAAAATCCGAATCATCAGGCACTGGCCTATGTCGCCTACCCACCTGCTGGCTAACAGGAGGGTAAGAACACACTTCCAAGCAGGTAGCCATTAAAGTATCTTGGAGTGTGTTGTTAAATAGAAGCAAGGACCCAGATGTTGCTGGCTAGGCTGGAACATTCCTGTCAAAACAGTTGTTTAAAGTCTAGCACTCAGCCGCCCTCCGAAGTACTACTGCAAATGAGGCACTTTTCTCCATTAGTCACCAATGTGGCGAGTCAAGTTCTGACTCAGGGAACGTATCAAGCCCACTGGTATTTTGTAAATCAAGGTATAAAGTATAATTGAGGCAAGTCATACCCTTCATTATCATTATCAATATCCTGTGGTGCACCCTACTCTGGCACAGCCTTAGAATCAGAACCAAAAAAATGAAGCCTATACTGGTATTGCAACGCAGAAGTGGCACAAGGTCAGGGTCTGGCTGCATGACAATTGACTGAACTTGGGTTATTTTGCAAAAAGACATGAGTTAAGCTTCAGCTGATGTCGGTTTGGGATCCGATTTTGTTTCAGCATCAAACCACCCAGAGGCACCATAACCAGCATAATCTCAGGCTGGCGTGGAATACTGCACATGAGTCAGTACGCGTCCGGGAACGTGACCCAACAGGTCAGACAGTGCCGAGGAGGAACTCACCAGCGATAACAACAGAGACTGAAAATTGGCAGCAAGGACTCTTTGAAGGACTCAATCTGATGCAGGGTTGACGATGCTGTGGAACTCGGGTATGCCGGGACCAAGTGAGGAATCCATTCCATGGCCAGAGATCTTGAGGCAGTGCATTTTTCATCATAATATCCCCCAACCTTCTCTTTGCAGTAAGACTGGCAGGGTGGGGTTGACTCCCACTTCACTTTTCTGTGCTTGCACTTGGACAGTGACTTCTACTTACCTGCAGATTTTGAGTGGAAAGTAGAGTAATGGTGGGAATGGCCCCACAACCAGGACTTGGTCTGGGCCCAGGACTTTACCTGCTAGCTGGAGCAGAACCTGCATGAAGACTGCAACTTCTTCTTGTGTTCGGCAACACACATCTTCGCTTCCCGGTACTAAATCATCTTTGGGTGCCTAAGGCTGCGTTTATCACATGACTGAGTCGTGTCGAGAACCCAGTGGCAGACCTTGTGCTTTGTGCAGGTCCATGACTTACATCTGCTTCTTGCTGAGAGCAGCGTCAGGATTGGCTGCAGGGCAGGAAGGGAGCCTGTGCCTGCGTACAGCAGACGAGCGGCGCAACACGATAGAGGAGGTAAGTTGTTTTTCTTCTTAATTTCATTTTTATTCCTCCCCTCCGCATGCCACTCTGCCCCTTATGTATTTTATTGATACCAAAGTGCTCTGGAAACATGAAAAGCAGGCGCACACACTCAGGGCACTAGCTGTATTGCTGGTTCTGGTATCAACATTTGGTTAATTGAGGTGGTTTGGTGTCACTCATTCTAAGATACGTTTATGAATATTAAAATTGTGTGGCCTTTACACAAAACATCTGTTAAGCCTTTTATAGGCACACAAAGTGGGTTAATTGCTATGTTATGAATATGCATAGGAAATTTAAGGTATGGTTACCAGCTGGGTGGAAGTGTGCCCAAAATGTGCAAGTTCAGCCCTTCGAATCAAAATGGAGTTTTCGTAGCTTAAAATAACTTTGTAAGTGTGTGTATGTTTGAATGATCTTGCTTTTAAACTCAGTTTTTTTATTTTACCTGCTTGGCTCATGGTTACTTGATGCTATACCCATGCTTAAAATACGTTTTAAAAATGTGTTTATTTGATTTTTAAAACTCAAAGAGTTCAAAGTTATTTACTTTAGTTGGATATAGAATAGAGAAAATTGAATGTACATCTTTTCCATTGATTTAGTAGATTTTTCCTGTAGAATTAAAAATAATTCCTGCACATTTTGGCAGGTTTTTACTAGATTTTAAAGAAGGTTTGTTGTACCTCTACCCATAAAGCTCTGTTTACACAAAGGAAATCAGAGTTATGTGTTCAAAGGTGCTGTATTGTGTCACACTTTATTTATTTGGTGTTTCCATGCTCTCTCGCTCTTGTTTTTTTTCTCACCTCTCCCCTTCTCCTCCTGCTAGCCTCTCTATTATGGGTTACATACTGTTGCAAGGACATGCTTGTTACCCACACTGCTAGTTGCCACCACTTCAATTCATTCTTTATACCAGAACTTTTTAATGTATATTCAGGGCGGCTCCTCCATCAGGTCGGAGGAGCGTTGCCTCCCTCCTCCTTGCCAGCAGCAGAAGCTGCAAAACCTTTCAAAACTATATTTATTATCCTTTTGTTTGAAAGGGGCGGGGCCACGAGGGTGATGTGCACTGAAGAATACTGCGCATGTATGTTTGGTCGGCCGTTTCGGGCCAGCCAAACACACATGTGCACAGGGCTCTCTCCAGCTCAGCAACACAGTTACTGGGCTGGAGAGAGCCTGCACAGCGTCTCTTTTTAAGCTGTCTCTCTCATGTACTTCTCTTTCCCTATACTCCCTGTTGCCTGACATCTTTTCCCCACCCCAGCCCTATAGAGATCGCATGTGTGCTTCCCCTCACCTGCGCCCTGCATGTTTCATTCCACCAATCCCCATGGTGCTTTTACTCCCACCTTCCCCCTGTTGTTTTTATGTCTCCTTTCGCCCACCCCTATTAGCTTTCACGTCCCCTTCCAAGTTGCTTTGGTGTTCCACCCCCACGTCCTCACGTCCCCCTGTGTTGCTTTGCTGCTTGCTCGCCACCCTCACCCAAGTTGCCTCATTGTGCACCCCACCCACCCTCTCTTGTGTTGCTTCTGCTCTCCCCACCTGTTTAAAAAAACACTTGAGCATTTTCTTTTCTTTTTAGTTATCGATTTCAACTTGGATTGGTAACCAAAAGAACAAAAAAAGCCCATGCCATTCTGTAAGCATGTGCATGCTTAGTGCATGTACCTACAAAACGATGTGGGCATCCCCGTCAAGAGGTTTTTTTTTGTTTTAGCCTGCCTGCACCGCATCAGGGATGGCATGCAGCTAACAATCTTTTGCAAAGCCTGCAGGTCACAAAGGCAAGACCTACTGGCTTTGTCAATACTTGTTCTGCATAGTGACTGGTTTGCAAACTCAGAATATTTTTGCACTGCAACAGATGTACTAATCCATCACAGTGCGAAAACTACCATTCTGTAGGATTCCCAGAACTGTGTCCTTTGCATATTAATGAGTCTGGAGTCTGTTGGCAAATCCTACTGAAAGGGCTGCGAATGCAGGTTTGAAAAACTGCGAGAGACAGCAGAATGCCATTCCTGAATTTGCATCCACTAACTGCTGACAGTGGAGTTCCTGTCCTATATAGAAACAAGAGCTGCAATGTTTACAAATGAATATCCAGGAGTATGCACATGTCCCCTGGAAACAGTATGTCATCAGTAGTGTACGATGCAACCATGGTTGCAACGAATCAATACACTTCAATGCAGTTTATAGAGAGGACAACCCTTTCATGCCCGTCAGTAATGCTTTATCTGGTAGACATTCTATCCAGTTGTAGATGTGTTACTTTACAATATCCCCAGGTGTCAGACTGGATTCAGAATTTTTTGAGCAAACCCCCTTGTGCGCCGGTTGGTGGCATTGTCTGTGCTGAAAGTGACTATATAGGCAACACCCCAGCACACTACTTCAGTTCTTGAGTATTGTTTCTGCAGCAGAAGCATGGAGCCAAGCTGAAGAGGAATGACTGGTGTGCCAAAAGTGAGGTCCAAAGGGATCTCTGAAGTTGGGAAGGCAGTCCACAGAATGGGGAGGACTTCAGGGTCAGTAAGGAATTTGAGGCAAGATAAAGGGGGTCATTCTGACCCTGGCGGTAAAATCCACCAGGGCCAACGACCGCGGGAGCACCGCCAACAGGCTGGCGGTGCTCCCTTGGGCATTCTGACCGCGGCGGTACAGCCGCGGTCAGAAACGGAAAACCGGCGGTGTACCGCCGGTTTTCCGCTGCCCTGGGGAATCCTCCATGGCGGCGCAGCTTGCTGCGCCGCCATGGGGATTCCGACCCCCATACCGCCATCCTGTTCCTGGCGGTTTTGGCCGCCAGGAACAGGATGGCGGTATGGGGTGTCGTGGGGCCCCTGGGGGCCCCTGCAGTGCCCATGCCAATGGCATGGGCACTGCAGGGGCCCCCGTAACAGGGCCCCACCAAGATTTTCAGTGTCTGCCATGCAGACACTGAAAATCGCGACGGGTGGAACTGCACCCGTCGCACCCCTTCCACTCCGCCGGCTCCATTCGGAGCCGGCATCCTCATGGAAGGGTGTTTCCCGCTGGGCTGGCGGGCGGCCTTCTGGCGGTCGCCCGCCAGCCCAGCGGGAAACCCAGCATACCCGCGGCGGTCTTTTGACCGCGCAGCGGTATTCTGGCGGATCCAGCCAGGCCGGCGGCTTCCGCCGCCGGCCGGGGTCAGAATGACCCCCAAAGTCTCTACCAGGTAAAGTGTTACCAAAGGAAAGTAACTTGTTCATCTGATAGAGACTTCTAGCCGCAGATTCCCTTACCCTAAAATAGATACCAAAGCAATATCTCTCCCTCAAGTAGGTCTACGGAATGTTTCAAACTAAGAAATCCTGAAGGACTAAGGCCCAGATATATACTTTTTGATGCAAAACTGCGCTAAAAGTTTAGCGCTGACTAGCACCATTTTCCAACGCCCCCCGGCCATCATATTTATAGTATGACACTGGGTGGCGCTAAAATAGGTTAGGGTCAATTGTTTTGACGTTAACCATTGCGCCTTGTCCTTAAGGCAAAATTATGTTAACGCCGGAAAAATGACTCTCACCCATTTTACGACATGTAAACATGTTGCAAAACGGAAATGCAAAATTTCTACTCGCATTAGCGTCAAATACAGATGCTGATGGACAAAACAGTGCAAAGGAGAGGCAAAATGGCCCCAGAAAGCCAGGAGAGACCCCAGGGGGACCCCAATCAATCAGGAACAAGCCTGGAGGACACTGATAAGACCCAGAGGAAGGAGAAGAAAAAGAGAAGGCGTTGTTTCAGTGGGGAGGAGACCCCATTCCAATTTATAATAGTTTATGACCTACTCTAGGCCAGTACACTCCACACCACTCTATTGTACGACACACCAATACACACTATTGTTTTACTCCACACTACATTACACCTCTCAACTCAACTCTACTCCACTGTACGAGACTTTACATCACACTACAATACTATACAACAATCCATGCTACACAGCTCCTCCACTTCACACACTATTGTACTCTATGCAACTCCACTCTACAACACTGTATGCCACTCTGACTCTTTAATCCTGTCTATACCCTTTCACTCCACTGTACACCATTGTACTGTATGCCACTGTACACTATACAACACTGCGTGCATCTGTTTGTGTGCCACTGCATCCCACTTTACACCACTCTACTCTGACACAGTACTTTGCTCAACTCCCCTGTATGCCACTCCATCCTACACCACTCAGTGCCATGGTGCTCTATAACACTGTATGCCAATCCACTCTACAACATTTTACTGTACAGCACTCCACTCTACTCTACTGCAGCCTACATAATTATCCAATACTGTATTACACCCCACTACACACTACTGCACAACACAGTACTCCAATCTATGAATGACTTTGTATTCTTTATGTGTTGGATGTTTTATCCTGTTTTTATTTTCTTCTTACACGTTAGGAGTAAAGGAAGGGAAGCTCTATTGGTAGGATGTTGCCCTATTGGCTGGAGTTCCTCCCTACTCTTTTCCTCTTGGTGCCTGAATTTCTGAATTTGAATCATTGTTTCAGCTAACGAACATCTGTTATTTATTTGGACTACTATTTTCTTTTCTTTTTTCTGTTTAAGATTAAAGTTTTGGAAGTTTAAACCATCCTGAGATTATGGGAGCTCAGAATTTGAAGGAGCATTGGTATAGTCAGCCCACTTGGGATTCATTTTTAATTCTATAACTACTTTGATTCGGGCTTTGAGTGTGAGATGGGCTGTTGTCTTTTTTCCTGGGGGGTTGACATGGCAGGTAAACAGGTCAATTGCCTTAGTACGGACAGTTGTTGACCCCTCGATCTACGAGGTTTCATTTATTGTGCCATATGACAAATGTACACTGGTGCAATGAATATTTTTGTATAGTTCTTCAATAAAGGAATATTACTGTGCAGGCTGTGATAATTATGTCATATTGGGATACAATGACATATTGATGAGTATTATGTTTATAATGTTGTTCCAAAATCTCTACTCTGGCAAATATTGGCCCCTCTTGACCTGGATTTAATCATTGGCGTATTCTCAGACAATCCTTACAATATTGCGCGACTGATAGGATAAACATAGAACTAGCCTTCTCCTCCTAAAACACACAAATAGTTTTGCCTTTCTTTATGTTTACACCAAAAATGATATGTTTTCCTATTTCTGTAAACTGTAGCCAGTTTGTTGCCAGTTTAGGCAATTTCCTGCACAAATGGGAGAGATTTTCCCGTTTGTGCATGAAAAAAGCACCCCAAGCAGGCTGGACAACATTGACCTATACTTGCCGCCATGTGCGCAGTTGGAAAATGGCCCATTCTGAGGGGTCACCCCAAATTTTTTGCCTTCCTCCTCCTCTTTTCCTGACCATGTTTTTGTTGGCTTTAGGACTCTGGGCACTTTACCAACCAGTGCTAAAGTGCATGTGCTCTCCCCCTAGAACATGGTAACATAGGCCCCTACCAAATTGGCCTATTTAATTTACTTGTAAGACCCTAGTAAAATGCACTGCATGCGCCCAGGGCTTGTAAATTAAATGTTACTAGTGGGTCGGCAGCTCTGATTGTGCCCCCCACATACAGGGAGTGCAGAATTATTAGGCAAATGAGTATTTTGACCACATCATCCTCTTTATGCATGTTGTCTTACTCCAAGCTGTATAGGCTCGAAAGCCTACTACCAATTAAGCATATTAGGTGATGTGCATCTCTGTAATGAGAAGGGGTGTGGTCTAATGACATCAACACCCTATATCAGGTGTGCATAATTATTAGGCAACTTCCTTTCCTTTGGCAAAATGGGTCAAAAGAAGGACTTGACAGGCTCAGAAAAGTCAAAAATAGTGAGATATCTTGCAGAGGGATGCAGCACTCTTAAAATTGCAAAGCTTCTGAAGCGTGATCATCGAACAATCAAGCGTTTCATTCAAAATAGTCAACAGGGTCGCAAGAAGCGTGTGGAAAAACCAAGGCGCAAAATAACTGCCCATGAACTGAGAAAAGTCAAGCGTGCAGCTGCCACGATGCCACTTGCCACCAGTTTGGCCATATTTCAGAGCTGCAACATCACTGGAGTGCCCAAAAGCACAAGGTGTGCAATACTCAGAGACATGGCCAAGGTAAGAAAGGCTGAAAGACGACCACCACTGAACAAGACACACAAGCTGAAACGTCAAGACTGGGCCAAGAAATATCTCAAGACTGATTTTTATAAGGTTTTATGGACTGATGAAATGAGAGTGAGTCTTGATGGGCCAGATGGATGGGCCCGTGGCTGGATTGGTAAAGGGCAGAGAGCTCCAGTCCGACTCAGACGCCAGCAAGGTGGAGGTGGAGTACTGGTTTGGGCTGGTATCATCAAAGATGAGCTTGTGGGGCCTTTTCGGGTTGAGGATGGAGTCAAGCTCAACTCCCAGTCCTACTGCCAGTTCCTGGAAGACACCTTCTTCAAGCAGTGGTACAGGAAGAAGTCTGCATCCTTCAAGAAAAACATGATTTTCATGCAGGACAATGCTCCATCACACGCGCCCAAGTACTCCACAGCGTGGCTGGCAAGAAAGGGTATAAAAGAAGGAAATCTAATGACATGGCCTCCTTGTTCACCTGATCTGAACCCCATTGAGAACCTGTGGTCCATCATCAAATGTGAGATTTACAAGGAGGGAAAACAGTACACCTCTCTGAACAGTGTCTGGGAGGCTGTGGTTGCTGCTGCACGCAATGTTGATGGTGAACAGATCAAAACACTGACAGAATCCATGGATGGCAGGCTTTTGAGTGTCCTTGCAAAGAAAGGTGGCTATATTGGTCACTGATTTGTTTTTGTTTTGTTTTTGAATGTCAGAAATGTATATTTGTGAATGTTGAGATGTTATATTGGTTTCACTGGTAATAATAAAAAATTGAAATGGGTATATATTTTTTTTTGTTAAGTTGCCTAATAATTATGCACAGTAATAGTCACCTGCACACACAGATATCCCCCTAACATAGCTAAAACTAAAAACAAACTAAAAACTACTTCCAAAAATATTCAGCTTTGATATTAATGAGTTTTTTGGGTTCATTGAGAACATGGTTGTTGTTCAATAATAAAATTAATCCTCAAAAATACAACTTGCCTAATAATTCTGCACTCCCTGTAAATGCTACTAGTGGGCCTGCAGCACTGACAGTGCCATGTCACAGGTCTGCCATTGCCAGGCCTGTGTGTGCAGTTTCACTGCCACTTCGACTTGGCATGTACAACTACATACCAAGCCCGAAATTGCCCTTTCTTATATATGTCAGCCTCTAGGTAGGCCCTGCCATAGGGTTGGGTGCTATGCAAGTAAAAGGCACGACATGTACTTATAAGTTTTAGATGTCCTGGAAGTGAAAAACTCCCAAAGTCGTTTTTCACTACTGAGAAGCCTGCTCCTCTCAGAGGCCAGCATTAGAAATCCCCTCATATGCTTTTAAGTGGTAATTTCTGATCTAAGAGGAGTAGTCATGTCATATTTGGTATGGTTGGAATAGTAATAAGAGATCCTACTTACTGATGAAGCTGGATTTCACATTACTATTTTAGAAATATCACTTTTAGAAAGTAAGCATTTCTCTGCCCTTACTGCCATCTGTGCCTTACAGACTGTCTCCAATCCACCTGTGGTCTGTGCTGGTTGACAGCTCCCATTATGCATTTCACCCAGACAGCCATAAGCACAGGACACTCAGCTGCATCTGCATTCATCTGCATGCATATGGGTTTCACTGGGCAGGATGGGTGGAGGCGCTCTCTCATTCACTTTAAAAGCCAGTGGCTCCTGGGAGACAGGGCTGTGTTGAAAGGAGAACCCGTGCACTTCAAAACCACGTTTTGAAGTTTCCCCCCCTTCAAAGGCAGGTTTGGGTATACATATACTGGGTCTGTGACCCCACCAAATCAGACACTTCTTGATCTATACCCGGACTCTGTCAGAAGGACTGCTGAGCTGCCCAAAGGACTCAACTGGACTGTCTTTCTGGAGGAACTGCTCTCCTGCTTATTTTCCTGCTGCCTGCTGCTCTCTGACTCTGCTGGAAGGACTCTGCCTTCCTCAACAAGTGCTCTCCATGGGCTTGGTTTGAGCTTTCCTACTGTTCTGAAGTCTCAGGGCCAACAAAGACTTCATCTATTATATCCTAGCTAGTCCACTAACTTCAGAGTGAATCCAGAACTAGTGCTGCTGTCCAACGCTGCGCAGCTTCCTGCTCTGGCTCCATGGTCCTCGCTGAGCGCAATAACTGTGACCTGCAATACAAGCCCGACGTCGCCACAAAGCCGCTGAAGTCCCGTGGTGGGATTACGACACTGCAAAGTCGACACTCCACATCTTGACCTGCCAGACTGATTGACCCCACTGGGTTGTAAGGAACCAAGGCCTTGCCACTGATGCTGCATCATTTCCCTGCAACTGGACAGAACCGATGCATTGCCTCTCTTGGGCTGCAGTAAGGAACAGACTCCGCAATGGCTCCAGCGATGCCTCATCTCCACGATTCTGTTCTTCGTTTCCTCGTTTTCCAAAGGTACTGCACCTGGGGTATGTTCAACTCCGTGACCAGCTCGCACATCGTAGCGAGTGGCATTGGAATGTTGGGAATGACTCCATCAAGATGTCATAATAGCCCCAGCTGAAGTTAGTGTGTTTCTAAGATCTATAATAGGATTTAATATTTAAAAATTCATAACTTTACTTGTGTACATTGGATACTTGATACTTTGGTCTTATTTGACTCAGATAAATAACATCTATTTTTCTGCATTGGTATGGAGTACTTTTTGTGGTGTTTTCACTGTGTTACTGTATGAGTTATTGCACAAATGCTTTACACATTTCCTTCTAAGTTAAGCTTGCCTGCTCTGTGTCAAGCTACACAAGGGTGAAAACAGGATAATTTAGGTTGTGTTGTGACTTACCCTGACTAGGATTGTAGTCCCTACTTGGACAGGGTGCATACCTCTGCCAAATAGAGATCCAGTTTCAAATATGTGCAAAATGTGCTAAATCAGGAGTGCCCATAAACACCTCAGCAAAACTGATTCAGGCTCTGCTTAGCTGAAGCACTTAGAAAAGGGCCATCAATCATTCATACCGTGAAAGCGCTACCTCTGACTGCCCTGATTCTTTTTTTTTGCCTGCTCCCTGGGTGACTTGACCAATGAGGTCTCAAGGGGGAAAACTGTTATTTTTTTTATTCATTGCCTTGTGGTATGGGTGGGACTTGAAATTCACATTCAAGCTTGTCTGGTTGCTGGTGAGCCCTTCCACCAGCCCGCTGCTGTCCTGAGCCTGAGTGTTCAGCAATCATCAAAGGATATAAACAGATGTAGGATAACTGATGATTAGTATACTTGCTAAAGAGCTTTATGTTTTGTCTGGTCACGGTTTCGCCTCATCATAAGGTAGTGTAGAGGTTTAATGTGGTTGCGGCAAGGCACCACTTGTAGGGTATACCACCTTTCCTAGGGGAAAACTATGGCCATATTTTCACAACTGAAGATTCGGTAAGGGCCTGCCATGACAATTATACCTATACATGCAATGCCATGCAAAAGCAATTTTTATTTTCAAGATGGCTTTGCTTTCTTTGTTCCAGTTGTCACTCAGGCATGATTAAGGAATCTCTAGAACAGATCATCTCTGGAACAGAGCTTGGAGCACTGACACTCATTCCTTTAAAAATCAAGCACTGCTCTTAACATATAACGTTAATCATTGCATTATGTAAAAACCCCTGGTGCATTGATTTGTACACTCACACGTTTTATATTATCTCTGTATAATATGTTTGTGTGATGTATTGCCATGACACCCTACATTAGGATGAATAGCACTATAAAATAAATTGAATAAAGAATACATTTTTTAAGTGGTATTTATATCATTAGTGTCATTACTCATTCCAAGATACATTTGACATTCTTACAGTACATGCATACCTCTTACGCACATGGGATAAACAAAGTCAAAAACCTCCCTCCAATTCTACTGTTGCTTAACCTCTTAGCTGCTGGGCCTCCCCCCCCCCCCCCCCCCCCCCCCCCCCAGTGCTGAGCCCTTTTTTGGCTATTTGGGATAGTTCGCGCTTAGGCCTTCATAACTTTTTGTCCACATAAGCTATCCACGCCAAATTTGCGTCCTTTTTTTCCAACATCCTAGGGATTCTAATGGTACCCAGAGTTTGTGGTTTCCCCCGGAGGAGACCAAGAAAATAGCCAAAATACAGTGAAAATTTATTTTTTTCCGAAAAAATGGGAAAAAAGGGCTGCCGAAGAAGGCTTGTGGTTTTTTCCCTGAAAATGCCATTAACAAAGGGTTTCTGGTGCTGAAATCACTATCTTCCCACCTTTCAGGAACGGGCAGACTTGAATCAGAAAACCACATTTTTCAACACAAATTTGGCATTTTACTGGGACATACCCCATTTTTACTATTTTTGGTGCTTTCAGCCTCCTTCCAGTTAGTGACAGGAATGGGTGTGAAACCAATGTTGGATCCCGGAAAGCTAAACATTTCTGAAAACTAGACAAAATTCTGAATTCAGCAAGGGGTCATTTGTGTAGATCCTACAAGGTTTTCCTACAGAAAATAACAGATGAAATAAAAAAAATATTGAAATTGAGCTGAAAACAACAGCCATTTTTCTTTATGTTTTACTCTGTAACATTTTCCTGCGATGTCAGATTTCTGAAAGCAATATACCGTTTTGTCTGCTGGACTCTTCTGGTTGCGGGGATATAAAGGGCTTGTAGGTTCATCAAGAACCCTAGGTACCCAGAGCCAATAAATGAGCTGCACCCTGCAGTTGGTTTTCATTCTATACTGGGTACACAGCAATTCATTTGCTGAAATATGAAGAGTGAAAAATAGGTATCAAGAAGACCTTTGCATTTCCAAAATGGGCTCAAGATAAGGTTTTGAGGAGCAGTGGTTATTTGCACATCTCTGAATTCCGGGGTGCCCATACTAGCATGTGAATTGCAGGGCATTTCTCAAATAGGCGTCTTTTTTACACACTCTCTTATATTTGGAAGGAAAAAATGTAGAGAAAGATAAGGGGCAGTAACACTTGTTTTGCTATTCTATGTTCCCCCAAGTCTCCCGATAAAAATGATACCTCACTTGTGTGTGGGTAGGCCTAGCGCCCGCGACAGGAAATGCCCCAAAACACAACGTGGACACATCCCATTTTTTTGACAGAAAACAGTGCTGTTTTTTGCAAAGTGCCTAGCTGTGGATTTTGGCCTCTAGCTCAGCCGGCACCTAGGGAAACCTACCAACCCTGTGCATTTTCGAAAACTAGAGACCTAGGGGAATCCAAGATGGGGTGACTTGTGGGGCTCTGACCAGGTCCTGTTACCCAGAATCCTTTGCAAACCTCAAAATGTGGCTAAAAAAACACATTTTCCTCTCATTTCGGTGACAGAAAGTTCTGGAATCTGAGAGGAGCCACAAATGTCCTTCCACCCAGCGTTCCCCCAAGTCTCCCGATAAAAATGATACCTCACTTGTGTGGGTAGACCTAGCGCCCGCGACAGGAAATGCCCCAAAACACAACGTGGACACATCACAGTTTTTGACAGAAAACAGAGCTGTTTTTTGCAAAGTGCCTACCTGTAGATTTTGGCCTCTAGCTCAGCCGGCACATAGGGAAACCTACCAAACCTGTGCAGTTTTGAAAACTAGAGACCTAGGGGGATCCAAGATGGGGTGACTTGTGGGGCTCTGACCAGGTTCTGTTACCCAGAATCCTTTGCAAACCTCAAAACATGGCTAAAAAAACACGTTTTCCTCACATTTCAGTGACAGAAAGTTCTGGAATCTGAGAGGAGCCACAAATTTCCTTCTACCCAGCGTTCCCCCAAGTCTCCCGATAAAAATGATACCGCACTTGTGTGGGTAGGCCTAGCGCCCGCGACAGGAAATGCCCCAAAACACAACGTGGACACATCCCATTTTTTGACAGAAAACAGAGTTGTTTTTTGCAAAGTGCCTACCTGTAGATTATGGCCTCTAGCTCAGCCGGCACATAGGGAAACCTACTAAACCTGTGCATTTTTTAAAACTAGAGACCTAGGGGAATCCAAGATGGGGTGACTTGTGGGGCTCTGACCAGGTTCTGTTACCCAGAATCCTTTGCAAACCTCAAGACGTGGCTAAAAAAACACATTTTCCTCACATTTCAGTGACAGAAAGTTCTGGAATCTGAGAGGAGCCACAAATTTCCTTCCACCCAGCGTTCCCCCAAGTCTCCCGATAAAAATGATACCTCACTTGTGTGGGTAGGCCTAGCGCCCGCGACAGGAAATGCCCCAAAACACAACGTGGACACATCCCATTTTTTGACAGAAAACAGAGCTGTTTTTTGCAAAGTGCCTACCTGTAGATTTGGGCCTCTAGCTCAGCCGGCACATAGGGAAACCTACCAAACCTGTGCATTTTTGAAAACTAGAGACCTAGGGGAATCCAAGATGGGGTGACTTGTGGGGCTCTGACCAGGTTCTGTTACCCAGAATCCTTTGCAAACCTCAAAACGTGGCTAAAAAAACACGTTTTCCTCACATTTCAGTGACAGAAAGTTCTGGAATCTGAGAGGAGCCACAAATTTCCTTCCACCCAGCGTTCCCCCAAATCTCCAGATAAAAATGATACCTCACTTGTGTGGGTAGGCCTAGCGCCCGTGACAGGAAATGCCCCAAAACACAACGTGGACACATCACATTTTTTCATAGAAAACAGTGCCTACCTGTGGATTTTGGCCTCTAGCTCAGCCGGCACCTGGGGAAACCTAGCAAACCAGCGCATTTTTTAAAACTAGAAACCCAGGGGAATCCAAGATGAGGTGACTTGTGGGGCTCTGACCAGGTTCTGTTACCCAGAATCCTTTGCAAACCTCAAAATGTGGCTAAAATAACACGTTTTCCTCACATTTCGGTGACAGAAAGTTCTGGAATCTGAGAGGAGCCACACATTTCCTTCCAAACAGCGTTCCCCCAAGTCTCCCGATAAAAATTATACCTCACTTGTGTGGGTAGGCCTGGTGCCCGCGACAGGAATAGATCACACAACGGTCAATGTTGGTCCTTACATGAGGCAGCTGTTGACCCTGGGGTGATCCATTCCTGACGCAGGCACTAGGTGTAGGCACTCAAGTGGGGTAGTGTTTTTATCAGGACAGGTGAGGAGTCACTGGGTGGTAGGAATTTTGTGGATCCCAGCATATTCCTGTAGTTTGTGTGACAGAAATGCGAGAAAAATAGAGTTTTTATTCAACATTTCAGCTTTGCAGGGTATTCTGGGTAAGAAAACTTTGGGGAATCCACACAAGTCACACCTCTGTGGACTCCCCCGAATGTCTAGTTTCTAGAAATGTTTGGGTTTAGTGTGTTTCTCTATATGGCCGCCGAACCAAGGACCAAAAACACAGGAGCCTGCCTTACAAAACCAGTTTGTTTTGCCATGGATAATTTTGATGTCTACACAATACGATTTGGGTGGTGGAATTTGGGGCTGAACTAAATTGGGGAGCTCCCAAGAGAGCACTCTCTCTCTCTGCTTGCCGCCGCATTCACCTGCTCTCTGGGTTGGGCTAACCCACTATTACCCAGTTGCACAAACAGCTTGCGAAGGGACAGCAGGACTGTCCTCATCACCTCCCTCATGATGTACTGGAAGAGGAGTTATCGAATGGGACTCCTCCGACTGAAAAATCACTCCCAGAGTCTGCGCCATTGTCCTATCCCTCAGATGCTGTCTCAGTATCTGATGTCTCAGTCTCTGATCCTATGTCAGAGCTGTCCTCTATAACCCGAGTGCCGGCAGCAGTCATACATCAAGATGCCATCTCTGCTATTGGCTAAACTGGTGCTCTAAAACACTAGCCTACGTAGACAGTCACAAAATCGATGGTTTGTGTGAGATACGTGCAACAGTAGAGGCCACCTTACCTGCGCTTCTTCCCTCAATCAGCACGTTCTTTCAAGACCCTCAAAAAACACCTTGTCACATACCATTCGTCACAGTCTTTAGCACCTCCTGCGCCCAGTCCAACAAGCATTATTGGTGCTCCCACTCCCTCCTCCTCGGATTCCCTCATTACCACCCAGCAAAAGTGCCCTTCATCTCTCCATAGCCGCCCTCCACCCCGCACATACATTTCATTGGTATTATAGCGCAGGTAATGGCTAACTTTACTAATGTACTCAGCTATTTACATAAAATACAGATTTGCTCTTTGCAGTAGGCATATAAACCTTCTGCACTTCTTTATGGCACTAAAACTGCCACTAGACAAGTCTGATCCTTTTCCCCCCAGGGAAACCACACACATATTGACAAAAGTGATATATATATGACAGCCAACCACCCGAAACTCAACTCAAGCAAAACCGAAATAATCCTCTTTGGCCCACACAAAAACACCTGGGACCCCTCATGATGGCCCACCACGCTAGGCCCTGCACCCACCCCCGCCAACCACGCACGCAACCTCGGCATCATCCTAGACTCCTCCCTCTCGATGACCCAACAAATCAACGCTCTCACCTCCTCATGCTCCAACACACTCCGTATACTGAAAAAAACATTCAAATGGATCCCCACAGAGACCAGAAAAACTGTCACTCACGCACTCATCAGCAGCAGACTTGATTACGGAAACGCCCTCTACGCCGGCACCACTCTAAAACTTAAGCGTAAACTACAGCGCATCCAGAACTCAGCAGCACGACTCATCCTCGACCTCCCCCGACACGAACACATCTCTCCACACCTCAAATCCCTCCACTGGCTCCCCATTGACAAAAGGATCACCTTCAAGATCCTCATCCTCGCACACAAATCACTCCACAACACAGGCCCTGCCTACCTAACGAGAGTCACCTTCCACACCCCCACACGAAACCTCAGCTCAGCTGACCTCTCTCTCGCCTCTATCCCCCGCATCAAACACACCACCACCGGGGGCAGTCCTTCTCCTACCTTGCACCCAAAACCTGGAACGCCCTCCCAACCCACCTTCGCAAGACCCAAAACCTACTTCTTTTCAGGAAGGGCCTCAAAACCTGGCTTTTCGAACAGTGATCCTCCCAGCCCCTTCCCCCTCCCATCCCCCCCCCAGCGCCTTGAGACCCTCACGGGTGAGTAGCGCGCTTTAAAAATCTCTTTGATTGATTGATTGATATATATATAGATCTATATCTCTCTATATATATCTATCTACATAGATATATCTATAGATATATCCATAGATATATCTACATATATATATCTAGCTATATATATAGATCTATATATAGATCAATTTTTTTTAGTTGTTGTATGGTTTCCTTGGGGGCCAAAATGGCCCCCAGGGAAACCCTACAACATCTACAAAAAATATTACCCCCACAGGTGGTCGCCCTGCCCATGGGCGACCCCCTGTCCATTAATTTTTATTTTGTAGGGGGGGCGCAATCATGCCCCCCCCATGGGGCATCTACCTATTTAAAAAAAAAAATATGCCCCCGGGGGGGGGGTCCGGCCCGTTTTCCAAGGGGGCCGACCCCCCCCAAGTGAAATCCCTGGCGCCTAGTGGTGTTTCCTGGCCCCCGATCGCAGCACAGCTGCGATCGGGGGCCAGGAACCACTTTCAGAAGGTCTTGTAAGAACCGGGGAGAGTCTCCCCTTTCTTACGAGGCCTTCTGAAAGTGTTCCTGGCCCCCCGATCTTACGAGGCCTTCCCGAACGTGGGGAAGCCCGTTTTCCCCATCGGAGCAGGAAGCGGCCGCAAGGCTGCTTCCTGCTCCGATGGGGAAATCAACTTTGTAACGTCAGCGCCCCTCGTGGCGCGCTGACGTCACAAAGGGGCGGGTGGGGGGCAGAGGGGGGGGAGACACGGAAGCTTCCGTGTCTCCGGGGTTAGAAAAAAAAACTAAAAAATCCTCGGGTGCAGATTTATTAACCCCCTCCCTGGTGTCGGCCACTGGTCGTGACCCGCACTTGGGAGGTAGTGCGGGCGTCGGCCCGTGGCCGACGCCCGCATTGAAGGGGTTAAGCACCTATGAAGTGATAATAAGCTGAGTGTCTGTTTACCTCCACTGCATAAATATTTAGCTGTTAGGCTCCAGATAGCACATCAGGACAGGACTCCAACAAAAGGATGGCTGATGACCCATTAAGTGAGGCCATTGTTTTAGGCCCAGATGGAAGTGAGAATAAGAAATCCCCTACAGATTGCTGCTCCCAAATTAAAGCAGACAATGTGCGGCTGCTGCAGAATGTGTTCTGTGTCGGCAAATTACAACAAGACACTGACTCATGGGACTCAGTTCTGAATATGTACTAAATAATAGTCATGTGTTGCATGAAAATAAAACTACAGAAACAACATCTGGAAAAAGCAACATTTCTTATGAAAAAGGTAAAGCATGTGAAATGTAAACAGGGACTGCTTTGTTGCCATGGATTAGTGCAGGGCTTTTACAGTTATTGTTGAGAAATGGATCTGTACTTTTGCCTTTAAAGTTGAGAACATGAATGTAGGTATCCATTTTAAAGTCAGCTTTAGGACCGACACCACGTAAATTCCATTGTGGGTGACAGGTACAGAGGAGGCCCATTAGATTGCTTAGGTCAGCATCTGTGGGATATCAGTACAGCCCAAATGATAAAATGGAATGGATTGGGACGGGACAAGAGGAATGATTACAGTAGTAGCAGTGTTGAGGGAGTGTCAATTTTCAGATCTTGGGGAGAAGGTGTTGTATGGTCTGATAAAAGTGGTCTTTTAGAAACCAAACAGACTTACTTGCTTTATGCCAAGTGTGAAAGCTTTAGCCTAGTTTTGGCTGCAGCATGAAGGAAACCACACACTCCCTAGTTAATGGTTGGTGCCAGTGTACGTGGCCATGATGAAGGACTTTACAGTGGAGGCCAGGGTAGGAAATTAGTCAGTGTAAGTTAAAGTCACCTTCTGGAATTTTCAGTACATTTTAACTGAAGGGATGTGGGCCTCTCATCTCTGCAGCGACCCTCACAGCTCTCAAACAGGATACTTCTCCTTCTAGTATTTTAAGTTTTCACATGGTCCCTTCATATTTAAGTGCACTTGTTACTTCTCTGCCTCAGTGTTTATTTTTAATGTTGTCCCATACTGCCATGAATGCCTTGTAAAATATGCTTTTTTTGTTTAAGTATCCTAAGCCAAATAGATATATCAAACCTTGCCAGAAAAGTCATACTGTGTCATTTCATTATACATTTATCATTGTATGGTGTTCATCTATCATTGTGTGGTGTTCATCCATTCAATGTTCTTTTTTGAAGCCACATTGCTGAAATAGCTTTGATGTTCCCATTCTTAGATCTCCTTAAATGTTGATTATAAAGTGCTCTCGTAGATGTAATTCATGAGTGCCAGGCTCGAGTTTGGATTTGTAATGATAGATGGGCCAATTAGAAGGTCACAGTGGGGAGTGGTTTCCAAAATGAGTTTTTTTGATAGACGTTTGGTATGATTACAGAAGCCCATTGGTGTCCATCGTACCTCCTCCAACTACATGTATTTTAAATAGACTTTAGAATGATCCTAGAAATGTTTCCTGAAAGCTTTTTGCGTAATTTAAGAGTTGCATTTTTGGGCTTATACTTCTCTGCACTGGACGGAATTTGGGTTTGTACTTGGGACAGCTTTGGGCTGTGGACGGGTTTCAAAATCTGGCAACGCTGTCTGTACCAATGCACTGTGATGTTTATAAAGCAATCAGGGCCGGCTTCAGGGCAGTGCGACCAGTGCCACCGCACCGGGCACTGACTACAGGTGGGGGCACCTGTTTGCAAGTATATTACGGTTTTTAAAGCACCTGTGTTTCTCACCTTCACAATTTCCAAGCAAAAATAAAAATGTCACGACAACACCAGTAATTAACGTTCGTCCTTGAGAGAGATCAGAGTTTTGTCTAGTGGAAGTTACGACTCATCGCAAGGTAGCATAGAGGATTAATATGCTTGCTGCAAATAACGTGTCCCATGCAGATCACAAAGTGCATATAATGTAAATAGGTCAGTGGGTTACTGCTTTTGTCTGAGAGATTGTTTTGTTACATGCAGTTTATTAGTTAAAGTCCTAGTATAGAACAGTAAGCTATTAACCGTCATCAAACAGCCACATGCAGACTGCTAGGTATATATTACAGTATTATAAATTTGCCCCAATCTTTCATTATCCTTATGAAGCAAAAAGGGTTAATTCGGATAGAAATCTATTATTATTATTAAGGAGGACTCACAACCATGGCGTTACATTTTCAATTTTGAGTTTATGCCTCTCCAGACCAAGCACTCTTAAACTATACTGCTTATCAGTATGGATGACATGTGACTCCTACACCTTGTAGTCCTCTGTCTTATTTCCTATACACCGATTTACACATGTATGATTGATTGTCTCTGTGTAATGTGTGTGTGTGTGTGTGTCTGTATGTGAGATGTAAAGGGCTCGGGCACCCTGCTCTGATTTGAGTGGCGCTATAAAACTAATTAAATGCATCTGAAATAGAGTGGTTGTAGAGACTTGATAGCCACTGTTACAGGGTGGTAGTGAGGAAATCCATGGTTGAGTTTGTCATTGGGCGCACCAACAAACATTGTCGCACCGGGCTACACCAGCTCTAAAGCTGGCCCTGAATGCAACAATCGGGTAAAGATGGTTGTGTGGACAAGGTCATGAGGCTAAAACGCGTCATGGGTGAATTTCATCAATGAACGGATACTGCACCTCCATAAACCTTAGTAGAATGACTTCTTCTTTGGTATACTGTTTGAATATTATTTCCAAGTGTGGCTCTCTTGGGTGTCGTCACACTTCCGGGTGGTGGGTCACACAAGGAGCTGTCTGGGTAATTTGAATATATACAGTAAACAGGACAGGCCAGACATAGAATTAAGACTAATTTATGGATCAAATCTGTTTATTAGTTTTCAATTATAGAACATCGCATTTGCACTACATCACAAGAATTAAGACTAATTTAGCCTTTTATGTCTGGTTGTCCTGTTGTTGCATCTCAAAATCTGGTCACCGTATCTTTTTTGCTTCACCAATAAGCCAGGAAACCCCCAAAATCCCTGCCTTTTTTGTTAATGTGCTGGCAGATTTCTGCTCAGTTACTGAGCTACTCTTCTTGCTCCGGCTGCAATTCAGGAGGCTGGTGTAAAGCAGGTTCAGGAGTGAGCCATAGACAAAAAGCAAGGCAGTGAGTAGCTTTGAGCAATACAGAGGCGGACAGGAAATCCTCATTATTTTTACCCTTTATGAAGACCAGAAACCTGATGGATACAAGTCAGGGCAGTGCCTGTCCTGCTCCATGGTTCGCTCGCGTCTGAGTAAGCAAAGGATTGGGTTGCACCTGTGCTTCTGCTCAGAGCTTGCGTCTAACACGTTAAGTGGAACTGATGTCACTGCCTGTGAAACTGCATAGAAAGAAACAATTGACATAAAAAGTGGGAAAGCGCCAGCAAGTTTTCGGTGTAAAGTTAGTACAGATGTCCATAGTTTTAGCATTCACAAAGATTTCCAAGAGTACGCTGTTAGAGGAAAATCTATCTATAATGTAAGATAGAACAATGTTACACAATAATATGGTTTTATGCAACTGAGCAATTAGGAAAATCAGTCAGTCTCAAAAAGAGATCAAAATTCATACAGCAAAATATATTGTGGTATCACATTTTCAACCGAAAGGGCCAACACCATTTATCGATTCAGGTACTATGGTGCTCGATAATTTCACACACCTTTTCAAACTGTTTTAGTCTGAGTTTGAATGTTTACATGCATATTTATTATGTTTTCATCCAAAACCAAGCACATCCATTTTGGAAGTTTTTTTTAAGTTAGTGAAATCTTCTAGAAAGCAAGACGCAGGGTAATTTGTTTTAAAAACAGAATTTAAATGTTACATTAGTTAGGAAAACCATATTTGCAAATCATTATGCAGTCCAAATACATTGTTTTAGTAAAATACTTTTTTTCAATTGTTGTTTGTGTTATGCCTCTAGATTTCTAAACTTACACTAAAACATGTTTGCTGCATAACGCTTCATCAATTTCAGAGTATCTGCCAGTCTGTTGTGAGGGCACAGAAATATCCGTATTGTATTGTTTTGTACTGATTGTATTGTGGCATACGTATAGCAACTTTGCACCCTTAATGCAGATATTTTGAACAAGTTGCATATTCTGATTCGCGTTTTGGTCCAAACCAGAACTACACCCTCGTTGTAATGAGACCATAAGCATGGACAGCCAGATTGCAGGGCTGACAATTCAATATAAAGGATGAGGACTGGAGAAAAAGTGATGATTATTAAAAAGGGAGGGAAACAAACAAAATGCAAGACACAACAGGAGTCTGAAAGAAGGCACTTTAGCATACATCTTTATTTACACAAAGTATAAAAGATCAAATGACAAACTGCTAAGCACAGCATCCTCTGCTAAAATGTATGACTCACACCTGAAACCTATACTGGAAAAAAAGGATGTCTTCAGCTCACATATCATCCATCATCTATACCCAAACGACCCCAAAAACGTCTTCTGCAAGATAAGGAATGGCATCTTGGTCACCATGTCCTCAACAACCCAAAATGCAACTGATCAGCTAAAAAAGAGCAAGCAAGAACCTGAAAGAACAGTAACAACCTGGGTGACAGGCGGAACAACCCCAAGGAGACTATCAACAAGGCAGAGAGAAAGCAACAACTTCAGAATGCATCCAGGAATTTAAAAGGAACTTTACATATGCTAAAGTGTGTGCATATTTACTACCCGTGGAGCTCTCTGAGTGATACGTGTGAGAGATAAATGGTTTTGCATATTCCGAGGATTTAGGAGGAGGATTCTCTGCTTAGACCTAGGATCCTATTTGCTATAGAGATTGGAAACCATTCCCCATCATAGATTAAAAAGAGATAGGCTCAGCTGAGATCCAAGAACCAATGCTTTGCCGGGGTTCAGGACTGCATAACCAACTGCATTACCAACTGAGGCAAACATCCAGGTGCTCTATGCTCTGCTAAGATCAATGCATTCTGCTCCCTGCTGACAACTCCATCAACAGTGCCAAATACTCTGCATATATCCTAAACGCCATGCCCTGCCAAACTACAGGATATCCCATTCTCTCCAGAGATCTAAGAGAGTCCTTTGCTCTGCGGAGATCCACAAGCCATGTAACAAGCACTGACAGTCAACATCCTACCTACAGCAAAGGTGTACATATGCCCAGAAAAATACTCTTTGGAAATTTCAAAACTCCTGTCCTGAGAGTTGTGTCAGTTCTGTACAGACATGCAGTGCCACCCCAAACACCAACTAAAATACCACACACAACACACAACTTAAAGATGTTCAAGCGCACCAAATAAAAACTAAGGTCCCACAGGAATGTTGAGACTGCAAGACCTCCAGGTGTCAGAGCAATTCTGACAGCAATCTTCACAACGTTGTGATCATCACATACAGAGACATTCAATCAAGTGTGCACCAGAGTAATTTATCATTGCTATGGCCAAATTTAAAGGTGACAGACTGCAGCATATGTTAATAGAAACCCAAATGGCGGAGTGCACTCTGGAGGCCTCATTCCACAGAAACCAGCCTGTCTCACTGCAGACAATCGCTACACCTGCAGTTCATTCAAGACTAAAGGCTTTACTTTGTTGAGTGATCCTTAGTTTCAATATTCGAGATAGACTGGAGAAGAGGTCACTCAGTGTCGCCAATGATACTGGAGTCCATACGACTACTCATCACCTGCAGAGAGAGACGGACACAATTTTAAAATCATTGTATGCACAACGCACACACACCCTGTTCACAACCTACACCAAAGTGCATGTTGAACTGGCTCCCAGCTCCACACGAGAAGCCCAATGTATTTTACTAACTCCTCTCCCACCTGACCTGTAGTATCTCAGAGATGTCCTTCTGCATTTCCACAGCTTTGAGGTAGACCTCATGGTCAGCAGAATTATACATGATGGCATTTTGGAAGACCAGCATGACGTCCCGCTGGAACTCAGCCATGGTGCGGATGACTCCCTTTGACAGGCTACGCTTGATGGTGGAAAGGTCCATGGGCCTGGGGAAAGCAAGTTACAAATGAGAAGTGGTGGGTATTGCTCTCCAGTATGCTTTAACAGTTTATGGCATTTTTTTCAAGTAAACATAAGTGCAGAGAATATCTTGGGGTAGAACAGCCAACCTCACCTGTCACGCTGTCGATCTTGAGCTCTTCAGTAACTGCAGAGATGAAGAGGCAGGCATGCATGAAGCTTGTCCAGATTACACCTCGACATACAATCAATCACCTTTCACTGTATGGTGTACGCCTATATAACAAAACAGACCAGTACCTCCAAAAGGCAATCAAGGCTGGGGTAGAGTCAGTAATGTCAGGTGAGAGTCTGGCATCTACATGACTAAATCCTATCCAGTCTTGGATGCCTTTCAGAGCCATCAGTGGTTTTTAGAGCCACAAGTGGCTTTCAGTGCCATCCGTAATCCACCAGTGGATCACTGTGCAGGCTAGCCATTTTTTTGACAACTGTTGTTCAAAAAGTTCAGACCCATGGGATTGCACCCAGCAGATCCTAAACAGGCTTCACTTGTTAACTCTAGATAACAGATGACTTCCCCATACCTTTGGGACATGTTAAGCATAGCAGTGACAATTTGTGTCACTTGTACAAGGACTTGAATAAATAACAGCTATTAATATCACAAAACACATTGTTAATGCTCTCATCGACTGCAGGCACAAAGTGACAGGTGGGGTGGGGTGGGTGGTTCAGACTGACCGACTGGATGTGTAATTGATGAACAAAACTAACCTCAAACAGATCAGAATGTCCTGATTCCTTGTCTATTCTCTTCGTAACTCCTAGTCCTAGTTTTCCTCATCCCTGCCCTTACTTGTTGAAAAGTTCTTCCTCCCTGAGACACATAACCCAATAAATCTAGATGGACAGAAGGCCTTTTCTTATGTCTTTATATAGTCTGTCTTGCCTTTCTATATTAACATTTTGCCCTTTATAACTGCCTTCCCTATCTTAAACATCACTTTGTAAAAGCAACAAGAAAGAAATCCCAGATCCAAGCTGTTCAGAGAAGCAGATAAGGGTGGGAAGGTGGGCAGGGGACTGGGACAAAGTAGACCAAGACTTGAAGAAATGGAGATTATGAGTAAGTAATCTGGAAATTACCTCCTCTTCTATCTTTCTTGTCCCAGTCCTTACTTTTTTTTACGACGTGGCCAGCAACTATTTAAGAACACCCAACAGAAAGCTGGGATGAAGTCATAAAGACATTTTATTTATTTATATATCAATTAATGAGCTTACACAAAAAAGGCTTTTGATGAAAACTGACTCATCCTTAGCTGAAATCATCCTAATGATGATAATTAACAACATTATGTCTATCTAGCGGCTCCGGAAGTCTCTCCACTGACTTTTGCTCAAGAGGCTGCTACCCCTTGATGTGAGTTGAATTCCTATTGAAGGGACATTTCCTATTGCAATGATATATCAAATCCATTAACAGAATGTGATTGTTGGGAGCTTCTTCCCCTTTCCAGAACCCTCAAAGGAGACAAATAAGGCATCTGAAAAACAAAAAGAAACAAAAATATGTCTAGTCTAAATAAATGGATAAAGCTCTAGAAACATCTAGAGAATGAGAAGAACCTTGCCCACCATACAAAAACAGGCAAAGTTCTCATCTGAGAATAAAGAGACTCAAATGTGACCTTTTGAATTAACCTTTTCCCATGAGCTAGAACCAATCCATAAGGGAAAATTTGGGACATGACATCACTAAGAACACTATCTCACTTAATCTCCAGAGCACTCAATTTGTCTGTCTGAATACAATGTAACAAATGTATTCCATCTCCCTGAATAGAGTGATTTAGTTGAGGGACAATGAGCTGACAAAATCAACCAGGAGGAATCGGAAAAGGACACAAATGACCCTGTTCCATCTCCATGCATGAAGGTTTTACCACAGGAGATTGTGAGCACAAAGGGAAAGGTAGAGAAGGTCTGTGTACCACACGCCTCTTGGCCAGTCTCGGATGATGAGAATGATGATGGAAATGGCTCGGACCTGATGAATCTTCATTCAGAACCCAAGGAACCAAGTGTATGGGAGGAAACGCATAGTGAAGCGGAAACATAACATCCATTTCAACTGAAAAGCACTCCCCAAGCTCTCTGCAACTTATGTTGCAGGGCATAGCATGCACATCTGTCAATGAGCGCCAACGTGAGAAGTAAAAAGATCCATCTGATGAGTGCCCCACAGGACAAAGATATCTTGAACCAACTCTAAGTGGAAATGTCACTTGTGGTTGGCAAGATGACTGAGGCTATTGACTTTGACAGTGAGTGAATCTGCCAATTGGATTGATAACAGTTATAGCCCCTGTTGCCACACCTAAATCCAGTCTCAGCGCATCAGGACAGAGGATGTGAGACTCCTCCCTGCTTGCTGACATACCACATTGCAGTCATATTGTACATCAAGATCAGGACAGACTGACTACAAAGTGATGAAAGGAAGGCCTTGACTGCCAGCTGCGTTCCCTGAGTTCCAGTAGAATGATGTGCAGTCTCTGCTCTTCTACTGACCAGATGCCTCTCAAACAGTTCCCTGAGATGCACACCCCTTCCAAAGGTGGACGCACCCACAACCACTGTGGTTGCTGCCGGCCAGGGATAAAAATACCTCCCTCTAGACTTTCCTTTATTCCTCACCACTGAAGTCCTCTGCCACGTCTCTGGAGATCACAGTGGAAGCTATCAAATCTCCCTGATACTGGAGGAGCCACTGAATGCTGAGGTACCACTGGAGGGCTCTCAGATGCCAGTGTGTGTAGATAACCAGGAGGATGCAACAAGCCAACAGACCAAGCAAGTGTACAGTCATCAGGACTAGAATCCAAGCTCCTGCCCTGTACCCTCTGTAGAGGAGGGAAGGCTAGGAAGAAGACTGAATTCAGACCACTCTTATGAACAAGAGGCACTGAGAGTGATCAGGGTGAGACTTGGGTACATTGATTAAGAATCCCAAGTCGAACAGCGGGGATACTGTAGCTGGAGGTGGAACAACACTATCTGCATCTAACCAGCTTTAAGCAGCCAGTCATACCGGAATGAGAATACTGTGACTCCTGACTACCCTAGTCAACACCGTGGTGAAGACCTGACGTGCCAAAGTAATCCAACGGAAAGAACCACAAATTGGTGATCAGTGGAATCCCACCACAAACAATAGGTACCGTCTTTGTGACCGCAGGATCAGCACATGAAAGTATGCATCCTGCAGGCTAAGGGACATCATCTGGTCTTTCACATCCATCAGCCAAAGAACCTTACCCAGAGACGGGCTCTTGAACTTTTTCCTGTGCAGGAAAAAGTTTAGAAGCCTGAGATTTAGAACTGTATGATGACCTTCTTGGGGACTAGGGAGTAACCTGAGTAGCCCCCTAATCATTTTCCTGCTAGTACAAATTCCAAAGTTCCCTAGGGAACCACTACCACTTCCTGCTGAAGTATCCTTACATCATCCTTGGATGGAAGGGAATGTCGAGGAGTGGTAGGGGTACACAGCTGGAATGGTGAGGTGTTCCTATTTTCCACAATCTGCAGGATCCACAGGTTTGAAGTTATGGCCTTCCAGGTCCAGAGAAAAGAGAATACCCAGCCTCTAACCAGCATAACATGTTTCTTCGCAGACACACTACTGGAACTTCCCTGGTGGTCCAGGGCTGAAGAAAGAGAAGGAGGAGAAAGAAGGCGGGACTGGAAGGCCCTTCGCTTGTCTCTGCCCCTGTGTGGCCAGATGGTGGGTTTGCAGTAGCAGGCCAACCGGGGTGGATTGCTGTTGCCTGAATGGGAATCCTCTTCCAAAACCTTGGGTCTATGACACAATCAGAAGTCCGTTGTTGATGACTGCTGTCCTAAGGGTCTCACAGTGGCATCACCCTTCTTGAACCATTCCAGCAAGCATCTGTTTCCTAACCAAAGAGACACCTGAAGCAAAGGGCACATCCATTTATGCGTTTTAAACACCCACCCGAGAATCCTGTTGACCACAGCCAGGCATGTCAGCTTAGTGTCACTGGAGAACTCAGATTCCTGGTAATGAAATCAGCTGTTTCCAGGCCCGTCCTGATTATACGGGGGATGCTTCTTGCCCAACTTCCACCAAGTGGCCCCTATGATGCTTAGGTAAGGTAAGGACCACCACACTGCCATATCCCTACCATCCCCACGTTCCTCCCTGGCAAGGGCCATAAATAGCTTTACTACCCACTCATTGATGGCCTTTAGATTAATTTGGGGGAAGAGGTCCTGTGATGAAGAGTTGTGCCTCAAATCAAGGCACCATAGACAATCATCATGTGGGTTTGTAATTGACATCTGCCAGTCACACTTGTAGCAGTGTTTTAACCCTGATTTATTTGGTTTAGACATGTCAGTAGCACTGCACCAAAAAAAAGTTTGGAGACCAAAATTTTCTTACCTCAGAGTTGAGGCAGGAAGCGCAGGACCTGCGTTAAAAGGGGCAGAAAGAACTGAACTAACATCAGGGAGGGTGATGAAGCTTCAGTGACATCACCACAAAGTTACTCCAGTCATTGAAATGGAGCCAGCACTCCCTACTGGCACCGGAGCGCTATGTCAGAAGTTTCCACATACAGCCTGGCACAAGGGATCTTCAATGGTGATAAATCAGCATACAAATTTAATCATCAGAAACCTTGAATTTTTCAACAGTTCTCTTTCAGAAGATGATACAAGGGAGAACAGATGACACAGGTGTTGGGAACATACACCTCTGTTTTCTTGAAGTAAAACTGATGTGAGCATGGTTGTGAAGAGAGTTCCCATAAATATCTAAACCTTGGCTAGAAGCAAGCATGAGTATTTTTATTACAGTGAGAAATCCAGTTATGTCAGACATCAGCACGCTCTCTCGGCCAGAACCAGAAATTAGCCAGTAATTTAAGTCAGGAAAATATTCCAAATGTAAAGCAGCTGACACTGGTGTGAATATCTTGGAAAACTATCCTAAAGCAGATAAGAGGCTAAGTGTACACTACAAACGTGAAGAATGTGCAAATAAGCTTATTTGAGGTCCGAAATTACGCAAAACATCTCTCCTGGCCTCTAAAGGGTATTACTGCCTGTTGAGTCACCATCTAGAAAGGGATGTGGCGTATACAGATGTTCATACCTTTTAACTCCAGGATTGGTGGATAACCTTCCTTTAGTTAGGGAACCAGTAAGTGGATTCAATAGAAACCATCACCCCACTTTTTTTCAGGAACAGGGACTATTGTCTTGTTGGCCCACTGCAGAACTTGACAGTTTTTTGTTCTTGAATAGTCAGGATATGCACTGCTGCTGCACTTCTGACTGGGATTTTCAAACTAGTGCTGCCCCCCCCCCCACCTCCGGCTGGGGCTCATGCATCCAAAGGGGTATACCATATTCTGAGATATTTGAGGTGGTTTCATCAGCGGCTGAAGATAGTAATTGTAGAGTTTAGTAAACTTCTTTTCTTGAGCATACTCTTATCTAACCACAGATTTCTCACGTTGAATATCTCCCATGTTGGGACCAGAGAATTTGGTTGCTGCGCCCTCATGTGCAGATAGGTGTTTCTGTGTGGATGCCCACTTACACCATACTGCCCGAAAGTGGCAGGGCGGTTGCCACAAATAAGCGTTACCCCTGTGTACTTAGGTCAGTTTCTTGGCTTTATCCTTTCAGTGCCCTCAGATGTCGAGCTTGAACAATTTTTGGTAGCAGTGTGCTGAGTAAAAAATTGGGACCTTATTAGATGTTAAAAGTGGTCACTCAATAGGAGGGCGAGTGGGAGTATAGTGAGGAATCTGTGGTTAGAGTATCCACCAGAAAGGGCGTTACAGAAGGCAACTTGTCCATCTGATGGATCCTTCTAACTGTAAATTCCTCACCTCAAAATAGACACCTAAGGAGTACCACCCCAAGGTAGAGTGTCTGTGGAGTGGGCTCAGATCAAGAAGTCTTGCAGAAATGAATGGATAAACTGTCTTCCCGCTTAACCAGGATGTGAAGGCAGTAGTGCTTCGTGAATGCATGCACCAACACCCACATCCCACCTGCAAGATATCAAGGATAAGCACTCCTCAGGCCAATGCAGTGGTAGCAGCTTAGCCCTAGTGGAATGGGCTCTCAGACCTTCTGCGTGCAGCTTCTTGGACAATGCGTAGAATGTCTGAATGCAGAGGACCTTCTTCTGTATTACCTTCTCTTTGTTTGTTCCAGGAAAAGCCCCGAAAAGTTGATTCTCTACTCAATGGTCTTTGGTACAACTGGTGTAAAAATCTAAAGTTTTTTTGGGGCCCAATGAATGGAGCTTCTCCTCCTCATTTGAGAGATGAGAAGGAGCAAAGAATGCTGGTAGAATAATCAATTGGCAAAAGTGGAGTCATGACATTCAGTAAGAAGGCTACCTGAGCCCTTAGCACAAATTTGTCACTAAAAGTGCCTGTAGTTCACTCATGCAATGAGCAGATGTAATGGCAATGATGAAGATAGCCTTCAAGCTCATGAGACATAGCGAGCAGGTCTGCATAGGCTTGAAAGACATACACATGGGGAATGTCAAGAACAAGTTAGGATCCCGCTGTGGCATCACAATAGGTATGGGATGGAACATGAGTCTCGACCTTTTAATATACCTCACACACCAGGTGATTTAAACAACAATAGTTGGTCTGCCAAGCATAGAAAAACCAAAAAGGAAAAAAAAGGTAAAAAAAAGTAACCTTACTTGTTGCCCACTACAAAGCTTTACTGGGCTAAGGAAAACATAAACAAAATGATGCCAGGCAGCCTTGCCTCCAGGGGTCAGTGATCTTGCCACTGTGTCAGTTCTCTGTTCACCACACCAGGGTATTAATATGTTGCAGCTCTCACCATAAATGGATTTTGTGGAGGGGGGACTGGCAGCAAGGATGACATCCATCACTTCAGGAGGTAAAATGAAAGCAGTCAATTGCTGCTGCTTAATCTCCACACATGGAAGTGTAAGTTGCAGGCATTCGGGTGGCAGACCCTGCCCTGCTGCTGAGAATGGAGTGACTCTCGAGGTGCTATCCTGATCGGAGGGCAGATGCCTATGCACAGGAGTTCTGGGTACTGCACTTTCCTGGCCCAATCCAAGGGCACTAAAATGTAGTGGACTTGGTCAGTTCTGACCTCCTATTGAAATCGAAACAGGAGAGGCAGTGTCATGAAGGAAGATAGGAGTCCCTTGTTCCTTTCCAGCCAGAATGCATGCCTCAATTTGTGGAACCTTCAACATTCAAAATTGTTGACACTGCACATTTTTTCTACCCAGGTCTCTTCCCACTTGTGAAAGATGCTCTGCACCACCTTGGGAAGTTGAACTCAGTCATGATCTGCCAAACAGTGCCTGCTCAGTCTGTCCTCTCTGATATTCAGGGACCCTGGTGGTCTAGCCACCTCCAGAGAAGCAAAACATGTTGTCCATGAGACCTACACCAGGCTATCTTTCATGGATAGCAGGAAGGCCTTAAGGGTCAGATGAATGGCCCAAAGCTCCAGAAGGCTGATGCGGACCTGACCCTCTGTAGTGTACATAGGGAAACATTTGCAGAAGACATTGTGACGCAGAAGGGTTAACTAGCTTAGGTAGTCTTGATGAGTGGAAATGTATGCAGAAAACCTGGGCACAGTGTTGAACTTGTGAAACTTGTGGTTTTTTCACATTCCACAGTGTTTTTGACATCTCACAGGTGCTCAAGAGAGACTGTTTATCGTATTAGGCTGCACCAAGTGTATGACGCTTGTGTTTTTAAGATTCTTAGACCATTGCTATCTTATTCACCTCATACCAATGAGGCTATGATGACACCAAGGGAACTTGGGAATAAGATTGATGGGTACCAGGAAGAACGGATGGAAAACACTGATAACAATGCCAGAACCTGAGAGAAGTGAATAGAATATTGTAGAATATTGCGTAAGACAGCTTTTAGTGTATAAAAAGGCTTAGGTGTCAAAGTTCAGGGAAGCCTGAAGATGGAGACCTTTAAAACCGCTGTTGCCCTACTAGCTGCCCCTGCCACTGTGTCCGAAGGAGGGAGAGCAGAATAGTCGCAAAGGGCTTCCCGGTGTTAAGTTAAGTTCCAGGGGTGAAGGGTAAGATTCTCATGCTTTATCGTGATCTATATAATTGTTACGCTGTTTCAGATTAATTGCATTGTGAATGATTACTGTTTCTTTCTCATGTTATCACTGTGCTAGCACTGCACTATAAACACACATGCCACTGTTCTGCATTTATTATTGAATCTAGTGCTTTTTATGCAACCATTCTGTTGTGTTAGTAGTTAGTTCTGTCATATTCCTTCTCGCCTCTCTGATTAACTGCATTACAATTAATTAAAGACCTTGTGTTTTGCTACCATCAAGCTAGTAGTGTACTGTACACCTGATTGTGACCATTGGGTTCAGTATCTATAGTGAAAGGTTGGATTTTCTTGTGTTTGTCTAAGTAACAGATTTACCTTTGTGCCTTAATTCACTGCATCAAGACGGATTACAGCATCATCCTCTAACCATGCTGCTAATGTATACATATATAGATTCATGCAATCAGTCTGCTGTTTGACCATCATGTCGTGGACCAGGACTTCTCAAGCTAAAGGAGTGGCCACAGTTTGGCTCTGGTAGAAGGAGCGTTCAAGTCCTCCAGTGGTTGCTTCTTGGCCAGTGCTTAGCAGATCTTTATGCAGAGCACTATCCATAAGGAGATGGTTAGTTTCTTCCTTCACTTGGCCCCAATGTACCCTACGAAGAGTTGATCGTCCAACTGAAACTCCTGTCAATCAATCCATCAATCAAATATTTGTAAAGCATGACTTATCACCCGGGGGGTCTCAACGTGCTGAAGGGGGATGCAGTCAGCTGAAGAGCCAGGTCTTCAGGTCCTTTCTGAACTGAGCCAGCGAGGTCTTTGCTTGCGAATCCTTCTTAGATGTCCTGGATTTTTCAGTGGAAAAAGGTGGCGAGGTTGTCGCAGAGGTCTTGGGAAGGGGGGATGTCTGTGGTGCCCATGCCGGGTTTTGCGAATTCTTTGACTATGGTGAAGAGTTCCTTGCTGGTGTGCGTACTGGCATTGATGCAGTCCTGAATGGCTGAGTTTCTGGCTGATCTGATAAGCCGGTGGTGCGATGTGACGGCGTCTTTGAAGGCTTTGTGGTCCGTCTTGCTCGTCCTGCTTCTCCACTTTCTCTCGAGTCATCTGCAGGTGCTCTTGGATTCTTGGAGGTCGGGGGAGAACTAGCTGTGTCTCCTGTGGAGTTGATTGCCGGTGGGTCTCCATGGGGGGGGGCTAGAGTTTTGGCGGAGTCAGCGATCTATTGGTGGAGGTTGTGGGCTGAGGTGTTGCTGTCCGTGGTGTCTGGTGGTGGGGAATGCTAGAGAGCGTGGGTGAGTTGGGCTTCGGTAACCTTGGTCCAGTTTTTGCGTGGGGCGGTGTGGTGCCATTTGGTGGTCTTGGTGAAGGAGAAGTGGATGCAGCGGTGGTCAGTCCAGTGGAGTTAGATGTGTGAGAAGGAGATGTGGTTTCTGATGGAGAAGACAGGGTCAAGGGTGTGTCCTGCTGAGTGTGTGAAGCGGGTGACCAGTTGTTTGAGCCCAATGCTGGTGAGATTCTCCATGAGGGTTAATGTATTCGGGTCACTGATGTTGTGGAGGTGAAAATTACGGACACCAAGAAGGATATAGTCCAGAGGAGAAGGCATGGGGAGCGATGAGGTCAGTCAGTGCTTTGCTGAAGGGGGGCATGGTCTGGGGGGTTTGTAGATGAGGGTGGCCTGAAGGGAGTTGTTCGGATTTGTCTGAATCTGAAAGTGCAGGTGTTCAGAGCCTAGGGTTTGGACATTGATGTTGGTTGTAAGGCGGAGTGAGTTTTTGTGGACGATGGTGATGCCTCCTCCTGGTCAGTTGGAGCGGTCTTTATGTATGATCTTATATCCATTGGGGATGGCAGTGGGGATGCCCGGCGCTGAGGTGGTGGTAATCCATATGTCCGTGAAGAAGGTGACATCGGGGCAATGGAGTCGAGTAGATCCCATACTTTTATTGCGTGTTTGACGAGGGACTGAGTGTTGAGTAGTATGCATTAGAGGTGTCTGGGTGGTCTAGCGGTGGGGAGGTTTGGTGTGCGAAGGCAGGTGAAGGTGCAGTTGCGGCCAGAGAATGGACCGTGAGTGTCCTTCGGTGAGACATGTTGGCATGCGGGGATCCCGCGGTGTTGAGGGCATGCAGAATGCAGGCGTCATATAGATGGATGGTGCGTGAACCAGGGTCTCTGGCGCTGGGGGTGGACGGACACAGACAGGCTTGCTTTTGGCACGCTCACTGCGTGTAGCCGCAGAGTGGCTGCCATTAAGAAGGGGAGGGAGGATTTGCTCAGCTGAGAGGAGGGAGGCAAGAGGGGGGGAAATATAGTGCTAGGAGAAGGGCGGGGCCAACGGGGCAGCAGGGGCCGGGGGAAAAGTTGGAGAAAGGGCAGGAAAAAAACAAGAGAAGGAGGCAAAAAGAGGGAGAAAAGTGAAAAGCAAAAGACAGAAAAAAGGAGCAGAAAGGAAGCAAAAGAGAAGACAGAAAGGCCACCCCTGGCCACCAGGGATGAGGTGCAGGCAGGGGCCTGCGGGTGAAGGAGGGCCACAAACGCAGAGAGCCTTTCTTGGGCACCAGCAAATAGTAGGAATATCAACCATGAACTACTTCCGATGCCAAGACCCTCTCTACAGCTTCCTTGGCCAAGAGAGCAGACACTTCCTGGTGGACTAAGAAAAGGTGATGCTCTGTCAACCGGGCATAAGTGGGTGGCACAGGTGAAGGGGTAGCCATAAAGGGGATGGAGTAGCCCGTTAGTACAATTTGGAGAACCCAATGTTCTGATGTTATTGACCTCCAGTGGAGCAGGAGATGGCATATCCTGCCCCCCACTGGATGCCAGTGATGGTTGAAGGGCAAACTAAAGTGGCTTGAAGACTGTGGCTTCCACAGGGGTAGTGGGCTCACCTGACCTCTGGCTACCTTTCCCAAGTGGTCTGTGGGAACCGTGTCGTCAGCCACAAAAAGGTGCAGAAGCTTGCTGGTCGTGGTGGAAGGGAGGGTACTGATGTGGTTGGAAACCCCTTCTATGTCCACAAAAGGAGCAAAACACAGACTAGGGCTTAAAGGGGCCATAGATAGGAGCAGGGACCTGGCTGTAGCCCTGGAGTCCATAAGGCACTCTAGTGCTGGGACCACCTTCTCTCTACGAAAAGGCGGAAGGTATCAAAGTGCATGTCCATAAGTGATGCTTGGGCAGCCCTGGAAAAAACAGTAGTCCTCAGCCAGGTGTGGTGCCAAAGGGCTACCAAAAATAAATTGCTCTGCCAAGCGAGCCGGTTGTGTCCAGACGACAATGAATGGCAAACTTTGCAGCATATCTACCGTCAGCAATAGCCTGAAAAGGTATGGTTCAAGCCTCCTCCGAGACCATAGGCAACACTTGTGTGACTGAGTTCCTGATCATTGGGAGTAATGGCCCAAGAGGCACACCATGTTCACTGACCACAGTGCTAAGATAGCAGAAGAGAAAGTTCTCATTCCAAAGGTGTCCAGCCTCTTGGATTCCCTATCCGGTGGAGTGGAAGGGAACGCGCCAGGGTTGTTTATGGAAGTGGAGGCCTGGACCACCAAGCTTTCCGGGTGTGGGATGCTGAGTGAGGAAACTGGGGTCCCGTGGAGCGGGATATGGTGGCAGGCAATTGTTCTGTGCACAGGAGCCCCTATGCAGGGCGTGGACCCCACCCCTAGGAGGACATCAATGAGGGCTTCATTAACAAAAAGCAATGGTTCACAGGGCCAGTCACAGCTGAAGCACTTCTGTCAAGTGAGTCCCACTGAGGGCAACTGGAGGTCAAAGACCTCAGCTGCCTTATGCTCTACCACAGCAAAAGAGACCCCCCCCCCTCCTCCGTAGCCACAGTAGGACAGGAGACCAGGCCATCGTCAGGTGAGGTGTTTAACCAACTGGCATCCACCATACCAGATGTCCTCAGTATCATAATAACGGCTGGTTATATTCACCAGGGTTGCCATATCCCTTCCATTTGTCCCCTGTTCCAAGCCTGTCAAAGACAAAATGCCCTAGCTTCAACCTAGAAGGCATGGCTCTGGATGGCACTGGAACATGCAATTTGTGACACCGGTCCTTCTCTGTGTCAGAATCGAGGACAACGGGGATGGCGTTGTTGATGGGTGACGGTGCTGCGGGCAACGGTACAGGAGTGGGTGCTGGAGAGGGTCTTGGTCTCGCTAGCAGCACTGCTTCAGATCCAGCACCAGATCCAAGGGGCCCGACTGGCACCAAGGCCCTACCCTCTGTCAGGAATCCAGTAGAAGTCCCTTCCAAACACTTGGGGACGAAGGCCCTTCAAAGGGGTCAGGCTGCCCAAAAATGAGGTGCATGACCTAGTAGAATTCTCTAAGTTGGGCAGGTGTCACTCTGGCTCTGAGAATATCAAGTAAGCGCAGAGCTGACTCCGGGTGTGGCTCCGCAGGAGGTGCAGCACCTCCAATACCGACAATCCCTCATCTCATCAGAAGATTTAGAATGAAGCAGAGAAGTCAAAGGCCTCTTCTGCTTCTTAGATCTTTTTTTGTTACTTACCCGATGACGACTTCAACAAGGATGTCTTTGTGAGCAGTCCTGGGGTCTTACACACATCCAGGATCTAGATCATCATGGGTTATCTGACGGTGGGCAGCAGGGAGCGTGTCCTCAGCCCCATCAATTGCATGGTGTGGCATTCCTCATAGGCCTTCGAGTCATGGTCCTTTCCAAGGCACTATAGAAAGACCAAATGGAGGTCTGTCACCGACATCTGCCTGTGACAGGCACCACGTGGGTTGAAACAGACGTTTTCTTGGGGGACATCCTCTCACACCAGGAGAAAATAATTTATCAAAAAAGTGGTTGACCAAAATTTAAAAAAAGCCAGTCAAAAAATGACTGAGAGGTAGCTCTTCAAGGACCTGTGCTATCTGGCGTGGAAAGGAAAGAACTGACATCACTGAGCCGAGGTGGTGCCTATGTAGGTACCACATACATCACTTCCAATGTGGACAACACAGAGCTAAATGATGCCACCTACTGGTGTGCAGGGGTACTGCTTGAATATTTCTGGAGCCAGTCTGATGCTTGGGTAAAATCCTAAGGTAAGGAATCTGCAGCTAGAAGTATATATATGTCAGATAGTTGTTTTCACTAAATGAAAGGCAGGTCTTATTCTGTTACCTTTGCTGCCCTCCAAACCACCACTGCAAATGAGACATTTTCGTCCATTGGTGGCCAATATGTTTAGTGAAGCTCTGTCTCAGGGAAGGTATCACATCCACATTGTATAAATCAAGGTATGAAGCATAATCAGTATAATAAAGTGGGAGCAAGCCACCCCCTTCACCATCGTCATCATCAATATCCCGATGTCTACACTGCTCTGGCAAAGCAAAGAATCAGAGTCAGAACCAAAAAGATAATGGAGTTTCTCTAGATATATGTGACATGCTAGAGGTTAGAATCAGGCTGCATAGCAACTGTTTGCGCTTTTGTCAGTTCAACAGCAACATAGATCGACCTCCAATCAGTGTTGGATCAGGATGAGACATGGGTGTCAACACCATCAGACACCGGTGGCCTCGGCATTAGAGAGGTGGAAACCAGCATGGATCTCTGGATCCTAGTGGAAGTCCATACCTGAGTCGGTACAGTTGTGGAAACGGGTCGGTCCTAAGGGAACATACAGAGCCAGAGAGAGAACCACTTGCAGCAATCTAACTGGACACCACTGGGATTTAACGGGGCCCAAAGACATTTAAGAGGGAGCAAGGAGCCTCATTGTGCTTGTGGACTCTCCTCTCTCTATTCTGCTCAATCACTGGTTGACACAAATGCCTTCGCAACTCTCCTTTTAAAAATTAGGAGCCCAACAATCAAACTTTGCTCTCATGGTACTGGTATAATTATCCAAAAGAAAAAACATAGAGAAGAAAGTGCTGTCAACAGGGACTGAAATCTGCAGGGACTGAATTGTTCACCTTCACATTCCTAGTCATAAATTTAAGCCTCTGTGCCATTTGGTAACCAACCCACTCCACGCCCTCAATGAGACAGTGAAACTATTCACTTTTCATGTGTTTGAGAGATCCAGCAACAACTCAAGAAGGAACAGGACTACAAGCAGACACATAACAATGGATTCAGTGGGACTTGAGTCCTTAACATTGAAGGAAATAGTCTAAGACCTTACCACTCAGCCAGTGATACTTCACCTACAAATCATTGGCATCAGTTGAATTGAAGGCTCAAGACATCTCCCAGAATGCATCGCAGATACACAAGTGTATGCAATGACAAGGGGTGAGGTGGTGCCACTACGAGACTCTGCTTTGCAAGTCTTTATATATAAAAGATTAACTTTTTATCTACTTTTGTAAAAGAACCAGTTGTAGCTGGGTATGAAAATAAATGTAAATCCTTTCTCCAGAAAAAAGTGAAATGAAACCACGTGAGGTAAAAAATAAACAGAAACCCTGCAGCACTCCTATTTAAGCAAGGCTTTCAGAAAAGGAAAGTTCCAGCACAAAGGTAAAAAACCCTTCACGGAGTTTGTTCACAGATCTCAGAACATGTCTGAAGAAAGGTTTTTATTTGATTTAGGGCCTGAGTTATAGTTTGACAGACGGGTTATTCCAATCACAAACGTGACTGAGTTATCTCATCTGCCAAACTCTAAATCAGGCCTTAAGTCATGGTTTTAACGCTCTTTTAAAGCAAGGACTGGAATGTAATTTAATAAAGTTGTGTCCCCTCTTTAAAGAGAAAAGGCATGAAATAAATATACAAATGCCTTATTGCCGGCTATCAGCAGCGGCTGCCAACTTTTGAAAGTGGAGGGGAAGGTTTAGCATGGAAAAGTTAAATCATATGGTAAAGGACGGACCGACTTAAATCTGTATTGCAGAGGTGATCGGGGCACATTCTATTTACATAGAATGTGCATCGATAACCTCTGGAATAAAAAATTATTTTGCAGCATAATGGGAGTATTGGAATTAAATAAACATAAAAAATAAATTCTATGTCAGGACCGGAGGCTTCGATTATGCTTCTCAATCTTTACTACTCATAAACAGCAGCCAATGAAAAAACAGTAAAAACAGTAAACACGCTATAAACACTGAGGCTTTGGACCACACCTCTATCGTAACCCACCAATGGTAGTCCTGTAGAGCCTACAAAATGGACAGGCACCGTCTTGACTTCCTCTTTTTTTGCTGCTCCGCAGTCAAGATAAGTGCCTCTCTATTTATTTTGTTAACACTATTACAGAATAGTTATTACTATAGCACTGTATATATTTGCACTTGACTTATAGGTTATCCATATTCGGTGACTCGCCGCATTTAGGCCCTCATTACGATCTTAGCGGTTTGGCCCGCCATGCCGGCATTGGCGGCTGAAGCCGCCAGCCAGCATGGCGAGCCAAACGGCCATATAATGGACATGGTGACGGCCGCCAGCGGCAGCCATCACCCACCGCCAGGCTCCCGTCGTCAGGCAGCCTGGGGGCGGGTTGAAACACCATCCGCCAGGGTAGCTGTGCTACCCTGCAGATAATGTTTCATTTCCCGACAGCCTTTTCCTGGTGGGATATCCTACCAGGAAAAGGCTGGCGGAGGGGGTGCCCTTGCACTGACCATGCAATTTGCATGGGCAGTGCAGGGGCCCGGTGCAGAGCCCCGTCGCGCAGGCCACTGCCCGATTTTTGAGCAGTGATCTGCACGACGGGTGCAACTGCACCTGCCGCACAGAGGCATTGGCGGCGGTTCCATGTGGTGCTGCCGTCAATGTCCCGGCCGAGCCTTTCTGTGAGCCGGCTGGCAGAAACAAGGTTTGGCCCAAGCGATCATTCCCGAACACACTTACGCAGCAGCTGCTGCTCCCAAGCCATCTACTTCTCTTCCCCCCTTCTCTCTCCAATTCAGATTTCAAATCTTCTTCCTCTTCCAAAGAATCCTGGAAAGCCTGTAAACGCCCTAAGAAACGCAAACGCTCCTCTTCCCCCTCCATTCCGTCCCCTTTCACGTTTGAACCTTCTGAAATTGTGCACCCCAGGTCCTCTGATTGGTCCCCAGCCCGGCAGTTGCTGAGTACTTGCAAGCCCATCTCAGAAAGGGCTTTGGAAGAGAAGTGAGATCCAGATTGAAATCTGAGTGCCCTCGTCCTGATCTTCTGCATAAAACTGCTGTCACCCCTGAGATTGATGCCACCATGGTGTCTTTCCTAAAGCAATAGAATAAAGGTCCTAAGAAAGGCATAGATAGAACCCTTCAGGCATGTCAAGACAAGCTTCTGGATGTGTCAGGTCCTTTAGCAAAAATTTGGGAATTAGCTCTTCAAGCTAAGGAATCAGGGGCCGCCATTCACCCAGATGTGCTGGCCGGATTGACCCAAAGAGCCATTTATTTATTGGGCAATGCAAACTGTGCCCTAGCCTCTGAACGTCGCAAATCTGTTTTGTTACGCATTGACTCACATCTCGTGGATCTAGCATCTGCTGAAGCAGACCCTCTTGCTGAGGGGCAACTGTTCGGGATTGCGAAGTTCGTGAATACTTTCACCTCAGTAGTTAAATTGCAAACTTCCCTTAAACGTTTGTTCAACCCCCTTTTTGGAAGGGCCGGTCGTATTCGAGGACAAGAGGACCTGTCCCCAGACGCAGAGGTTTTACTCAAGACCCAGCTCAAGCAGGCTTGTACCCTACCAGAACAAGAAGTGCACGTGGCCGTGGGTTCCGTGGCTTCAACTGAGGTTATAAAGCCATTGGCTACACCCCCGCAGTTAACAAACTTTCCTGTTAAATACATTTCAAGGTTATTCCGTAGAGCTAACTGCTATTCCCTTTCAACCAAAAATCCCTCCTCCTCTCCTTTTTCCCCCAACAAGACAAGTCTTTTATTGACTCCAAAATTCAAGAACTATTCACAAAGCAAGCTATCGCCCTCACTTCACACCATCCGAAAAGTTTGTGCAGCAATGTTATTCTAGTACAAAAGAAAGGAGGCGGCCAGAGATTGGTTTCAACCTCATGGACTTCAATCTTTTTGGGCTTTACGGCTATTTCAAGATGGAAGGTATCCACCTTCTGAGAGATCTCCTGCAGAAGAGGGATTGGATGGTTCGTCTAGATCTCAAGGACGCTTATATAGCAGTTCCCATTTCTCCCTCCCACAGAAGATTTCTTCAATTCTGCTGGATGGAAAAATGGTACGAGTACTTGTTGCTCCCGTTTGGCCTGTCATCAGCCCTGTGGGTATTCACCAAACTTCTAAAACCCGTGGTGGAACACCTTCATGGGACCGGAATTCACTTGATCATTTACCTAGACGATATGATTCTATTAGCTCAAGGTCAAGCTCTCCTGCTACCGCGCCTGTCATGGACAACCTCCTTGTTGCAAAACCTGGGGTTTATGATCACCCTCAAAAAATCTTCTTTGATCCCCTCTCAACATCTTGAGTTTCTGGGGTTTCAAGTGGATTCCAACAAGGCTCAACTTCCTCTCCCAATGCAGAAAATGAAGTCAAGAGAGAGTTGAGAGTGACGTTGTCGAAACAGATGGCTTCGTTGAGGGCCCTGGCCCGGATTGTGAGGTTACTCGCTTCCTCGATACAAGTGGTCTTTCCAGGTCCCTTGCATTACAGAGCCGTTCAGAGACTAAAGATCCAATATATGCAACAGGGCCTATTGTACGATCATCTGATTCCTTTATCAGTCGGAGCCTAGGAAGAAATCCACTGGTGGCTTTCTCACATGGAGGCCTGGAATGGCAGAGCCATCTTTGGAGCCTCTCCGAAGGTAGTGATAGAATCCGATGCCAGCCATTGGGGTCAGGGAGCGAGATACGGACGCTTTTCCACAGGAGGTCGGTGGTCTTCCTAGGAGTTAGATCTCCACATAAAATGCCTGGAACTTCTAGCGGGTTCCTTCGCTATCAGGTCTCTCTCACCAGTCAGAAGCAACTGTTGCATCCTCTTGAGGAAGGACAATGTATCAGCGCTCCGGTACATCAACCGGTTGGGAGGGACCAGATCACTCCTATTGGCAAACATTACTAGGCAATTCTGGCACTTTTACCTGCCACAGAGGATCATGGTTGTAGCAGAATTCCTTCTGGGGAAAGACAATCTGGTAGCAGACTGGAACTCTCGTTTTCTGAGGGACTCCAGCAATTGGAAACTTCATCTATCGATCTTCCAGAAGATCATGTCCTTGTTAGGTCCTTGTCACACTGATCTGTTTGCATCTCGCCTCAACTTTCAACTACCAACATGTTTCAGTTGGAGATTGGATCCATTAGCCCTGGCAATGGATGCTTTCCTGCAGATCTGGGCAGGTCAGATGAATTACGCTTTTCCTCCTTTTGCCATGATTCCGAGGCTGACGGCACAAAGGATACGCCAATCTGCATCATTGATTCTTATCACTCCTGTGTGGAAGAGTCAACTGTGGTTTCCATCCGTTCTGGAGTTGTCCATTGCTCCTCCTCTCCTTCCCCCAGTCTTTCCCTGTCTCCTTCAGGACCCAGTAGGATCCCCTCATCCCCTCCTGTTATCGGATCAATTGACCCTTATGGCTTGGAAGATATTGGGAGACATTGCCAAGTGCAAGGCATTTCATCTGCAGCTGCCACTTTTATACAACAAGCTTGGGCTCCATCTACCCACAAGAGATATTCTTTGGCATGGAGGAAATGGGTGGGTTGGTGCCTTCGAGGGGAGGTGGATCCCGTAAGATCCAAACTCAAAGATATTCTAAATTCTTTGTCTGAGTGTGCTGAATCTGGTTTATGTTACAGGTCACTAAATAATTTCAGGTCAACTATCTCTGCAGGACATGACTTGATTGATGGTAAACCAATTGGACAACATCTGTTGGTATGTTAACTGCTTAAAGGCATCAGGGTGACCAATTCTCCTAAACCACGCTATTTGCAAATGTGGGATGTGAATGTAGTATTATCCTTTTTGAATTCCTGGCCGGACAATTTGTTATCTATGAAACAACTGTCAGCGAAATTGACTGTTTTATGTCTAATTTCATGTTGCAGAGTCTCGGATGTGAGAGCATTACATCTAGCAGGTAGGTTGTTTTCTCCTACAGGAGTTTCTTTTCTCATTTCCAGAAGGTGCAAATGTATGTCTACATCTGTTGATTATTCTGCTTTTCCACACAATGATAAGCTTTGTTTTGTCAAATGTTTGAAAGCGTTTGAGGAACGTACCCCCGTCATAGGAATGACCCTTTCGGTCCTCTCCTGATTGCGATTCAGAAACCTTTTCATCCTGTATCAGCTGCTGCTTTAGCCCATTGGGGCCGTTGGGTGATGTCTGAAGTGGGTATTGATATATCTCTATATGGTGCACATTCTAGCAGAGGAACCATGGCTTCAAAAGCTTTTTCTTTGGGTTATAGGTTGGAAGATATTCTTTGTGCAGCTGACTGGCCAAATGATTCCATGTTTACTCAGCTTTGAACCAGCATAATTGGAGACGCCAGTCCTGACACAGAATACAAAATTTTCTAGCTTTACAACAGCAATTTTAGATTCTATTAAGGACACGGAGGCGAAGATTATCCCACCTGTGGCTATGGTTAATCTGTCAGATTATTGGGTGCTTGTTCGCATGGAACTGTTTATATGTATTTCGCCCTCCCTTGATTTAGTCTGTTAAGGCTGAATTGGGATTCATATTTTCTTTTATTTTAGGTTCGGATTCTAAGCAGACGTGAGCTTCATGGACTTGCTGCTCTGCTGTGGAAGGAACGGATTATAAACAGACGTGAAGCTTTCTGAGACTATTGTTGAACGGGCTGGAAACCAGAGTTTGATTGGTTTGCTAGGTTTCAACTGGTTAAGAGAGTTTTTTTATGGACTGCCTTACAAAGAAAAAGAAAGTCAAGATGGTGACTGTCTATTTTGTAGGCTCTACGGGACTATCATTGGTGGGTTACAATAGAGGCGTGGTCCAAAGCCTCAGGATTTATAGTGTGTTTACTGTTTTTACTGTTTTTTCATTGGCTGCTGTTTATGAGTAGTAAAGATTGAGAAGCATAATCCTCGCCTCTGTGTCCTTAACAGAATCTAAAATTATTGTCGCAAAGTTAGAAAATTTTGTATTCTTACCTTGATTTGGCTTGAGGAGCTGATCCTCCCGCTTAGCGTTGATAGTCAAAGATGGGCATGCTGGGTAATAGCATCCCAGCCAATCCATTCACTGCTGTCATGCTGTTTTTACTACTAAACAGCATAACAACAGTGCCAGGATTGCTGGGTCAGGGAAACTCAACGCTCCGTCTGAGCTGCGTAGAAGCTCTTTCAGCTGCCAGCTAGCATTGATTATAGAAGCTTTACTTGTGCATGTCAGGCTGATCACTGTCAAAACACCGGCCAATCTGACATGGCACTTCATTATTACAGCCTCCTTCAGTCCTCGCCAGATTGCTCCGTGACCCCACCCCTACGGTACAAGAACAAAATGCACGAAGATATGGAGTCTGTTTGGGGTATAGTGGCTCGCATAGGGGGTCAACTTCTCCCTGCTCCTATGGATGAGCCTCCCCTTCCGTCTACAGTGAAGCCACAGCTTCTTGTGCGGTTATAACAGGCGCCCATTCCTGTTATGACAAAGCTTTTGCCTTTACAACACACAAAGAAAAAAATAATTAAATACATACATTAAGAAAAACACACCTGTTATGATGAGGTCATCAATCTCCAGGAGTCAAAGAACAAGGTAGTGGAACGTTACGTTCAGGGAGGGAGTTATAAAGAGGTAAGAGAGGGGCAAAATGTTAGGCTTCTTTCTAACTATAGCTATTGGGTAACCTGACTCAGAGAGGAGGGAAGCCTCACAAAAGTCTGTGATGAGGAAGATGGAACAGGAGGTAACTGCAGATTTCTTTCACAATGTGAACAATAAGAGCCCTCAAAATCAAACGGAACTGTAGACCAAGAAGGAGAAACCACAAATGAAATTGTCTCACCGGTGCTATAATGTGACAGAAATAACAGTGTCAATCAATGACAAGATTCAAGGATGATAGCCCGTGTGGCAAAAAACTGTAACATCTTCACAGTCAAGTGCAAAATATTATTTTGTGCGAATGAAGGTAATAGCAGAAATCCCACCCAAACAGTTTAATGGAAGACCAGTAACACGGAAGATATTGTTCAGCGGAGTGATCCATACATTCTGCCTGACATTCAATTCTGAAAAGTAGAAATCTGTATTTAACCGGGCATGACAGGTTTAACGGACAGGGCCCGGCCTGGCAGATAGGAATGAACTGGCCCAAGAGTGATTTGTGCATGGCTGGTGTCTATCTAAAAGGACATAGTCGGAGGAAAACATGATGGCCTAGAATGTGGCCTGACTGATTACAAGTAGCTGCGAATAATTCAAGCATTCCAATTATCACTTGTTTTTTTTTAGCTTTTCCAAAAAGTACAGTGAAACTGATATCTACAATAAGGAAACTCATTTAATTGTATTACAATTTGCAAGAGGGCTCTCTAACTGAATTGGAATATCTCAGAACATGGTGGTATCACTATAAACCTAGAATGGAATAAAAAAGATACAAGCTGGAGATTAAATGCAGAATTACTAAATAGTACAAACGATATTAACTCAATTAATTAAATTTTATGGCAAGAACGGAGGCTCCTATTATGCTTCTCTTACTTGCTTTAATTTCAATAGCAGCAGTCAAGAACTACAACTCCCAACAGGCTTGGAACCCCAAAGCCAATGGGAGCAAAAAACGAAATAACAAATAAACCAATCACAATCCTGAAAGGCAACATATGTCACACTTGACTGCGACCAGCCCTCTTTCTTGCTGCTCGCAGTCAAGATAAGTCACGTTATATTCTCTCTTTTACATGTTTGCTCTTATGTTTGTTTATACGTAAGATTTGATAATATTTTGACAGCTATAGTGTTATGCGCGTTTATTAATTGTATTTTAAGCTTTCCGCTTATTGTGCGCGCCGCGCAAGGCATATTTTTCCGGTCTTCGCACCGGTTCGGCACAGCACGCTCGAGCGCGTCGGAGGCAGTTCTTCTGCCTCCAACGTTCTATCGGACGCGCCCTTCATTCGAAGAGCGTCCGCTCCTCAGCGCGTTGATATTTTCCCTTCGCTTACCTCTCGGAGTGAATTTCCTTTGAATTTCCTTACTTCGAGGTCCCGGCTGGTTCCTTTCGGCACCGGTCCTCGCGTCTTCAACGAGGATATTCCCGGCTGGTTTTTCCTTTCGGCTCTCATTTGGCCACGCCTTTGGGGCGTGTCTTTTCTCTCTCTTTCGGCTGGGATAAGTTTTAACCCTTGCTTTCCCAGTTTACACAGATATGGAAGGGCAATCTCCTTTTGCAGATTTTACCACCAGTAAAGATGTGGGAGCCTTTATTAACGAGGCTGTGTCTAAGGCTGTTTCAGCCTCCATGACTAAAATGTCGAAGAACTTGGAAAGTTCAATGCAGAATATGGTTTTCCAATCCTTTTTGGCCCAGTCTGCAGGGGATAGCAGACAAAGAAAAAATAAGGATGTGGCAAAACAAAATGATGGCGCTTTGGTTGGTGAAGTCTCTTCACCCCTGACTGAGGATGATATGCCTCCCAGGCCTCCTTTGAAGGAGGGGAATATTGTTAACGCTTCTGGAAAGCGTAAATTTAAAGTAAAAAATACAGTTACAGCGCCAAAACAAGTGGTAATCACTCATATTTCTGATACCGATGAGGACATCGGGGATATTGATGAGGATGATGAGGATTCTGACGCATGGGGCTCGCTCTCACAGGCTTCCCCCCATAAAAAGCCTAAACTTGAGTCTTCTACCCCCTATTCTGCTAAACTCATTCTTGACTCTGATGGTACTCCCATGTTCGATCCCTCTTACCTCCACCATCCTAACTCTACCGAGTGGTCCCCTGCGCGGCACGTGGGACAATACATTGCGTCCAGGTTACGGCTTCCCCTGGATAAGCAGACGAGAGCCAAGTTAAGATCTGAATGCCCCAGACCATCTCTCTCCTCAAATATCACTACCACTCCAGTGATTGACGAATCACTTTTAACGTTCTTTTCAAAATTTGGCAAGGATCCCCGTAAAGGGGTGGATAAAGCCTGGTCCAACTGCCAGGATAAACTTTTGGATTTGGTGGGGCCACTGGCCCGTATTTCGGATCTGGCAGAATCAGCTAAATCAGATAATGCGGATATTGACCCTTCAGAGCTTTCCCTTTGGACGCAAAGAGCTTTCTGTTTGTTGGGTAACGCGAATGCAGCCATCACGCATGAAAGAAGAAAAGGGCTACTTCTTAAGTTAGATCCCAAACTCTCTAACTTGGCGTCCATGGACCCTGGAGCCAAAGCGGATGGTTGTCTCTTCGGAAAATCTTTTATCAAAGATTTAGGAAAGTTCGTGGCAACCTTTTCCTCTATTGATAAAGCCCAGCAAAACATCAAAAAAGTTTTCAATCAACGGGTTTTCACCAGGGCCGGTACAGGCAGGAGCCGCTCTACCGGCCGTTCCTCTCATCCGCAAGGATGCAGAGGCTCCTCAGTTGCGTACTCCAATTACGGATACCAATCATACAAGCCCCAGTTTTACCCTCAGAGGGGCCGAGGTTACAGAGGCCGTGGACAACGAGGATTCAGGTCCACCAAACACCAAGGTAAGCCTTTCCTCTGGTCCTCCTCCAGTTGGAGGCAGACTCAGTTTTTTCCTTCAAAAGTGGCATTCTTTAACTTCCGACCCTTGGGTTTTGAATACTATTCAGGGATACCAAATATAATTCTACGCGCAACCTCTCCAAGTTTATTTCCCTCCCCCGCCAGTTTTTTCGGCGGAAATGTCTCTTCTGATTTCAGAAGAAGTAAAGTCGCTCCTTTCCAAAAACGCCGTTCAAATCTCAACTCCAGATCCTTCAGGTTTCCTCAGTTCGTTATTCTTAGTCCAAAAGAAAAACAAAAAATTCAGACCAGTCATAAATCTCAAGTATTTCAACCAGTTTGTGGTATACCGACATTTCAAAATGGAGACAATTCTTCACTTAAGGGATATTCTTCTCCCGTCCGACTTCATGGTTCGGTTAGATCTGCAAGATGCATACCTCTCGGTTCCTATTCATGTAGATCACCGCAAATACCTTCAGTTTCAGTGGCTCGGTTTGACATACCAGTTTTCTTCCCTGCCATTCGGTCTCTCGTCAGCACCCTGGTGCTTCACAAAGCTGATGAAACCGGTGACGACTCATCTCAGAGCTTTGGGCATCAGACTACTCATTTATCTTGACGATATTCTTATTCTTCATCAGAACCGCAACACGCTTCTTTCTCACCTAGAGACAACTTGTTCTCTGTTATCCCAACTAGGTTTTCTAGTAAATGTAGAGAAGTCATGTATGATCCCTCCCAAAGAATTCAATTTTTGGGTTTCGAAATAGATTCTTCTTCCTCTACCCTCCATCTTCCCCTTCAAAAAGTAAATGCCATCAAGTCAGAGATTCGGAGAACTCTTCGGAAATCCCAGATTTCTCTCAGATCTCTAGCCAGGATAGTAGGCCTCTTATCCTCCTCAATTCAGGCCATATTTCCCGGCCCTTTACATTATCGGGCCCTCCAAAGACTAAAAATCCGTCATCTCAGAAAAGGCCTAGCTTATTCGGACATGGTCTTTATGGATCAGGAATACCGCCTCGAACTCCAATGGTGGACAGACCATTTAGATGCCTGGAATGGCAGAACTATCTTTCCATCAGCCCCAGATCTTGTGTTAGAATCCGATGCAAGCCTGACGGGCTGGGGCGCCCGCTGTGGACCAATCTCGACTGGCGGTACATGGTCATTACGGGAGTCCAGATTGCACATCAATTATTTAGAGATGCTTGCAGGTTCCTTTGCAATAAAAAGTCTGGCAAAAGGCAGGGTCCAGTGTACCATCCTCCTCCGTATGGACAATGTTTCGGCTGTCCGATACATAAACCATCTGGGAGGAACCAGATCGAAGCCGTTGGCGGATTTGGCAAAAAGCCTGTGGGAATATTGTCTAAACAACCAGATTTCGCTCAGGGCGGAATATCTTCCCGGTTCCCTCAACCAGACAGCAGATTGGCATTCCCGCTTCCTCAGGGATTACAGCGATTGGAAGCTTCATCCCTCAATTTTTCAATCCATCCTCCACAAGTGGGGTCCCTTCCAGATAGACCTGTTTGCCTCCCGCCTAAACGCCCAACTTCCTCTTTTCTTCAGTTGGCGCCCGGATCCTTCGGCGTTGGCTTCAGATGCATTTCTTCAGGATTGGTCCCATTCGACCAATTTCGCCTTTCCTCCTTTCATTATGATTACCAGAGTCCTGGCCCAAGTCAGGCGCCAAAGAGCGACGCTGGTCCTTGTGGTCCCCTTTTGGCAATCCCAGATTTGGTTTCCCCCTCTTCTGGAATTGGCAATAGATTGTCCCTCTCTACTTCCCTCTTTTCCTTCCCTTCTACTGGATCCCTTAGGGAATCCTCATCCCTTGGTGCTCAACAATACGCTCACTCTATCGGTTTGGAAGGTATCAGGCATTCCTCATCTACCATTCCAATTTCGGAAGAAGCTTCTGACCTCATCAACAAGGCATGGGCCCCCGGTACCAGGAAAGCATATTCTTCCGCATGGTCCCTTTGGTCTAGCTGGTGTCTGGGAAGGGACCTCAATCCCTTTTCAGCAGATATAAATTATGTAATTAATTTCCTGGCGGCCCAGGCTGGCGCAGGTAAGTCCTATAGAACAATTAATCTATATAGGTCTGCTATTTCCATGCGTCACGAATACGTCAACAATAAACCGGTAGGGGAACACCCCCTACTCTGTCGCCTGTTGAAGGGAGTAAGATTTTCTGTTCCTCCATTACCTAAATATTCCAAGTTATGGGATGTCAATTTGGTGTTGAATTTGTTCCTTTCTTGGCAGGACAATGCTGATTTGTCGTTAAAAATGCTTTCAGCGAAACTAACTATGTTGCTTTGCTTGGTCTCTATTAAGCGTTTATCTGACGTCAGGGCACTCGATGTTACTTCTCGGCAGTTTGCCCCCACTGGGGTATTATTTTCCATTAATAAACGCACCAAAACCAATTTACGTACAGTTTTTTATCCATATTTCCCGGACCAACCTAAACTCTGTATGGGACAATGTCTTAAATGTTATGAGGAAAGGACAGCCGATCTTAGAAAGCCCTCAGTTTCCCAACTTTTAATCTCTTTCCAGAAACCTCATAGCCCAGTGTCCGCGGCAACTCTGGCCAGATGGGTTCGTTGGGTTATGTCCCTGGCGGGTATTGATACTTCCTCCTTCGGGGCTCACTAAGTCAGGGGTGCTATGGCTTCTAAGGCCTTTTGGGTTGGATCCAGGTTGGAGGACATTCTGAGATCGGCTGACTGGTCCAATGATAATATATTTAGAACCTTTTATTGTAAACCAGTACATACAGCTACCTCAATAGTGATTAATATGCTTTAAAATAGCATAATAGGAGCCTCCGTTCTTGCCATAAAATGTAGATTTTCCTAGTATATTATGACGGAAAGTCTTAATTTTATTAAAGATACGGAGGCGAGTATTATCCCGCCTCAACAAGGAGATATTTCTGATTTGTCTTGTTTCTTCCCTCCCTTGCAGCTACTTCCACTCCAGCTCAAGCCTCTACTTGATCAACGGAAGGATTTGCTGCATGCCATCACATCGTCAGGAGGTCCAGTTTCTTTCCGAAGCTTTCCTTCTTCTTCTCCCCGGATTCCGGCTTCTTTACGGTTCTGCATTACATTGCTCCAAGACTTTTGTTCTCTGACTTTAGCAATTGCAATAATTTTTGCCATTTTCCCTCTGTTCTCTCGTAACTACTAGCTTTCTCGCATCAAGAAAGAGGGCTGGTCGCAGTCAAGTGTGACATATGTTGCCTTTCAGGATTGTGATTGGTTTATTTGTTATTTCGTTTTTTGCTCCCATTGGCTTTGGGGTTCCAAGCCTGTTGGGAGTTGTAGTTCTTGACTGCTGCTATTGAAATTAAAGCAAGTAAGAGAAGCATAATACTCGCCTCCGTATCTTTAATAAAATTAAGACTTTCCGTCATAATATACTAGGAAAATCTACATTATATCAAAGGACTTCCTAGCCAACTTGAAACATGTCATGTTGTGTAGCTCTGCAGAGCGCACTATCACTCTGGAGGGTATCTTGGTGCCGAGCAGGTGCGAGTCTAGACACGTCTAGGGCCTAGTGAGACTACATGAAAAGCCAGATCTTCAGCTTCTTACTGAATTCAAGAAGAGAGAAGGAGGAGGCTCTTAAATGTAACATGACACCCCACCACACATATTATGAGATGCTTTTAAAGTAACCAGTAAAGTGGTATAAGAAATCCAAAAGTTAGCAAAACAAAGAGCCTCCTCTGCTTAGATAACATAGAAAAAAACAATCAGAACCTAATTTAATACTTGACACTTAAAAAGGAACATTTTAAAAAATAACAGAATCCTCACTAATATAGTGGGTTTATATGTCACGAACCACAAATCAGTGGCACTGTTAATTTAACAGAGTATGTAAGATGCTGGAAAACTATTCAAAATGTACATACTCCAATCACAATCTGCTTTGATCGAAAACAATGTATGTCAATCAAAAACCCAATTAAACCCATCAATCCTCCTCAACAAATGTGCTAAAAATCTCAATAACCTATATTTTCCTTCGCCAAACAATGTTGGATATGTTTTCTACAGAAAACCAGAGCAAATAGCCCCTACTCCCCAGACTTGCCTCTGAGTTGATTATCGACTTTTCTACATATGGATGTTCGGAATCAGTCAATGGACTGGACAGCGCTGGGCGTAAAACTGAGGGACCTACATACTGTTGGGCAACTGCAAACCTTTGAGGAGCTACAGATCACTAATAATTTGCCAGAAAGGCAGTTTCTACTCTATGGAGAGATGATGGCGATGCTGAGAAGGCACTGGAGAGAGGAGAGAACGAACCTAGAACACATAAGGGATTCAACACCATTTGTACCACCACAGACAAATACAAAACATTCACAAGTCTATACAGTGCACTACGAGAGGACAGACTTGTTCCTCTTCATGATCTGAGACACAAATGGGAGATGGATATGGGCACCCCAGAGGCGTGCTGTTGCGTTCTGGATGAGCTGGAGTTTTCTCTGGAGCTTGGCTGTAGTTCCCGTGTAGAGGGCATAGCCGTAGTCCAGTCTGCTGCTGACGAGGGCGTGGGTGACCGTTCTTCTGGTTTCTACGGGAATCCACCTGAAGGTCTTGCAGAGCATACGGAGGGTGTTGAAGCAAGATGACGATATGGCGTTGACTTGCTGGGACATGGAGAGAGAAGAGTCTAGTATGAAGCTGAGATTACGTGCGTGGGTGGTGGATGTCGGGGGTGGTCCCAGGGTGGCCGGCCACCATGAGTCGTTCCATGCAGACTTGTTGGGTCCGAAGATGATGATCTCGGTTTTTCCTGAGTTCAACTTGAGGTGGCTTGCTGTCATCCAATTAGCGATGGCGAGAAGTCCGGTGTGGAGGTTGTTCTTGGCGGTTGAGGGGTTCCTCGTGAGGGAGAGGATGAGTTGGGTGTCGTCGGCATAGGAAATAATGGTGAGACCGTGGGGTCGGACGATGCTGGTGAGCGGAGCCATGTAGATATTGAAGAGGGTGGGTCTGAGTGAGGATCCCTGGGGGCTCCGCATATGGTCTTGGTGGCTTTAGACCGGAATGGGGGAAGGTGAACTCTTTGGGTTCTTTCGGAGAGGAAGAAGGTGAGCCAGTCCAGGGCTTTGTGGTGAATTCCGGCGTTGAAGAGGCGTGTGCGAAGGGTTTGGTGGCATACGGTGTCAATGGCTGTGGAGAGGTCGAGAAGGATGAGGGCAACGGTTTCACCCTTTTCGAGCCTGGTCCTGATGTCGTCGGGGCAGGCGATGAGGGCGGTCTCGGTGCTGTGTTTTTTGCGGAATCCAGACTGGGATATGTCGAGTATGTTGTTGTCCTCCAGGAAGCGGGAAAGTTGGTTGTTGACTATCTCCTCTATGACCTTCGCGGGGAAGGGGACTAGAGAGATAGGTCGGTAATTTGTGAGGTCTTTGGCGTCGGCTTCGGGTTTTTTGAGCAAGGCGTTGACTTTGGCGCATTCCCAGATATTCAGGAAAGTGGCGGTCTCGAAGGAGCTGTTGATGACGGACCGGAGCTGGGGAGCGATGATTTGGCTGGCTTAGTTGAAGACGTGGTGGGGACAGGGTTCTGTTGGAGAGCCTGAGTGGATAGTGCTCATGGTTTTGGTGGTTTCTTCATCATTGGTGGGGGTCCAGGTGCTCAGTACATTGGTGCGGTAGGGTGCGGTGGTGTTGACCGGGTCAGTGGTGGTGGTGGGGGACGGCGTTGCAAAGCTTTCCTGTATGTCTGCGATGTTGCGGTGGAAGTAGCTGGAGAGGGGGTCACAGAGGTCTTATGAGTGGGGAAGGTCGAAGCCGCAGGATTTGGGTTTGGTGAGTTCCTTGATGATGTTGAATAGTTCCTTGCTGTTGTGTGCATTGTTGTCCAGCGGCTCTTTGTAGAAGGATCTTTTGGTGGTCCAGATGAGCTGGTGGTGTTTGCGCATGACTGATTTGAGGGTGGTGTAGTTGCTCATTGATTGTTCTTGGCACCAGGCTTTCTCAGTTTTCCGGCATTCTCGTTTGGAAGCCTGGAGTTCTGCGGTGAATCAAGGAGCTTTCTTGTTGATGCGGGCATTGTTGTTTTTTTGAGTGGTGCGAGGGTGTTTGCGCAGTCGTCGAGCCATCCTTTGAGGTTGAGGGCGGCCTTGTTGGGGTTGTTTGTTTTGGGTGATGTAGAGTCGGCGAGATTGGAGATCAGCTATTCCTTGGAGATACTGTTCCACTTTCGGTAAGGGATCGGATGTTGTTGGTGGTGGGTCGTGGGCTTCAGGAAGGAGAAGTGAACGCAGTGGTGGTCAGTCCAAAGGAGTTCGGTGGTGTGGGTGAAGGTGATCTGGCTGCTGGAGGAGAATATAGGTCCAGCGTGTGTCCAGCTGAGTGGGTGGGCGAGGTGACAAGTTGCTTGAGGGAAGGTTTGCGAAGTTGTCCAGCAGGGCAGTGGAGTTGCAGTCGCTGGCGTTCTCCAGGTGGAAATTTAGGTCGCCGAGGAGCAGGTAGTCCGGGGAGGCAAAAGCATGGGAGCTGATAGTGTGGTGATGGCGTCACAGAATATGGGCCGGGGGCCTGGTAGTCTGTAGACAAGGGTTCCTCCCAAGGTGGTGTTGGCGTTGATGTGCATTTGAAATTGTAGGTGCTCTGCGGCATCCAGGGTGTTGTTGGTTTTGGTGGAAATTCTGATAGAACTTCTGTGTACTATGGCGATTCCTCCTACTGGTTTGTTGATACGGTCTCTTCGGGTGATTTTGTATCCCTCCGGGACGGCTATGGCAATGTCGGGTTCAGATGAGGGGTTCATCCATGTGTCAGTGAGGAAGGTGATGTCGGGTGAGGCTTTCGTGAGTAGGTCCCAGAGCTCGATGGCGTGCTTGTGGACGGAGCGGGTGTTGAGGAGGATGCAGCTGAGATGTTTGGGGTGTCTGGTGTTGTTGTGGTGTTTGTTGCTTTGACTGCAGGAGAAGCGGCATGAGTGACAGGCGAAAGGTCTGTGGGTGTGTCTGTGATCCGCCTGGGCACAGGCAGTGCGTCGTCCGGGGTTAAGAGCGTGGAGCTCTGCGGTGGTGTAGAAGCGTTTAGAGGCGCGGGAGATGCGTGTTCCAGGGGGACGGGCGCGGTCCAGGCGCGGACATGCACAGACGGGCTTGCCTCTGGCGCGCTAGCGGCGCGGCCACGCAGCGGTCGCCATTAAGAAGGGGAGGTGGGAGGGAGGAGTAGCTGGGAGGGTGTGTCGAATGGGGGCTCGAGGGGGGCGGGGCCACAGGGGACACAGCGGCGGGGAAGCCGGAAAGAACCAGAAAACAAAGGAAAAAATGGGCAAAACATGTCTAAACAGCAAACGGAGCAAAACGGAGCAAAACAGGCACAAAAGCAGGAATGCAAAAACACAGGAAAACAAAACTAAACACAATACAATACAAAGCCTACCACTAGACACCAGGGATGAGGCGCAGGCGGGTGCCTGCGGGTGGTGGAGGGCCTCGAACTCGCGGCAGCAGCAAGGGTGGGGTCAGGAGCACAGGGGCAGTCCGGTGGAGCTGCTCGTCGCTCAGAGTGGTTCCCGGCCTTCAGGCAGGTCAGGGGTCTCATTAAAAGTGCAACTTTTTATAATATAGAATGGAAGGCGGCAGCTTATGCTGAAAGAATTCTACTCTTTAGGGAGAATGCAGACTCTTCTATTCTACACACAAAAGGTGATGGGGAGAATGCTTACAATAAGCCTAACCCCTGGCAATTGCTCAGATTAGCATTCCAACCAATCGTTCTTTTGCCTACCATACATCACTATTTTGTACACTTCAGTGCAAGACCCTTAGAGGGATGAGTATGCCTAGATGTGGGTTCTCTGCACACTACGCCACTGGAACAGAGCCCTAATAAGGGTGAAACACATCTTGGGTTGCTTGTGTTCCTGTTTATGGAGGACCTGACCTGGCAATTCGGGCTGGACTGTTCCTAGTTAAGCAGGGTCAAGACTGATTTGCATATGGTTGGGTCCAACCTGAGGTGGCATGGTGTGCTAAATATCAATGGACTAGGACGCAACCTAGGTGGCTGGGATTAGTTCAAGCATCCCACCCATCACTTTTTTAAATGTATTCTATCCTAGCACTAATTATGCCGATCTGCCGCCAAGGGGGGACGAAACCACTAGACACCAGGGATTTTTATTTTTTTTATTTTTTACAGATGGAGAGCGACTCTTTAGGCAAGGGTCGCTACCTTGGGGGGCAATTTTATTTTAGGCCATTTCTGCCCACCTTGGTGGCAGATCGGCCTATTTTTCTTAGGCCAGTCTGCCCTCAAGGGGGCAGAAACCACTAGACACTAGAGATTTTTCATCGTGCGCCAGTTTCACGCAAGGGGAGCGACCTTCTAGGCAAGGGTAGGTCCCCTGGGGGGCAACTTTATTTTAGGCCATTTCTTCCCACCTTGTGGGCACACTGGCCTATTTTAATTAAGCTGATCTTGAAACCACTAGACACCAGTTTTTTTTTTTTTTTTACAGATGGGGAGCGAGCCCTTAGGCAAGGGTCACTCTCTTGCAATTTTATTTTAGGACATTTCTGCCCACCTTGGGGGCAAATCGGCCTATTTTTATTAGGCCAATCTGCCCCCAAGGAGGGCAGAAACCACTAGACACCAGGGATCTTTTTTATGACAATTCCACAAAAGGGGAGTGACCCCTTAGGCAAGGGTCATTCCCTGGGGGGAAAATTTATTTTAGACCATTTCTACCCCTGTTGGGGGCAGATCAGCCTATTTTAATCATCCCGATCTGCCCCCAAGGGTGGCAGAAACCACAAGACACCAGGAATTTTTTCTTGCACCAATTTCACGTAAGGGGAGCGACCTCTTAGGCAAGGGTAGCGCCCCTGGGGGTCATATTTATTTTAGGCCATTTCTGCCCCCCTTTGGGGCAGATCAGCCTATTTTAATTAGGCCGATCTACCCCCGGGGGCAGAAACCACTAGGCACCAGGGATTTTTAAATTTTTAAATTTTTTACTAATGGGGAGCGACCCCTTAGGCAAGGGTAGCTCCCCTGGGGGGGTGGGGGGATTTATTTTAGGCCATTTCTGCCTCCTTGGGGGCAAATGGGCCTATTACTATTGGGCCCATCTGCCCCAAAGGGGGGCAGAACAGAAACCACTTAGGCACCAGGGATTGGTGTGTGTGAATGTGTGTTTTGTTTGGGGGGGGCAGCCCCTTGGTCAAGGGGTGCTTTCCATGGGGGCACATTACTGTTGCCCATTTCTGCCCCCCTTGGGGGCAGATGGGCCTATTTTTGTAAGGCCCATCTGACCCCAAGGGGGACACAAAGCCCACCAGACACCAGGGAAGACTTTTTCAATTTTTTTTAAAAATGGGGAGAAAATTACCCCAGATCCACAACCTGGGGGGTGGGGGTGGGCAGAAAGCCTACTAGATGCCAGGGAATTTAAAAAATAAAAAATAGTGGGGTGGTGTCTACCAACCAATATGGGCATGGTTATACTCCCAACCCAAATGAAGGGGGTAACAGGCTTTCAGCTCTCCCCCCACACACTAAAAGATCTTATCAACGGCAAGCAAGAGGACATTTGATTATTTTGGGTTTTGACTTTACATTTGGGCCATGAGAGCTTGTCTAATTCTCAAAATCGTCCCACTTGGAACGGTGAGGGCACTTTTTGGATTTTGGGATGTTGCCATGTAGAAAAATCTATGAGATGTAGACACATTTGAAAACTAAACATCTCGGTGAGTCCAGGGTGGTGTGCTTCACATGCATCTTGCACCATTTTCTTACCCACAATGCCCTGCAAATCTCCAACTTTGCTTGAAATCACACGTTTCCTACATATTTGTGATGGAACCTTCCAGAATCTGCAGGAATCCACAAAATTCCTACCACTCAGAATTGTCTCATCTATACCAATAAAAATTCTGCCCCACTTGTCAGCCTAAAAAAGTTTTTTTTCAAACTACCCTTTTGGACCCACTTTGGTTCCCCCTAAATTTTGACATGTTTTTGGCTCTTCCATTTCACAGGCAATTCGCCCACCTACACAAGTGAGGTATGATTTTTATCAGGAGACTGAGGGGAAAGTTGAGTGATAGGAAATTTGTGCCGGTGCGGTGATCCCACACAGAAATGTGGGGAAAATTTGATTTTTTTAGCTACATTTGAGGCTTGCTGAGGATTCTGGGTAAGAAAACACTAGGGGATCCATGCAAGTCACCTCCCTGGACTCCCTCAGGTGTCTACTTTTCAGAAATGTCTGGGTTTGGTAGGTTTCATTAGATGGCTGCTGAGCCCAGGACCAAAAACGCGGGTCCTCCTCCCCACCCCTGCAAAAACAGGTAGTTTTGTAATTGATAATTTTGATGTGTCCACGTAATGTTTTGGGCATTTTCTGTTGTGGGCACTAGGCCTACCCACACAGTGAGCAGCACCAAAATGTGAGCAAAAAGTGTTTTTTTGGGCCAAATTTTGAGGTTTGCTAAGGATTCTGGGTAACAGAACCTGGTGAGAGCACCACAAGTTACCCCATTCTGGGTTCCCCTAGGTGTCTTCTTTTAAAAAATGCACAGGTTTGGTAGGTTTTCCTAGGTGCCGCTGAGCTAGAGACCAAAATCCACAGCTAGGCACTTTCCAAAAAACAAGTCAGTTTTCAATGTAAAAATTTGATGTGTCCATGTTGCGTTTTGTGGGTGTTTCCTGTTGCGGGCACTAGGCCTACCAACACAAGTGAGGTACCATTTTTATCAGGAGACTTAAGGGAATGCTGGGTGGAAGGAAATGTGTGGCTCCTCTCAGATTCCAGAACTTTCTATCACCGAAATGTTAGGGAAAAGTGGCCAAATTTTGAGGTTTGCTAAGGATTCTGGGTAACAGAACCTGGTGAGTGCCCCACAAGTCATCCCATTCTGAATTCCCCTAGGTGTCTAGTTTTAAAAAATTTATAGGTTTGCTAGGTTTCCCCTAAGTGCTGGCTGAGCTAGAGGTAAAAATCCACAGCTAGGCACTTTGCAAAAAACAGGTCAATTTTCTTTGGGAAAATGTGATGTGTATATGTTGTGTTTTGGAGCATTTCCTGTCAGGGGCACTAGACTTACCCCCACAAGTGAAGTACCGTTTTTATTGGAAAACTTGGGGGAATGCTGGGTGGAAGGAAATTTGTGGCTCCTCCCAGATTCCAGAACTTTCTATCACCGAAATGTGAGGAAAAAGTGTTTTTTGGGCCACATTTTGAGATTTGCAAAGGATTCTGGGTAACAGAACCTGGTGAGAACCCCACAAATCACCCCATCCTGGATTCTCCTAGGTGTCTAGTTTTTAAAAATGCACAGGTTTGCTAGGTTTCCTTAGGTGCCGGCTGAGCTAGAGGCCAAAATCCCCAGCTAGGCACTTTCCAAAAAACACATCAGATTTCAATGTAAAAATGCGATGTGTCCATGTTGTGATTCCTGTCGCTGGCACTAGGCTTACCCACACAAGTGAGGTACCATTTTTATTGGGAGACTTGAGGGAACACAGAATAGAAGAATAAGTGTTATTGCCCCTTGTCTTTCTCTACATTTTTCCTTCCAAATGTAAGACGGTGTGTAAAAAAGAAGTCTATTTGAGAAATGCCCTGTAATTCACATGCTAGTACGGGGACCCCGGAATTCAGAGATGTGCAAATAACCACTGCTTCTCAACACCTTATCTTGTGCCCATGTTGGAAATACAAAGGTTTCCTTGATATCTATTTTTCACTCTTTATATTTCACCAAATGAATTACTGTATACCTGGTATACAATGAAAACCCATTGCAAGGTGCAGCTCATTTATTGGCTCTGGGTATGTAGGGTTCTTAATGAACCTACAAGCCCTATATATCCACACAACCAGAAGAGTCCAGCAGACGTAGCGGTATATTACGTTCAAAAATATGCCATAGCTGGAAAAAGTTATAGAAAAAAACGTGGACAGAAATAATTCTTTATTTACTTCAATTTCAATATTCTTTTTTATTTTAGTAGTTATTTTCTGAAGGAAAACCTTGAAGGATCTACACAAATGACCCCTTGCTGAATTCATAATTTTGTCTATTTTTCAGAAATGTTCAGCTGTCTGGGTTCCAGCATTGGTTTCATACCAATTTCTATCACTAACGGGAAGAAGGCTGAAAGTTAAATGCCAAAATTGTGTTAAAAAAATGTGGTTTTCTGATTCAAGTCTGCCTGTTCCTGAAAGCTGGGAAGATGGTGACTGTAGCACCACAAACCCTTAGTTGATGCCATTTTCAGGGAACAAACCAACCACATGCTTTCTTCTGCAGCACTTGTTTACCACTTTTTTGGAAAGAAAACTAATTTTTAGCTGTATTTTGGCTAATTTCTTGGTCTCCTCCAGGGGAACCCACAAAGTCTGGGTACCTCCAGAATCCATAGGATGTTGGAAAAAAAAGGACGCAAATTTGGTGTGGATAGCTTATGTGGACAAAAAGCTATGAGGGCCTAAGCGCGAACTGCCCCAAATAGCCAAAAAACAGGTTCGGCACAGGAGGGGAAAAAGGCCTGGCAGCAGAGGGGTTAATGGGCCTTGCATTTGCTTGAATTATCGCTACTGGTGTTGTAAATTCATAACTGGACTTTTCTTGCCACATGAATTGGTCTACCCTTCCTCATATTTTGGTCATTTCCTGCCACATAATTCCAGTGGCCCTGCATATAACTAAAGAACTTCTATTTATCTTCTTCCTCTATCTGCAACCAAAAATGAAAATGTTACCATTTAGCATCCTAATTTAAATCTGCCCTGCTAATTCTAATAAAACACCACTTTCACCATCCCACCACCAGAGTTTCTGGCTGGCTAACACAATTCTCAAAACAAGAAAGCTACAGAGGAGTAATGAGAGAAATAAACTAGATGGGTCACCCAAACATATGAAGGGTGTTCAAACACATAAGAATTCGAGCATGCATAAATGTACGCTGCATACAATAACATTTAAAAATGTAGTAGCACGGATTTTGCACATGCTAACTTCTTCCCATATGTAAAATATTAACCCCTGTGGGGGGGGGGGACATTTTTTCCTACGTCCGCCCAGCACTCGTACGTCACTTTCCACCATTGGAAGCAGCTTTACACGATGCTGCCTTAATATTATGTGCAAGTAACTTGATTTATGGACGCAAATTAAACTTTTATGATTTAGAAATTTGAATTCTTACAAATGTATACATTGCTTTCCCTCTGTGAACTGAAATGTATTGGAAAGACAACAAACACAAACCAGCCATTTCCTTAAAGATCACATTTTGAAAAAGTAAGCATTTGCTTGTGTGACCTAAAAGGTCGTTTCACATTGTTTTAATTCGGCACGCGTTTTTTCATTAATCTTGAGAACATTAGGAAACTGCTGAAATCAAGACACTGAAAAATCCTGAATTTCCATTAAATTGCAAAAAAATTACAAACACAGGCGCCGTTGACAAAATGTTTTCAAGCTAAAATAAGTAAGATCTATCATCTCCTTCACAGCTGTCTGTTTACTAATTCTGCAGGATGCCTCTTCACACGGTAGGCTGGTCTAAATGCAATTACTGAGCTCATCAAAGCATGTATAATTTCGCAGCAGCGCAGTTTATATGAATTTAATAGATAAAAACAGTCCTCAGTGCTTTGTAGCCACGATTCTGATGGTATGATTTACCTTTCCAGAAGGCAGTTTGAGTTGAGTTGTTCCGATTCAAAGATCTCACAGTCCTCCGTTGCTAGCAACCAATAATCTGTTCCAAAAGCTGTAAGAAACAGCAGAACGCAAACACCACCGACAATTCCCACACACACAGGGCTGCTACTCTGACCTTCATGGTGGTACCTGGCCACACATTGGCAAAATGATAAACAGGCCCTAATAAAAGTGTCTGGAGTATAGAAGCGAGGTTTAGAGAGAGGGTGATATTTTAAGGCGCACACAAGTCTTTTGGGTTGGATGTGGATTACACAGGCGAGTGGGCAAGGGTCCATTAAAAGCAGATGACCTTCCTCAGTAAAATGCTTGTGGCATGGAAAACACTCTGGTGTAGGAATGTACCCTCTTTCTTGGCATGGTTACCCCCCCATTTTCTGCCCGTTGTCAGTGTGTTTGACTGTGTTCACTGGGATCCTGCTAACCAGGACTTCTCCCAGTATTCCACGTGAACAGTTTTGGAACAACGGATTTCCTTTGGGAGAGGGGGGTAATGTTTTGGAAACAGACGTTACATGGCTTGGGTATGATTTGAAGGGTACATTTGGTGCCCTCTGTGCATAAACCAGTCTACACCGGTTCAGGGACCACCTGCTCTGGCGAGAAACTGGACAATGGAAAGGGGATAGACTACTCCCCTGTCCATCACCACCCCAGGGGTGGTGCTCAGAGCTCCTCCAGAGGGTCCCTGGGTTCTGCCATCTTGAATCCAAGGTTGGCAGGGACCTCTGGGAGCATCTTAGTGGCCAGGCCAGTAAGGTGACGTCAGAGCCCCCTCCTGATAGGTGCTTACCTGGCTAGGTGACCAATCCATCTTTCAGGGCTATTTAGGGTCTTCATTTGGGGTGGGTCCTAAAATTCGGCTTGCAAGATTTTAGCAGGACTCCTCTGCAACCTTACTTTGACTTCTAGCCACTGTAACCACGACAGGACCCTCCAGGAACTGACAATCTGCATCCACGAAGAAGACTCTTCTTGCATAATTGTTTCCACGGCTCCTTCCAGCTTCTGCAACATTTCCCCGGCTGTGCATCCTCTAAGGGTGGCAAGTCTTCAGTCTGCATGAGAAGGAAGAAGGAAACCCCCACCTTGGAGTGAAGGAGTCACCCCCCTGCATCCCCAGGCACCTACTGCAACGACGACCGTCTGCGTGCTCTCCTCCTGAGCTGCGTGGATCCTGCATCATGGGTCATGTCCTCTCTGCCAGCTGTCCAACTTTGGAGGAGGTAAACCCTTGCCTTCCCACGCAGGACAGTACCCCTGTGCACCACGCCCCTTGCCGCTTCCAAGGCTTGTTTGCATCTCCTCCAAAGGATCTTCAGGCTATCTTTAGTTCCAGCCCCCAGCATTCCTTCCTGCGACGCACAGCCCTCTGCGTGGTTCTCCTGTGGCGTGGGACCCTTCTCCAGTCATGCTGTTTGGGCCCTTCTGCGACTCCTGTGTCCCCATCCTGTGGGATTCCTGTGGGTGCTGCCTCTGTTCCTGTGGGCTCTCTGTGTCACTGAGGGTCCCCTGTGTCTCCCACTCCTAGGTTCATTCCTCCTGGGCCTTGCTGGTCACTGGCAGCTCCACTTTCCGCAAAGCGTGACATTTGCCTTTGCCAAGGCTTGTTGGTGGAATTCTTGCACCAGAACCTGACTGCAATTCTTCTTCTTGCGTGTGATGTCGTCTGCATCCCCCAGGAAATCTTCACCGACTCTAAGGCTGCAGTGCTGACCTTCTCCAAATCACAGTTGACTAACTCCTGCATCCACAGCTGGGTGGGTAGTAGCTCCTACTCCTCCTGGACTCTTCTGTGACTTCTGGACTTGGTCCTCTTCTTCCACAGGTCTCATTCTTCGGGAATCCAACACTGATTTCCTTCAGTCTTGTGTGGGTGTTGCATTTTCTTCTTTTCCTTCCTTTTGGGTGGTTTGGGGAAAATTCAATAACTTACTCCTTTTTTCCTGGTCGCTAGGGGGCACTGTGGTATTTACCTGTGGGGGTTCCTGGTACCCCAAACTCCCCTCTACACATTCTACTTACCTAGTTATGAGTCCTGTGTTCGCATTCCATTTTTTTAGTATATGGTTTGGGTTCCCCCTGGGTTCACTATTGTGCAACTGCATTTGCACTGTTTTCTTCCTATGCCTATTGCTGACAACTAGTGTACATATTTGGTGTGTTACTTACCCCCTATTGGAGTCACTAAAATAAAGTACCTTTATTTTTGTAACACTGAGGCCCTCAATATAACCCTGGCGGTCGGTGACCGCCAGGGCTATAGTGGTGGTAGTACCGGCAACAGGCTGGCGGTACTGGCAGCCTTATCACGAACGTGGCGCTTCTGCCACGGTAATACCGCTGGGACCGGCGGTATACCGCCATGGCGGTCCTGGCGGTATATGACCATGGTGGGGAGGTCCCAGCGGTATACCGCCAAAGCAGTCCCGGCGGTCGTAATCCGCCAGGGCAGTGCTGCAAGCAGCGCTGCCGTGGGGATTTCGACTCCCCTTACCGCCAGCCTGTCCATGGCGGTAGACACCGCCATGGGAAGGCTGGCGGTAAGGAGACTCGGGGTGCCCCTGGGGGGCCCTGCACTACCCATGCACTTGGCATGGCAGTGCAGGGGCCCCCATGCACAGCCCCATTGCGCATTTCACTGCCTGAATTTCAGGCAGTGAAATGCGCGACGGGTGCTACTGCACCTGCTACAAATCAGCATTGCAGCCGGCTCGTTGATGTGATTTTTCCGCTGGCCCAGCGGAAAAGTCGAAATAGGGAGCCAGATATACTGCCAGCATACCGGTGCCTGCAGCCTCGGCAGTCTTTACAAAAGACTGCTGAGGTTGTAATGAGGCCCTGAGTGTTTTCTTTCAAGTGTGTAAGTGCTATGTGACTACAGTGGTATTGCTTGAGCTTTGCATGTCTCCTAGATAAGCCTTGGCTGCTCATCCACAGCTACCTCTAGAGAGCCTGGCTTCTAGACACTGCCTACACTACACTAATAGGGGATACCTGGACCTGGTATAAGGTGTAAATACCTCATGTACCCACCACACACCAGTTCAGCTTCCTACATTGGTGGTGGGATAAACACTTGCAATTGCCTTACCACTCTGTCACTTGGGACTTTCCACGGGAAAGATCACTTACTAGCTAGGGGTAAACACTGTACCTAGTGTCAGGGAAGTAGTCTCTTGTGTTTGGGTAAGCTAGGGGTCTAGGCATAGCCCTTGCTCAAGGTCTTTGGAGAGAACTTTGGTAGAGTAGTTAAGGTCCCTACACCACCCTAGCTAGCTGGCATGTGTTCAGCAGAGCACACCTCTAAGGCCATGGATTCTCCCCATGAGAATCTGACCTTCCAGGAACTTAGGTAGATGTGTGCTCAGAGGAAGCTGAAGACTGGAAGAAATCCCAACAAGACTTTTCTTCTAGGCCTGCTCTTCTGGGATGCCCAGGAACATGCTGGTAGCCAGGGGGAGGAGGAGGAAGTAGACTCTGACCCACCAGTGCTAGAAAAAGAAAATTTAGCTGCCTAGGTAGGTCAGGAAGAACCCAGGGAGGATCAGAGAAACTCTAGGTATACACACAGTCCTGTTGGGAGCACTGTTAGCAGTGTAAAGAGTGGTCACCAAAGTCGGTCCACCTTTGTTCCCAGAGGGCTGGTTGAGAGGGTGTCCAAAAGTAGAAATAGGTCCTCTCTGCCCACTCTCCCATCCCCTAAGTATCTGAGGAGACCCACTGTTCAACTCCAGGGGAAGATTCCCTAGACAGGGAACTCAGGCAACTGAGACTGGAGGAGGCCAAGCTGAGGGTGCAGCAGCAACAGCTAGCCCTAAATAGGGAGGTATTGGCAGTAGAGAGAGGGGCAGGGTTTGGGGTTAGCACCACATGGTGGCAGCAACTTTAGTTTCATGGAACCGAAACTCATGAAGCAATGCTGGGCATTCCAGGGCATATTTTAGCTTTGACTAGGGCATAGGCCAAGAAGCAAAAAGAGCAATGAAACTTGGAGCCTGGAACAATGGCCCAAGACCTTCCAAAACCCAAGGGTAGAAGCGCAAAAGTTGCCTCCCATCCCAGCCTCCAGTGAAGATTCCCCCTTTAAGTGGGAGGAATCTACCCCCTTGCCAGAACCTACACACGAGCAGCTGAAGGCTGATTTAGCTGAGCTCTTACGTGCAGGGGGGCCTGACAGGGAGGAATTCAGTATGGCTCAGAAAACCTGTCCCACACTGGAAGAGTTGAGGCAACAAGCTGTCTTCCAAGAAGCAGGGGGTGTCAATGGCACCCACAAGGTGTACTGGGAAGACAACCTCTTATATTCAGAGCCAAGGGAACCCAAACCTGGTGCCACCAAGAGATTGGTAGTACTTCTTCAATATAAAGAATTTATGTTGACCCTGGCACATTACATTCCCCTGGCAGGTCACTTGGGGCAAAGCAAGCCTTTAACTGGCACCACAAGTCTGAAGCTACTAAGGAGTTTTGTTGCTTCTGTGTCACCTGACAAGCCAGTGGCAAGGCAGGTAGCACTCCAAAGGCCCCCTTAATTCCACTTCCAGTGGTTGGGGTTCCTTTTAGAGGGTTGGGGTGGATATTGTTGGCCCCCTAAATCTGCCCACAGGCTCTGGGAACAGATTAATTCTGGTGGTGGTGGACCACGCCACTAGGTACCCAGAAGCTATTCCTCTAATGACCACTACAGCTCCTGCAGTGGCAAAAGCCCTCCAGGGAATTTTCTCAAGAGTGGGCTTTCCTTAAGAGGTAAGTATCAGACAGAGTTACCAACTATATGTCTGCATAGCTTCAGGCAATGTGGAAGGAATGTGGTGTAACTTACAAGTTCACCACCCCTTTACCACCCCAAACCAATGGTCTGGTAGAGAGGTTTAACAAGACTCTCAAGGGCATGAACATGGGAAAGAGATGGGATGTCCTATTGCCATGCCTCCTTTTTGCCTACAGGGAGGTTCCTCATAAGGGAATGGGCTACAGTCCCTTTGAACTTCTGTTTGGACACCCAGTTAAGGGACTTCTTGCTCTTGTAAGGGAGTGCAGGGAACAACCTGGAGTACATGGAAAAAGCCACTAAAACCTACAGGCCAGCCAAGAACTGCAGAAACAGTGGCATGACCAGAAGGCTGTTCTGACTGTTTACCAGCCAGGGCAGAAAGTGTGGGTCCTGGAGCCTGTGGCTCCCAGAGCAGTCCAAGACAAGTGGAGTGGCTCCCACCATAGTGGAGAAGAAGGGGTGAGGTCACCTACTTGGTGGACCTTGGCACTCCCAGGAGCCCCCTCAGGTGCTTCATGTGAACCACCTGAAGCCCTACTATGACAGGGCTGACATGACCCTGCTCATAGCCACTGATGAGAGACAGGAGGAAGAGAGTGACCCTCTCCTTGACCTCTTCTTCACTACTGCAGCTGATGGCTCAGTTGATGGAGTAATCCTGGCAGACTGTCTCTCTGAATCTCAGAAAAAAGACTGCAGAAACGTCCTGGGACAATTCTCAGAACTGTTTTCTCCAACATCTGGTAAGACAACATGGTGTGAACACACCATTGATACAGGGGACAGTTTGCCCATAAAAAGCAAACTCTATAGGCAACCTGACCATTTTAGAGACTGCATCAAGGCAGAAGTGCAGTAGATGCTGGAACTGGGAGTCATAGAGCACTCTGAAAGCCCCTGGGCTACCCCAGTGGCGCTGGTCCCAAAAAACGAATTCTAAGAATAGGAAAAGAGGAATGAGGTTCTGAGTTGACTACAGAGGGCTCAACGCTGTCACAAAGACAGATGCTCAGTCTATGCCTAGGGCAGATGAGCTAATAGATACACTGGCATCTGTCAAGTATCTCAGCACATTTGATTTGACTGCAGGCTATTGGCAGATCAAGCTATTAGATGATGCTAAACCTAAGACAGCATTGTCTTCCATTAGAGGGCACTACCAATTCACAGTAGTGCCCTTTGGTTTGGAAAATGCAACTGTCATGTTTCAGAGGCTGGTAAACACAGTCCTCCAAGGTTTGGAAGCCTATAGTGCAGCTTATCTAGATGATATAGCTGTCTTTAGCTCCACCTGGGAGGATCACCTGGTCCACCTTTGGAATGTCTTGGAGGCTCTGCAGAAGGCAGGCCTCACTATCAAGGCCTCTAAGTGCTAGATAGGTAAAAGTGGTATATCTGGGCCACCTTGTAGGTGGAGGACAGTTTCAGCCACTACAGGGGAAAATCCAAACTATCTTAAATTGGGTTCCCCCTACTACACAGACCCAGGTGAGAGCCTTCTGAGGCCTCACTGGGTACTACAGGAGGTTCATAAAGAACAATGGCTCCATTGTAACCCCTCTTAATGACCTCACACCCAAAAGAATGCCAAAAAAGGTTTTATGACAGCTAGCTGTCAAAAAGCGTTTGAAGATATGACACAAGCCATGTGCACTGCACTTGTTCCGAAAAGCCCTTTCTACTCCAAGACATTCATAGTACAAACAGATGCTTCTGACTTAGGGATTGGGGCAGTCCTTTCTCAACTTAACTCAGAGGGCTAGGACCAACCAGTAGCTTTTATAAGCAGAAGGTAGCCCCCCAGGGAAAGGTGTTGGTCAGCCATAGAAAGGGAGGCCTTAGCTGTGAACTGGGCCTTGAAGAAGCTGAGGCCATACTTTGTTGTTCGGACAAACCACAAGCCCCTTCTATGGTTAAAACAGATGAAATGAGAAAATCCCAAACTATTGAGGTGGTCCATATCCCTATAGGGAATCGACTATACAGAGGAACATACACCTGAGAGTAACCACTCCAATGCAGATGGACTCTCCAGATATTTCCACTTAGACAATGAAGACTCATCCTGGCATGGGTAGCCTTCTTGCCCTTCGTTTGGGGTGGGGGTCAGGGTGTAGGAAAGTACCCTCTTTCTTGGCATAATTACTTCAATTTTCTGCCTGTTGTTAGTGTGTTTGGCTTTGATCACTGGGATCCAGCTAACCAGGACCCTAGTAATTATGCTCTCTCCTTTCTAACTTAGTTTCTGCATCCCACATTTGGCACACTGGTGCCCCCATGTAAGTCCCTAGTATATGGTACCTAGGTGCCCAGGGCATTGGGGTGCCAGGGAATCCCCTTAAGCTGCCACATGTATGCCACCCATGGGGAGCCCATACAAACCTTTCTGCAGGCCTGCCCTTGCCACCTGCGTGAAAAGGTGCACACACCCTTTTCACTATAGGTCACTGCACCAGGTCACTGTAAGTCACCCCTATGGCAGGCCCTCCTAGCACAGAGGGCAGGGTGTAAGTACCTGAGTATTAGGGCACCCCTCCACTAGCAGAGGTGCCCCCATGAACTCCAGTTCCATTTTCCTGGACTTCATGAGTGCTGGTACGCCATTTTATGCTTGTACTGGACATAGGTCACTACCTATGTCCAGCTACATAGTGGTAACTCCAAACCTAGGCATGTTTGGTATCAAACATGTCGGAATCATACCCCAATACTGTTGCCAGTATTGGAAGTATGATTCCATGCACTCTGGGGGCTCCTTAGAAGACCCCCAGCATTGCTCCTACCAGCCTTCTGGTGTTTTCCGGGCAGCCCAAGCTGCTGCCACCCCTCAGGCAGGTTTCTGCCTTCCTGCTGCTTGAACATCTCAAGCCTAGGAAGGTGACACAAAGTGTAGTGTGGTCGTTTTTATGTATCCTTTGCGCGTTTGCTTCAGGCGTTAGGCCTTCGTGCACTTTGCCCTGGATGTATTTTATTCCTTTGCTCGCAGCATCGGGCCTCTGTGCACTTTGCTCTAAATGCATTTTATTCAGCTTCGTACTGTTATTATTCAAATAGCCAGTTCTATGGTCTTGTTTTATTTTTTATATCACACTGTTTAGCCTACTTCAGCACTGGAGTTCTCAATAACACATTCTTGCTCACTCTGTGCTTCAGTCAAGGATACAGTCTGGTACATTGCCGATAGACGTGGTAGGAGTTTAGTCTTTGGGTTACAGCTTGCGTAGGGACGTTTTGTTCCCACATCAACATGTTAGTTATAAAAACACTTCCCTGTCCTAACACAGGCAAGAGGGAGATTCCGACCAGGGAACCACAACTAGACGCTGACTGCCCTGTTGCTGATGCTGATCCAGATCACAGGCCTTTGCTCAGGTATGAGGGTTGATGTCTTCCCAGGGAATCTGAAAGGCAAGCTTAGAGCTTAACATGCTGTGCTCGAAATAGAACTTACTTAGGGAGAAAAGTAACCTATTAACACTATGATAGCGTTATTCTTATGTTTCACTCTCCTCGTGACTATTTCAATCCTACTGTGTTGTATGGTTCTGGTTATTGCGGCTCACGCCTTATTATCTAAAATGCAGTCATTTTATTAAAAATAATCTATAAAACTTAAACTGCCTTTGTCATTTGTATATGAGATCATACTGTAAATGAGAGAGCTGGTTGGGATCTGAGCGACCACGACTTCCCTGAGAAGTTCTAAAGATGTCATGCGCTCGGCTGCCCAATCATCCCTTCCCCTTGGAAGAGATGAGGCACTGCTAGTTAGCCGGAGCAAAACCGGATTGCAGGTGACAGAGGTCCTTCTTAGTGGGTCAGACTCAGTCCCCCACACCAGGAAAGGCCCTGCTACCTAGAAATCCAGTAGTCTCATTTAGGATAATGAGAGCCCACGCGACAAAAGGATTTCATTTGGGAGACGGGGGTAACACCCTCTCTCTTTGGGGAGTAGGTGTTACATGGCTTGGGTACGGTAACCTCCTTAAGTCACTGGTATGCTTTGAAGGGTACATTTGGTGCCCTCCGTGCGTAAACCAGTTTACATTGGTTCAGGGACCTCCAGCCCCTGCTCTGGCTCCACTCAAAAGCTTTGTCCAGCAATTACGTTTACTTGCTTAGAAAAGAGGAATTCAGTCCAAATTTCTCAGTTAATTTATTGTATAAACATGTAAGGACCATATGGGTGTGGAAACATAACCCATCATTACACATACCAGAAATCAGACACATCCAATGTTACAAAAACAATTTTTTGTCAAGTCTTCTGAGTAAATTAAGGAAGCCTGATATATCATATACTCGCAAGTCCTTGTTAGAGTTAGCCCCTAGGGACAGAAACACGATAAAGGGATGAAATGTCCCAATTGCATTTATGCAGGATGTCCCATATGCTTGATTCAATCTCTTCATTTCAACCAATTAACAGAATCCTCTAGGATGTTATATTGATGCGTTTCGGCCCTGCTGTGACTACAAAAGACAAAATAACAGTATGCCAGCTAACTGTGCCTGTAACGACTGGCTGCTGTGGGAGGAACACTATATGACAAACTTCTCCCAGTATTCCATGTAAACAGTTTTTATTGAGGGATGCCTGGATGCCAACATAACACCAACTACTTTGGAAAGAAGACTGAAAGCCATCAACTGCCACCACTCAGTCTGCATGCATGGGAGGTGTAGGTTGTGCAGGTTCAGGACCTTAGTTTTTCAGCTGAGTGTCTGGTCTTCTAAATCATATATGTAAATTCTGCACTATATAAGTGAATTTTAGAAAACTGTTATATTTTGGAAGAATAAGCAGTTGGCAACGTAGATGTTTGTAAGTTCAAATTTCCTTTAATATTGTTGGTCTCATAATTAGTATGAATCAACCTATATTACAGTCACATCAGGTTGGTACAGCCAACATGTTTCATCCCATTACAGTGCCTGTAAGGCTAGGGCTTTCTCAGGCTTGTATTCACTGTCAATAATAGTTCAAAGAATGTGATATAACATCCAAATGTTCATAGAGAACCATGATCATGAATCCACGTATTATGAGTCAGGAACGGCTTCCAAAGAAAATGTCACTGAGGTCCATTGCAGTGTGTGGTTCAGGACCTTGCCTTGCTGCTGCAACAGAAAGTCCTCCTGAAGAGGCACCTGGAATGGAGGACAGATGCTCATAGCAAGTAGTTCTGGGTACCACACTCTCCTTGCCCAGTCTGGGGCCATTAGGATAACTTGGGCCTGGCCCATCCTTATCTTCTTGGGAACTATGGCCAGGAGGTATAGCAGCAGGAAGGCGTACAGGAGTCTGAAGCTTCAATCGAAGCGAAAGGCGTCTCCGAGCCTGAACTTCCTTGGGAACTCTAAAGAGCTAAAGTTGGGACACTGCACATTCTGTGCGACAGTGAACACATTGACCCAGAGGTCTCCCCATTACTGGGAGATGCCTTGTGTCACACCAGGGCGCAGCAGCCATTCATGATACGCTAGGCAATGCGCCTGAATTTGTTGCCCTGGCGTTTGAAGATCATGCCCGTTGCTTTGCAACCATAGACATGCCCTGGCCATTTAACCACTTCCAGAGTCGCAGACCCTACGGCACAGAACCTATGACCCCACTCCGGCTTGTATGTTACAGTACCACACTGCAATAGTGTTGCCTAAAATAACCTATACCCATTGCCCCATTATGGCCGGGAAGAATGATTTCAGTGCCAAGTGGACCACCTACAACTCTAGCAAGTTGATGTGGAGAGGAGCTTCCACCGCAGACCTGAGTTCTCTGATCTCCATCTCTCCCAGATGACCTCATCAACCCAGCAACAATGCATCCATCACAACGGTTAGCTCTGTGTGGGATAGTTAAAGGGATATGCCACCACTCCAGTTGCAGTATAGCAGCCGCCAGTGCAGATCTTTCCCAGTCTCCTCTGACACCTGGATGGAATCCTAAACACTCCCCTGGTACTGAGCCCACTGAGCCTTGGGCCTAGAGAGCATGCATGTGTCACCTTGCGTGTCCACCAGTAGGATGCAGGAGGCCAAAAGGCCAAGAAGCCTCAGAGCCATTCTCATTGAGACCCATGTAAAAACAGCCATAGTACAAGGCGGCTTACGACTGTTTAGGGCAGGGCCGAGTTCAGTAGCCAGTCATTAAGATGTGGGAAGCCTGGTATCCTCAACCTGTGCAGATGAGCTACGACCACCACCATCACCTTTGTGATCACCCGAGGTGTATTGGAAAAGCCAAATGGGAGTACGGAGAACTGAAAGTGTTTATAGCTCATCTGAAACCGCAGGTAGCATTTGTGGGATACAAATTTGGAAGCATGCGTCCTGCAGATCCAGTGCTACTATCCAGTCTTCTGGATCCAAGACAGAAAAAAATGATCATGATGAGCATTTTGAACTTGTCTTTCTTGAGGAAGAAGTTCAGAGAGTGATGTCTGAGGACAGGACAGAGGCTTCCATCATTTTTCATTACCAAATAGTAACAAGAATAACAACCAGTCCCGAACTCTGATGCTGGCACCCTCTCCATGGCTCCCTTGGTCAAGAGAGCTTAAATGTCCCCTTGGAGTATGTGCCAGTGGTCCTCCGGGAGGCAATGGGGTGTCGGAGACATATCAGGAAGAGACAGGAAAGAGAAGGAGTAATGTTTCTGCACTGTTTGGCACACCCACTGGTCAGTCTTGATGCTCCTTTACCCATGGAGGTGAAAGGACATATGGCCTCCTACCGGGTGTTTGTGTGATGCCATAGGCAAGTTATGGTAGTTTTTCAGCAACTACAGAGGGAGGGGCAAGGAACTGGGTAGTATGTTGCCTGTGGGGCCCTGCACACTGGCATGTTGTTGTTGTTGAGGCAAGGTGTGACGTTACCTCTGCTTGTGTCCCCTTCTGAAGCCTTGAAAGGGGTGAACCTGTACGGGAATCTGCCACAGAGATGGTGCCACCCCAAGAGAGAACAGCTGACTCTGCCTTATCTCCAAAGACACGTGTGCCACCAAATGGTAAGTCCATAAGAGACTGTCCTACTCAACAGTTGATAGTGTCCAGAACAGAGCTGATGGAGCACTTTGCTGTGTCCTGCATACCTGCAGTGAGGTGTTGGAAGTTGGCCAGGATATCAACAGGCACAGCTGGTATGTCGTCTGCCTCCTTGTTCTATAATGCATTGGGGTTATCTCCCCAGGAGGCAGCGAGTGTTCACCGACCTGAGAGTGAGGTTGGCTGTCAGGAGAACATTCTTTTAGGGAATGCATCCACGTTTCGATTCTCTGTCAGGTGAGGTGGTCGGAAATGCACTTGGGTTGAGACAATTAGTGGAGGCCTGCACCACCAGGCTCTCTTGGATGGATTGCTGAAGGAGGAAGGCAGGGCCCCCCAAAGCAAGCCTATGTGGGCCTCATTAAAAGGGAGAACAGGTTTCTGTGTTGTTTGTCCTGGATGGAGCACTTCTGTGACGGCATTTGTTTTGTCCTCAGTGAGGTCTAGGCCCTCCGTCGCTCTCCTAAAAACAGTGACAAAGGAGGTAGATTCTTCAGTAGCCACAGTCGGTAAACGGAAGTGGAAGCCAGTTTCAGGAGAAGTATTGAGCCCACTAGTGTCCAGTAAGTCAGAAAAATAGGTTCTCCCCATTCATACAGGTTACTGCTATCATCATCAGGATCACAATCACGATACTGCATCTAGGGACTGGTGTAAGAAAAATGAAAAGGTGGATTTAACATTGGTGAAGGGTGCTCTTGGTGGGCTTCAGAGTCTGACATGACTGTTGGTTTCCCCTTTGGCACAGGCGGCATTGGTGCTAGCATCTATGTATGGGGTTGGAGCATGGAATGCAGCATCATAAGAGGTGTAGGGTTGGATATCGTGCCCAAAGTCAGGACTGACCTTGGTGTGATGTCAAGTGGCACAGTCGGGGACAAATCCGCCGGTAGCAGACTGACTGGAGCCCATCTTGAATCCTTAGGGCTCACTGGGGCTGCAAAATGATCAGGGTTGATATTAAAATGTTTGTCCATGGCCTCATTCAATTTGCGGAGTTGCTGCGGCATCACCTCTAGACCCAGGAAAATCGGGATGCAATAGAACGAGGACGGAATCGATTCCTAGGATGAAGACAGAGTTCGCAGTCTGGAGGGACCCAGGGCATCATGGTGAGAGGTAGAATGAAGGCGAGCCATGTTTCAACCATTTATTCATTTTCAATTTCTTCGACTTACCTTTTGACCTTGACCTCAAAGATGACAGTTTGAGAGAGCTGCCTCAAAGCGGGAGCATGTGTTTGCTCTCACCTTCGACCAAGAACAGCTTGTATTCAACTTTTGACTGCTCTACAATGTAAAGTTTAGCTTTGCAGTCATGGATAGCCTACGCACATTTGTCACACTACACTGAGTTGTGTTTGGACCCCAGACATCATTGACAGACCTCGCAGAGGTCTGCACTGACATATGCTTTTGGTGGTCCTTACACAGCTTGAAACTTGTTGTTTTTTAAGGGACATATATCTTCCACACGGGTGAAAATATAAAAAAATGCTCTCTGTTAACTTTACAGAATATGAGGGAGCGAGCTCTGGATCCGCGACGGAACTGGGAACAAGTTAAATGTATGAAATTAGAGCTAATCATAGTCATTAAGGAATGCAGTGTTAGGTCAAAGATATGTATCACATGAGGTGAATATGTATTTTTTACCTGGGTAGAAATTAATTAAGGGGCCTTTGTTGGCATGGTTACATTTTCATTAGGCGCGTCTGGGTTTGCATACAATCAGTGCTTGACACTTGATGATGTCCTTTTCATAATTTCTGGATGAGTGCTCCTGTTCCTAGAGCTTCACTTAGCATGACCTCCGGCAAACAGCTTGGGATGACTCACCACATTAGGGATGCCTAAACAACTCATCAGTGATATTAGCTGATGCTGGAAAAAGAATGTGCACTGCACTATGGTACTTCCTGCCCACCCACCACACATGACAGGCGTGAAAGCGCAATAAAATTTGGTAGAAATTCATACAGTATAAGGTTTAAGTCAAAACCTCCATTTCAATGAACAATACCGCCCCTTGAAGGTCTGGTCCGGCGATAGTTCTTCCCTCACACAGAGAACCAACATCTCTGTTCCTCTATCAAAAAGGAAGATTTATTGCAGATCTCCAGGAAACTTTTACACCTAAAGTCAAGTTGGCAGTTGGGTAGTCAACCAACTAAGAGTTAATATGCGAAAAAGAACATTACAATTTTGGCTGATAGTTGTTTTTTGTCAGAAGTGTCTTCTAAACTAGCAGATGAATCAGGATTTCAAAAATGTAATTGTGGCAGAACTCTTATGAAGTTACTTTTTTGAACATGTAGTCATTATAGGCACACTCACTGGAGCACAGTACAACTTAAAATAAATTTTCATACATGGTTCACATTTTCAAAGCAAAAACACGAACCAAAATGCCCCACATGTAGGAGTGCTGATAATGTGGATGTCAGGGTGAACCTAGAAACTCAAATAAGATCACTTTCAGCACAAGTCTTTTCAGTGTCCTATTCTAAACTACATTCCTTCTAACCTTTTGATGAGATCCTTGTAGCCTGGAGCCTGTCTGTCATGAACCGGTTTCATAAAAGACCCAGCAAATCTGAAGAGAAAAGTGAACAAATCATCATTAAAGGAAAAGCCATCAATATAATGCCAAGAATCATTGTAGCATGCACTCCAATGTCAGCAGTATCGCGCTCTCAAAGGAAAAGCATCAGGGAATAATCAACCAGATAACCAACAGCCTACCAGTCATCCAAACAAACAGTCAAGAAATAAATAAAGGAAACAACCAATCAACCAACCGAACAGCAAACCCAGCACTGTTAAGACATTAGGAGCTCCAGCATCAGCGCCAACCAACCAAGCTCTGCTACGATTATTAGACAAAGTACATAAAAAGATGGGACTCTATTGATGAAGAGTAACACAAACGAATCCACAATCTCTAAAATTGCTTGTGGTTCTTAGTTAACTAATGATTACAAAATGCGTGTACTGTGTGGGAGCAGGAATTACAATACTTCTTTATAAACCTCCCTTCCACAGTACTACTGTGATACTCTTAATGATCTGGCCAAGGCAAGGGCCCCCTTGCATAACATAAGTCTGTGCAAGAGGTCTGAGTAATAACCCTTAATTTTGAATAATATCCCTTAATCGGAAAATAGGTGCCATCAAATTTACAAAACGTATGTAAATATATACAAAGATTTGAAAGGCATGTGTCTCTGAAGAGTTGTGGTTGTAAACTAGACTTAGCCTGCAATACAGAACATTATAAAAAAAAGGAGATAGTAAAACAACATTTGGATAAGGTTGGCTTGAAAAGAAAGACCATGTATGTTCTGGAAAATATAAAAAATATCTAATAGGTAATATGACACAAGAGAAGAAACAGTAGTGTCGCTAAGGAAAGAACACACACTTTGCTTTACGATTCACCTTCAAGACAGCAGAACTAACTCCCTGAAAATATTATGAAATATATTTGTTCTAATTCGGAATAAAGTGGCAGATGTCCCGAGGAAAGTGGCACAAACGGGGTGGTCCAAGGAAACACTGTGCTGATGTTTGATACTCGCTGCACAGTGAATGTGCAATCTATACTGCTGGGGAGTTGACTGACTGACTGGAGAGGATGAGAATCAGAGGAGTATTTGTCATTTTAGACGAAAAAAGGCTGAATGTTTAAACCTAATTTTTATATTAATGGATGAAATGCCATTGTATGCTTTTGGGACTTTATAATAAACTAGAAAGCATTCATCAGCTTTCCTTTAACTGCTTCTTTAATAAGAGCAGATGACTCACACTATCATTTCTGTTTTTATTTATTTTTCATGTACAGATAAATATATGTGCATGAAGAATAAGCCCGGCAGAAGTGATTACAAAATTAAGTAACGAGGATATGGGTTTTGTGAGACACTGTACGATTTTTCTCTGTTAATCTCTTTTAGGTGTTCAGCTTTAAAATATACAGATTATCTGGCATACATCTGTCTCCTTAAGTAGTTAAACGCAACAACTTACTTTGGATCAAGACAGGATGTCCAGTTTGTGAATGGAATAAGTTGGTTTTAGAACTAGGATGGCCTAAGGACCTTTTTATCAAGCAAGAGAAACAAACGAATAGTCTCCTAAAAGGGTGAGGCAGTGAGAAGACTACAGGAAGAGAGACATTTTGAGAAAAATTTAGAAATAACTATCGGAAGAAACGAAGGTATTAGGCCACTCTATTCTAAAAGATGTATGTTGAAAGTGGACAGGAGGAAAGACCATTAAATTCGCCCAACCTCTTGGATGATATAATGGAAAAAAGTAAACAGTCTTTACTGTAATAAGCTTCAAGGGACAAGAAGGTATAGGCCTGAATGGAGATGGCATGAGAAACAGTGAGACTAAATCCTAATTATGTGATGGAAATGCACACTGTAGGAACAAGGGACACAGTTCTCAAGTTGTTCAAATGTTTTCATACGATAGATAGGCAATCGAAAAACCAGGACTGTGATCCAAAGAGCAGGCGAGAGCAACCTTTCACTGTTGCAAAGTTGAGACGCCTACTCCTTAAACCAGTTACTCACTGTCGGTAATGCTCTTTCTAGTGGAGACTCTATTGAACTGAAGATTCCTCACTTTTTGAATACTCTCCAGGCGTCAGACTGGATCCTATAACGTTTCAGCAATGCTCCTGGGCTCGGCTAAGTGGTGCCCTGTGGCTCCACACCATTCCACAAATGATGGAGCAGAGCAGCAAATATGAGGCACCCTTGCACGCTGACATCAGTTTCATGCTGGATTCATCTCAAGTCTTCAGAAAATCATTGAAACCAGTGTGCAGTTTCCTAACCTGGGGTTGTGACACCGCAGACTACTGAGGCATCCCTTTTTCGGGCCGTGGCAGGCCGGCAGTCCGCATTTCAGGATGCCAGAATCGCTGCGGCTTGTTTTTTGGTGCTCATTTGGTGTTTTGTGCCACAGTGCGGCCCAGGAGGCACATTTCGTGCTCCAGGTCGCGCTGCAGCCCCTGGCATCCGCCCTGACTTTCTCTTCCCACTTATCTTAATTGGGTCCTTTTTCTTTTTTTTTTATTTAAATTTTCTTCTGTCCTCACGTCTTCTTTCTTCTTGGTCATCCATATTGTCTTCTTTTGTGGTGATTGTCTTCCCAGTATGCCTTGTTCCTTTTCCTTTTCTATTTGGCTTTCTTTCTCATTAATTTCTATGTGGCTTTTCCCAGTCCAAGATGGTGTTGTAGGTTCTTCGTGTTTTGTCACTTCCGGTTTCATGGACTATAAGCACTGCAGCTCCCTCCTCCCTTGCGTTGCAAGCACTTCCGTCCTGGTGGTGATCCACGCTCCTGTTTCCAGTTTCTTCTCGCTCCTGCATTATTCCCTGCAGATTTGATTTCTATTTTTGTCTTTTTTAATTGTTTTTCCTCTTTTTCAGGAGTTCCTGGTATAGAGGTTTTTTTCACCATTACTTGGATTTTTCCTCTGGGACTCCTTCTGGAGGGTACGGTCTGCCTTGGCGTTTTTCTAGTCAGCATGACCCTGGCTACTAGAAGGGGTCGCCCTTATCTTGGCCAGTCCAGAACCAGTAAGGAACCAGGCATCCCTCCAAGTACTGCAGCCTACAGCAGTAAGAGATGTGCGGACTGTGACAGGGGTCTTTGAAGATATTAATTAAGAGGGCACTCCTCAGAACTTGGATGATGGAGGGTGGTGAGGAATCTGATGTTACAGAGTATCTACCAGAACGAGCTTTACCAAAGGTAAGTAACCTGTTCTTCTGAAGGATAATTCTAACTGCAGATACCTCATCTTTAGAATAGGTACCAAACTAGTACTTCTCCTAAGCAGAGGTTCTGTGGAATAGAGTCAGATCAAAAAGCCCTGCAGGATCAAACAAGTGAAATGTCCTTCAAGTATGACTTAGCTGTCAAGGCAGTAGTGATTTGTGAATGTGTGCACTGACGCCCATGTCGCAGGGTGGCAGATGTCAAGGACAGGTACCCCGCTTGCCAAAGAAGTGCTGGCAGCATTACCCCTGGTGGAATAGGCTCTCAGCTGATTTTTGGACAGTGTGTAGTAGATCTCAATGCAGAGGGCTATCCACCATGACAGAGCCCTCTTCTGCACATCCTTCCATTTATTTGCCATTAAGAATGCCACAAAAAGTGATTGCCCATCCAATGGTTGATGGTATTATCACTATAAAATATTAAAGCTCTGTTAGGGTCCAATCTATGAAGCCTCTCCACCTCTTTCAAGGGATCAGGAGAGTCTATTGTGATGAGAGAGTGATGGATTGCTCAGCGACAAAAGGAGTCACCACTTTAGGCAAGAAGGCCACTGAGTCTTTAGCATGAGCTTGTCCACAAAAAAAGAAGCTACAGTGCCCGATGTTCAGTCATGAGACAAGCCAAAGTGATTGCAGTGAGGAGAACAGTCAAAAGGGTCAAAAGAAGCAACAACAGTTGTGCATCGGTTCAAAGGGTGTACACATGAGAAACGTCAAGAACAAAAGATGTGCACATGAGAAACGTCAAGACCAAATTAAGGTCCCATTGTGGTCCCACTGTAGTATCACAATGGTTTGAGAGGAAATGTGTGTCAAACCTTCAATGAACTGCATCACAACAGGTGATTTAAACAAGGATGGTTAGTCTGGTAAATGTAAAAAGGCTGGAAAGACAGACAAAAACCCTTTAAAGGTGGCAGGTCAAATGCAGTCAACTGCCGCTGCTCAATCCCCACACATGCAGGTATAGATTGTGTAGGCCTGGGTGAAGGACCGTGACCTTTTGATACAATAGGAGATGCTCTCAAATTAGGGGCCTGATTTGAGAGCAGATGCCCAGGATCAGAAGTTCTGGGTATCACACACTCCTGGCTCAAACCAGAGCCACTAGGATTACTTGTGACTAGTTGCTCCTGACCTTTTTCAGAACTCATAGCAGGAGAGGAAGGAGCCCCATGTTTCATTCCAGCTGGAATTCACCTAGCAACTGCCTTCATTGAAATTCCAGTGCCCAAAACTTATGAGTCTGCATGTTCTCAATGGTGGCGAAAAGATCCAACCAGGTTCTCACTACTGCTCAAAGATGCCTTGTGCCATGTCGGGGTGCAGGCACCATCCATTGTTCAACAGACACTGCCAGCTGCACTCATTTGCCATAGCATTCAAAGATTCTGCCAGGTGGTACATTATCAGGGAAATATCCTGAGGCCCCAGCCAACTCCAATGGGGCACAGCCTCTTGGCACAGGACCCACGACCCCATTCTGTCCTGGTTGTTGCAGTACTAGAAGGCGCTGGTATTGTCAGTGGGAACTTGTATCAGACTTCGCTTGATGGATGGCAGGTTGCCATCAACGCAAGATGAATGGCCCACAACTCAACAGACTGATATAGAGCAGGGTCTCCATCAGGGATCAGAGTCCTTTGATCCCTACCTACTCCAAATGTCCTCCCCAACCTAGCAGTGATGTACAAGTTACTTACCTTCAGTAATGCTCTTTCTGGTGAGTAGTCTAGCAAACTGCAGAATCCTCACTTTCTGAATATGCTCAGGTGCCTTACTAAATGCGGAAACCAAAAAAGCAGTGCTCCTATGTGCAAATATGTAGCGCCATGCAGCTCGGTGCTGACTTTGCTCCATCCCAGAAGTGATGAAGGGAGCTGTATTTAAGTTCCACCCAGGCGTGCTGATGTCAGTTTCTTTCACAGGCTTGTGCACGCAGTCAGATGCAGAGCCCATCTGCAAACTGGAAGGACCACTGTGCAGATTGTTAAATTGGGACATTTGTTAAGTGCTAAAGTAGACTATTACCCAGAACGGGGAAGTGAGACAGCGGTGTGGAATCTGTGGTTAGGTAGATTATCCACCAAAAACAGCATTACAGAAGATAGGTAACTTCTTTTGATGGATATTTCTAACTGTAGATTCCTCACCTTGTGAATAGGTGTGAAAGCAGTACCTGCCAAGGTGGTGGGGATGTTAAATGGCTTCTTACTTCAGTGGTTCTTACGCCTTCTGACTTCTGTGGACCTAGACTGAATCATTAAGGAAAGCCCCAGCTAAGCAATTTCTATAATTTGAACCTCAAAACAATATACAAAATACAGAATGCGTCAAATGGTGCTGTAATCCTTTCGTCTGGCAATCTATGTATGTGTACCTCAAATACACAAATTATGAAATATTTTATTTATTTCACAAACATATGCAAACATATAAACATCTTTATTTTTATCAGAGGTTTGGAGTTATTCAAAATGTAGTTTTATGTCTTAAAGACAATGGCCCATATGTACAAAAGTTCCATCTTGTGGTACCTATATAGCATCCGAAGAAATCACTATTGGGGAATCACACATTGGAATGTACATAATTTGTGATTTCCTAATAGTGATTCCTATGAAATCACAATTTAGGAAATTGCCAAATTGCGATTTCCTTATAGGAATTCGCAAAATTTGCACAAATGGGCCTATAATGGCCACAGACAACGCTCAATGGCCAACAACATATCACACCATCAGGGTTGGACCATGACAAAGAAGTGGCTTGCGCACCAACATAGAAATGGCCCACATCTGCCAACCACATAGGCAAAATAGTGGCCGAATTAGCCAATAAGGCCAGTCTAGAACAAGTAATGACACACTGTAAGGGTATCATTAAAGGTATGGGACATTGCACCCATTTGTGTATGCTGGGGCAATGCATATGGTAAAGTCATGGACCTCAACAGTAAAAACAAGCATTGCCAATGCCAATAGGTCTGGCATTTCAATAACATTGTATGGCAGTGTAATATATTACCAGCAAATACCATTGTAACAAGTATGTATTTTTGTGGAAGTCAAGAACTGTAGAATAATATTGGTGTAAGTTAAAAGGTATGGTGACGTGTGCCGAAGTCACACCAAAGGCAAGTCTGTCTGCACAAGTCTGTGCCTAGACTGCACCCAGCGCCAGGGTTCTTGCCTACCCCCAGGTACTCCAAGGCGAAACCGAGCCCCAGACCCCAAACGGCGCAGCAACTGCTGCTTTGCCTCACCTCACTCAACGGCAGAGCCTTTCACCTACCACCACTGTCTCTTCACCTGCAACTCAGGACCTCCCACCTTCACAGATACATGTGCTACTCCCACTTTGCCGACCCCAACTCCCCCCCAAAACCTCACCAATGCCTTCTGCTTAACCCTTCTTCTGCCACTGCAACGCCCAACTGCTTCCAGATGGTACACAAAAACAGCACCAACAAACACAGCGGAAGCGTCGCCATCATCCACATACAAAACAATCCGATGTATCGCCACAGACAACGACATCACACCCACCATGGAACACCTTAATTTCCAAATACACACTGACAACAGAGGTGCTCTTGCCGACAGACCCACAGGATCAAGCACTGAGTACTGCGTCACTATCACAGACTTTATCCATCTTGTCTAGGCACTACATCTTCCTCAGAGACCTAAACTTCCACCTGGACGACCCCATGGACACTAACTCTGCCAACCTCCTCGGACACATGAGCAACATCGGCCTGATCCAGCTGGTCACCAACCACACACAAAGAGCAGGACACACAATGGACCTAAGTTTCACTGGCAGCGACAGAGTTGAATATAGACATGCCACAGAACTCACCTGGATCGACCACTCCATCATTCACTTCACCATCGCAGGCTCACCGACTAAGTCAACCCCAACAAACAAGCTAGGACCCGCAGAGCCACCAAACTAGCCAGCTGGTACATGCCAGAACTCAGGACAATGAAACACAGCTGCAAATTAATGGAGAGATGATTGAGCAGCAGCTAAGACACCACAGAGCAAGCAACTTTCGCACGCTTCCCCCCCCCCTAATTAAATGTTTAGGCCAGGCCCGGGGATGGGATCCCCGGGCTGTAATCGACCTGGGGAGGGAGACTGTGGGGGGGTTGGGTTCTTATAGGGGTTGGGCACAGGGACTAGCCTTAGGCCCTGCGGCCAATCCCATTGCACATAGCCAAAGGCTGTGTGCAGCACAGGGTTGGGTTGCTATAGTAGTTGGCTGCAGGCTCTGCGGCCAACCGTCACTGTACATGGCTGAAGGCCACACGGCACTGGTTGGATTAATGTATAATAATGAAAATTACTTTATGTTAAAAAAAATGTAGGAATTACTAAAAAAACAAGTTACAGAGACGTTATAGTTAGGAAATAGAATTTAAAAAAAACATTAAAATGTACTTTAAAACCAAAGGTTACAGGGACGTTATGGTTAGACTCACATTTAAAACATACAAAACCACAGCAATTCACCTGTTAATGTTATTTCAAATAACTATTACTCATTCCCTAAGGTAACTATAACTCGTGCCCTTGGCATGCACTGCTAAATACACCACAAATTATGGCATTCATGACATCTCTGATGAAATCATTGATAATATTAATGTAATATTTGCAGTAACATTTTTGACGAAAATACTGCATGGCGGCGGGCGCAAGTTATAGTTACTTGAGAAAACTGTGGCTCAGTGGTATAAGAGAAATTAAAGGAAAACCAAATTTGTATATCTAGAGGCGCGACGGCTTCGTGAATCCTCCCGATCTCGTGCAGAGATCTAATTCCCTGCCAACACTTCAACCTGTTACGACTCTGTCATCCCATTTGTAGGGGGCGATGTAAAGGGACTGTTGGTAGCCTGGGAATCACCTTGAACACTTACCTAGAGTCCCTTGCTGACTCGTGTTTGTTTCTCTTATCGCTATAGTATGCTTTTGTAGAATTACATATGCTTCCTGGGACTGCAAATCCCATAATTCACAGCCTGGTAGTCAGGAAAGCCTGGATTCTGTTATACATTGTTTTCTATGAGAGAAGTCCAGTTGCTCCTTTTCACCGGATCCTCTCCTCCAAGACTTGCGAGTGTCTGAAACTACACACACCGGAGACCTCTCCTGTGCAGCCCAGTCATGTGATTCCACCTGGGGTTTGCTGCAGGCTGGAACTGCTTATAAGCAGCTATTGCCTCAAGATCCTCATCGTGCATTGGAGTTCGATTCCTTTGTGTTACAGACCCCTTATCGGATGGTGTTCCGGTCTTGTTCCTGTTCTGTTTCAGCTTGAACCTGTTACCTGTTTCTCTGCCCTGTTCCTGATTGTTCCAGCCAGTGTCTGCTCCCTATCTCTTAGCCTTGCACCTGTTTGTTTCTTCCAGTGCCTACTCCCTGTTTCTCAGTCCTGCTCCTGCCTGCTTTCAGCCTGAACCTGCTCTCTGTTATCCAGTCCTGTTTACTGCTTATTCATTCTCCCTGTATTCCAGCCCTGTCCTTCCTTGTCCTAGCCAGTGCCTGATCCCTGTTTCCCATTCCTGATTCTGTTTGTTCCAGCCAGAAGCTTGTGCTCTGTTTTCCGGTCCTATTCCTGCCTTCGCTTTAGCCTGAGCCTGTTCCCAGTTCCTGCCCCTGCCTCCTAGTTTGTTCCTTCTGTTTCCATTTCCACTTGGGTATTTGCATCTGGTAAGTGTTCTATCAGTCTTCACCAGTGTATAACTGTTTTCCTTTGTTCTGGGGTTGGCTCCTGGGTTCCAGGAGGCATTTCCAGTCCCTATCCTTTGTCTAGTGTTATACGTTGTCTTTAGTGCCTAAAAGTGACAGTGTGCTATTGCTGTTTTTGCAGGAATTGGCACTGTGGTTCCAGCTGGACCCACAAGAGCTTGTCTTGTGTATGTAAGTACTATCCTTGTTTGAGCTCTAGGGTCCTGAGACAGAATCACTTCTGCTGCCTCCTTTCTATGGGGCTTGTGGGGTGACTATCTGTAAGAGCAAACTGCACAGAGGCATTGACATTCTCTGGTGCTGAGGGAGGTTCTGAGTCCTACCCTGTGTACAACCTTAGTGGTAACCCCAGTGTGTTTGTCTATTAGTAATCCGTTTCCTGTTTGTTCACACTAAGGTTGCTCTGCTTTTACTTTCCTGTTTCCTGTGCCTGTCCATTGCTGTCCTTTCCTGTGTATGCCTTTAGCTGCTCTTCTGCCCCAGTACACTACCTCTTTGGGTTATTCTGTGACCTCAAGGGGTGACCCAATCAGAGTCCTGATCAGACCGGCCTGAACCGTGACACAACCAGGAAATGTTGGCAGCCATTTTGAGCCTCGGCTTCAGCCAAGTCTAAAAAACAAAAAAGAAAGAAAAGTGAGCAGGGTGCTGTTACCATAACCCCCTATCCTTGGAGCTAGGGTCCTGCAAGAACCCCCAGGGTTAAAAAGCATTTTTTTTTACATTTGCATAAAAAATTGCAAACATTCATGAATTTCGCCATGGATTCCAAAAAAAAAGAAAGAAAAATAGTAAACCTGGTCTCCCGCACTTTCTTTTTATTATGCTCCCGGGTGGGCCAGATCCCAGGGGCATTCTCAAAATATAGGAGGGGCACCTGGGAGCCCCCTCCTAGGGCTTAACAAAACCCTGGTGGAATCAATCTTGATGTATGCAGGGGGGGCCCGCACAGCACGCTGGGGTCCACTACCTCCCCAGGACAATTAATTGTTATGTATCTGTGGGGCCCCTGTGGCCCCCCATGCCCCGGAGAACGCCACCTCCCGAGGGCAATCAATTGTTATATATGTAGAGGGCCTGCAGAGGACCCCCATCCTCCTGGGGCAATAAATGTTATGTAGGCAGGGGGCTCCCACGGCAGCCGCCGTACCCGTGGGACCACCACCTCCCCGGAGCAATAAATGTTATGTATGCAGGGGGCCCATGTGGCCCCCTCGGTGCCATGGGGCCACTTCCTCCTAGGGCAATGCATGTAATGTATGCAGGGGAGCTGCGCGGTCCCTCTGCCCCCCGGGAACCGCCACCTCTCCAGGATAAATAAAATATAAGGAGGGGGGATCCCATGGAGCCACACATGGCTCTGGGGACTGCAACCTCCAAGGGCCAGCTCCTGCTACCTCCCAAGGTGTCCACCCTCAAGAGGTAGCTGTTTGCTTGCTCCAGCCAAACAAAAGCAATCACAACTCAGCTTTCAGCAAGCCAGAGCTGTCAAACTGCTCCCTCTTGCTGATAGCGGATTCTTCATCTCTTTCCCTGCCCACAGTCAAGCGAGCAGGGAAGCAGATGAAATCATTGCTCCCGCAAGCAGGGAGCTGCTATATAAAGCATTTCTCTATTTGTGGGCGCAATGCCAGCTCCTGCATGAGAAGGCAGCTGGTTGGGCCACAGAGCACTTGAGGCTCCCCCTGTGGTTCCCATAACTGTTTGCAGGGCGCCCGAGGTGGAGTCCCTGGGGCAGAAAACACCCTTGCACTCTTTTTAAATTAAGTGTTTGACCCCAGGGAGATGGTAGTCCCCTGGGGGGGCCATGCGGCTCCCCTTAAAAAAAATTAAAAATAGCCCCAAGGAGGTAGTGGTCACTGGGGCCGTAGGGGGGGAGTGGTGGGTTCTGCATGGACCCCCTAAAATGTTTCAAAATGTAGCCCCAGGGAGGTGGTGGTCCCAGGAAGGGGGGTTCTTTCAGCCCCCCATGAATAATTTAAAAAGAGCTCAGGGAGGTGGTGGTCCCTGAGGCCTGGGGGTCAGCGCGGTCCCCGCATAAAAACATTAAAAATAGTCTTGTGGAGGTGGTGGTCCCCAGAGCCCGGGGTCTTTGCTGCCCTGCCTAAGTTTTTTATCAATGCAGCCCCATTTAAGTTTGGAGATTAAAGGGGATTACCGCAGGGCCTGGATGCAGGCCAGGCCTTGCAGTCAACCCCTGTCGCACAAGGCTGAAGGCTGAGTGTGGTGTGGGTTTGGGTAGTTATAAAGGGTTGACGGCCAGGCCCTGCTGCCAACCCCCGCTGCTCACAGCTGAAGGCCATGAGCGGTGGTGGTTGGATTAGCGTCTTGTAATTAAAATGACTTTACGTAAAAAATAAAAAAAACATAGAAATTCACTGAACAAAACACAGGTTTCAGGGACGTTATATTTAGGAAATAAATTTAAAACAAACATAGAAATGCACTTAAAAAAACAAAGGTTACAGGGATGTTATAGTTAGGCTGCCATTTTAAACATACAAAACCACAGAAATTCACCTGCCTTCACCATAAACTGTTAATTACCCCAGATATTACTGCACTCATGACATCCTTTATAACATCATGGATATTATCAGTGTAACATTTGTTGTAAAATTATTAATAAAAAAAACTCTGCATGGCTGGGACGTGAGTTATAGCTATCTTAGGGCACGAGTTATAGTTACATGAAATAACTCTAACTCTAACAAGTGAATTTCTATAGTTTTGTATGTTTAAAATGTGAGCCTAACTATACCATCCCTGTAACCTTTGGCTTTTTAAGTGACTGCATACATATATGTATTTATATGTGTGTGTATTTTACACTTAACCTTATCTTCCAAAGCCACCATTGGGAATGATCCTCATGCATTTTAGAGATCAAAAGCTTTCTGTAGCCTTCTTTAGAATATAAGTACAGAGTTTATTGTGACCAGATTTGTGTTTGACGTAAGTAGGTTTTTCTAGTTCCTCTAAATTTAGCTTGTTCAAAAGTTAATAAGTAGTTGTGGGGAAGATGATTTTAGCGAGGGTGGTTTTTGGTGTCTTGTGTTGGAAGGCAACGAGGTAGTAGTCTGATCAAGAGACTGGAGTAATTGTTTGGAACGTGACTATGTATGAGTTGGCGAAGATGATATCTAATGTAAGTCCAGCGATGTGTGTAGGATTGGGAACAAGCTGTCGTAGGTTGGGTGTGCCTAGGCCAGTGCGGATGATTCTGGGGTGTGGTATATTAGGTTTGTCAAACCATTTGTTGAGGGCACCAAGGATGCATATATAAATGAGTATTTTCCATAAAGGTTCGAGATTGTATCTGCAGTGTGTCTGGGAATGTTGCATTGCTAGGTGGTGGTCTCCAGGGAAGGAGGAAGTAACATGAAAAGTTTGGGATAGGATTGGATCTGACAAAGAGGGTCTCCTAACCTTGTAAAGAAACATCATTAGCTTTGGTGAGGCTTGTTGTTTCTTAAATAAGACAGCTCAGCCGCCTCTTTTTTTGCCTTCGTGAATTTGTGTTATAGTCTGGTATCCTAGTGGAAACAGCTTCATGCAATACTAGTGCCAAATCACCCCCAGACATAATTCAGTTATAAAAAGTAAGTAAAGTTTTGTGTCTATCCTCTTGATTCCATTCAGAAATCCTGGTTGGACAATTGTGTGAATAACAACATGGAGAAATGTTGATGTTTCAATCCTAATGGAAATGAATCCATGGGTATCTTTAGGACAGCACCAGCTGTCTAGAACTTCCACAGATGAATCCAGAGATAACTCAGTAACCAAGCTTAAGTTCTGAAACAGATAAAATTCTGTGTTAGTATCAAACATGTGTGTGTTGGCGGACTGGATGGGGCTGCAATTCCATAGGTCCTAGATCCCGCACTCAGAGGGGTGTGGGGAAGTCCTCTCTATTCATTGTTTTGTGATACTACCACACACCACTGTGATTGTTTGAGTTGCGTGTGTAGATCTGTGCATACAATTTGGACCTATGGGACAATTGTTATGGATATTAGTGGTGTGCAGGAGAATTGCTGAACAGTTTCCAGATCCAGTCTGATATCTGGGAAATATTTTAAAGATAAGTAATGTGCAATTGGGAGTATCCATCAAAATAAATTGACAAATGCTGGAGAAACAGGATATATTCCCCAGATGAAAGCCACAAATATAAAATTAGCCATCTATTAGAATGTGCAGCTTTAGCTAAGTGCCTACTAGCAGCTAGCACTGCTGCTCTAACACCAGATGATAGGGAGAAACATTTTAAGGCTTTCCACTCAGTTTCAAGGCAAGTAAATTGAGGACTTTTATATTTAGGTGAGGAACTGAACAGACAGAGACGGTTACGATAACAGATTATCACTCATTGGCAGAGGTCAAAGTGGCTCTAAACCAAGCTCCAGAAGTTCTCAGTTCCACAATCTCCTCACCTAATATTCATCAGTGAGGATTGGTCGGGCTGAATGCTCCCTGAACTTCTGAATTACCCTTATTATGAGGCAAAGAGACAGTGAGGAAGCATAATGTAGTCTGTGACAGCATCCCCTAGGGCCTTGATTCAAGAAATTACGTTATTCCCACTGCACAAGCAGATCATGCAGCTCGCTTTCAGATTCTTAAAACCTGATCACTGAATTGCAGTTAGCCAAATACTTTTGTCTATGTCCTAATGCTGTAGGTTTTGTATTAGTTTTGGCTTTGAGGTAAACTTTAAAGTATTCTGGGACCTGCACAGTTTTTAACCAACCTGAATGCCGCCAAACCATCCCTGATAAGATAACATTTGCAAAGAATTCAATGTTAGGCTAAAAACTAGTGCCTATCTCAAAGGAGCTACAAAGCTTTTAGGGTTGCGTCTCTGGCCTAAGGGTGCTAGGTTAATACCTTGCTGACCTGTATCACAGCTCAAGCACACTCTATTTGTAACCATAACATTATCCAGTGCCAGATGACCAGTCCATCACCACAAGCAGACATTACTAGAACCCTGTCCACGCGCTCTATCTTTCCTTGTCTTCACTCAGCTCTACCACCATCACATATTCTCTGTCATTTCTCTAGGCTCTCTGAGCCCGGTATCACACCTCACCTTTACAGAACACAGACCTGTGGCTGGCTATCATCTTCCAGACAGGCGTAAGAGCCTTTTTGAGGTTGGCATGGTCCGGCAGGGCATCGTCTGAACAAATGTCAACCCTGCAGTGAGACACAAAACTGCAAAAAATCAAATTATTGTTTTTTCCGTGAAGTCAGATTGAGTTTTGGAGGAATGGTGTTAACTCTTAAAAAAAGAAGAAAGAAGATGTAGTTGACGAATGGCTAAGTCCTTCTGGAGAGGAGGCTCTGGGGCTGGGTGTGAATATTTCATGGTGGAGAGTTGTGTGATCATGTCAGGAGGTGCTCTAAATGATAAGAGGTAGTGGTAGAAGTGTGCGGCATCAGCAGTTAATTGTACCTTGGATAGCTGTGCGCTTAGGGATGAAAATTAGTTACTTACCTGTAACTGCAGTTCTCCAGTATTGGTATCTTTCATAGATTCACATGCTTGAATCATCCCCGTCGTCGAGGTGGGAGCCTCACGGTAAACTTAAATATATAAAAAGCAGTAAGTCAGTAAAAATAAAACCAGTAGGCCCAAGTAGGCCTCATAAGGTATTTTACAGTCTATCCACTTTGTTTTGTGAAAAGACCCAAACTTGAGTATCAACCAATCAGGATTCAGCCCCTCCCAAACACTCCCAACAGAGGCTGAATTCCCTCAGATTTTCTATTAGGAGTGTGAAGTTTAATATCTGTATAATAGGGGAGCCTCTGAGGGGAGGAGGGTGGGTCGCATGTGAATCTATGAAAGATACCAATACTGGAGAACTGCAGTTACAGGTAAGTAACTAATTTTCTTCTCCAGCATTGGATCTTTCATAGATTCACATGCTTGAATCCGAGTAACGAGCAGTAATGTTTTCTTACTTACTGAATTACATTGACTGTAATTCCATCGTAATTCTATACGTGATGTGATTCACATTAGTTCAGTTTTAAATATGCACTTACATATAATTATATTTATATTCACAAACATACGAATATAAAAGCAATAAAATGTGTGTGGCAAGAAATCCTGACACAGTTTATGCTATTATTATGGAGAATACGACACGTTAAACAGTAGAAGAAAATGAACCATTAATGACCATACCTCGAGTGTGGTGGTGGGATGTGTAAGAGGCTCACCTTAACGAAATAGATGCCTCAGCACTGCTTGTCCCACTGCTGTATCGACCTGGTTTGTCTCCTCTAGACAGTAATGTCTTGTAAATGTGTGTTGGCTGGACCATGTTGCTGCTCTACAGATGCTATGTAGTGGTACACCTGCAAAGAGTGCCGCTGAAGTGGCTACCGATCTTGTAGAGTGGGCTCTCACCTTGGTGTGGAGCGGCTTTCCTGCTTTTGAATGGCAGAATTGAATCGCCAGGCCAATCCATCTTGCCAAAGTCTGTTTGGACACCGCGTGTCCCTTCTTTGTTCCGCCGAATGCTACAAATAATTGATCCGACTGGCGGATGGCCTGAGTTTTCTGTAGATAAAACTTTAAACATCTTTTAATATCGAGAGAATGTAATGTTTTTTCCGCCACTGTTTGCGGATTTGGAAAAACGATTTTTAAGATGACTGGTTCATTTAAATGAAATGTTGAGGGAACTTTCGGAATGAATTTAGGATTTGTCCGCAGGATGACACCTGAGTTTGTAAACTGGAGGAACGGCTGTTTGATGGTGAAAGCCTGAATGTCACTGACTCTTTTTGCCGAAGTAAGAGCTAACAGTAACGCTGTTTTCCATGCGAGGAATTTTTGGTCAGCTTTGTGGATCGGCTCAAAAGGAGCTTTCATGAGTTGCATCAACACAACATTCAATGACCATAGAGGCGGGGGTTTCCTAATTGGTGGGAAGACCCGAAAAAGGCCCTTCATAAATTGTTTGACAATTCTTGTGGAACACAAAGAGAGTCTATCTGGTGATCTGCGGTATCTGGAGATTGCTGCCAGATGTACCCGTATGGAAGAATATGCAAGTCCTGATTTTGCCAGGAGCAGGAGATATGGAAGTATCTGTTCCGGAGTAGAAGATAAAGGATGTATATTTTCCGCTGCACACCAAACACAAAACCGTTTCCATTTAAGTCTATAGGTTTTGTTGGTAGTGTCAGCTCTAGCTTTTGCTAAGATGTCTCTACACTCTGGGGAGATTTTGAGATTTAAGTATTCATTGTGTTCAGGAGCCAAGCCGACAAATGAAGAGACGACGGATGTGGGTGTGTGACTTGTCCCTGGTGCATCGTTAAAAGAGTCGGACTCTGTCTGAGTGGTAGATGTGGTCGTTCGGAGAGCATGAGGAGCTCCGTATACCATATTTGTCTGGGCCATCTGGGAGCTATGAGTAGAAGTCGACACCCCTCCGTCTTCATTTTCCTGATGACTCTCGGAATGAGCGGGATCGGAGGAAAAGCGTAGGCATAAACTCCTGACCATCTCATCGAAAACGCATTCCCCCACAAATCTTTTTGGGGAAGCCAACTTGCGTAGAACTGGCATTTCTTGTTCTCGAGAGTGGCAAATAGGTCTAAGTTTGGTTTGCCCCATAATAGAAACAGGCCATTGAGAGTTTTCTGGTCTAGCTCCCACTCGTGATAAGGAATTACTGTCCTGCTCAAGGTGTCTGCTAGAACATTGATCTGTCCTGGCACATGCTCCGCTTTTAGTGAAATATTGTGTTTGATGGCCCATGTCCAAATTTGTTGGGCTAGCTGCGAGAGTTGTAGGGACCTTGTGCCTCCTTGCTTGTTTAGATAAAACATGCTGGTCATGTTGTCCGTCCGGATTAAGATGCTTGAACATTGTATCTTTGGCAAGAAAGCTTTTAGAGCTAAGTGTATTGCTTTGAGTTCTAGATAATTGATGTGGAGCTGGCTCTCTTGCTGATTCCAGATTCCGCTGATTTGCAGGTCCTGGCAATGTGCACCCCATCCTTCGAGAGAGGCATCCGTTGTTACTATGTAACTTGGTGTTTGAAGAAGAAAAGACAGCCCTTTTGAGAAATTGGTTGGAGTCGCCCACCACCTCATAGTGTTCTTCATTAGAGGCGTTATGCGAATCTTGTCTTCGAAGGAGCCGAGGACCTGTGTCCATTGTATGTCCAATTGCTCTTGCAGGGGTCGCATATGGAGCCTGCAATCTGGGACTAGCGGAATGCACGATGATATCATTCCGAGCAACGATTTGTAGATGCGGACTGAAACAAACTTTTTTCTGGATAGGTTGTCTGCCAACGAGGTTAACTTTTGTTTCCTCTCGTGTGATGGGTACGCTTTGCTGCGTACTGTGTCCAAAATTGCTCCCAAGAAACTCAATTCTTGTTTGGGGTATATCTGAGATTTCTGGTAGTTGACTACAAACCCCAGGCTGTGTAACAAATGAAGGCAATAGGAAATATGATTTGTTACTTGGAATTTTGAGGGTGCCTTTATAAGCCAGTCGTCCAGGTAAGGGAAGACCTGGATACCTGCCTGGCGAAGATGTGCTGCTACTGGAGCTAGCATTTTTGTGAAGATTCTGGGGGCTGATTTGAGACCGAATGGTAGAACCCGGAATTGGAGGTGCATACTTCCTACCCTGAACCTTAAAAATTTGCGATGGTTGCGATATATGGGGATATGAAAATAAGCATCCTGGAGGTCTAGGGATGCCATCCAATCGCCCGTGTTTAAGAGACGCAGGACATCCTGCAACGTTACCATCCTGAACGATTGTTTCTTTAGAAACTTGTTTAGTGCTCTCAAGTCCAGGATGGGGCGCCAGTCTCCTGAGGGTTTCTTGAGAAGGAAAAACCGGGAATAGAATCCCTTGTTCCTTTGAGATAAAGGGACTGGTTCTATTGCTCCTTTTGTTAGCATTATCCTTACTTCCCTGAGAAGTTGGCTCAACCTCAGAGGCGGTGTACCCGATGGAGGGACACTCGGTGGTGTTTGGATAAATTCCAGAGTATGACCTCTGGTCACCACATCTAGTACCCATCTGTCCGATGTTATAGCCTTCCACTTGGGGAAATAAGAATTGATGCGACCTCCGACCTTCGATATTGATTGGGGAGGTGTTGAGATTATCCGCTGGTCATTGCTTTCTGCCTGTATCTCTTGCTCGGGCAGCTCCTCTTCCTCTAGCCGGATGTTTGTAAGCTGCGGCTGGTGGTAATCGATAATGCTGCTGTTGTTGATGGTGCTGATGTCCTGGTCCTGTGGAGGAAGATGTATATTGTGACCTGTATTGTTGGTATCCACCTCGAAAGGAGTAATTACCTCTACCCCTTGCTCCACGAAAAGATAGTTTTTTATATTGCAGGGTACCTAGGGATTTTGCCATATCGGTATCCGTCTTGATAGCCTGCAGCATATCATCGACATGTTTGCCAAACAAACTCTCTCCATCGAAGGGCATGTCGAGAACACGAGTCTGGACTTCTGGTCTGAATGAAGTAGCTTTAAGCCACCCTTGTCTGCGCAGGACTGCTGCTCCAGCTAATTGTCGAAAGCCAGTGAGGGAAATATCTATTGCACTGTCTATTATTTCTGCGGAAACCCTTTCTCCCTCCTGCAAGACCTTTTTAGCCTCCACCTTGAGATCTTCTGGCAGTGAATCTACAAAAACGGACATGTCTGCCCACATCTGCCGATCGTACCTTCCCAGGATGGCGAGGGAGTTTGCCGCCTTGACCGTTACTGCAGCAACCGAGGAGAATTTCTTACCGATATTGTCTAGTCTCCTTCCCTCTTTGTCTGGGGGAGACGCAATAGGTGTAGAGGGGTTTTTGGATCGTCGTTGAGCCGCCTGTGATATAACCGAGTCAGGTTTCGGTTGTGAGACTAAACAGGCCGGAGAATCATCTGGGGCCTTGTATTTTTTCTCTAGCCTTGGCATTTGTGAAGGCACTGTTGCCGGGTTTTTCATTGCCTTCAAACCCTCCTGCCATAAGAAATCCACAATAGGTATGGCTCTTACAGATCTCTTTGATGGCTCTTTAAAGTCATACAAAAAACACTCAGTTTCATGGGAAACAATTTCCAGGCCAAAACGTTTCGCCGCTCTCTCTATGATATTATGGAAACCTCCTATGTCTTCTGGAGGAGAATCCACTGGAGCTGCTGGAGGTGGAGATGGTGTGGGAACGAGATAGTCGTCCCATTCACTAGCCGCTGAATCTGCTAGCTCGCCCTCTTCCCTTTCGTCGTCCGACGAGAGGTAAGCTTCCGGAGCTTGGCTAGTTACAGGTCTACTAGCCTGTGGCGTTTCAGAAACATTAGTAGTTTGAGCTTGCTGGTAACTCTGAGGTCTAGGTGGCGTGGACTGAGTTGACGGTGGGAACCTTTTATAGTAGTCCTTCAACATATGTTGTAAATCTGTCACTAATGTGCTAGGCATAGCTAGAGGCGATGGTTGGTTTGCCTGTGGATAAGATGTTGAAGCATAACTATGCTGGTAATGTTGATCCTCTTCTTCATCAAACTCTTGACATTTGACATTTAGTTGAGACGGGCTACTAGCTGCCCCAAACATTCCTTGAACGTCATCATCCTCATCGTCTAAAAGATGTTGCGGTGGGTATGGCAGCACCTTACTTGGTGATGTATGCATCGGCAAAATGTCAGATGGCTTGTCCCCTATATTAATAAGGGAAAGGGGTAAGAATCTGGTGGAGTCCTCATGATGGTATGAGGAATGAGCTGGTGAAATGTCCAAAGGTTTGTAAACTGTTAATGCTGTGGTGATCGTCGGTTCCCTCGTCGACGGTTCCCTCGTCAACGGTTCCCTCGTCGACGGCTCCCTCGTCGACGGTACTGTCGTCAACTGTACTGTCGTCGACGGGTCTCTCGTCGACGGGTCTCTCGTCGACGCTTCCGTCCATGACTGCGTCTTTTCCTTAGTCGACGGTCCCTTCGTCGACGGGTATTTTAGCGACGACGGTCGCTTCGCCGACGTAGTTTGCGTAGATGGGAGTGCCCTGGATGATTTGTGAACCCAGGAGGCCTCCGCTGTCGACGATGTGGTTGCCGACGAAGCTCTTTTGAAGATTTTTGCAGTAATAATCGTCGTCGATGACAAAGGCGACGACGTCATAATCATCGGTGAGGATGGTGTTGTGAACGTCGACGATACCGTGGTCGCTGTTACCGTCGACACTGTCGTCGACGGGGCGGTCGTCGACGGTTGTTTTTTCACCAAAAAGAGTTTTTCTGACTCTTTTTGTGGTGACAGAGACAGGGATGGTTTCTTTGAGGTGCTTTTCCGGTGTAACGGCGTAGTAGGTTCTGAATGAACCTTTTTTGGTCCATGTTTAACTGCCTCTTCAGTTAAGACTTGTTTAGTCTTTTTGTGCATTTTTCTTGGTGGTTCATCCGCACCTCTATCTCTCTCACCTGTTCTTTTCTGAGGGCGAGAAGTTTGTGGTGACTCTTCGCTGTCTGATGAAGGATGCTCTAAGGCTTTCTGTTTTTGCAGCCATAAGAGAAGTCTACCCTCTCGGTCTTTGAGGGTTTTTTGACTAAAGGTGCAACAGATTTTGCAGTCTCTCACCTTATGGTCTGGATGAAGGCAGTAAATACACTTCTTGTGGGGGTCATCAATATGTAGTCTCTTCTTCCCACAGTTGTCACAGTCTCTGAACAGACCCTTCTTTGCCTTTTCAGACATAGTAAAGTTGTAACTAGTTTCCTGAGAGAGAAAACAATCTTCAGTCAGAAAATAGGAAAAAAACTGAGCAGAGCTCAGGGAGACTCCCTTCACACGACGTGCGGTAGAAAATCTGAGGGAATTCAGCCTCTGTTGGGAGTGTTTGGGAGGGGCTGAATCCTGATTGGTTGATACTCAAGTTTGGGTCTTTTCACAAAACAAAGTGGATAGACTGTAAAATACCTTATGAGGCCTACTTGGGCCTACTGGTTTTATTTTTACTGACTTACTGCTTTTTATATATTTAAGTTTACCGTGAGGCTCCCACCTCGACGACGGGGATGATTCAAGCATGTGAATCTATGAAAGATCCAATGCTGGAGAATGGGATATTCATGATGGTGAGAGGGGATAGATGGGCATGCTGATGTGGAAATGGTGCATGTACTTCCAAATATGTGGCACAGGGATTTCACATCACATGTGTTACTAGAGAGCTATATCATAGAAAGCCCAAAAGCACACAGACAAAACATGATTTGAGACAGATTTGCCAGAACAAAGAAACAAAGAGGTATATTATTGGTCAGTGGAGCATCACTACTCTGGTTCATAAAGAATGGATGGGGAGTGGCACGCCACTGTCATGAAACTCACAAATTGTAAAGAGAGTGGTGACCACTGAGGTTAATACTCATAGTACACAGGCCAAGGAGATGCTGACACTAGAGACAGTTTGGATACTCACAGAAGAGAGGAACTTGGGCTGTTGGAAACAGAACACACCAGTTGGAGGGGCACACATTGCATGCTAGCCAAGTCATCACTCTGGCTGATAGAAAGTTTACTGGTCCTGTGGAAAAAACTGCCTCTGCCTGCATCCTCCTCTGATGACTCCAGACTAAGGGCCTTGTTCATCTCATCACTTTCAGATGGTTCCTGACTGGCGGTGTGGTGCATATCATCATCTTCAGGATGTTCCAGACCTACTGTCCTCTCCACCTTATCATCGCTGCAGGGTTCTAGACTGAGCAATTTGTGTAATTCATCTTGCTCCATAGCTTTTACCCTGAGCCTCTTATGCATCTCATCATCCTTGCTGGGGTCTAAACAGAGTTTTCTTTGTGGCTCATTATCTTCTGTGGGTTTTAGACCTGTGGTTCTCTGCACATCACTGATCTCAAGGAGTTCCACAATGGAGATTTTGTGCCTCCCATCCTTCTCCAAAGGCCTCTACATTAAAAGAAGTTGAGTAATAATGAATGTTATCATTTGGAAATAAAACATTGCATTTCAGGAGACCAACCACATATTTTCAGTAATCTCATTTCATTGTTGCACTCCTCCCCAAAATTCCTGTTCCTCCCAGGGATATTCTGTGTCTCAATTTTACCTGTCTCCCAGCAGCACAGAACCTGATCTTCACCACAGAACGCACTCCCAGACCCCTTATGAAAACCAACCTAGTCTCAACTTTAGATCACAATATATATTGAAAAACGCTTCTTCTGAAAAATGAATGCAAGACTCCATAATGACACCCACTGCAATACTACAAATATTTGGAAATATATTTGTTCTCTAGATAAAACTAGTAACACTAATGTTGTACGTGCCATTGTGATGCTTCGTTCTAAGCTCGACTGAACCAACAATGTTGTTATGCTTTTTAAAAAATCAATAAAACTTTTCTTTTTAAATGAGACTTCATGAGCCTTCTTTTGAAAATGGAAAAGTGAAAACAAAGTGTTCTGTCAAACTTTACAAAGAGTATTAAACACTGGGTGTTGATGCTTCCAAACTGACCTTCGGAAGCCAAAGTAAACTCTTCTAGCGGTTCACTGTTAATTAATATTTCTTCTCAATGCATTTAGTATCCCTGAACAACAGACTCTGCCAAGTTTCTTCATATTTGGAGCAGTTGTCTATCAAAAACTGAAAGCCTCCTACAGCATCGGATGTGTTTTTTTCCAAAATATTTTAGTACACTCTTCAAAGGGACGTTGTTTCATAACATCACTATCTATACAATGGGACATATTCTTCTCACGTATATTCTGTTTCCACTTTGTTTTCCCACCCACTACTCTCCTCCATCGCCAAAACTAAAACTAACCCCCCGGGTAAATGTGATCTCTTGTTTGATGCTCCTAGATCCCAGAAATAACAATGAATATCAGAAAATGTTTTGTCTTTCAGCACACGTTTCCCCTGCAGCCAAGCAAACAACTAAAATGGTCTTAATCTATATAGGTATGTCGTATCCCTTTTATCCTTTCCTGTATTATATTGGTATTTGGCATATTGACAGGAAGTTGGTAAATTTGCTTTTCAAATGAGCAGTAAATCTTTCTGATGCCATCATGCCCCTTAATATTACAAATAGTAGCTTCACTGTCACAGCTGCCCCCCTTTTCCAGTGTTTGGATATGACCATTTTAGGAGGTCAGGATGCAGTCAGCTCTACCAACCTTATCTAAGGAGTCTGGCCTCAATTGCAACTGTGTCTAGCTTGGACTTTTAGGGACAGGCTATCAGACTATATTTTTGATAGCCGCCACAGCGCTTTCCATGATCCGGTATCTGAGCAGTTGCCCACCACATGAAGCTAGTGGCATTTCCCCACACAGTATCTCCAGGTTTAATGTGTTGGGTTCCGGTACATAATGCTAAGGACCTGAATTAGAGTTTGACATATGGTTTACTTTGTCACAAATGCAAGATAGCTCAGGTATCTCGTAAGACTTATTACAACTGACATTGGATGTAATACACTTATAATAAGTAGACAGCATACTGGTCATGTTTCCAATGCGGTACCAATCTGACGATTCTAAAACAAGCCCTAAGTCTATCTTGAGGTTAAATGCCACCCACTAGTGGTTTTGTATGCAGTTGTCTGACTCTGGGCTTTTCCCGATTATATTTTCCAAAGCCTGTTGCAATAACCAAGTGTGACCTCTCCTTCTAGCTTGCTCCCTATTTTATACTTCCATTTTTAGGTTAGCTGGCTCTGCTAGGGTTCAATGTAAATGTGAGACCTACCCTATTGTAACCACAGATTTCAAATGGTACCTCTGAGTATGTAGATACAACTCTTGTAGCAAGATACATGATCATGGGCCACATTTTATCATACCCAAGTCTTCCTTTTTCTTTGACGTAAAATCGTGTGGAAAAAGGACTCGAACGAAACAGTGCACACACCTACCAAATGCTCCAGAAATCCCTTTCCCTACCTCAAGGTTGTGGGAAGAACTCTGGGTTGAGGTGCAAGAGGGAAAAGTTGAGGGGACTCAGATGGGAGTCACAGGTGTCCAAAAGGGTGATCTAATAGCAAAATGTAAGCCTAATGTGATATCAAATTTCAAAGTAAACGAAATTATAATGCGCTCTAAAAAAATCTTGACCTCTCCTCTCTGACAAAAAAATGCCTCCAACGCATACTGGATGTGAAATTAAAATTAAGGATATTAAAAAATCGAAGCTAATTTTGTCAATTATAGCTTTTTCCAAACAGTGATACTTCAGCTCATAGCCTGTGCGATAACTTGTGACTATAAGGCAAACAAATCTGTTTTATGTACTTGGGGAAAAGTGGCTGCCACTCTCCTTCTTAGGAACCTTCCTACTTCAAATAGTCAAGAAGCTATCTGGATTTCAGGTTACACGACTGTGATACTCTAATGGCTGCTTGCTGATTACAAATCAGGTGCTCCAGTGCCCCAAGCTGCACTGAGGAATGTCTTAATAGCTGGCACTTATCTAATGACTATCTACCTACAGCTACTTTCCACTGTCTTGTTCTTGCTTTTTCAATTAGAGGATATGAGAGTGGGCTCGCTACTATATTCAATGATCATGAATGCCAGAGAAGAACCCTTGTCAGAGAAGGAAATGTTGTTTATTTATGATCTTAATTCTCCGTCCACCATGAGACTCTTCCTGAATTCACCCCAACCATCTTCAAAAGTAACTATGAGAGTGGACTTGGACCACCTGCCTTCTGTTAGGATCCTTATGCTTTGAGTTTGATAACGATCTGCCAGTCAACTGCTACTGCAGTGCCACCTGGGATTCGAGAGTTAGTCTGGGTGTTTGAAGGAACACTGCAGCCTTTTCTCTATATAAATATGTAACTTCTCTATGCTCAACTTGCTTTCATTATTTCAATTCAGAAAACAGGATATTTTTGTCTTAAGGCCAATGTTGTCTAATACTTCAATTTAAAAGCTGTAATTGTCTCCCTTTAAAATAAAGAAAAAAGGCCTCTAAATGTGCAAATATATTTCGATTAGGAATTTCTCATGCAAAGTGTTCCAAAATTTCACATGCATGTGGAGCTATTCAATGTTCATGAATCCAGTTCGGATTCTCAAAATGGAGGACTAGGATTACAAGTAAATAACTGTTCCTCACTCATCGGGGCGTATCTGATGACACGTGGGATGGTACAACCTCCAAATAAATTCTCATTTGGGTCACACAGCCTGGTGACAGTCGTGACCATTCATCGCGTCGCTACTGCTTGGAGCGTAAGTGATGACATTTTTAGCAGTAAGTATGTGATTTGCAAACGGGCCACACTTGCCATGACCACCCTGTCTGTCATTCATTGTGACCCAGTGATCTGGTGCTCAAGGAAGGACCTCTGAGTTTTGTCCAGCGCTGCAATCATTACATATTAGTGGTGATTTACTTTGGCCTGGGACTGGGAAAGACCTTGAGTCAGGCTCCAAGTAGTAGTATCCCAATGACTGCAGTGTCACTTACAGTTTTTACCAGTTTCTCAGGTGTGGTGCCGCTTTCCCTGTATGTCCCTGCACTTGTGATTTGGCAGTGGGTTACGGGGCCAGAAGTGAGATTTGTAGGAAGGAGATGCTTTTTTACAGAAACCTGTGGCTGTTATGCTATGACTGTTCTATGGCAAACTTGGTGAACAAACACACATGGGACAGAAACCTGGGTTAGACGGTTTGAAACCTCAATATGATGCATCTGTTGACCATAGTATGGCTGTCTATCAACAAATGTGTTAACAGTTCCTTCGGAAAATATGCATAATAGAGCCTCAGGACATATCTTAGTCATCAGGGTTAGGCTGGAGTAAGTGTAAAGTGACTTGGTGTACCCAACTCAAAGAACAGGTAGAGCATTGGGGCAAATACTGCGATGGATAATGGGTGGTGTGTGGAGTGAGCAGGGTATAAGCGTTATTTTGGATGGTGGGAAAGGGCAGCAAGTGCAAGTCAAGTAGAAGCCTGGCTGGGCAGCAGACAAAGGTTGGTAAGGACAGGATGAATCAGAGAGAGCAGGATAGATTAAAACTCTGATAGCAAGAAAATATGTCAAGCATCCAGCAAGGTAAAACTACCTAATGCACTCAAAATCCCGAGGAAAACCAGAAAGTGTGACAATATCTAGCCCATGAAGCTCTAGTACACTATGTTAAATTACATAGCATAGAGAAAGCACCCTCGTTTTTCTTTCTTTCTCTTATTTTACATACAATATAGGAATAATATTCCAAATGCATATATACGAACTAATAGACTTTGTAAAACTTGTGCAGTTAATCATGCCAAAAGGCGTTTTTTATATTTGTACTTTGAGCTCGTGACTGCATCACCCCTAACTATACATGAGCACTTCCCAAATGCAATGCTCAAGGACAGAAGGGGGTGCTGCCCCTTCCCACTTTCATCGGGTCAATCCTTAAGCTGCCCCTACTAGAACCACTATTATTCTGCATAACACTTGCCATGTTTCACAGAAAGTCCCATACACAAGTGTCTGGGACATGGAATCTATGTAACTAGTTCCGATAGTGATTTTGATAGTAGGTTCTATGCAAATTGACTTATCCTTGTTTACGAAAGAGGTATGTTGCAGGAATTAAGATGTTTTGGCAGGATTTGTTCACACAATGCTCTCTACATCCAATAAAGAAGCAGAAGAAAAAGTTGGAAATGTCTTAGACAAGAAAGTTCAAAATCATGCCAAAGTTGAGTTTGATGTTGGAGGCTTCTCTTTGCATCTCCTCTGCAAGTCAATGAACACTGCAAAAGGGTCCCGGGGAGTTCTAATTCAAGACATTCTTATTAATCGTCTTTTAGAAAATACTGTTTTGAACTGGATTAAGTCCTACCTGTCCAGGAATAAGTCCTACCTGTCTAACTGATCTCAAGCAGTTCATCTCCCTTCTCATCAGTCTGATTTCAAGACTATTATTCATGGAGTTCCTCAAGGTTCCATCCTTAGCTCGCCCCTTTTTTATCTATATCTTCATCCTCTAATTAAATTGATCCTTTCTACTGGTCTCAGGCTGATGAGCTATGCTAATGACACACAAATTCTTGCCTCTTTTGGTTGATGACCAGATTCAGAGTGACGATGATGCCTTCTGCAATTGCATGCTTTCAGTGTTTGACTTGATGAGGAAGAACTGATGAAAATGAACCGACAAAACCGAGATCATCATCTTCTCAGGCAAAAACAGACCCCAAAGAGCTCTGGTTAGTCTTTGGCTTCTCCAGGTTGACTCTAGTCCCATGCCTGCTTGAGTGGTAAGAAATCTGGAAGTGCTGGTCCACAGGACCATTCCTTGTCTCCACAGATTGTTAAGCAACTGTCTTCCTGTTTGTTTAGGCTAGAAGCCATTTGCAAGATTCTTCCTTTTATCCCTTGAGTCATGCCACTTAGTGATCCAGGCATCGATCTGTAGTTGCTTGGATAAGTGCAATTCATTGCTTCTTGGTTATCACTTTTTTACTTCAACTGCTTGAACAAATTCAGAATTTTGCTGCCAGGTTGGTGCTTGGTGACCCTGTTACAGCCTTTACATTGGCCTGTTTGAAAATGCTACACCAGATGCCCATCTTCAAGAAGATCCTTCAAAAGGCCACGTGCATTACATTCAAAGTTTACCAATATGGTCCCCGTCTATTTATGACACAAATGTATTAATTATTCACCTCTCAGAAGCTGAGACCCAGTAGCAGCCACAATCTTTCTCAGTTTTACTCCCAACATTGGAATAAGCTCCCTCTGCATCCAAGACCTTCTTAACAGTTATTGACATTCAGGAAACTCCTGAACTACTGGCCAAATGGCCACCTCCACTCATTTTCCTCTCTATATAGAGTTCAGCTGTCTTTAGCACCAGGATAACTTTTAGGTATTTGAGTGCTGTATAAAATTTGAAATCAATCAATCAATCAATCAAAACATGAGTGATACATATCAATTGAGGGGAAAGGAGTAGAGATATTGTGGTATGCCCTGGTCTTACAAGAATTGTTAACTATTTCATTTAATACAAATAACTGGCTCTACAATTTGAAAGGTAAAGCCACACTTGTGTCAATGGTTGATCACTGCAGATGTAAGAAGATACACCACTGGAGAGATGCTTACGGAACATCAACCGCCTTGAAACTGAAACAGGAACACAGAGCATCTCACATTGTCTGAGGTCTTACGAATGGTACTCACTACCATTCCCCGGCCTTCAAACCAATGTTCCTAACCCTGCTCCCCACAAACACCACCCACTGCATAACACACTAACTGTCCCAATGCACCAACTGTTCTTCTGAGTTTGGTTTGCCAATCGCTTGCTGAATTAGCTCACACTCTCATTCCTAATTTTATTGACTAAGATTTGCCCCGTTTCATACTGATTGGGCACGGTGTACTTTAAGCTCCCAAGGATGAAAGTGAAAAACATGCAAGGCATAAAGGGGGTCATTCGGACTTTGGCGGGCGGCGGAGGCCGCCCGCCAAAGTTCCGCCATCAGAAGACCGCCACGGTTATTCTGAGTTTCCCGCTGGGCGGGTGGGCGACCGCCAGAAGGCCGCCCGCCCGCCCAGCGGGAAACCCCCTTCCACGAGGATGCCGGCTCCGAATGGAGCCGGCGGAGTGGAAAGGGTGCGACGGGTGCAGTTGCACCCGTCGCGATTTTCAGTGTCTGCATGGCAGACACTGAAAATCTTGGTGGGGCCCTGTTACGGGGGCCCCTGCAGTGCCCATGCCATTGGCATGGGCACTGCAGGGGCCCCCAGGGGCCCCACGACACCCCTTACCGCCATCCTGTTCCTGGCGGCCAAAACCGCCAGGAACAGGATGGCGGTAAGGGGGTCGGAATCCCCATGGCGGCGCAGCAAGCTGCGCCGCCGTGGAGGATTCCCCAGGGCAGCAGGAAACCGGCGGTACACCGCCGGTTTCCCGTTTCTGAAAGCGGCTGTACCGCCGCGGTCAGAATGCCCAGGGATGCACCGCCAGCCTGTTGGCGGTGCATCCGCGGTCCCCGGCCCTGGCGGATTTTACCGCCAGGGTCGGAATGACCCCCAAAGTGTCTTCTGAGGACAGGCACTGTGGACTGTTTGAAGGATCTTGATTTGCCTACTAGTGTTAGGGCTAATCGTGTTAAATGGTTTGGTTATGCTCACAATGTAGAACGTATGTGGTCCTCTGTGCAAATCAAAGAAAGGATGCGGTCACAGAGAAATCAACTGTAGCTGCACATGCAAGGAGAAGCTGAAGTATACGCTTCTGTGATGGGCGGCACGCAGTGATGCCACCAAGAATCTACAAACCAGCACTGAGTTCTTAGTCATGTCGCACATTGCCGATGAAGGCACTGACTTTTGGTCGCCTTGGGTATTCAGAAACGTTAAGCTGGAAGATTGCTGCACACACTGTCTGCACGTTCGGATTCAGAGATGCTGGGCTACCTTTTGAATTTTGAGTTGCGTACATGCTTTATCTGAGGCAGCCAAGTTATAATGGAGTGTTTTAGAGATGTATTCTAAAGTAGAGAGGCCAGGTACTGCTTCTTACCTGGTTTGCAACTGTACCCGTGGCAGTAATCGGTAAAGGGAAGCAGAAAAGGCAAAGGATTTTGGGTCAGTGCACCGAGGCATGTCTGATCCTCTTCATTGTGACAATGGTTTACCAGCTGAAATGAAAAGTTGTCATACTTTTGTGCCATTGAGCATGCTATGCAAAGCATTCTGCTAGCGAGAAAAAAGGGGAGGTTCTGAACATCTCTGTGCACTGGCGGCGGGGAGGGGGGGCAATAAACTGCACGCTGACACTCTTTTATGCATGTGTGAAGGAGTGTTCTGATAGAAGGTGAAAAGCTGGCACTGGGCGTCAGTGGGAGAAGAAGCTGAAGATGGTGGGACAAGTATTTAACCTCATACGAAGCTCAGCTAGAGATAGTAAAGACGCTTTCCTCTTCTCCCATGTCAAGGAATGCTTCTTGAGAAGGGGGGCTTTGTCATGTTCCCTCTGGCCGGGAAATAACATCAGCCAATGAGTCCAAGGCCTCCGGGAGCAGTCGTAAGATAGCCGCCCCAACCACCACTTGAATGATCGGAGGCAACTTTTGCAGACTCTTTCCATTCTACACCAGTCTACTATACCTCACCAACTGGGTCTGACTCGCAGCGTCTCTGCCCCAATACAGTGCTTTAAGTGGGATGAAAAAACTGGGATGGTCATTTGAAAGGGCGTGTCCTAAAAACACGTAAGCTAAAATTCTGTGCTTAGCATAGTGTGCCACCCAACTGATATTTTGCTGCTTCTTTCTGTCATTGCATCCAGATATATCTGTGATACAAAAACTGACATAACAACTGCAACAAGTTTGGACTAAATCCTTTGTCAATGGTTGTTAATTGCTTAAGGTAAATAGGTAACAAAAACGTCTTTGTTGTATAAATATTGAAAATGGTTCAGTTCTGAAATGATGAGACTGTGAAAGAACTATAATGAGTCTCTTAGAAGTTACATCAAAGGCAGTGAAGGGTGGGACTGGTGCAGAGTTAAGGCTTTTTTTCACACTGAGGTTGAGGGCAAATATGGAGAGCCTGATAGGGACCCGTCTGAGCATGTGCTTTTTAGAGCTGTCTGTGATGGCTCACTTAAAGCTCTGCCCTAATCCCACCACTGAATGAAACCACCAGCCCTTAATTTGTAAACAAAAACATGCTGGTGCCCAAAGCTCTGCTCTGAAACACGCGGCTGCTGCAATTAAATGTGCGAGGACGAAATACTGAGACAGCGTAATCCTGAACCAATCTCGGGCCTCTTTAATCTATTTACAGCCACTCCCTGCCCCTTCAGCTCACTCTTGCAGCTTTCTGCTTTCTCCCTTTGTGACACTTTTCCGTCGTTCTCTTCCTCCGTCTTTCCCATAAGGGTTTTATGCTCGCAGTAAGTGCCTGATGCAGAAAAATAAGAGCAGGCCCTCAAAAATAAGTGCTGGTGCCCCCAACCGGCTCAAATTAAGCAACGGAATCCACTAAGCAGCTAATGGCACGATATTGGCAAAAAAGTATGTATAAAGTGTGGTTATGTATAAATCCACTTAATATCCAGCCACCTCTCATTAAAATCCCAAGAAATGTCCTCTGCCTTCACCACTCAAAACACTCACTCTTCTTCACCACTTAAACTACTCCACAGCTTTAGCATCCCAAACACCCAAACCACTCGTCTTCTTTAAACGTCACCACAAACTACTTCCTTCTAACCCAGAAGCTACTCTTGTTGCGTTACTCCGTCATGCCACTCCTCCTATTTCACTATCCAGCCACTCCTTCTCACCATCTCCTTCTCAACCACCTGCAAAGCAGGCTCCTCTACTTGTCACCCATCCCAGGTTTCACCTATCCATTCCCTTATTACGTACCTTCGGCGCAGGCCCCTCCTCCGCAGTGCTGGGTGAGGCCTCTTTTAGGGTGCAGGCACTAGAGAGAGGTATGTCTGTGGTAAGAGGCGCATTATCTTGTCTCTTCTGTCGCTTCTCACTCTCTCTTTGAGGCGGCCATTTTCTTTGATCTTCATCTGCCTCTTTTCCTCCCAGGCATGACTGTCCTTCGTTATTACTCATTGTTTCCCAGGGGCCTGATAGAGGCTGGAAACTCTCGCTCCCTCCTGGGCTGAGGAGGGATAGGGGTTCGATGAGGTGGCTCACCTGTTGCATGGAAGATTTTGTTAAAAACACCGCATCTGCCCCCTCCCAGTATCATCTGCCACGCAAAAGTCCCACATGTATGCTGCATTCCCTATTCCAAAAGAACTAAAATGTTGCAAAATATGTATGTTCCATCGTTTCTAAATGAAAAATGTACTATAAAACCATGTTTGCTTCAACTTGTTTGTGTTTTGTTAGCAGCATGTGGTGTCATCAGTATTTGAATGGTGCAAGTTTATCATTTGTAAGGCAAAATACTGTATTTGGAGTCTGGGTGCCTTTTCATATTGTTCGGGCTGACTGATTACCTTTTGTTAGTGAAGATGGGTTTGTCTAATGTATTACTTAATAGTGATGAAAACCAACACAGGAGAATGAGAAGAGAAGGCGTACCTACTTATCTTCCCAAAAATTCACAATCTAGTCAACTAAAGGAGGTACAAGGTCATTATACTCAGAGCCTGTTTCTATAATGGCATAGAAAGGATTCAGGCAACGGAAAGAATACCTTTTAGGAACATGACAAAAGAGGAATGGCCGGCACTAGATTAATTGAGCAAAGATGAAAAGCCAATCATAAAACCCACCGATAGGGGGGGAGGAGTAATCATACAAACAAGGCAGGACTACGATATGGAGTGCCATCAACTACTGAGCGAATTATAGAATTACAAAGTACTCGCAATCGATCCAGAACCAGAGTTAAGCAGAGAAATACAAGAGCTGGTGGAACAGGCTGAAGAGAATGGTTAGATTACCAAAAAAGAAGCAGAATTTTTACAACCTAAAAATCTGAGAATACCCTACTTTTATACTTTACCTAAGATACATAGGTACATAGATACATAGAACACTTACACCAGGATGCTCAATAGTTTCTGGAATAGGATCCCTACTGGAGCCTCTATCTAGATACTGTGATTTCTTTCTGAGACCAATAGTACAAAAAACGTGTACTTACTTTAAGGACATCAAAGATTTGTTGAGTCTATCAAAAGATGAGCAATTTTATCCTGAGACAGAATTGTTAATGAGTCTGGATGTGGAAGGCCTATATACGAGCCTTCCACAGGAAGAAACCCTAGAGGTCCTTAGATTTGACATTGGAAGGAGAAGACTTGGCCTTTTTGGCACCAAAAGCTTTGTGGTGGAAGGTGCACGTACAGCATTAACAAGGAATTTCTTTGAGTACAAAGGCACCCTATTTTTACAAACCTTTGGTACATCAAAGGGGAGTACCTTCGCCCCAAGTGTAGCAAGTTTGTATGTCTATAACTTTGAAAAACAATATATCTTCAATGACAACAATCCCTTCAAAGAAAGGATATTATTATGGAAACAATATATAGACAATATCCTGGTGATATGGGATGGGGAGTTGAACACTATTCCCCTATTCATATCTTGGATCAATGAGTGCAACACCAAGTTGGACTTCACTCATACAGTAGACAACAAATTAATAGCCTTTTTGGATGTCACAATATTTGCAGAAGAAGGAAAACTGTCCACCCGCACATTTCATAAACCAACAGGTAAGAACATATTCTTAAAGTATGACAGTTTTCAATGAGGCCCGTACGTGACAATTTACCTTATTGACAATTATTAAGGTTGAGGAGAAACTGTACCTACATCTCAGACTTTAGAGATCAGGCAACAGCTTGACACAGAAACTGAAGGCCAGAGAGGATCACAAGAGCATAATTGTAAAATCCTTGAAACAACCTAGGAATCAGAATAGGGAGGCCCTACTGGAAGATACACCTTGGGGGAAAAACCTACACCTTTGACGTGTGTGACCAATTATAGCTCAATATCCAATCAAGTGAAGAAAATGATAAATAAAAATCAGGCAATATTACGAACTGGGAAACTGGACTGGGAAAAAACTCTCTTTTCTTTTAATAGGGCAAGAAGCTTAAGAGATAGTCTAGTACGGACCAGTCCGCAAAAACACTCCAGCCCTATGACTAGTATACAGGACACCTGTGGTTTACCCAGGATTACAGGTCACTATGCCTGCAGAAAGTGCAGTGTAGAATTGGAACCAGGAAAAACTTGAACGATAAGGGGACACACAAACCGTAACGCAAGTAATGTGATCTACCTGGTAACCTGCCCATGTAACTTGCGTCACAACGGAATGACTAGCAGGAAGATAAAAACTCGTATCTGTGAGCACCATAGCAACATCAGGTGTGGTAGAAGCACTACAAAACTCTTCTTAGAGATGAGTCACACTCCAAATGACATTTGTTGGGTGATCCTAGAGCAAGTAGGAGGGCAAAAGGAAAGTCTGAAACAGAGACTGCTTGAGAAAGAACAGAGATGGATTTACTGCCTCTCTACCAAAGAGGGTTTGAATGATAACATTCCTTGCACTTCAGTGAACCTGGGGTGAGAGGACTTCTCCACTAGTATGATATTTATGTGGAAAATTGGGGAGGGTCGTATTAACTCTTCCCTTCTGAATGATAATAATGAATCCATGAATGATAGATCAAGAGGGAATCCCTAGCATCACCGTTAAATGCAACAGTGCAGATTAGAATATCTTTTAATTTAGGCAATGTTGAATATGCTACGGAGTCTGTTGAACAATATGTTAGGATGGAGTTAACGGCCCTCTTTTTGGAGACAGATGGACTACAACAAGAGAGTGTTACAGTATTATCACTTTGTACAAGAGATGATTTGCAGAGACTGTTCTGTCACTGGAGATGGGCAGGGCTTCAGTAGATTGATACCCCGTAGTCCGGTGAAGTACAACAAAATCATTTTTACAATACCATCACTCTGTACATAAATTGAGACAATTTACGTATTGGGTACGGGCAAGGCTATAGAAGTAGGACGCCCCCATAGACACTAACATTGATCAATATTGGTTCATAATGGGGTAAATGAAATACAAAAAAAAAAAAATGAATTCCATTATTTACATTTTGGACAATAAGAAATGAACACTGTTTTTTACCATCATTCTGGATCACGTAGTTGCCATTTATAAAAAAAAATCCTTTACTTTGGGCATCAGGAAAATAAATATGACATTTATTATCATAAAGGAAAGTGGCCAAATGTGTCACCATTAGGCACTCGCAATGTGCTTTTTCGCTTTAGAAATGTATTTGACAACATAATAGAGATTATAGAAGTAGAGGCAAACGGGACTCCACTGCGAAAACACTTTTTTCTAGGATGAGTAGGGCACACCGTTAAGGGAATGTGCTACTGACGTCATATGTCACCGCAGGTCAGACACGTCCCTAAGATGTCGGACGCGTTCACGCTGCTTTGGCATCTACAGAGCCGTAGAAGGATAAAAGCTCGGGGCAAAGGCAAGAGGGTCAATTTCTAGAGGACCCGGGAACCAATGCAGGTGTAAGGTGGGTGATACCCCTTGAAGAAGTAAGTGGGGATGGCAATATCTGGGCAAAGAACTTGTAACAACCGGATGATCTTAACACCATATACCCATTTGTAGTGTGTGACTACAGGGCTCAACCCTTCGGGACCCCAATGAACTGAGGCCAAAAAGAGGGACTAGTATGCAGAATTATTTTGAAGTATCACTTTGGCATATGCATGTCACGGTTTGCGGTTGGTCATATTTAAAGTGACAGGAGAGAAAATGATTCCCTTATTGTAACGAGCAATATTAAATGTCCAGAAATTGGACATTAGAGTTATATGTCGTTTTTCCGAGGGGGGTGGGGTGGGGAGGGAGGCTAGTTTTCGCACCACAGCCTGACTAAGAGATTCCTCTACACATAAAAAACAAGCAATTTAACATATGGGGGATATTATACAACGCTACTGTGGGGGCGCCTGAGGTCCATAAACACAATGTTCTGAGTTATGAATATTGCTTCGAGCTACTTTTGTGCAAGTGAGTATTGCAGTATATAAATTGACCACATTTTCAGAAGGCTTTAAGCCTTGGGACAGAGAGGCATGACTGAGTTTCCAAGGCCTGGGGGAATGATTGTTAACAATAATTTAATTATGCAGTAACCTGCCGTCTGTGTTTTTTTTTCAGATTCTCAAAAGGAGCTGTGCTACTATGAAAGGAGGATCCGTGAGTAAACGGAATACAGTATTACAACCAGTTTTGGAGAGCGGATGTAAAACGTTTAATAGGTCCTGAAGAAAGCCAAGCTGACCCCTTTAGGGCACATAGATGAATAGCTGAAAACATGTTGACCATGACCTTATATTAGATGAAGGAGCAAATTATAGCTCCAGGTACATCACACATAATTTGTAACCCTGCCCGAGAGCACCTATAATAAAGTGGTACAGGGCGCACTCTAGGCAATCTTAACATCACATTTCTTTTAAGTTGATGCACACTTCATGTTGTAGGTGCACATACACAAAAATATTTGACCTGCTCCGCTGCAGTCAGGCGTGGAAGCACACGCCGGTAGTATCAGGCTCCTGAGCTGGGGCCCAGATGATGAAGCATGCCACCGGTTAGATCGGTGGGTGAGGGGTCTTTTACAAGAGTAAAAAGATTATTTTAGGAACACAGAAACAGGCTCTGAGTATAATGACCATGTACCTGCTGTTGTTAATTAGATTTACTTAATAGTGACTCATATTGGTTAATGTAAAAAACATAACGTCTCCGATCTCATCAGACCACAATGAGTTTTCCAGGCACATCAATCCTAATTTTCTTTATGGATAAATACATCTGAAACGTGACATTATAATAGCTAAGCACAAAATATCGACTGAATAACGTCATAAAAGTAGGCGCTATATAAATACTATTACAATACAATACAATAAACAGTTACCTGGTTGCCAAAATATTACAAATTATGCGAAGTTAATATTCTCAAACCAGTGCTAGCATACTGCATAGAAATCAGTAGCTATTGAGTGTTTAGTCATTTTAAGGGAATACAATTGTTTGCACTAGTGAAACTGATTACAAAATGTTTTGCCATTCAAAACTGTGACCTTCTTATTTAGAGGAGCATGCGTAGTAACAGTACAGACCCAAAATACTGTCACTCCCAAGCCCACCCAGATTACAATTTACAAATGGAGAAAAATAAATATTTGAAATACACAAATATTACAAACATATGCAACAAACTTCACAAGGTGTTGTATAAATGGTCTGTAGTTCGGTACAGTCTAGTCTACAAGTCTCTAGAAAGGAGCACCTTCAAAAACACAAGTCAAATAACAGTGGCCTAGCAAGGTTGCCTAGAACTCAATGCAAGCAGCAAAGTGGTTGAGTGGTAATAGATTGTTATATTTGGGTGCAGTGGGTTCCTCACACTATTTGGGTCACAACCACTTCACTTGCTGCTCTATTTATAGCTATGTCCCTGTCAATCAACATTATGGACAGGTTTGTAGAGACATGGTTGGGGGGGGCAATTTAGAAACTGCATTCTGTAGTATTTTTTTAGTAGTACTACCATAGTACTACTTAAGCAGTACAAAATGCAATTCACTAACCTACGTGTGGAGGTACCATCTCTCCTATTTCTTCTGCACAGAGATCTCCACTCCAACTACAGAGTGTCTGTATATGTAAGTATATGTTTTGTACTAAATGTGAGACAAACAGAGGGGAGTGTGGAAAAATGGTAATAGTTACAAACAAAAAAAGTGGGTAAAAGGAGGATGAAGGACTGGTTTAGGAAGGGATGTGCACCCACCTACAAATGAATAGGCCAATTGCTATTCATAAACTGTACTTCTAAAGTCATTATAGTCAACAAGCTTTGGGTAAGCCAATAGGTCTCACCTATGCAAGAGCTAGTGGCTTGGCCACTGTGTTTTAGCCAAGTTGTACACCAGCGTGGCTGATGTTCAGCATGGCTAAAAGTTAGTGGCATAGAGGAGAATCGCATGGAGTGTCATAGTGGAATGACGAAGAGTGGAGTAGAGTGTTGTAGAGTGGAGAGGCAGATAGTGTTGTGTATTGGAGTGGCATAATGTGGAGTTGCATAGAGTGACATATACTGGAGTGAAAGAGTATAGTGGACTGGTGTTGCAGAGTGCAGTGGAATTGAGTGCAGTAACTTTGAATCTAGCAGCATACAAGGCAGCATTTTAGAATGCAGTGGTGTAGATTAGAGTGGTGCATAACAGAGTGCAGTGGTGCATAATAGAGTGCAGTGGTGCAGAGTGGAGTGGCTCAGAGTGGAGTGGCACAGAGTAGAGTGGCGTAGTGTGCAGTGGCGTAGAGTGCAGAGTAGGGTTAAGTGGCAAAGAGTGCAATTGCATAGAGTGATCCAGATTAGAGCAGCATACTGTGGGGCAGAGTAGAGTACAGTGTCATACAGTGCAGTGGCATAGGGTGGAGGAGTAGAGTGGAGTAGTGCAGAGTAGAGTGGCGTAGAGTTCAATGGCAGAGAATGCAAAGTAGGGTGTTAGAGTGCAGTGTAGCAGAGTGGCATAGAGTACAGTGATGCAAAATAGAGTGCAGTGGCATAGAGTGCAGTGACAGAGTGCAGTTGTGTAGAGTGCACTAGTGTAGAGTGCAGTGGTTAAGAGTAGAGTGGTTTAGGGTGCTGTGGCATAAAGTTGAGAGGTATAGGATGGGGTGGTGCAGAGTGAAGTAGAGTGGCGCAGAGTGCAGTGGCACAGAGTAGATTGTTTCAGAGTAGAGTGAAGTGGCATAGAGTGCAATGGTGCAGAGTAGATTAGAGTGTCGTACAGTGGATTGGCATAGACTGCAGGGGCATAGATTTGATTGTTACAGAATAAAGTGCACTAGCGTAGAGTGTATTGGCATAGAGTGCAGTGGCGTACAGAGCAGTGTTGCAGGGTGGTGTAGAGTACAGTGGCATAGAGTGGAGTTGTGCAGAGAAGATTGGTGAGGCCTAGACTGGAGTGGTGTTGAGTGCAGTGGTGAAGAGCAGAGTGGCGCAGAGTACACTGGCACAGAGTAGAGTGGTAGACGGTAGAGTAGAGACGAGTCGCATGAAGTGGCATAGAGTGGAGTGGTGCAGTGGCATGGAGTGTTGTAAAGTGGAGTGATGCACAATATAGTGCAATGGTGTGGAGTGGTGCAAAGTAGAGCCGAGTGGCACAGAGAGGACTATCCATGGTATGGTAGCGCACTGCCATTAAAGACAGCACATTTTGAATTGAAATGACCATTACATTTGTACAGACATAGTTTTACTAATAAAACTATACAGTGTACAAAAGAAAATGTGTGGAAATTGCATGAATGGTAAAGGTGTGTGTATGGTAAAGGTTTTAAAGGTAAGTACAGGTAAGTATTAAGTGGGTTGATTGATATATATATATATATATATATATATATATATATATGTATAGTATTTAGGGTGGGTAACAGTTATTGGTGGTAATTGTATTTTTTAAAGTTTTAGGGTGGGCATGGGTTTTGGGGTGGTAAGGGTATTTTTAGGTTTTAGGGTGGGTATGGCTTTTGGGGTGGTAAGGGCATTTTTAGGTTTTAGGGTTGGTATGGGTTTTGGGGTGGTAAGGGCATTTTTAGGTTTTAGGGTGGGTATGGCTTTTTGGGTGATAAGGGCATTTTTAGGTTTTAGGGTGGGTATTGGTTTCTGGGTGGTAAGGGCATTTTTAGGTTTTAGGGTGGGTATGGGTTTTGGGGTGGTAAGGTTTTTTTAAAGTTTTAGGGTGGGTATGGGTTTTGGGATGATAAGGGCATTTTTAGGTTTTAGGGTGGATATGGGTTTTGGGGTGGTAAGTGCATTTTTTGTATTTTAGGGTGGGCATGGGATTTGAGGTGGTAAGGGGTGTTTGGGTTTTAGGATGTGTATGGGATTTGAGGTGGTAAGGATTGTTTAGGTTTTAGGGTGGGTATTGGTTTTGGGGTGGTAAGGTCATTTTTAGGTTTTACAGTAGGTAGGGTTTTTGGGTGGAAAGGTGTGTTTGTGTATATACGTTTGTGTATATATATATATATATATATATATATATATATATATATATATATATATACACACACACACACACACATACACATATAGACATATATGTTTATATATGTTTATACACACACACACATTATATATATATATACATATATATATATATATATATATATATATATATATATATATATATATATATATATGTTATGCTTACCTCTACTTTTTACCATGCATATGCCTTCACCAACTATGCATTTACGACAACATTTTTGTGGTAAAGACGTGCGTGGTAAAAGCATATGTGTGGTAAAACATTTCGTGGTAAGTGCATGCGCATGCGTGGGAATGACCATGCATTGTACTTACCAGGTTGTAAGTGCATGCGTTGTTCCATCATGCATCCATATTAAACTATTTGTTTCCAACTCACTTCAGAAATAATACAAAATGTGCTTCACTAGTGTTACTAGTTCTGAGCTACTTACACAGTTAATTTAAATATTGTTGTGTGCCAGAAAAAATCTCTTTCATGCCCCCTCTATCCAGCAAGATTGTCACATAAATCCTCTCACTTTGAAGTCAGAGAAAGAAAAGTAAACAAGCACCCTTGGAAAACAGCACCTGACATTTGACCTTGGCCGTTGAATGCACAACAAATGTGACAAGATAAGAAAAAGATTTAAAGGCCTGTTTACAGAAAGGAAGTTCATGGAAGGATACCGTAAACACGGTTCAGGCAACAAGAGGGATTAACTGAACCTGGAGAGCCTAAAGCAAATAAAGCTAGCAAATAGAAAGTCAGAAAATGTGGGTTACATACCACAAAACCAATGGTACTCAACGGGTGGGATGCGTTCCAAGGTCAACTTTCTGAAAGTACCCAAGATGTCTTAAGCAAACCAGACCGCTGTGCTGTCTGGTAGGCTGCAACCTAAAAGCACCCAGCAGTGTAGTAAATGTACTCCAGATCAGAGCTGAAGTAAGTCCAGCACTGCACATGGCCAGCCACTGATATTGCAAAAACTGCCCATAGAAATAGGAACTAGGGACTCAAAATAAAACACTACAGGAAATGATAAATTAAATGAAATTATTAAAAAATTGAAATATAATTAATTTAATGTTAAACAATTATCTAAAAATAAGACATTGAAGAATTGAAAATATTTAATAACTTTTTACATTTAAAAATAGTGTACCATTATTTTGTATTAAATTAAATTCATTTGAATTAATTCTATTCCTCAAATTTAATAATTATTATTACATAATAAAAAATACAGTATTTTTATTTTGGTTGGATTTTTTTTTTTTTAACCTTCAGAAAAATAATGTTTATTTTTAATATATTTAGATGAATGAAATACTTAATTCAAAATTAAGGGCCTGGTTTAGATTTTTCAGTGATGGATGGCCGTCTGCTAAAATCTACATCCCCCAGGTCATGATGGGATTTATATTTCCGCAGACAGGCTATCGGTCACTGTTGTGACATGTCCGCTAAAATCTAAATCAGGCCTTAAGTTAATAGTGCAGTAGCATTTTTGTATAATTTTGAATGCATCATTAACTTCATTTCGACTTTAATATTTAAATATTACAAAAATGTTAAATCAAATAAAACATATTTTTAAATATTAATTTAGAAATATCCCACCTAATGTGAAACATTTGTGTATACTTATTAAGTATAGACAATTACAGAAGTATTTATAGAATTATTTTAAATGAATGTATTTTTAATTAAAGTTACATTTATTTTAAAATGAAAAAGGCTAACGCATTTAATCACTAAATAATATTATTTATAAAAAATATATTTTTTAACGTTCTGTTTAATTTATAAATACTTTTAAAAAGTTGAAGTAAAATATTTTAATTTAACCTTACCTCCTATGTTGTTCTGTTGTAAATCTCTGCCACCACTATTTTTCATGGGAGGCGTTACAGTATCTGTGGTTGGCAATGTGTGGTGCTGGATACTGCTCCTTTTTAGCTACAGTAAATTTACAACCTTAAATTAGGCTTCACCCCCTGTTTGAAGAGGAGGAGACATGTGAGTCTACACTTTTCAATAACTTTGCACTCGTAAATGGTGAATAGCTAAAAGCAGTAAAGTTACTCAAAAGTGTAAGAGTAAACTCAAATGTATACATTTACTCATGTGGGGGCCTGTATACAAAGGTAAGCGTATATGTGAGAAAATCTACACGTTTAAGTTTACTCTTACACTTTTGAGTAACTTTATACTTTTGGTGGAGGTAGAGATTTACACTAGTAGGTTTGTGAATTGCATTTTGTAGTAAGTAAGAAGTACTACTGTAGTACTACTTTAAATACCTGGAGGAAAGTACCCTCTTTGTTGGCATGGTTACCCCTATTTTCTACCTGTTGTCAGTGTATTTGACTGTGTTCACTGGGATCCTGCTAACCAGGACTCTAGTGATTATGGTCTCTCCCTTCTAACTACCATTTTCACCCCACATTTGGCACACTGGTGCCCCCATGTAAGTTCCTAGTATATGGTGCCTAGGTACCCAGGGCATTGGAGTGCCAGGGTATCCCCATGGGCTGCAGCATGTATTATGCCACCCATGGGGAGCCCATGCAAAGTGTTCTACAGGCCTGCCATTGCAGCCTGCATGAAAGGGTGCATGCCTCCTTTTCAATACAGGTCACAGCACCAGATCACTGTAAGTCACCCCTATGGCAGGCCCTCCTAGCCCAGAGGGCAGGGTGCAAGTACCTGTGTGTGAGGGCACCCCTGCATTAGCAGAGGTGCCCCCACAAACTCCAGTGCCATTTTCATGGACTTCGTGAGTGCGGGGACGCCATTTTATGTGTATACTGGACATAGGTCACTACCTATGTCCAGCTAAATAATGGTAGCCCCGAACCTAGGCATGTTTGGTATCAAACATGTCAGAATCATACCCCACATACTGTTGCCAGAATTGGAAGTATGAGGACCCCCACCATTGTTCCTACTAGTTTTCTTTGTTTTTTCAGGCAGCCCAAGCTGCTGCCGCCCCTCAGACAGGTTTCTGCCCTCCTACTGCTTGAACAGCTCAAGCCCAGGAAGGCAGAACAAAGGATTTCCTTTGGGAACGGGGGGCTAACATACTCTCCCTTTAGAAATAGGTGTTACATGGCTTGAAAGGGGTAGCCTCCCTAAGCCACTGGTATGCTTTGAAGAGCACATTTGGTGCCCTGTGTGCATAAACCAGTCTACACCGGTTCAGGGACATCCAGTCCCTGCTCTGGCGTGAAACTGGACAATGGAAAGGGGAGTGACCACTTCCCTGTCCATCACCACCCCAGGGGTGGTGCTCAGAGCTCCTCGAGAGGGTCCCTGGGTTCTGCCATCTTGAATTCAAAATTGTCAGGGACCTCTGGGAGCATCTGAGTGGCCAGGCCAGGCAGGTGAAGTCAGAGGCCCCTCCTGATAGGTGCCTACCTGGCTAAGTGGCCAATCCCTCTTTCAGGGCTATTTAGGGTCTCTCTCCTGGGTGGGTCCTCAGATTCGGCTTGCAAGATTCCATTGCCTTGGCTGCTCATCCACAGCTACCTCTAGAGAGCCTGGCCTCTAGACACTGACTACACTATACTAATAGGGGACACCTGGCCCTGGTATAAGTTGTAAGTACCTCAGGTACCCACCATACACCAGGCCAGCTTCCTACAATACTACAAAATGCAGTTTGTGAATCGGGCCTGTACAAGTTTACCTTTGGAATAGGCCCTGAATATTTTAATACATAAAGGGCCTCACAAGAATCCCGGCAGACCGCCAATACCGGCCAGTGGCCTCACTCCCATTGTATTATGACGCTTCCGCTGGTCAGCCTGGTGGAAACAGTGCAGTGGCATTGGCTCTCTTAGGGAGCCGGGGCCACTGCCGTCGCACATAAGCACCCTTGAAATCTGCACTGCCTACAGTAGCAGAGAGTGCGCATTCCGAGGGTACTGGCAGTGGGGCTCCTGCACTGTCCACAACATGGTCATGGGCAGTACAGGGGCCCCTGTGGCCCCCAGCACTGGCTTTCCACAAGCCTTTTCATGGCAGGGACCACGCCATGAAAAGGCTGGCAGAAAGTGAAGTCATGATCAACACGGCGTTGCCAAACTCGACTTCAACTGCTGCCAACCCCTCGGGATCCCTCACCCCAGCGGAGGCGGCAGTCTCCTGGCAGTCAGATCACCAGGATCACAATCTGGCGGTTGGATCGCCAGGAGTGCGGTGGTACGACCGCCACTGTGAGTTTGACGTTCCACGGCCCATAAGAAGGCCCACAGATGCTAATGCTGCCACCTGACCAGTAATTAAGCAGCATGGCTGTAAATCATTATGTCCAGGCGAGAAAATCATCAAAGGCATGAAGAAATCACTTCAAACGCATTTTAGCACTGTCTAAAAGATTTCCAAATGATTATTAAATCAAATAGAGTCAGAATTAGAATGTGGATGGTCAACACTAAATTAAGTACCGGCTCCTGGCCATTTTCGAAAAACATGGATAAATGGCCGGTATATTTTTCTCTGACATAGGTAAGGCAGCTTCTGCTGGGACAGAGACAGTCCCATGTCAGATGTGCCATGGAAAGCACTGGTTCTCCAGGGGTGGGTAAGTTATTTGGGCAGTCATATAAGGCATGAACAGTCGCATCCATTTTCCATGGAAAGTGTTTCATTAATTTAATCCCAAGCAGCCATCTAGGAGGTCAATGGAAGGGGGTGATAGGGCTCCTTTGTGTCTTTATCTACGGCGCGAAAACATTTTGTACTGCCTCAGTATCACGTCGCGCCAGTTCACCAACTACCCACTAGCCAGTCCAATTGGGGTTATGTGCTGAATAGCGAAAAAAGATGCAAACAGGGATCCTCGGGGCGGAGCAAGAGGCGCAGTGAGAGCATATATGATGTGGGACATGATAAGTACAGACGTAGGAGGGTGTAGGTAAAGGGAAATGCAACACTTCCGGTTAGACTGGTAACCTAAGTGGTTTATAGAACGCTGTTTGTGCCCCTTCTGGTTAAAGGGATATTTGCCAGGTTTAGTTGCACTAAGGATGACATTGCAAGAAAGGAAAACGACGTGGGGTTGAGGATTATGGATGAGTGAAAAAAAAGTCATCAGGTTCTCTGATTCCATGGCTACGCCCCTGTTCCCAATACAGAAAATAAGGAGAAAAAACACACTTGAAGAAGCACAGACCTCATAAAGAAGGCGCATCATTTGGTCCTGGTCCAGACACTCTGCTTGGTTTGTATCGGGCTCCACCGTCAGAGAGCCCCCTGGCTGGTAGTCTTCCAAGCCTCGGATGTCCTTCTCGCCTACCCGCGACGCTGGCAGACCTTTTCCGGGCTGCATCACTTCACCACTCTCTGTCCAGCAAGCATCGTCCAGGTCCAGGCAGGAGTCCCAGGAGCCGCTGATGGACCAGGGAGGGGACTGCAAGCCTGCGCCCCACTCAGTGCTGCAGGGACTGGCAGACGGAGACAGGACCCACTCAGACCCCATCTGTGCAGGAAGAGAACAGAGAAACCGTCTCAAGCTAGGGAAGCCTCAGAGGCACTCGACGTGCACCCACTTACTGAGCAATGTTCTGGGCCAGGCCTGTGTATACCATTTGTGTGCGTGTGTGAAAGTGAGCCTGTCTGTATTTTTATGGCAGACTTCTTAGCAATTGGTAACAGCACATGCCAGTAATACGCAACTCCCTTTAAAACATTAGCTACAAATCCATATTAGAAACAGAACCACAAAAACGTAAGAAGCTAGGACTCCGTGCATTATAGAGATCATTAGCAACGCCCTCGCTTATAAATTATAAGTAAACCTTTGGTTTATGACCAATGCAAGCAAAACCATCATGTTGGTCGTATGTAGATTCAGCACTGGCAGCGTGGAAACATGTTTAGGAGTAATGATCATGGAGTATGGAGGCACTCTCATCTGTGTCTTGCATTTTTTCTCTGGGCAAGTACCAAAACTAGGCCTACAAATGTGTAACTTTTTTCATAGCAGTGCATGATAAATAAGCACGTCTAAGGTAAGCTGAATGGAAACAACAGCTAATGCTTTTTAGAAAGAGTCAAGGCCTTTGTCAAATGCAAGATGTCAGCTGAAAAACAACAACATATCATGCAATTGTGCAGGACATGCAGGACAAATCTTACGCAGCCCTTCAGGAGTATATAGCGTCATACCCAAACTCTTGAAATACAGCTGTATATGTCTGTAATCAAGGATAACTTTCTTGGTTTGTTGACAGAAACTGGGCCATAAAAAAATAAGTTCTCGATTTACAGTCCCGAGTGCTAGTGGGTCATTTAACTATATAGATAACTGCTGGTGATTTGAGATCAGCAACCCCAGGAGCAAGTAACAGGGACAGCAGTTTTACTATCCCTTCATCCACAAGTGCATTGTGCAACACGTTGGAAGCAGCTGGCGATCAGGATAAGTTTAGGGACAGCTTCTTTAGTGTCACTCTTATTCAACGATGAACTAAAACCATGAAAAAGTATGACTGTGTTCCTAAAAGGAGCCGAGAGAGATACTCGCCACCAGCAGACACATCAAATATTAACTTCAGCACAACCTCTGACAGGATCTTTATAGAGTTTGCCTCAATACACAAGGGAGGCTGGGAATCCAAAACAAAGAAAAAAACAGGAGAGTCTAAAGACTGTGCTGCAACCTTGCGGAAGTCTACTACATGGATGCATCGTGCACTGAGCAATGTTGCTTAGTTGATTATCTGCTATCATAAGAAGGAAAACAAAACAAAGCAGAGTCTTGTGACCAGGAAATCTGCATGCGGCAATATAAACAATTACAGAGTTACAAATCAGTACAAAATGACAGGAGAGATGCAGAGAGATAGTATTAACATCTTTTTAGCATGTTCTCTCTGTTGACAGGATCACAACTCTTTGGGAGGTCGGACTCACTGCTTCTCGGTGAAGATGTAGTTGTGTCGGAACAGCAGCATGCCATCAGGATAAGACGTGGGCATCTGCAGACTACGGTTTACTAAATCTGGGACTGAGAGGCCTCTGGTCTCACTGGCTTGGCCTCAGGCTCACATAAGCAGGGGCCACAGAGGTACATACGCTTGAAAGAATCATCCACAGGAGGAACCCTCAATCAATCTAACCATGATGTGGTCGAACATTTGGAAATCTGACTTTGAAGACAGTCCGCTACCACAGCCTGCATATGAGCAGTTCAATATCTCGGCAGATATTGGCACCCAAGTATTCTACTACCATCGAAAACTCAACCCACTATCTACTGGCATGCCAGAGAAAAGGGGAGCAAATCTTAGGGGTACCTCAAGAGTATAACCTGGCGATTGTAGCTGGAGCAATATAAGCGTATTCTATCACTCCTGGGACATCCAAATGGAGCAAATGAAGGAGTCGAAAGCACGACTGCCCGGGAGCACACCTACTCAAGGGAAAAACAAAGTTTGCATTTATAAAACCACTGCTGTGTGCACCAATCATCGGTTAGGTATATACAAGACGAACACGAGACACACTTAGACATCTGAATCTCGAGTACTCCATCAAAAATGCAGTGTTCAAAGAGTGAAAAGCATTTCCTGCTTTTAGAGTCTCCAATACCGCTACTACCGGCATCAATCTGAAGCAATGGGGAAAGCACCAGGTGAAGACTGCTTGCTGCAACGCAGACTGGAATGAACCACCTCATGTGGGAAGATCGGATGTGGCCTTAATACCTAGTGAATGCTTAGACACCTCCATAGGTTGTACTTTATTGTCCAGATTGAGTAAAGGCAATGGTATGAAACACTGCTTCCTATGTAAACAAGCATTTGCAATGTAATAGGTCTCACATTTGCGCGTTAGAGCTGCTGCCGTTGTAAATGCCTAATCGGACTTTTGTTGCCACATAAATTGGTCAACCCTGCCTTATAACTTGGTCCTTTTCTGCCACATAATTAGACCAAGAGACGGTAAGTGTTGGTCTGTGAAAGGAAGAGGCATGACATAGACTCAATAATGGACAGGCTTGGTGTTTAGCAATGAGCATTCAGCAGTTTCCCTTTCCATGTCCATTTTTGCAAGGCAAGCCTAGGGACAAATGAAAGTGATTGGCGTGAGATGGGTGTGGTTAAACCCCACAAATAGATTACAACTCGTTGGAAAAGTAGCGCTTGTGCGCTGCTATGCTTGACCTAAAAGGGAATTATTTTAGCAAAAACAAAGTCCTGTTAAATTTGTTGATAAAGTTAAACACGTCTGAGGAAATGAAACTGTTTCATGGAAAATAACTTTTGATTATTTGCATCTTCAGGTGTTACTCCTTGTTGGACAACTGAAGTATTTCTTTTTTAAATGAATAATGAACAGACTTTGGAAAGACTGGCACCAACATGGCCAGATTTAACTAAAAGCTATGCCAAAATGCTTAGCCCTCACTCTGGTGTCCCCTTTACAGTCAGCAAAGGCAGCACAAACTAGGTGTTACCTCAAGTCCCTTGCAGCAGCTCAGTGAGTGTGCATCACCACCTCTCTTGCAACAGGACACAAGGGCTTTATCCGGTTACGTTTTTTTTTTTTTTTTGGAGCAGGATGCTTACATCAGTATTGTAAAGCAGTATTTTAAAAGGTAGCGGAGGCTCAAATGTCAGCTCTTATAAGCTCTGTTCAGGTGGCACTGAGCAGCAACAATTTCTGCATTAAAACAGGGGCAGCATATGGTTGTTGTTGAAAATGGCCCTTTTTGCAGGGTTATCCCCAAACTTTATGCCTTCTTCCTTCTATTTTTCAGATCTGTTTTTGCTGGTTTATTGTCTGCGCACTTTACCACTGCTGATCAGTGCTAAAGTGCAAGTGCTCCCTATGTAAATTGTATTGGTGACTGGTTTATCCATGTCTGGCATTTTTGATTTATTAGTAAGTCCCTAGTAAAGTGCACTAGAGGTGCCTAGTGCCTGTAAATCAAATGCCACTAGTGGGCCTGCAGCACTGATTGTGCAACCCACATAAGTAGCCTTGTAAACATGGCTCAGACCAATCACTGCAGTATCTGTGTGTGCAGTTTTAAACTGCCAATTGGACCATCACCTTCCCTTTTACTACATGTAAGGCACCACTAAGGTTAGCCCTAGGTAGCCCCAAAGGCAGGGTGCAGCGTATGTTCAAGGTGAGACATGTACTGTGTTTTACATGTACTAAAAGTGAAATACTGCCAAATTAGTTTTTCAGTGTTGCAAGGCCTAACCCTCTCATAGGTTAACATGGGTTCCATTTAATTATCCTTAGTGTGCAGTTTCCCTTTGAGAGCAGATAGAGGTGTGGAGTTTGGGGTCTCTGAACTCACAATTTAAAAATACATCTTTTGGTAAAGTTGTATTTTAAATTGTTTGCTTGAAAATGCCACTTTTAAAAAGTGGGCATTTTCTTTCTTAAACCATTCTGTGTCTCTGCCTGTTTGTGTATTCCACGTCTAGGTCAGACTGACAGTTGGGCTGTTGGGAATTCCCTCTAGACAGTGACACAAAGGGAGGTGGGGTGCAGCCTGCATATCCTGATGGGCCATCTGGGCTAGAGTGGAGGGAGGAGTGGTCACTTACACCTGAAAGGGCTGTGTCTGCCCTCACGCAATGCAGTCTCCAACCCCCTGGAGTGTCTGGGGCCAGGCCTGGGCAAGGCAGGATCTTGTGAACAACGGAGACGTTCCTTTGAAGTATGCCTACTTCAAAGGCAGAAAGGGGTATAAGTAGTACACCCAAAACCCCAGACTTTTAGAATCGTTATGAATGAAGAGGAACCTCTGACAAGGAAAAGAGCTGAAGAGCTGGAGGAGAAGTACTGCCCCTTTGCTGTGTTGCTTTGCTGGGTTGGGTCCCAGAGTTAACTGCACACACACACACACCACAACTACCCATTCATCCGTCATACACCACACAGCCCAACACATCATTCAACACCCTCTGCACAACACACAACACCCATATCCACACAAAGGCACCCCAATTTCACTGATGAGGAGTTGCGGGTGATGGTGGAGGAAATAGTCAGGGTAGAGCCACAGCTGTTTGGACCACAGGTACAGCAGATCTCCATTGCAAGGAAGATGGAGCTGTGGCGGAAAATCGTGAAAAAGTGTTAAAGGTGTGGGACATTACCCATGCACAAGGGACGACATTTGGAAGAGGTGGAATGACCTACGGGGGAAGGTGCGTGCCATTGCAGCAAGGCAGCAGCTCGCCATCAGCAAGACTGGCAGTGGACCCCACATCCACTCTCATAGTTGACAGCATGGGAGGAGCAAGTCTTGGCAGTACTGCATCCTGAAGGCCTCACTGGATTGGCCAGAGGACTGGACACTGGTGAGTCACCATAACCAACCTACCACCACCCATACCTGCATGCCATGTCACCCCCCCACCCTGACTCCCGTCACCCCACTCCATCCCACACAGTGCACCACCCCAATTACCACACCTAAATGTCTACCCCTGCATGCCATACCCACTGCAAGCACATCCCTCCCAGCTCTGCATGCACACCCACCAACAATGCATGGACAGCATGTAGAACTACCAATCCCACAATCCATCACCATACTCTACCAAAGGTGGGAGGACAACACCATTAACATTGGTAAAGGTAGAAATGCAGAATATATGACAGACAATTACCCTAACAGATCACTTCCATCACCACAGGTCCCCCAGCCAGTGTCAGCGGCGAGGAGGTGCCACAGCAACCCAGTCTCCCACCAGAAGATGCCATCAGTGATGACAGCAACTCTAGAGGTCTTGATCTGGATGAACTCCCTGGGTCATCCGGAACCAATGGCCAGTCGGCTACCACATCCCACAGCCAGTCCACCACAGCCCCCCCTTCAGACTCAAACACCACAGCAGCCAGCCAACGCCCCCAAACCTCTGTCCCCAGGACACGTCAATCAGTAGTGTGCCCACCTGTACAGGGACCTGAGTCGACACCACACAGGCAAGGCGATGAAGGTCCTGGCATAAGTGGGAGTGGGCACACCATTCAGGGGACACAGGCACAAGGGACCAGGGACAGTTGGAGGACAGCTGTGCATCAGGGGGAGGCCAGGCCGAGGGAACGGACTGCCCAGGAGGCACTCACAAATGTCCTGGGGGCATACCAACAATCCCAGGACAGGATGGGTCAGGTGATCAACATCATCCAGGAGAACCAGAGGCAGCAGGGGGAACACCACCAGGACGTCATGCAACAATTGCAGGCCTTGAATACCACCATGGCCTCCATTGCTGGGGTGCTGAGTGACATGGTGAACATCATGTGTGAGTACACAACACACCAGCAGGCCCCTTCCACTAGCTAATATACTGACCAGCCCTCCACATCTGCTACAGCTAGTGGAAAGGAGGTTCTGCCACAGGACTCACAGGCCACCAACATCCCTCCCTCGGCAAAGGTGAAACACCCCGCAAATGTTCCCTGTGACCCAGACAGACACCAGAGACAGTTGCCAAGACCAAGACCAGTGCCAGGAAGTGAACCCCTCCAGAATGTCCTTGTGTTCCACTGGCTCACCTTGTTCACGTTGGACTGCCATTGCTCCTCTTCCTATGACTCCATGGACAATGGACCTGTCCTACAAACAGACTGTGCCACTACACTGGACTTTTCCCAACCATCACCCCACTCTATTGCACTTTCCACTGTTTTTTTGTTATTCAAATAAACACCCTTGAACATAACTTGAGTAATAGAGCTTTATCAGAAATAAATGTGTAATGTATTGAACTGCATTGAACTGCATTATCCTGTGCAAATGTCCTGTAATGTGTGAATCCATCCAACAAATGTGTCTCAGTAGTCTGTAGTCATCACATCACTACTGTTGTAACCACGCCAACATCTGCAATAAAGGAAGGCATAGGTGACAGTCAATTGTGATGCAAAGGTAGTGACTGGCACAACACAACAGCCACACAGCACTTTACTAAAATGGAGAAATGTGTAGATCAACAGTCTTACCTGAGTGTCATTGGAAGTACTGCTGAATGATATGTGTCCTGTTGTCCACATCATCCTCCTCCTCACTGTCCTCAGTGTCCACTGCTGCCACTGGTGCATTGTCACCCCCTCCTCCTGCAGACAGGGCACATGGCGGCTGAGGGCCAAATTGTCCAGCATGCAGTAGACCATCACAATCTGGCAGACCTTCTCAGGGGAGTAGCATAGGTATCCACCTTTTAAATGGAGGCACCTGAACCGGGCTTTCAGGAGACCAAACGTACGTTCCACAATCCTCGTGGTACACCAATGTGCTTCATTGCATCGATTTTCAGCCCCTGTTCTTGGATTCCTAACAGGGGTCAACAGCTAGGACAGGTTTGGGTAGCCACAGTCACCTGGAAGAAGTGAGGGACACACATTAGCCATGCACAATGGCATGGGGTATGACTCCAGTAGGCATACACTGACATACATTGGGTGGGGACTCAAGCTTACCTATAAGCCACACTCTTTGCCTCTGTAGTCATGCCATCACCTCTGGGACACTGCTATCCCTCAAGAAATAGGCATCATGCACAGATCCAGAATACTTGGCAGAGAGATGTGAGATGTACTGGTCAGCAAGGCACACCACCTGGACACTGAGAGAGTGGAAACTCTTCCCATTCCTGTACACCTGCTCATTTGCCCTGGGAGGGACTAAAGCAACATGGGTCCCATCAATGGCCCCAATCATGTGGTATGTGTCCCATTGCATTGAATCTAGCCTTCACAGTGGGCAAATCATCAACCTGGGGGAATGCGATGTAGCTGCTCAAGTGCTTTAGTAAGGCAGCCAAAACCCTTCCAAGCACAATCGAGAACATTGGCTGTGACATTCCTGTAGCCAAGCCCACAGTCACCTGGAAAGAACCAGTTGCCAGGAAATGGAGCACTGACAGCACCTGCACAAGAGAGGGCATTTCTGTGGTGCTTCAGATAGCAGATATCATATCAGGCTCCAATTGTGCACACAGCTCTGTGATTGTGGCCCTGTCCAGACAATAGGTGAGTATGATGTCCCGGTCCTCCAGTGTAGCCAAGCCTACAAAGGGTCTGTACATGGGTGCTTGCCTCCTCCTCCTATTCCTCTGCAGTGGTTGGTATCTAAGTGAGCCAAAAGTAAAATGGGTGTGACAACAGGACCTATGGACACACAACATCATAGTACACAGAGCATGTATGTATGCACGACACTAGAATTGTCTAGATGTGTACAGTCTACACCAATGATGCACATATAAATTCAAAACATGAGTACTAGCAGTTGTAAATTGCAACCGCCTTTCCTGTATGCAGGGACAGGTGAAAGTGACCTCACTCTGTTAGGTGTCATGGCGGAATGCGGTCTGCACCGCCGTGCTATTCCTCATTGGCTAACATGGGGATCTATGGAGTATAGGAACCACTGATGATCAACGCTAGCAGTGACGGTATCCACTACCGCGGATGAGACCGCCATTTTCTTTCTACCACTTCACTTGATTCCTGACTTTCCACTCAACAACATCTCCACTGCGTGTGCTGCTGTGACCTGTGTCTGGAACCTGCCATGGACCGTGCTACAAGGGAAAGGGCCCCAGCCTTCACATCAGAGGAGTTGGAGAAGCTTGTGGATGGGGTCCTACCCTTCTATAGGCAGTTGCATGGGCCTCCAGACCAACAGGTGAGTACAGGACCCAGGAGGCAGAGTCCACTGACGCCGAGGCGACCAGTGGGTGAAGGGCGAGAGGAGCACCACGAGGGAGACTGGAGCAACGAGTACATACTCTGATTCCTCCTCCCATGGAAGCTTCCTGGTGGTGGCGGACCCCTATGGGATCATCTTCCGCCACCCCGTGCCAGTAACTCCCCATCCAGTTGCCCGTGCCCGCTCACCCAGGAAGGTGGGAGTCTCCTTCGCCCCAGGCACCTAAGGCCCTGCCCCAGTCAGCCCTGCTGCCCTCAGTGAGGAGGCTATTGACCTCCCCAGATCCATCTCTGTAGGGCCGTCAACCATGGTGAATGTCATCCAAGGGCTGGCATCCCAGATGCAGCAATGCAGTGGTTTTCTGGAGGGTATTCACAGTGGCTTGGTGGCCCTACAGAGATTGTTTCAGGCTCTGGCCTCTTCTCTGACGGCAGCTAGTGTCCCTGTCTTTTCTGTCCCACCTCCAACTACCTGTTCCCAGTTGCAAGATTCCTCTAGGACTCCTCTGCATCCTCTGCTTCAGCTTCTGACCGTCAGATCAACTGCAGATTGCTCTAGGAACCGCTGGTACTGCAACAAAGTATCCAGGAAGACTTTTGTGACCTGCAACTTCAGCTCCAGCCAGCAATTGCAACGGTTTCCAAGGTGTGCACGCTCTGAGGACTGCCAGTCTTCACCCTGCACCAGAAGAACCGAAGGAATCTCCTGTGGAGTGATGGAGTCACTTTCCTGCTTCAGCAGGCACCTCTCTGCGACGACAACCGGTACTCTGGGGCGCCTCTCCTGTCAACGAGCGTGATCCCTGGAATACAGGTGGTGGACTGAAGTGACCCAGACTGTCCAAAGGTCCAGCTGTCCAAATTTGGTGGAGGTAAGAGCTTGCCTCCCTGTGCAGCGACAGTACCCCTGTGCGCCATGTCTTCTACAGCTCCTTGGGCTTCTGTGCACTTCTTCCAAATGTTCGTTGTGCACAGCGTAGACCAGGTCCCCAGCACTCCATCCTGCAACGCACAGCTCTCTGAGTTGTTCACCAGCGGTGTGGGATCCTCCTGTGTAGTGCTACGAAGGCAGCACTTTGCAACTCCTTTGTCCCTGTGTCCTGGGACTCCCGTGGGTGCTGCCTGGTCTTCTGAGGGCTCTCTGAAGTGCTGAGAGCCCCCTGTGTCTCCTCAGTCCAAGTTGAGACCCCCAGGTCCCTCCTGGGTCCAGGCAGCTCCTCCTTGACACAAACCGCATACTTGCGTGAACCAAGGCTTGTTGGTGGAATCCAGCGACGCAAACAGCCTGCATCCAACAACTCGACATGGGGCATCTTATGCACCAAGCAGGAACCCACAGCTATCTTCTTTGGTGCATTTCTGTACTTTTCTTCCATCCGTAGAAATTACTTTTGCACCTTCTTCCAGGTGGGCAGGGGCTCTTGTTCTTCCTGGACTCTTAATCGCCTTCTGGACTTGGCCTCCTCTCTCCACAGTCTTCAGGTCCAGGAATCCATTGTTGGTTGCTTGCTGTCTTGCTGGGTTCTTGCATAATTCTTCATCACAACTTGTAGTGTGTTCTGAGGAAACTTGCTGTACTTTACTCCTGCTTTTCTGGGGTGGGGTACTTTACTTCCCTTTGGTGTTTTCTTACACTCCCAGCGTCCCTCTACACACTACACTCGCCTAGGGGGGAATTTGACATTCACATTGCACTATTTTAGCATAAGGTTTGTGTTTGCAATCGATTGTATTTTCTACTGTTTGCACTATTCTATGACTGTTTACTTACCTGATTTTGGTTACTAGTGTGTATATTGTGTATAATACTTACCTCCAGAAGGAGTATTGCCTCTAAGATATTTTTGGCCTTCTGTCACTAAAATAAAGTACCTTTATTTTTGGTAGCACTGAGTGTTGTCTTTTATTGTGTATAAGTACAGTGTTACTATACTGGTATTGCAAGAGCTTGCATGTCTCCTAGTTCAGCTTTGGCTGCTCTGCTACAGCTACCCCTAGACAGCCTAAGCTGCTAGACAGTGCCTACATTTCACTAATAAGGGATAACTGGACCTGGTATAAGGTGAAAGTACCTTAGGTGCCCACCACAAACCAGGCCACCTCCTACACTAGGGCCTAGAGCGGTCCCAGCATCCTCCTGCACCTCCTAGCAGCAGTGTATAGCTTGAGGAACCTTCCCACTGAGAATGTGCCCCAGGATTTTCATGGAAGCGGCCCAGCTAGGTCTGGGTGCGGCTTGTGGGACCCCGGTGAGACCTGCTCGTGACCCGACTTCCCAAACTCCCTGTTTGCACTACTCCAGGTCCCCTCCAGGATACCTTTCTAAAGACGGCAGATAACAGTTACCTAACCCTGCTATCCAGCGAACCACACGGCAAGAGTGCAACAAGGTAGCAAGGAACAGAAAGATCAAAAATAGCAGATAGGAAGGCATCTGCCGAATCGGCTAAAATGCATTCTGGAAAAACATGGGGCCCCCTACCTCTGGTCAGAGAAAGAAGCCAAGTCAGGGAAGGAGGGTTGAAACATCTGAAGCCCTAGCAGACATAACTGATCCAGCAGGGCCTTTGCAGGGCAGCAGCTCAATCCCGGCTGCTGAGGTGGAGCCACACATAAAGACTAATCAAACAGGCTCCAGGTCTTTGAAAGAGATCCTTACAGCCACTAAGCGTCAGTCTAAAATTGACGCCAAATTTATTTTCCTCAAGGATCTGATTTCAACCATGGATGTAGCAAACTCAAGCATTACAGGCCTGCTATCCCCTCTGGAGCCAACTATTATTAGTCAAGTAGCCCCTTTTGGTTTAGCTGCAACTACATCATGTAGCCTTAAGCCTGTCGGATGTCTACCAAGCCCACTAACTATCTCATTACCGGAGTCATTGGCTTCTCAAACGACAACTACATCTTCTACAGTGGCACAGGTGCACCGCTTGGGCCTGGAATAGAGTTTCTGTGTACAGGCGAAGCTGATAGTTGTGCAGACAAGCCCATCGTAGCAGAATCCACATATTTTTCTCCCTCCTCCTTGGTATTGTCAGAACCAAGGCAGCCGGCTCAGCTGGCTAGTTCAAACCACTCTCTATCACCAGGCTTGAATCAAAACTACTCATTGAGTCTGCTCTGTGATATCACTCCCAGTACAGGTCAAGTAGACCTAGTGCCTGATCAACATTTACTAAAGGACTAAACGGACAGATCTTGTCTCAGCGACTACCCTCTTGACAGCTCTGCAACCCAGGACAAACTAGTGAGTCGCACACAGCAGAATCCCTCTTCGCTCACCTTCTTGGAATGGGAGGCAATGGTGGCAATTTATGGTGACGGAGATTTAGGGCAGAGCCTGACCTGTTCCAACCTGCAGTCAGCTACATTAACTTGCTCCAACACCAGGCACGACCTGGCATCAGCAAACACCTTGACACCACTGCAGATCCAGATATACTAACGGTTCTGAACATTATACAGAGAACCCTCCAGCTCACTGTTGAAGCCCTTAACTCCCAGTCTAAAAAAATGGACACTCAGATCAAATTGTTAAACACATTGCAGTTTCTACTTCAGGAAATGGCTCAAAAATTGCAGACCTTAATAACTTGATAGTCAGAGCCCAGAAATCTGCCGACTCCTGGCTACCAGGCTGTTCTTCTACTTGTTCTCCAAACTTGGATAAGCTGAGATCCTTACCAGAAATCTTAAGGAGCTGCTTTGAGGATATGAAAAGAGTTTTGACCCAAAATGGGGTAGCCAATTCCAAGTTTGCTAGCAATACCAGGAGTGGCAATCTACCGCAGTCTCAAATAACATACCCCTTTACTCAATCCCCTCTGCCGGGAGCGAGACAGGGGTCTCCTAAGTCACATGAACAGGAACCTACCTACACTAGGGCATCAAACCTCAGCAATCAATCAATCAGCAGAGTCCCCTAAAACACCCTCACAAGTCTCTAACTCATTGAGCAGCCACTCTGGCAAACAGAATTTAGGTCCAGTTATAAGGACTGGGGCCTCTCTGCCTATCACAAGTGGCACTCCAGCCATAAATTGCTTGCCATCTACGCCCCGGAAGAAGTGCAGATGAAAAGGGCAAAAGCACAGGCTAAAAGCACTTGAGAAGAAGACGATTATCTCATTCTTCAGCAATCTAGTAGGGGGGACTAAAATGCCATCCAGTTCCCCACCAGGGTCACAGACAGGGTCTCAGATAGGTCATTTGGATGGCCAAAGCATGACTACCTTGTTAAATACACCTCCAACTCATGCACGCACCCCTCATGCAGGAGTCAAGGGCAGCATCTTAGCCAATCCTTAAGGGTTGATGGTAAAGTCCTCCCGGAGAACAATGCCCAGTCCTACCAAATTGGCGACCCAGTCTAGCTCAATTCCTCTACCAAATCAACCTCAAGTAGGTGTCTCTGATGGAGAGCACGGGAGCTATACCATAGCCAGTTTTCACAAGCTAGCGAACAAGTCAGGTATTTCCTAGATTGCTCCTCTTGATGCCGATAACTGCGTTTCATCCAATGCACTGCTCATTGTTACAACAAATTTCGACAAAAGGTCCCGCCTGGCCAAATTGTGCTTGAATACCTCACATCAGGAAATTCCCAGGTGGAGTGAGCAGGGGAGCAACCATACATTGGCAGTGCCAAGAACTCAGGAGGCTACCAGACTTCAAACTAGGACTTGCAGCAAAATACCCTCCTCTCAGGTCGCCCCCACGGCTCCAGCACCAACTTTCCATAACTATGGCATAAGCTCTACAGGAACTTTGGTGTGCCTGGAATATAAATCGAGGGGCACATTTGACCTGCTGAACCGGCTTCCGAGACAGCTCCCTGAGACGGCAAGTCTCCACTCAGCAGATATGGTATCAGTGGAATTCATTCCACCTTCAGCATCCCAGATGAATGAAGCAACCAAAGTGTCCTGGACCTCTGCTGAGGTAGCAGAGCAAGTACTTGGAGTTGGAGGGTCTTTTAGAAACTGCGGGATTCATGTCACCCCCCCCGTAAGTGACCTTGTCTACCACTATCTTCTACTGTCACAACAGGATGACAGGAAACTCAGCCACTGCCCTGTGCCCCAGAGGCATTTCAAGGAACTCTCAAAGCAAGCTGTTCTCTCCTCAAACAGCCCTGGTAATCAAAGCACCCTTGCCCAGCTCCAAGGCCCCCCCCTCTAATGATTGAAGCCGGCAACCCGGTACTCTGAGCACAGTACCAAGAGAACTATGAAGGAGCAGGCCAACTCCCAGCAACTAGGAAGATAAAAACCAACCTTGCAATATGCCCCTGGAATATCAATGTGCTGCTGGACAAACTGGAGGATAGGAACCTATTGAACTACTGAACATCATTCCAAATAATAGTGCTGCAGGAGACCTGGACGGAAACTCCACCTGCAATCCCAGGATTTGTGAGTTATCACGTCCCGGCAACAAGGAGAGCCCGCTTTGGGTGTTTGAGTGGTGGGCTCATTATATATCTCAGTAATGAAGGGATATCACTATATGTCCCAGACACATACAAAAACCTGATTAAAGTTTTTCTCTCTACGTCACAAGGCCCCTCCATCCTCCATCTAGCTCTAATGAACATCTATATCCCCCCCAGAGAAAGCTTGTAAATTGGAAGCTGTACGGCAACTGAGAGAGAAGACTGAAGAGCTGCTAAATTACACTCCTTGCCGTGAGCTGATCCTATCCGGTGACTTAAACATGAATCTATTGGGCATGGAGCTTTCTGAAGAGGCCACTACAGCGCAGAACACTTTTTGGCAGAACCCTGATCAAATTTAATCTGGAATTTACAAAAGGGACAGGTTAGGGAAACTGCTAATAAAAGACCTTGAAGCAATGGGTCTTCGATCCACTAATAGCCGTTACAGCACAGATTAACCTCCCTCATTCACGTTTTTTAATCAAAAAGCGAGAACGCTAATAGACTTTACGATTCTATCATTGTCTTTGTTCCATCTAATTTCAAAATTCCAGGTAGCAAACATAGGTGAAAGTGATCATCTACCACAAGAGCTGCATTTTGCTCATCCAATTGATCATCATGACCCTACAAATGCGCTGCAGCGTGCAATGTATACAAACAACGGGAGGAAAATCAAATAGTCATCAGATACCAAACAAGACCTGGCAGGAAAAGCCAAGCGAATGTGGTCCTTTAAACTGAACTACACTGACCTTGAGCAAACAGCACAAGCAACACAAGTAGCCTGGGATGAGTTTGTAGAGGAATTTCTGGCATCTTGTCAACAACAATCTAAAGGCACAAAACTGTGCAGTCCTCAAAGACCTCCATTCGGACAGCAAGCAAAGATACTTAAATGCAACCTACACAGAGCCCTTCGCCTCCTTCAAAAAGAGCCCAAAGATGACGCCTTGAAAGCACTGATGTTCACTTCCAGATCTGCCTACAGGGCCCACTTGTATGGTGCATCAAAGAAACAGGGCAGTCGGGTTAGCAGCAAAGCTCCTGCACACACTAAAGTCAAACAGGCATGCACACTTTTGGAAACATATAAATAGCCTAAGTTTTGTAACGCACTCTTGATCCACAATTAACATCTTTAAGTCCACCTGGTATCAATATCTCACGTGCCGCTTTGGCTCCCCGAGTCAGGGGCCCATAGGTGAGAGTCTTCGGCCCCAGCAAAAAACCCAAGTTCAAGGCCAAAGTATTGCTCGCTTTTCTTCACAACTACGCAGCTGCCGTCAAATTCTCTCAGAAACAGCGAGAAAGAGGATCATTAAGTGTCAGAGGGAGGGCCCAATAGTAACCCTGACACCTTGTATAAAGAGGACTCAGACATTTGGGCAAAACATCTTTCAGCACGCTACAACAGCATAATTGCCACCAACATCATTCCGCAATCATGGAGAGGCTCAATCATCTCCCCAATTTTCAAAGGGGTTCGACTGAAGGTCCAGCAAACTACTGACTGATTGCACTCTTAGGCGTCGAGTTAAATCTTTGCAGGGATCCACTTGGAGGAACTTGAAATATGGGCTGCTGACAACAACCTGATCCTGTTCAAACAAACTAGCTTCTCCAAAGGGGTAGGCACAACTGCTAACCTTATGGCTGTATCGTTATAATTCAACCAATGTCAGCACACCAAAAAGCCCCTCTTCCTCTCTTTCATAGATTATAAAGCAGCATTTGATCATGTAGACAGAAGGAAATTATGGTCCAAGCTTGGAAAATGGGGCATCCCGGCCCACCTGTTAAAAGTAATAACCCTTCTCCATACAAATACGTGGGTGAGGGTCAAATTAGGTGTTGGCACGCGCCTCTCAAGAGAAATTCCAACCTCTCAGGATCTGCGGCAGAGATGCGTGCTCACACCTCTTCTTTTCAACCTCTTTATGGCCAATTTACCAACAAGACTCGACAAGGTGAACTCTCATCCATTAAGATTGGGGAAACCTGCTATGGCATGCTTGATGTATGCTGACAATTTTATTCTCTTTAGCCATACCTGAAAGAATTCCAGAGGCTACTCAATACAACGGCTGAATTTTAGAAGAAAATGCTCTTCTCATCAACTTGAGGAAATCAAAAATCATGTCCTTCAGGTCGACAGCGCAGTCAAAGCAACATTGGTACCTGGGCAACAGCAAAATTGAATCAGTGCGCAAATACAAACACCTAGGCATCCTCCTTGATTGCAACGGATCTTTTAAGCCTCACCTGGAAAGTCTCAGCCGGGAATCCATTTCTCTTACTTTTGAATTTAAGCACATTAGAAATGCCACTGGTTGTTTAATATAGCTCCTGCAACTGAAGGTCATTCAAGCCAAACTAATCCCTACAATTACATATGGTAGTGAGGCATTGAGGGATAGAGGAGGGGATCATTTGTACAAAATTATAGTTAACCTCTTCAAGGGACTGTTTAGTCTGCCAAATCGTTCTTCACCGGCCCAGGCCCGTCTTGCGAGGAAGGGGGCATTTATTAACTGATGCTGCAAACTTAAGACAGCAAGACAAGGCATGCTAAGCTCCCTCATCTGGGCTGAAATCTCTGCGCAATCCAATTCTGCTTTCCATCTTTATTTGGAATCCTCTCTGACGGCACTGGGCCTGGCAACTATTTAAACTCAGCTCATAGCAGCTCGTCTAGCGAGTGACGAAAGAAAGTGCCAAATCTTTTTCACAGTTAGTGGACAAAGAAGCCCTATTAAAATGAAGCCCGTCTGTCTCATCTTGTCATCATATGACAGCCTTGTCCCATAGTCTTACCTGGGAGCAGCAATCAACCAACGGATTAAAGCAGCCTTCATGAAATACCAAATGGGGTGTCTTCCAACGTACGCCCATCTCACCAGGTGGATGCAAAATAATGTGATGGGCATCTGCTGGCTCTGCGTGCTGGCCTCAGAAACACTGATCCATCATATATGCCTCTGTAAAAGTACTATGGGGGACTGTAAAAGGCTTCTACGACCAGTATGGCTTCAAACGGGACTACCCAGGTGCAGGCTGGCGATTTTGGCTGGATTCAAAGGGGACGATGTGCAGCATAGCTGAAAACTGGCAAAATGTTTGGGTAAACTACAGAGCCAGCTCCCAGAGATCGAGCGCTTAGGACATGCGTGCATAATTAGTTAGCACGCAAACCTGTAATAATCCACAACTAAACTTGCATACTTTAAATTCGGCCTTTTAGTATTTTGTGATTTTATTACTTGTGTTTATTGTTTGTGTAATGGTTTTAATTAATCGAACACTGTTAAATAAAACTGAAACAGTGCTAAGAAAGATGGTTCAGTGTGAAGGCAGCGAATACCACCTTCTAACTCACACCTGATGAGCAGGGAAAATATACCACACAGCTGGGCCACTTTGCCTCCTTTGCTAATGTCATATTAAATGATGTTGGCTGTTTAATTATACTCTGAATCCCTGCTATAACATATCTTACCTTCCATAATAATCCTCAGAAGCCAAGGGTGTATACAGGGACACCTCTGACCACTGTTGTGCCCAAAATCTGGACCTGAGTAGGATGGTCTTTCTCTTTAGAAAATCTGTCACTTTTTGTAACTGCCCTGGCGACAGAGCGACTGACAAGACCTTCAGTAGAGGGAGAGGTTTGTTCAGTACCCAAATGTCAGGAGCAGGCTGAGCCGGGTTGACCGGTGCTGGGGATAGAGCCACCTGCATAAGCCCAGCCAGGAGGCCATACAGCTTCTTGGGATAGCAGGACAGTGTGAAAGCCACAGTATGTGTCGGGACACTGCCAGCAACTGGAACATTTGGAAATGGATATGGGGGCTCCAGTTTTGAATCTGGTTGATTCCACACCAAAACTGGCTCTGAATACAATGTTGAGGCAGCAGTCATGACTGGACCCACCACCTGAAAGACATAACCCTCAAATGGGAACAATGTTGCAAAGCCAGAGTCTCTCTTGTGGTGCTTCTAGGGTTTCTTTCTGGAGAACTTTTCCAGGCACTTGGAAGGAACACACTTTGTGGATTTGCTTGTCTAAGGAAAGAAAGAGTGGGAACTGATGTGGGGCTTGGACCTGGGCTGGAGATGGGTGCAGCACTCGTATAGGGCCAAAGCATGAAGAGCTTCACCCCCAGCTCCTTGAATTACCTACTGTGCAAGACGTCATGCTTTTTGCACCACGTAGAGTCCTGTTTGGACCAGAAGCAAACATCACAAGGGTCCAAGAGAGAGATCTGCTTGTGGTAGACTCAACATGGTTTAAACACTGAATTTTCCAGGGAGATATTTTGTTGAAAATACTGCAAAAAGACAATTACGGCAGAAAATGTCCAGACTGTTCAGAGGAAAGAAACACTGGATCTGCGAAGGTCACAGAAAAAAGGGAAATAACAGTGTGCTGGGGTGGATCCCAATTAATCCTTCAATTCCTTTGTTTTGCTGGGTGAATAATGTTCTTCATTGCTTGCTAACTTGTGAGAGTATAGTGCATGTTGACAAGACAGAAACTCTGTACAGAGCTTGTGTCTGAGTTAACTTACACAACATTGTTTTTTTGCATATACATAGATATCTGTGCCCAAAATCCACATCCACTTCAATATCACCGGAGAGATTACAACCGCAACAATACAAGCATGTCATCATGAATTTGGGAATATTATGTTACATACAATAATACTTTGGTCAATCTAACTACGTAACTGTCTCCAACCAGATCTCTAGTTAAGGAAGGGATATATGACTGCACAATATGTATTTTACCGTATGCAAAATGAGACGGGCTTCTTTAATAATCAAGCTCCATCATTTATGAAAATAAGATGTATGATGTAAAGCATTCGCTCTACTGCATGTAAATAATTAGCCCATTACAGCACCTGTGCCACATGAGCCATCGTCGTGTCACTACATTATCCTTCAGTCCATGGACTATTTAGGTACAGTATGTGCTTCACTGTAGAGTCTGCCCAATGCTAGCCTTCTTCTCAGAAAAATGAGGATGACATTACCCAGAACGGATATAGAACAATCCCACTTTCTACCTGTTTATGCGGAATCACAGCTGAAGCAATATGGAGCGATTGGTGCTATAGGCAAGAGGACTAGTCCATACTTTTGTGTCTCTCATCTCGACTGTAGGAAACTGGCCCTTGCTGCTGTTACCCCCCACACTTTTCACCTGATATTGATGTTGGCTTGACTGAGAGTGTGCTGGGATCCTGCTATCCAGGCCCTAGCACCAGTGTTATTTCTCTAAAAATGTACCATTGTTTTCACAACTGAAACACCTCTGGCACACAGCTAAGTCCCCTGTAAACGGTACTAGTGTACCAAGGGCCCTGTGGCCAGGGAAGATCCCTAAGGGCTGCAGTATGTGTTATGGCACCCTTAAGGACCCCTCACCAAACACATCCACACTGCCATTGCAGATTGTGTGTTTGGTGTGGAGAAAAAGGCAAAGTCAACATGGCATCCCTCTCAGGGTTCCATGCCCACAAAACACTGCCTGTGGCATAGGTAAATAACCCCTTTAGCAGGCCTTACAGCACTAAGGCAGGGTGCACTATACCACATGTGAGGGCATAGATGCATGAGCAATATGCCCCTACAGTGTCTAAGTCCATTCTTAGACATTGTAAGTGCAGTGTGGCCATATTAAGTATATGCTCTGGGAGTATGTTATTATGAACTCCACAGCTCCATCATGGCTTCACTGAATACTGGGAAGTTTTCTATCAAACTTCTCAGCAAAGTAAACCCACACTGATGCCAGTGCTGGGTTTATTCTAAAAAGCACACAGAGGGCATCTTAAAGGTGCTCCCTGTATTTTACCCAATCCTCTAGTGCAGGACTGACTGGTCCGTGCCAGCCTGCCACTAGCAGACACATTTCTGACCCCATGGGGTGAGGGCTTTTGTGCTCTCTGAGTCCAGAAACAAAGCCTACTCTGGGTGGAGGTGCTTCACACCTCCCACCTGCAGGAACTGTAACACCTGGCGGTGAGCCTCAAAGGCTCAGGCCTCGTGTTACAGTGTCCCAGGGCACTCCTGCTGGTGGAGGTGTTGGCCCCCTGGACAAAGCCCCACTTTTGGCATCAAGTTCGGCAGGAAACTTATGAAAAACAAGGAGGATTGACCACTTCAGCTAGGACCACCCCTAGGGTGTCCAGAGCTGAATTGACCCCCTTCCCGCAGAATCCTCCATCTTGGGTTGGAGGACAGGGACCAATAGGGTTAGGAATGTATCCCCCTCCCCAAAGGGCGTGGACACAAGGAGGGTGTAGCCACCCTCAGGGACAGTAGCCAGTGGCTACTGCCCTCTAACCCCTCTAACGCCCGTAGATCCTGTATTTAAGGGATTCCCTGAACCCAGCTCACAAGATTCCTGGCAACCTGAAAAGAAGGACTGCTTAGCGGAAATCACCAGCAGAGAAGAAGGAAGACGACAACTGATTTGGCATCAGCCCTACCGGCCTGTTTCTTGCCTCAAAGATTCTGCAAATGAACAGCGACGCATCCAGCGGGACCAGCGACCTCTGCCAAGCTCCAGAGGACTGCTCTGCACCCAAAAGGACCAAGAACTCCTGTGGACTTTGGCCCTGTCCAAGAAGAAAAAAACGACTAAAGACTCCCACCTCACTTTGAATGTGTGAGTCCTAATTACTCTGCACCCCATTCCCGTGGCCCATGTCCAGGTGGCCCAACCAGCCAGGAGGTTCTGAGCAAGTGCCCACCCTAGGTTGACCTCTCCACCCTTTCATGACGATGGCTGCAGAGGGAATCTCGAGGGCCCCCCTGACGGCAAAGCTCCGGACGAAGATATTCAATGCCTAAAGACACACTGCACCTGCAGCCCCCAGGCCTTGGAAACCCCGACCTCCGGTGCAGCAATGTTCAGCAGGCTGCCCTCCTCCCTGTCCAGCCTGTGGTCTGCCTGAGACGACACCCTGGACCTCGCCTGCAGCCTCTGAGTGATCCCCGGGATCTCCTCATGGACCAGCATTGGGAGCCTGAAGTTAGGATTGCACACTGCACCCTGCCGCCCCTGTGCCAACGAGGGCGTGTGTTTGGGGCCTACTTGTTGCCCCCCCCCCAGTGCTCCTCTAATTCCCCCTGGTCTGCCCTCCAAGCCATGGGTACTTACCTGCCAGCAGGCCTGATTCCGAGTACCCCCTGTCTCCATAGGAGCCCACGTTACGTTTGCTCATCTTTGACCTCTGCACCTGGCCGGCCCCGTGTTTGGGGTTAATTTAACCCCGAATGGTAGACTTCCTAAAACCCAGGGACTAGAACTGTAAGTCGAATACTTGCCTGTAAGACAATTTAACTTTTCTTCCCCTCAGGAACTGTTTCTGAAAATTGTACTGTGTTCATTTTTATAACAGACTATTGCCAATATTTCAAAAACTGTATCACTTATCGATTTCAAACAAATTACTGTTGATATATGTGTGAAATACAAATCTATTGAAGTACTAGCCTACCGCCTAAATCTGGTGGTTCTAAAAATAAATTAAGAAAATATATTTTTGCTATATAAAACCGTTGGTCTGGAGTTAAGTAATTGAGTGTGTGCTTCTTCTAACAAATGCTTTGCACTATCTCTGATAAGCCTAACTGCCCGACAACACTATCACAAAATAGAGCATTATTATTATCTACTTTAGCCTCTGTTAAGCCTCTGGGGAGCCCCTGGACTCTATGCACACTATATCTCATTTTGATATAGTATATACAAAGCCAGCTTACTACATTGACCAAGCTGTGAGGCCAAAGACCCTCTGGAAGCCAGCCACCGTATGTATATAACAAACACTGTGTATCACTCTACATTTTGGTCAAACTTCACCTGATGGAACCAATGTTTTTACTGTGTTGGATGGTAGTCCATGATTAAACGTTTTTCTAAAGATCCCAAAATTCAAGTTACTTAAGCATTTATGGTAGTAGATGAGATTGTGTGTAGAAACGGGTATCCTATCTGTACATCGAGTGGAATTACCTACTCTCTGCTGCAAACACACTTAACTATAGCTTGATCTAAATTTATTCCAAGAACCGCAAGGGGTTGTAGACCCTAATGCACTTCTAATATTACTATATTGAGGACACAACGACCCCATGAAACCGTTGGGAGTGTTTGGTGACTAGATAATGAGAAGTGGCACAATAGTACACCATCATCTTGTACAAACCTTAACCAGTATCAGCAACAAAAAAAAGGACAATACTTCTGAATTAACAAAATCATATTATCAGGACCAGTCATGACGCTCCAACACAAGACACCATTTTGTGTCTGTATCCATTTAACTGAAGTCTCGTCTTGCTAAAAAGTGCACAACTTAAATGATGCTGAAACATGTCAACTTCTGTGACATGATGAGCCTACACTATGGACCAGTTTGGTTTTAAATTAGTTTTGAGGACAGGAAAGCAGTACGAAAATCATACCAGACAGGCTGCAAACCCTCCACGTATTTCCATCTGCGCAGTTTCTTATACACATAATTCATGCCAAATGTTTACACTTCTTTATCCACTGCACAGTATATCACACGTCAAGTTCATAAGAAAGGATACTGCGGAGAGCTAGACTTAGAACCCGATGATGAAACAAGTCACAATACGTGGGTGAAGGTTTATCATTCTTTTACAATAAAGCTTCATTAACCATCCCTTTATGCAACAGCTTAGACTCTGACATTAGGTTGCCTGCTCTTACAAAAGTTCCATCTTGATAGTATTGCAGAGGACATGCAGTCTACATCTCCTCAGAGTGTAAAATGTAATATCTCATCCATAATTGTTTGACAAGGAGACAATGAATGATAATAGGTTTATAATTTACTAAAGATCACCATTCTGATGAGGTGTGGCGAAGTCCAATTCAAAAGTTCTCGAAGAAAGGAATTGTGGACTTTTTCATATTCTTGATCTCTCCCCATCCTAAACTGAATTGCCCTTGGATTCAGCCATATTAAAGTATTTTCCAAGGAATTGGTGACTTAGGATACTCTCTTCCTTTATTAAAATCTTGAAACCTGGGTATGGAGATAAGATCATCATTGTACACATGTCTTTGTACAAGGAACCATGCTTCCAGTTATAAGCAGACACATTGGGGGGGGGGGAGGTATATTCTTAGCCACAAGATACATGTGAATAAGACAATGTAAATATTGTTGTTTCTATGTACATATGGGTGTGAAAATAGGGATTTATGCCTGCTACTAACCTTTCCTAAGTGTTTAGTGAATACGTATGTATATTTAAAAAAAAAAAAAATTATTTACCTCCAACCTTTATCCCATCCCTCCTCTCTCAAACTTATCCCAACCCTTTCTAACCACTATCAACTCCCAAATATATTTTTCAAACTTCCCCTTCTTTTTTAGCCAATTCACTAAAATAACAGGCCTGCATGCCCGCTACTCCCACTAACAACATACAACTTCCCTTTTTTAACCCACACCATTACCCTGTCCCTTTTCAAAACAATACTAAACACACAAGAACTCAAGAGGACAAACTTAAACTCACCACAACTAATCCACAAGAAAAAGAAAGCATATATTACAAACTGCTAACTACTTAACTCTTAAATCTAAGCCTGGGTTCCGAAGTAGCATGCTACTCACTGCAAAGTGCCTCAATGCCTTTTCGTGGGCAATAAGCACTTTATAAATCCAATTTACAACTACAATCTAATGGTTCCTCACGCACTGTCTTCCTGTGATATTTTTTTCCTGTGGATCATATTGCTCTTCACCATCAGTCTGATCATCCCACTCAACTTCCTCTTCTAACTCTGAATCCCTAGGTGGAGGGACTGATATTTACAGAGCTACTGAAATTGTTGATTGCTAATCTCTGAACTAATTTGTTAACAGGACTATTTTAAAGCCCATCTGAAACAGCCTCATCATAAGTTAACTACTACTTCTTTTACAGTTTCCTCAGAGTATTCAAAGTACATGACTGAGTGCCTGGTGATGTTGTCACTACAGGATGTCTCTCTGGTTATATCTGTATTCTTCTCTGCCTTACTTTTTGTTTCACTGTTTCTTCAAGTATTTCCTATTTTCAAAGCTGTAAAGAACCTTTTTTAGGTCTTGTCAAAGACAGGATATGCCCTGTTGCAACATATGGTTGTCTTCCAGTGGGATTAGAGCCCACCCATTTCTTACCATTGGATGGCTTTACTATCACTCTCATTTGCTTGCTTCTTAGTTGTTAGCTGTGTTGCCTTTCCTATTTCTTCATGTGTCGGTCCCACCTCTTGAGCATGCACACACTACTATGTCCTTCCCCAGGTCTATCCCGCCTTTTGAGCATGCGCACATTACTATGCCCTTCTACAACTCCCTTTTTCAGGTCTTTTTGTTTAAGCACTGTTTGAGAATGCATGGGTTTTCCGCTTGTCTCCCTTGTGTACTCCCTAACCTTCAGTGGTGCTCCATGTCCCTCTATCTCATCCACGTGCTTCTCTTCCACTCACTTGCGCTGCTTTCTCATCTGAGTGTTTTCTCCCCTTCAGATCCTATTTGGTCTTTTGCCCATTTGCTCTGCCACCACTCGTGCCCCTGTGTTGCTTCCTGTACTCACACCCCTGTTTTGCTTTTGTTCCTTGTCAAGTGTTGCTTCTGCCCTACACCAGCGCCCGATGTTGCTTGTGTCACCCTTGTTGCCTTCCTACTGATTTTAAAAATCTGCTGCCTAATCTCGTCACCGATGTTGCTTCCAACACCCACACATCCCACCCACTTTCAAAATAAGAGAATGCTTTTGCATTTTTTCCATTTAGTAACTGATCCAACTCGGATCGGTAATTAAAAAGAAAACAAATAGGTGTGTCATGTTATAGGTTTGTACATGCGTGGTGCATACATCTGAAAAATTGAAGGCTGCATTTTTATAAATCACATTTTATTACACCACCAAGAATGCTGTGCTGCCTATCTAAAACCATTGGCAAAGCTGATGGGTTCCAAAGGCGAGACTTGTTGGCTCTGCCAGTGCTTGCGTGTTTTCAAGCCATTCTCCGATTTGATGCTCTTTTCAAGTTCAAAGCTGCTCCAGAATTCAAACTTATTTTCAAGGTCCAACTTCCTCTAGGGAGTCAATCCTTTATTGACGTCAACCTTTAATGTGGAGTCAGTCCTCTTTTGGAGGCTGAATCTAAAGTCAGTTCTCTTTTCAAGGCGAATCTCCAGGCCAGAGTTGATGCTTTTCTTAAGGATATTCCTTTTGATTATTATTGCCCCTGTCTGATACTTGTTCAGAAGAACCAGGTGGCTGAGTGTATGTGCAAGACTGATGGAAACTGTATGACTTGCATTCTACTTCGGTGCAGTCTCTGTCCTATGCCATATTGATTTTTGAAGAGTATTTTTTCACAATCAGAATCTTCTGCTTCAAGCTGTTATTGCTGTAACTCTGGTCCTCCTCATCCAGAAATATGACCATGGGCAGCTTGGTGAACTCCCTCCTACCAGTCAGCATCAGCCTTCATTTACGTCTTCCTCAAAAGGCACTTATGTAACCATATACTTAGCCCATAGAGGGCGTTTTTAGGGCTAACAGGCCTACTGCCTTCAAACAAAGCCTTTAAAACAAAACTTCTCCCAGCTCTAAAACAAAGCTATGAGAAAGCTTAAAAGACACTGGATGGTGGGAGGGGTTATTATTTTGGGGTCCCCCCTAACCTAGTGTGGGGATCCAGAGATGATGTAGACAGAAAGCGCGTTTTGAAGGTGGTCCAATTGTCCTAAGACCACCACAGGCTGAGTTATGAGCAAAAATGTTTTGTAAAAGTAATACCTTGCAAAGCATTATGGGGCAAGTTTCCTGCCACAAATATTTTAGTATGTTGATATGACTATAATGCTTAGAATAGCCCCCAGAGGACACCACACTGAAAATAGCATTTGTAAGAAACATGGTGTTTTGCTTTCACTAATGACCGAGCTGACAAAAATCTCTGGAATGCACTTCTCAGTTCAAAGAAGACATTTATTATTATGTCACCACGAGGTTCCTAAAAGGAGATTAGTAGGTCGAAAGCACACGTTTAAAAATAGTCACAGCAATGAAAGGAAAATATATCAAAATAATTCTCAACTGCAATGTACACAGCAAATATATGTTATTATATTATAGCATAATTTCAAAGCAAAGAATAAAGTAAAAATGTATCACCGTAGGGCCTGCCAAGCTCTTCATCTTTCTCATGCCAGCAAGAAGAGGACCCCGTTCAACTGCGAGAAAGAGATCCTCACCCTCACGGGACAGATGTCAGGCATTTGGCGTCCAATCCTGACCGAGTTCTCAGAATTCCCTCGCTACTGAGCAGGGCCACCTTATTTTATACCTTGAAAGAACTGAGAGGGCTTTCTGGAAACACCCTCCCATGAAAGAGGAATATTCAAACATGCTGGCTACTGTAGGTCAGAGTTGGAAGAAAAACGTTGAAAACAGGCCTGATTATCAAGGCTCTCCTCCAAAGGCCGCACCGTTCCCTGCACTGTACTTTCTTATAATGTTGACTGACTAACTGTTCGGTGAGAAAGAAATCCGAAAATCAAGCTCAGTTCACCATGTGGAAAAACACAGCTCAACTGCAATTTCTCAACTGCAATGTCTAATGCCACGATAAAGCCAATACGCAGCTAAACTGAATACAAAATGTAATCTGCACCTGGTGAACACTGAACAACTAATATGTAAAGTGGTGCAACACAAAGTCAGTGGTCAAACATACATATTTTCATCACACATGGTCATGTAACTATATAGTTAGCCCCTAGAGGTTATAACCACAGAAAAAGAAAATGGCATTAAATAATGCAGGGTAACCATATGGTTAGCTCCTAGAAGGCATAGTGCATTACACATTTTCAGGACCACCACAGTTATGAGCAAAAATGTTTTGTAAAAGTAATGCCCTGCAAAGCATTATGGGGGGAGGTTCCCTGAGAGCAGTGAATATTGTAGTATCTGCTCTCCCACTGTGCCGAGAGAGCTGCTTTTGCTTTGAGGATTTCTGTTTTACGTAAAGCATTTACCAATTTCAAGTGTTTTAAGGGGAGAGCCACAAGAAATTACTCTGATTAGGTAACTGTGAACAATGTGAACAGCGCTGCAATACCACCAATCGAGTTCACGATGTTGTGCCTGTTTGCGCTGTGAGCGCTATGGCCGCCATGCAGCACGAAGGAGAGAGACAAAAGAAAAATAAAAAAAAAGTAGTTTGCTCACGCTGAAGTATATCGTCAATCGTGCAATAACCCATGTAACACGGGCAGTCTGCAAGGCGAGACAAAAAAAGCCTCAAGGCGGGACAAAATTAAAGCATTTACCAATGACATCAAGTGATTTTTGAAAGGCCAGCCCAGGAACTAATGAAAGTGATGGGCATGAGATGGGTATTGTTAAAAGCCCACAATACTTACAACAGGTCAAAGCACTTGCGCGCTGGACCTAAAAAGGGTCCAAACACTGACCTGTCAGACCTGCCCTTCTGGCACTACCACACTGCCCTATATGCCAGTCCGACCCCGGGTATGTTTCCGCTGCCCACACCCTCCCTTCCACCGTGGAGCCTTCATTATACAATGTCTCAGGCTGTAAAGTTAGTGAGTCAAAAATACTTCAGAGGGAGGCGCTATTCAATAGCTCTGCAGGCAACGGACGAACAAATCTGAGGGAGACTCGTGTGTTCCTGTGCCTTTAAACAAGCGTGACTGTGAGTTATTCGACGTACATCCACAACCGAAACACAGAATTCTCAGTTAGCACCAGGCCCCAGAACCGCTATGTAGCAAGACCCACGAGTTATGCGGCTATCCGGGCCTCTTTGTATGAAACATTAACTGCCAAAGGCATGCTGGGCCTCCCTGTAAAACCAGGGGAGCAGCTTTGAGGGCTCCTCTTTAGGGGAGATGCCCAGTCAACAAAATTCACATCAAAAACTTAAGAATGCAGACGGTACTGAAGGTTTTCTTACAGATGTCGCCAGTCAAGCGGAGACATTTGAAAGTGCATGTATGATTGTTGTTTATTTAATGGCAAAGGTTTTTCTGTGAAGGAAGCGTTATTTATTCATTATGATCTTTTGAGGGCACTCTAATGGGATGCAACAGGACACAAGAGAGCTCAGGTAAGACAATCTGAATTACAAGCACTTCAGGCGCAACCCAATTCATTATAAATGTGCTAAAACAAGGAGCTCTAGGAGTGAAGCCTTACTGGTGAAAAGGCTTGCCCTCAATGAGCAGGACCTCGGTCTTTGTGCTGTTCAAACATAACCAAATGTTTGACATCCATTTTTGTTGACAAAGGAGACAATGAATTTAAGATAACCATGGACTCTTATTCTGCTTTCTAGTTCTTTTGGGATCATGGTGTATACTTTGCAGTCATCAGCACATGTACAGTAGCTGACGTAGCTGCTGAGGACTGCTCCAAAAAGAGTCATGCTGGTGTTGAAAAGTGTGGGTGAAAGGGAGGGGGTACTCAAAGTAGGGCATAGGGCATCTGAGTCATTTCTTTAGATGAATGGATCAAGTTTTATCTGGCGGGTGTAGTTGCTAGGAAATATTTGAACCGCTTCTAAACAATTTGTCTCCAGTCAGGATCAGAAACGGTTGTGGTAGACTGTGTTAATAGCTGCAGACAAGTCAAGAAGAATCAAGGTGCAACGTTGAAAAATATCCCTGGTACAGTCTCTTTCCTTCATGAGCAAGTTTCTAACCTTAGGTAATGCTTTTTCTGGTAGAGACTCTATCTAACCACAGATCCCTTATGTGTCCTCATGTGCAGATTCCATAGGTGTCACACTGAATATGGAAAATATTATGCAGTGCCTCTGCGAGCTCCACATCGGCATCATCTGCGTCAGAAGTGATGTTGCGGTGCCCATATAAGCTCATCCTTGCATACTAACACCAGTTTCTTTCGTGACTATTTCTGCCCAAAAAACGTGAATCCACATAAAAAACAATGTATTGACCAGTGTTCAAACTCTGTTCCCAGAGTGGGGAGAATGGGACGGTCAGTGAGGTTAGAGTCTCTACCAGAAAAAGCATTATCGAAGGTAATTAACTTCTGTCAAAGATTTCTAACTGCAGATTCCTCATCTTACCACAGATACCTAAGCAATACCTCTCTGGAGGTGGGTCTCCACACTTAATAAAACCACAAAGTTCTGTAGGACCAAATGTGCAAATTGCCCATCTTGATAGACCTGACTGTCCAAGCAGTAATGCTCAATGAGCCCATGGAGCGATGCCACTTACAGGTTTGGCAGAAGCCCAGTACAGGTACATCATGTGCTTATGCAGTAGTAGCGGTCTTGGCCCTGGTGGAATGGGCCCACAAGTCCTCAGGAGGCTGCTTCTTAGCTAGTGCATAGCAGGGTACAATCCACTGAAAGATGGGCTGCTTCTGCACAACTTTGCCCTTTCTCGCTCCAGTGAACTTGATGAAGAGCCCATTATCCTCCCGATGTTCTCTGGTGTGATCAGTGTAGAACAAAAGAGTTCTTTTTGGGTCTGGACGATGGAGTCTCTCCTCCATGGAAGGACGAGGGTGAAAAAAGTAGGCAGAGTGATACTCTGGCGGACATGGAAAGAAGTGACAACTTTCACCAAGAGAGAGGTACGTGTGCTAAGAACCAGTTTGTCAATGAAAATGTTGATGAAAGGAGAATGGACTGATAGAGCATGGATTTTGCTGACACTCCCGGGTGATGTAATGTCCACCAGGAAAACAGACTTTAGAGTTAGGAGCCGCAGAGCACAGATGCGTAGTGGCTCAAGGGACAACACATCAGAAATTTGAGGACCAGACTAAGGTCCCATTGAGGCATCATGTGAGGAAATGGGGTGTATTATATGGTGTGGTTGTGTAACCTCACCCTGTAATACACTTACCAACCCCTTTAGGACCAGTAGGTTTAGTTTGCCAAATCCTTAGCTTGGCCTTGCATTGCTATGACTCCAAGCAGTAAGGCTTACACAAAGATACAAATGTAAAACATTTAAACAACACCTAAACAATTGAAGAAGAAATACATGAGACACTCAAGAAACCAGACACCAATTTATAACAAGCATTGACACAGCCAATAGGTCTCACCTCTGGGATCTTAGAAGTGTTTAGCCATGCAGCATTTTATCCTGGGTGCTACAACATCTACTATTACTTAATTTCTCACTGGTGAACGGCCACACACACCCAAGGACGGGCTTTTGTGCTATATAATGAACACTGTAAATGCAAATCATGCCAGACATGGCAAGTCTGTCTGCAACTTAAAGAAGACATGGTGATACAGTGCTGCTGTCTGGTTATCTGGAACACATGGTGAGATAGTGCTGCTGTCTGGTGGTCTGGGGCACATGGTGAGACAGTGCAGTTGTCTGGTGCACTTGGAGACATGGTGAGGCAGTGCTGCTGTCTGGTGCACTTGGAGACATGGCGAGGCAGTGCTGCTGTCTGGTGCACTTGGAGACATGGCTAGGCAGTGCTGCTGTCTGGTGCACTTGGAGACATGGCGAGGCAGTGCTGCTGTCTGGTGCACTTGGCGACATGGCGAGGCAGTGCTGGTGTCTGGTGCACTTGGAGACATGGTGAGACAAAGCTACAGCCTCATGTGCTGGGAGACACAGCAAAGCTGTGTTTGTCTGGCAAGTTAGCAGACACTACATAGACGCTACTCGTTTCTGACATATATCGAGACCTGGCCTTCTAGTTAACAGCACTGTGTATTCTCAGATTTGTAATACAGCGTCTTTCAAGAAACAAATTTTCACTATTATTTTCCAGTAATCCCAGATTTTACAGCTGTACACTGTGGTAGTTAATGTTCTATTCAACTTTAAAAATCACAATTCTTTTTGAGGAACTTTTTGGCGACATCTTCAAAGGCACCTCTATCCCTCTCAGAAATGCTACAGAGGACTCCTAAAAATGTATATCTTACAGCACAATGTTTGCCAATTCCCCAACTACTTGGAAGCTCCCACATCAGTGACCCAACTATTTGTGTCTGCATAGTATTTAAGTATAAGGCTCTGTTGTGTACATTGCCAATATAAATGCTATGTATTAAAACGTTTGGTATTTTGCTCCCACCGGTTACATGTATGCAAAAATCTACACTTGCTTCAGGAGGGGGATTCAGAGGTTGGGGCTGGGGGAAGGTTCGGCCTGTCCTGTCAAGAAATTGAGACTATGGCCCTCATTATGACTTTGGCGGTCTCGGCGCCAGAAGCCTCCCAGTGCTGGCAGTCTTCCGCCCGCCATAATATGGATACCGCTGGATTTCCGCCACATTTAGGGTGGAAATCCGTCAGTAGCCATGCTGGCGGACGAGGCGGCTGGGCGGTGCTACCACCTGCACCGCCCCGCCAGTAGGATGCCGCCAGCTGTATTTTGACCATACAGACTGCCTGGTGGTGTCCTGTAGGCAGGGCGCTGCTGGCGGTAGCAGCGCCCCTTCCCGTTCCCTGCCGGACGACCTCCTCGCCGGTCAAGGTAAGTCATGTATCCATCAGGGGAGGGAGGTGGGAAGGTGCATGGTGTTGTGTGTGAGTGTGTGTTGTCTGTGTGTGTGTATGAATGTGTGCGTGCGTGTGTGTATGCGTCTGTGAGTGTTGTGGTGTATGTGTGCTTGTATGCATGTGAGTGAATGCGTGTATGGATGAGTGTGAGTCAATGTCTGTATGGAAGTGGTGGTTAATGCGTGGTGTGTGGGTGCATGATTGTGGAGTGCAGAGGTTTGGGGGGGCACAGTGATTCTAGAGTAGGGCGCTGTGGGTGGGGGGATGTTGTGATTCTAGGGGGGAAGAGGTGGGGGGGTTAGGTGATTGCCGGTAGCCCTTCCACCATGATTTGCGTGGCGGTGGTACTGCTGCAGAAAGCATGGCAGTAGGCCGGCTCATAATACCGCTGGTGGTCATATGTGGACCGCCGGGTTGGAGATGCACATCTCTGGTGATTCATACCGCCATGGTGGTATGATTGGAGATGTGGCGGGTTGGCCTCAGCCAACCTGCCACACTCATGATGTGGCGGTATACACCGCCAGCCTGTTGGTGGTGATACCGCCACATTAACCCTGGCAGTCAAAAGACCGCCATGGTAAAAATGAGGGCCTATATGCCTGTTCTACTACCTCGCCATCCTGAGGCTGCTATGAAGTTACACCACACCACAAACTTATGTCATCATATGTTGTCCGATTTACTATGCCAGCTGGTCTATACTGCCATTCACAGGTTCTTATGTATGAACATCCTATTTCTCACACTAAATCTTAAATCTGGCAGAAAGTAATGGCATAAACTGCAGAATTAAAGCTCCTACCAGAATGTCACATCATAGGGCACCCACTGTTGAGAGATGGGCTGCTGGTGACATCATTTAGCACATCCAAATATGTAAATATAACAGCAGAATATGGGATAGTCGATGGCATTAGAAATCACTTAAAGTCCACAGATAAAGCAACAGGCTAACCTGGCAGCAGCTGACAAACTAGCATAGGGCACCAAAAGTCTACGAGACAAAGGGACAATATATGTAGAAGCCACAAAAACAGTATGACACCAAAACAATAGTAGGATAAAGAACCTGTGAGGTCTGTGGAAGGTGTTGATCTGTAGAACACCTGGTCTAGGAGTTGACTTGCTACCGATGTTAGGAATTTTGGGCTAGTTGAGCGCAAGGGGAGTGGCAAGATTTATGAAGCTGACCCCCCCTGGAATTGATAGGGGGGCAGATGGGGAATAATGTGGCTAACTGGTTTTAGTGTTCAGGTTGTAAACTGTATTGCTCTAGAAAGAAGGCAGGGGCAGTGCTGGTCTTAGCAGTCCTACTTCCACTAAGAAGTAGATACTCAGACAATGAGAATCTTTCCTTCTATACTTTTATTTCAAGTTGTGAACCGGTCCACATGAGTACCAGTGAGGGTGATCTTGCACTTCTTACCTTGAGGTGATGACTCTAAACATTAGGAACAGAAATACCAACAACTCTGCCCTGCTTTTCAAGGCACACCTCCTGCCGTCAGCCGGCATCCCAGCTTCTACAGCCCTGGCAGCACCACGTGACTGGAGATTGGAGATCCGGTTTCAGTAACGTGACCAGACCCTGGACAGACAGAAAGGACTGTGGATGAGCTACAGCTGTGGTATAATGGCAGATCTTGTGTCCCAACAAGACTGACTTCAGTTCATAGCAGCGGTCGAAGTGCATAAAAAAACAGGAAGGCGACGATAAGCTGATCGTCCATCTTTGAACAGTGTGGTTTCCATTCAAATCAAGTGAACGTTCCCTAAGCAACCAATTCACAAACAACAGGGGAAGGATTCTTGAGTTGAAATTAAATATGTCACAACGTTTATAAACATGAAAAAGGAAACTAGGCAGAATCAAAAGCATACGTTGTGTAGGTAAAAGTTAGGCACACGGCTGAAACATGAAGCACAGTGGCTGTGTAGCGAGCACTGTCGAGAAAAATGCCACCTCCAAAATCACACATGCTTCCTCAAGAATTACAGCCCTGTTTACAGAAAGTCAGAGCTTGGGGCAATGAAAAGAACATAAAATGCAAACAGCTACGGGTTCAAAGCTGAACACAGGCAAACAGGAGCAGGAAAGAAGGTATAGAATAGTACCCTACACTAACAGATCAACAACCAAAGCATAAGGATACAGTACTTGGCTAGTGCTCTGTGGGAGGAAACAAAAGATAAAAGGGAGGGACAAAGAGGAAGGACTAACCATTAGCAAGCAGAGATTTTTAAAGTACACTGACATAAGCAAATGAAAAGCAATGGGAAGACTTGAAGCCCACAAAGTATATACAACAGGTGGCTAGGCAACAGCACAAGCACGATATAGCCTCACCCTAAAAAAAGATTGTATTTTTATGCAATTTTAGACACCAAAGTGAAAAACATCCACTGGAGGGCTCTGGAGATACAGATTTTACCAAGTACAGTAAATATGTATTTTTATTTACTTTACTGTGAACAAGCACTGGCAAATTCAACAAATCTGACACTTAGAAACCTTTGGAGGAAAACTTTAAAATATATCAATTCAGTACTTTGAGTCGCTTTAGGTGACCAACTCAGACAGGAAACCAGTCAGGGGGACCAGTAAAGTCCACAGAAACAGTTACCTCAGGGAAAGCCGCAGTCTACAGTCAGTTCCAGTTGTTGCTATAGACTACTATGGAAGGGGCCCTGACGCAAAGGATACAGATGTACTATGATGTAGAGAAAATTATTATTGTTTTGTATTATACTGTCAAATATAGAAAAGAGATACAAAGTTAAAAATATATTATTCTAATGAAATAAAAATATTTTTGAGAAGATTTTGTTGGGTCAGTGTTCATTTGGGATAAACTCCATGTGTGAATTATAAAGGCTAAGCAGGAATTCTTAGTAGTACTTTAGGTGCAAGGGACACAAGATGTTAAAGATCTCCAAGGATGCTGTGGATGCGGTGTGGTTGAAGGTGGTCTTCCTGCAGCTACTCCTCAGTCCACTGGCTTGGTAAGGAGGTCCTGGCCACAGAAGTCAAAGCCCCTCAAAGTCCTCTCAGGTCTGGCAGGAGTCCAGTCACCCGAGAAGTGGGGCTACCAAGGAGGCTCCTGAAAAACCAGTTTGGCAATTTGTTTCCACGCTCCTTCCGGAGTGCCAGCCTGTCTACCAACATAATAGAGTAGCTCCTCACCTACGTGTTCACCCCAACCCCCAAAAAACTAAAACTACCCTGACCCCCCCACCCCGCCCCTAAAAACTAAAAGAACCCCAATCCCCCACCCCACCATAAAACCTAAAACTACCCTGAACCCTACCCATCCCTAAAACTACCCCGACCCCCCACCCCTGCCCGTAAAAACTAAAACAACCCTGACCCCCACCCCACAAAACTAAAACTACCCCGACCCCCTACCCCACCCCAAAAACTAAAACAACCCCCACCCCTAAAAACTAAAACTACCCCAACCCCCACCTCCTAAAAACTAAAACTACCCGACCCCCTAAAAACTAAAACAACCCTGACTCCCACCCCAGCCCCTAAAAACTAAAACATCCCGGCCCCCCACCCCTAAAAACAAAACTACCCTGACCTCCCCACCCCAGCACTAAAAACAAAACCACCCCAAACTCCACCCCTAAAAATTAAAACAACCCGACCCCCGCCCCTAAAAACAAAAACAACACCGGCCCCCCCCCACCCCTAAAAACAAAAACTATCCCTAACCTCACCCTCGTCCCTAAAAAATAAAACTACCCCTGCCCCTAAAACTAAAACTACCCGACCCCTAAAAACTAAAACAACCCCGACCCCACATCCCTAAAAACAAAACTACTCCAACCCCCCCACCCTTGCCCCTAAAACTAAAACTACCCCAACCCCCCATCTAAAACTAAAACAACTCCGACCCCTCACCCGCACCTTAAAACTAAAACTACCCTGACCCCCACCCCTAACAACTAAAACAACCCGACTGCCAGCCCGTCCCTAAAACTGAACCTGCCCCACCCCTCCCCCTAAAACTAAAAGAACCCTGACTCCCCACCTCAAAACTAAAACTACCCCGCCCCTAAAACTAAAACTACCCCATCCCCCACCCGCCCCTAAAAACCACACTACCCCCACCCCTAAAAACGACCCAACAACCATGCCCCAGCCCCACTTACCTGACCGCGCCCTATCCCGATGATTACTTCGTTTTTCTGTGCCTTAACCATGTATATGTGTTGTTCAGCACATGCGTGGTTAAGGCACAGAAAAATGAAGTCGTTCAAAGCAAGTGATGTTCCGCTTGCATTGTTCAAGACTTCGTTGTTCCGGAGTCGTGGTTTCAGATGTTCCCCTCCCAGCACTAACTCCTGCTCGGCGATCTCAACTTCAACATTGATGACCCCAGAGACAAGACCACCACAACCCTCCTGGAGAACCTCAACATCGGCCTCACCCAACTAGTCAGTGCACTAACACACAAAGCTGAACAAACATTTGACGCCATATTCAGCTCCAGTAACAAGATCAAGTTCACACACACCACAGAGCTCACCTGGACTGACCACACCATTGTCCACTTCACCCTCATAGATGGCGATCAAAAGACTCCCACCTCACTCCATCTGTTGAGGCTGAGGAAAAATCACCAAATCACAATGGACCCAATCCCTTAGTACCTCACAACCCGAAACCGCAGCAGATTTCAACCAGGCTGTCAGGAATTTCACCACCTGGATCATCAACTGCGATGATGAAACCACCCCGCTGAAACCAGCCAAGCCCATCAAAACCTCAAAACGAGCCAGCTGGTTCTCCCCAGAGCTGAGGACTTCCAAGCACAGTTGCTAGCAACTCGAGAAACAGTGACAAGCCTCCAAAAACCCCTCCGACAGAGCCACATACAAGGCAGCCTTCAGCGAATAATACAGGCGCATCAAAGAAGCCAAGAAAACTGCTATCACTAACCACATCAACTCAGCGGCCAATCACACCAAGGAACTCTTCAAGATCGTCAGGGACTTTGCTAACCCTCCTCGCTCAGAGAACGCCATCCACCCCTTCCAGGAGCTCTATGACTCCCTCTCAGACTTGTTTCAGAGCAAAATACCCACAATCTACAACAATTATGACTCCCCAAACCCCCACTCTCAGTGCTGTCAACCACTGGCAAATTAGAACCACTGACAGAACACTCACCACCTGAATCCTCTCACGACACAGACAACCAGGACCATCATGTCATCCATCCACTCTGATGCCCCGTCCGACCCCTGCCCCCACCATCTCTTCAACTCTGGCACTGATCCCATCAGTACAGAACTCACCCACATTCATCTCCACAGCTACCTTCTCAAACAAATGGAAACACGCAGATGTCAGAACCCTCCTGAAGAAGTCTTTGGCCGATCCCAGCAACCTCAGAAGCTACCAACTGATATTCCTCCTTCCTTACCCAGCGAAGATGCTCAAAGAGACCATCAACAAGCAACTCACAGACTACCTGGAACTCAACCAACTCCTCAACTCATCCAAATCCGTATTTCTCACAAACCACAGCAAGGAGACCACGCTGATCGCCGCCACAGACAATATAAGGGCACTCCTCGACCACAGAGAAGCAGCCGTCCTAATCCTCCTAGACCTCTCCACTGCGTTCAACACTGTCTCTCACCACACCCTTATTATTAAGACTCCACGCCATTGGCATTCGATAAAACGCCCTCAAAAGCACCACCACATTTCTATTAGGACGATTGCAAAGCATCCGACTGCCTCCCTTCTCCTCCACACCCAAGAGCATCACCTACTATGAAACCCAAGAATCTTCCCTCAGCCCTACCCCTTTCAACATCTATATCACCCCCCTCACAGACATTGTCAGAGCCCACGGCCTACACATGATCTCTTACGCTTACGACACCAAGCTCATCCTCTTCCTCTTCGAAGACTCAACCAATGCCAGATCCAACTTCCGCAGAGCATTGACTGACGTAACTAAATGAATGAGAGACAGCTGTTTCAAGCTGAACACCGATAAAACAGAAGTGCTAATGTTCAGTAACAACTCCCACACTTGTGACTACAGCTGTTGGCTGCAGAACTAGGTCGCACACCAACAACCGAGGCTCGCAACCTCTGCATAATCCTTGACAGCCAACTGACCATGAAACACCTAGTCATGTCACGTTCTGCCTTTCGCTTACCGCCCTGGTCAGATGAAGCTGGAGGGTGACCTCAGTTCTTTTATGTTCTGGTCTGGCCAAGATTGGGGCGACCCCTTCTGGTAGCCACGGTGCTGCTGACAAGGGAATTCCACAGTAGTCCTGCCTTCCAGAAGGAGTCTCAGAGGAAAAACCCTAAGGGGGAAAAAAAGATTTTTTCGCAGGATCTCCCTGGAACAGAAAAAGGAACATGTCAGGGTACCAGGACTTCAAGGGCTGAAACTCTACAGGATGCGGAAAAAAAAACAAGCAGGAAAAATTGCCATAAGGATAGCAAGCCAGAGCGAGGGCCACCGCCAACTGGAAGTGTTGCAACGAAAGCAAAGCAAGAACCTGCCTACTGCAACAGATGAAAAAGAAGAGCAAAAAAGACTTCCAGAACCAGGACATGAGGTGAGTAAAGGGCTGGTGGGGAAAGGGGACTCAGGAGTTCTGTGGCAATCATCTGTGCTGCGCGTTGAATGCGGCGAGGCCCAACACCCTGCCCAGGGGCTCCGACCTCGCCACAGGCAACAACCAGTACTGTGCCTGAAGACAGAGGCCGCAATGGGCCCAGCAGCCTGAAAAATGGACCACCGACCCCACTGCAGCCTGGGGAGGAGAAACTGTGGGAATCCGCAGAGTAACAGTAGGTTTCCACAAATCCCCAGGTTTGTCGGCAAAAAGACAGAAAAAACGACAAACCAAGAGTGGAGTGTGAACAGAAGAGGCGTCTTCCCAAGAACACTCAGTAAGGGGATAACCTTTGTAATGAATAAGGAACTGGAGGCGGTTACGAAAAAGTCGGGAATCACAAATGTCCTGTACCTCATATTCGGGTTCACCATCGGTCAACAGAGGAGGGTGGCAAGAGAACTGTCTGTGAAGGGAATCAGGTACATAGGGTTTCAACGGGACACATGAAAAACTGGATGTATCTTCCAAATCTGAGGTAGACGGAGATGAAAGGAAACTGGATTTATTACTTGAAGAATCTTGAATGGTCCATAGTAACAAGGTTTAAAGTTGTTTTGAGAGGAGAGGCAAATATTTAGAAGAAGAAAGCCTGACTTTGTCTTCTACTTGATATGACGGTGCCATACACCGTCTAAATGTCTGCAGTTTTCTTCATATGTTGCTTTCATGGATGGGAGGTTGGAATGTATGATTCGTTGGATTTTATGGAGTTGTCAAGCAAACAAAGTGATAGCAGGGAGTGTAGATGATTCTGGGATAACTATAGGAAAAGTTTCAGGATGACAACCATAAGAACAAAAGAAAGGAGTAGCTCTAGATGCACTATGTACTGTATTGTTATAGGAGAATTCAGCGAGTGGTAGATACATGGACCAATTACTTTGTGTAGCATTGCAGAAACAGCGTAAATATTGTTCAAGGCCCTGATTTAGTCGTTCTTTTTGTCCATTGGTTTGGGGATGGAAACTGGATTACAAAGAAGAGTTTATGTGCAGGATTTTGCAAAAATGCTTCAAAAAGATATGAAACATATTGAGGGCCACTATCAGTGATAATAACTTGAGGAAGACCATGAAGGTGAAAGATTTCCTGTATAAAGATGTGACTCAATTCTTTAACAGTAGGTAATTTCCTTAGTGCTGTAAAATGGGCCATCTTAATTCCCAGTCAATGGGAATGAATTGACTGTTACCATTATTACACGATTTCCTGAAGAGGACGGTAATGAAAACAGGAAATTGGTAGACACAGTATGCCAAGGAGCTGGAGGCATGGGTTAGCATTGAAGCAGTCCTGCTGGTTTGGTATGAGGTATCTTGGTTTCTGCGCACACAGGACAAGAAGCAACATAGATTTTGGCATCTTTTTTAATAGTGGGCCACCAAAAAGAATTAAGGAGTAATTCTTGAGTGGTCTTAACGCCACAATGACCGACAATTGGTGAATCATGACACATCTGGAATGCTTCTGTTTGAGCCTTTTTAGTTGGGAGGAACAAAGCATCCATGTGATAGTAATATCCCTTATCCTCGTGTAGGTGCGGATGCAAGTCATCCATTTCTTCTCTGGAGAGGGACATATACTCAGATTTCACTTTATCAAGGAAGGATTGTACTACCCCAAAGATTCTATCTGGATCAATTACGTTTTGTGAGGGAAGAATGCCATTTTCAGGATAACATTGTGATAACACATCTGCCAATATGTTCTGGGATCCAGCGATATAGGTAATGTAGAAGTTGAATTGACTAAAAAAGAAAGCTCACCGGGCGTGACCACTGTTTCAGCATTGAAAATTACAAAGACATTGTAAATTCCGATGATCTGTTCTAACTTCAAAGGTTTCTCTGGTTCCCATTATGAACTTTCTCACAGTAACTGTGACAGGTCCTGAGGTAAGAAGGAAGCCATCACCGTATGAACCTCCTCTGGTGTTTCCTTATGTATCCGAAGGATCCCCTTCTCTTTAGCCCATATCTCATCAAAGTATATTCAGCTGGCTCCACAGTCTAATAATGCTAGTACTCTTTCTTCCCGGCTGTCCGGTAGCTGCAGCGTGACAGGCAAAAGAAAGAGAGCTGTTGTGTTTTCTTTAGAAGAACAAATATAAGGTATCTCAGAACATCCTGTTGCCTGCCTTCTTACAGAGGACGGGAGTTGGCATTTCCCGTTGACTTTGAAGGAAGAGTGGGACATGCACGGATCAGATGACCAGAAGCGCCACAATAAAGGCACAACCCTTTCTGTCATCTATTTTCACGCACGGGTGCGGTTAACGGTCCGTAAGCCGTGTCAATTTGCATAGGTTCCTCTTCAGGAGCCCCTCCGGCCTCGGATTGATTCTCTTCCGAGCGATGAGTGACTGTGCCTGTCTGTGGTTGAACACAACTCTTTCTTTTCTCCAATCTATGTTCACGAAGGTGATATTCTATGGATAGTGCTAAGTCCATTAGACCTTTCATGTCTTCCACTCGAGAGGAATGTAGTAATTCATCCTTTATTTCGTCCCCTTTGAAAATAGGTGACACGGGTGCCTTCTACCCAAGTGGTTTCTGCTGCCAATTGCCTAAAACGTGTAATGTATTGTAAGATGTCCTGGTTACCCTGCTGGATGTCACATAAGGCTTCTTCTGCAGAGGACTCCAATCCAGGACGCTAAAGCATTTGTCTGAAGGCATCAACGAAGGCGATATAGGTAGATAACCGACGATCGTCAGTGGCTACCAAAGGAGTCACCCAAGCCAAAGCTGGACCAGACAAGGCACTGATCAAATATCCCACTTTCATTTTGTCTTGAACGAATTGAGAAGGACGAAATGCAAAATAAACTGTCAAAGCATCAAGGAATTCTCAAGCCAGAGCGAGGACCACCACCAACTGGAAGTGTTGCAGCGCAAGGAAAGCAAGAATCTGGCTCCTTATATATTAATGAACAGGAAGTGACATGCAGGAAGAAGAAAGAATGCCATCTTAAATTGGGAAAAATCCATAGGAAAAAGGCACCATTTTGGAAAGGGAAGAAAAAAGGAAACAGGTGCCTGCAGGGAAGAGAACAGAATCCTGGGAAGGAAAAAACATGGCCCTGCAGCAGAGGAAAAAGAAGAGGAAAAAAAGACTTTTAGGACCAGGTCACCAGGTGAGTAAAGGGCGCTTGGGAGGGGCGCAGGAGACCTGCGGCAATCATCTGTGCTGCGCGTTGAACGCAGCAATGCCTGATGCCCAGCCCAGGGCCTCTGACTGCACTGCAAGCAACAACCTGTACTGTGCCTGAAGAAAGCAGCCGTGGCAGGCTCGGCAGCCCGAAAATCGGACCCTGGGCCCAACTGCGGCCCGGAGACGAATCGCCGTGGGAGCCCGCGGTGCAACAAGTCAACAGTCGCTTCGACATGCTTCCACATCCCTGCATGCACTGAAAGATTTCAGATGGATCCCCATCAGCTTCAGAATAACCGTTACACAGGCCCTCGTCTCCAGCAGTCTCGACTACTACAACGCCCTCTATACTGGACTGCCCACTCAACTTCTCAGGAGACTCCACGCCATACAGAACACAGAAGCTAGGCTCATTCTGGACCTAACCAAATGGACCCACATCATCCCCCCACCTCAGAGACCTCCACTGGCTCCCCATCCACAAGAGATGCCTGTTCAAGACACTCAAGCTCGCCAAAGCTCTACACGACCAAGGACCAACCTATATCAACCGTTGCATCAACTTCCACTAGCCCGAAAGACACCTACGTTCCACCACATTGGCTCTTGCACACATCCGCCAAGAGACCCTTAGGGGTGATAGCATGGGCTCTACAAATTACTGATGGATTACTGATTGAAAACACAACATAGCACACCTCCTGACGTTGAATGCAATATAGGTAAGCCACCTCTACAGCGGGCCTTACAGCCTTAACGCAGGATGCATTATACTACATGTGTGGACATAACTGCATGAGCAGATATGCCGCTGTGATGTTGCAATTGAACAAGGAAGCCATTCGAAGTACATAAGCTGGACATTGGTAATTACGAGTTTCCCAGCTACATGATGGCTTCTTTGAAACCAGAGATGTTTGGTATCAAACATCGTGTATTAATGAGCGCACACTGATTCCAGTAATGGATTAATTAATACATGCACCCAGAGGACACCATAGAGGTAGCCCCTGAAAACCTACCAACTACCTGTGTGCTGGCTTACTGGTCCTGACCCGTCTGCCATAACAAACGAGTTTCTAATACCCTGGAGGTGAAAGCCTATGCTCAATGAGGTCAGAAACAAAGTCTGCTCTGCGTGGAGGTGGTAGCATCTCCTCCAAGCATGATGGCTAGTTATCAGCATATCAAAGTAGGAGGCTTCAAATGCCTCTGCCACCTTTGTTATACGACCCCAGCTTCCCCAGTCAGTGGAGATGCCACCCCCCCTGCCTTGCATCCATATGGCATCAGGATAGGTGGGAAAATTAGCTAGTCAGTAGGCGTGTTCCCTGTCAGGCCAGTACCAACCCCTAAGGTGAGGTACCTGATGTGAACACGAAGCTTTGAATTCCATCACCTTGGCTTTTGGTGGAATTAGGCTCACTGGGTCAGGGTTATGCCCACTCCCCAGAGGAAGTGGTCATGTAGAGGGTGTGGTCACCCTAAACGTAGGCAGCTTATTAGTTACTACTTGTCACTCCTTTCAACGCCCCTAAATTCAGTATGTAGGTGGCACCCCTGATGCTGGAAATTAAAATTCGAAGGATCCAGATGAAGAGGACAAAGAAGAACACCAAGAAAGTGAGAACAGAAGACTTGCTGTGGACTTTTGCACCAAACACTGCCTGCCTGTACCAGTCTTGACAATCGCAAGAAAGTGACTTCTCCTGCATCTGAGCATCTGCCAAGAACCCCAGTAGACTGCCAGCCCTTCGCACATTACCAGCAATCTCCCTTGGTGTAGAGGAGGTACTCCCCTGCAGGCACCGAAGCAGCAGAGTACAAGCCACCATCCTGTAGTTCCCCAGCCAGCCCGGCCCCAGTCAAGAGGTACCTGTGTGCCAGAAGGTCAGCCCTGTCGGCCCATCAAGTGTAAAGACACCAGGACCAACAGGAGCTGTACAGCACCAATACCTAGGGAACAGGACCCTCTCCACCAAACCAAGCCTGTGTGAGTCCAAGCAGCCATCAAGGGGCATCAGCACCAGAGACCCATTTACAGAGTAGCCCAGCTGTCCTGCTCTTGCACCCTCAACCGGCAAGACAGACAACCACGAGGACTTTAGAAGCTCTCAGCCAATCTATCTACACTGCACCTGAGCGCTCCAGCCCAGGTATTGGAGAACAGACTGTGCTTTTTTGCTCCCAGGACCCTTGCGACTGCACCCCCCTTAAGGGAGCTCCAGCACTTGTCCCCAAGTTCCCCTCTGCAGCCTGTTTCCAGATGTCCCCCCTTCTTTCCACTGGCATAGAGTGCAAAACTGCCAACCTAACCAGAGCCTCTGCTCCCAGACTCCCCAGGGCAGGTACTGAGTAACTGCTGGTGGCACTTTGGACCTTGGCTCCCTTTGACCCTAAGTCCCAAAGGACACCTCCAGAAACCAATCGCAAATAACTGTATGCAACCTATGCCTTTTTTCCCCCATGGGAAAGCATCGCTGCGTAAAGACTCATTTAAGTAGGGGGGGCGTGGCCAACATGGCGACCGGAGCGGCAGCATAAACTGCAGCTCCGATCCCTGGCCCAAATAAACATCCTGTTCGCGTTGCCTGCACCTTGGAAGAGGTTCGCGGGCATTGCCTTAAATCGCTGACCCGGGCCCGCGCTGCGGGCCGTGTCCAGAATCCAGACAGTACGCCCGCTCTGCATGCTACGAGCGAGCTGCCGGGAGGCCGTAGCCGTGCTCGCGACCGCGGTCTGAGGTCTCCCAGAACCACGAGCCGCCAACTTCGAACCCGCATCGGCAGCCACATCAGCGACCGGCCCGGAGGCTGAGTCGCGCAAACAACTGCTGCGCTGGTGGAGCCGTCGGCGGCTCTGCTTCCACTGGTGCCCGCGATTACATTCCGGCCGCCGCACCCGCTTCGCACGCTGCGTGCGGGCTGCCGTGCGACCGGTTTTGCATCCACATCCGCGGCCGGGAGACTCGCGAGGACGCGAGCTGCCGGGCTATTGCCCGTTTCAATCACCGCACCCGCGGCCGGCCAGGAGGTCGTGCCGTGGTAATATCGACCCAGCTGGTGGGGCCAAGGGCGGCTCCACACCTTTGCCCACGCTTCGGGGCAGCCGCTCTGGACGAGGCTGCCCCGCTACGAAAACAATACTCCAAGGATAGGGGCCTGCTGCCCCTCCCTACAGCGCACTCCTCCTGCCATCCGCTGGACAAGCTTAACACTGATGTACCCTGGATACTCCGGCTGGTAGTGGGACCTACACCAGCAGCAGCTACTGTACACTGAGCGAAGCGCCCGCCACGCCAGTGGCGTGCGCCCTGCGTTGCGACCGAGCCCGTGACCGAACCTGTGGTTTATATAACAACGCCCCGCTGCCAGTGAACCCACATCGTGGACTGAACTAACGTCCGGCCTGGAGACCATACTACAAAAACCTCAGCCCTGCGGACTACGACCGAGGTGGGTGCGCACCTTTAACTAAGCTGTAAACTGCGTGTTGCGCACGTGGGCACGTGCTTCCATTCCGTACATCAACAACCCCCGTGCAGGGCTGTCACCATTCAGAGAGGGCACGTCTGAAATCCTACAGGGTCCATCGCTTGAGGCCATACCGATGTTCTGAGTGTGGGCTCGCTGGAGTGATGTGCCAGTGATGGAGGTGTAGCGGCCCTCCTACCTGCACTAACACTTGCTAATATAATTGGCCATTACCCACACATTCTTCCTCATTGACCCTCAACTGGGCAGCCTGCCCTTGGCACCCAGGCTGAACCGACCTACGACGCGCTCCTCATCCTACCCAAATGTGACATTTTCAATTATCCTACTGTCCCACTACACCTGTGAGACTCTGGGACAACACCATTTTTTCCGTCTACAGTGGCACAGCGTGCTCATCCCACCTGCTACCAGAAGTTGGGACATGTACTAAACTCGATCCAAGACAGCAGTGCATCCATTTCTCCACCAGATATTCACCAGCTCGCATCTCAATCACGCGCCTACAGACCCGATCCGGTGACGTGTGAATTGTCTCCCACGCTTGGTACGCTATCCTGTGGACGGCACAATATCACTTTGCTTTTAACTGTTACCCTCAGCCCCCCGGAACGGCGCCCTCATTGCATCACAGGTGGCATTTTATGAACGTCCCTCCTGCATCGCTTCCACCCGGTTCTATACTGTCTGGACTCTCCTGAAACCAATTTGCCAAATGGTCAAACCAAAAACCCCACGTGCACCTCCGGGTAAAATGGATCTTGACACCCCCCTCCCATTGACACCCAAGTGTCCATGCAACTGGCCTTGCAGAAGATGGACATCACATTACAATCACACACGTCGCAGTTCGAGAAGATACTGCAAGCTATCCTAGACACTAAGTCTACCCTAGAAGCCAAGATAGGCTCGGTAGCAGAAGACCTTAACATACTCCGAACGGATCAACACGCACTGTCCAACAGGGTATCTGAATTAGAGAAAGACACTGCAATACTACCCCAGTCTGTGAAGGATCTCCAATCGCAATTATCATACCTAACAACGGAGGTGGACCTCTTAAAACGCAGAGCGGAGGACGTAGAGAGCAGGTCTCGACGCAACAATATACGTCTGGTAGGATTTCCGGAGCGGGTCGAAGGCCCCAGCGCAGAATTATTCATAGAACAATGGCTTACGGACACAATTCTCAAAGACAATATCCCGAAGTTCTTTTCTGTCGAACGTGCCCACAGGGTTCCGGGAAGACCCCCTCCGCCTGGCGCTCAGCCTCGCCCGCTGATAGCGAAACTCCTTAATTACCGAGACAGAGACCTCATTCTACAATTGTTTCGCAAATCCGTCCCGATGCGATTTGAAAATGCAATGATCACTGCTTATCCAGATTTTACAGCGGAAGTCCAGAAGAAACGGAGCTCTTTCTATCGTGTCAAAGAATGCCTTCGCAAACACCACATCAAATATGCGTTGATGTTTCCAGCCAGACTCCGAGTACAAGATGACACTCGTGTACATTTCTTCACTACACCAGTAGATGCCTGGACCTGGCTACACGCCAAAGGCTTGGCCGACCCGATAGACACAGACACTCCAGGCAACAGCTGGTATCCACCTAAGACAAGGCGGAAGCAACGTAAAAAACAAGGCGCTAAACCATCACCGGAACAATTACAAACTGAACGCTCCCTTCTCCTGCAAGCCACGTCTAGATTTGTTAATACATCACCAACCGCCCTGTCTAATCAAACTGATGGGGAACCAGACCTCGACCCTGCTTCTGACTCGGCGGAATCCACGCGAGGCCCTACTCTCACGCCGCGCACAGCGGACGATATTTGTTAAGCTAACCGAGTTTCATTCATCCCTGCTTTTTACACCCGATAACGGGACTTCCTCCCCCCGGATGTCTGAGTGAAACCTGGCGACACTGCGGGCCCTTGGACGCGGCGCGCGACCCGATCGCGGGACTGGGCGGCGCACTCAGCATTATAAACAACCTGGACATGGGTGACTTTATCTTATCATTCTGCACTAACGCTTTTTGGCACCCCCCATGCGCCATATGGACTGTTCTCCCATGCCGGCAATAGCCGGAATTTTTTTAATTTTTTCACTATTCTTGTTGATGTTATACACTGTTTTCAAGTGCATTTGTTTTTTTTTTGGTTACTGTCTTTGTCACACGCTACTTCACCGCAAATGCATCCGCAAATACCCACCCCGCATACACCACACCAATAGGCTCACATTTAACAGAGCTGGGAACGCTGCCTGGCTGGTCTCAGAGGGTAATCGTTGTAATATTTCCATAATGGGACCGGGGGACAAACACCTCCCCGTTTTAGTTATATTTACAAACGCATTATGGCTTCTCAAACACAACGGGGAATCTTGAAATATAAGATACTCACATGGAACATCAAAGGTATGGCACCGCCGCAAAGACAAAGGATTCATACATTTCTTAAAAGACAACAAGTACACATTGCCCTGCTACAAGAGACACACCTCACTAAATCCACATTAGAGAATACACGCTTAAAATGGAAAGGACAACTACACGCCACCACCTCCTCTTCCTTTGCTCGTGGTGTGGCGATTTGGATTGCCCCTGGGGTCCCATTTGCTACGACTCACACACAATGCGACCCAGAAGGTAGATATGTGATACTAGAAGGCGTCCTTGACGGATCCCCACTAGCGTTGGTAGTGCTATACTCCCCTAACTCTAGTCAAGGTGACTTCCTGAATACGCTTACCACTGGCAGTCTCAGTGACCCTGCATTAGAGTGCATCTGGGGGGGTGACTTTAATAGCGTCCTAAATACTCAAATGGACCGCTCGTTCCCCCCTCTTGGTGCGGCTTCATCCAACCGAGCCTCACAAGCTTTAGCAAAATGGGCTTCTCACAATGATTTAAGAGACATTTGGAGGATAGGCCACCGCACCCACCGCGAATATTCTTACTACTCCCCAGTACACAAATTATACACCAGAATAGATATGATCTTTGTGTCCGCAACCGTAATCCAGAAAATGTGTAGTACCGAATATCTGGCACGTACTATATCGGACCACAACCCATTATGCGCAATAATGGCCTGGGGCCACATGCATACCCGCATCCCAACATGGCGACTGCAGCCAGAAACTCTCTTAGATCCCCCCTTCCATACAGAAATGTCCAAACAATTGGCTGATTACTTCTTACTAAATAAAAACCCAACAGCATCTCGCGCTATAGAATGGGACGCCCACAAGGTGGTGATACGTGGCCACTGCCTCGCAGCCACAGTGGGAGTAAAGAAGATACTCACTAAAGAACTACAAGACTTAGAGGTCAAGCTCCGTAAAGCGGAGATCGAGGTTTCCAGAGGTGTGGCCACATTAACTGGACTGAACTCGCTTAAAGCTGCCTACAAAGAAGCAGACACTAGACTGGGTAAGCATGACTACAGACACTACATGACACGGCAACACGCAGAGGGGGATAGATCAGGTAGACTACTGGTGTGGCTGACCCGCCAACCCTCGCAATCATCACCAATTGGTGCAATACGTTTAAGCTCCGGCGTCATTGTCAATACTCAATCTGAAATCAACGATGCCTTCTCAACATACTACCGTACTCTATATACACCTCCTCCCCCCCCCATCAGAGCAGCAACTGACTGATATATTAACATTTGTCTCTCACAACCAACATATTATAGACAATGTTACCACCTTGGACAATCCCATTACAATAGAAGAATTGCGCGCAGCACTAACACAAATGGCACGAGGCAAAACCCCTGGCTCAGATGGCCTGCCGGTAGAGTACTTTCACTCCCACGCTACACATCTTCTGCAGCCACTCATAGAAGTATTCAATGAGGCACGTAATAAATTACTATTACCGGAATCCATGCGCGAAGCTCTAATAGTTGTTCTCCCAAAAGCAGGCCGCGACCCTTTAGATGTTACATCATACAGGCCACTCTCTCTTCTCAACACAGACTGTAAACTACTGGGGAAAATACTAGCAAATAGATTACTTCCCCACCTAGACAGTTTAATACACTCGGACCAGTCTGTTTTTATCCCTGGGAGAAGCACCTTTTAAAACATTAAAAGACTGCTTCACATAATGCACAGTAACACAGAACCAAAAGCTGTAGCCCTCTCCTTAGAAACTGAAAAAGCGTTTGATACGCTGAGCTGGGATTACCTTCTACGCACGCTTAAAGCGTTTGGATTTGGCCCCGGTTTCTTACAATGGATCAAAACGCTCTACTCTAAACCCACAGCTCGAGTCAAAAACGGTCGTGTTATCTCTGAGGCGTTTCCCATAGGCAGAGGTACCAGACAGGGATGCCCATTATCCCCTTTATTATTCGCCATAGCTATGGAACCTTTAGCAATTAAACTACGCAGTTGCGCGCATCTATGGGGCATCTCCGAATCCAACACACATCATATTATATCCTTATATGCGGACGACGCCCTGATATACCTGCGTAATCACTCCACCTCCATGGCTGGGGTACTATCAATGCTCGACTCCTTTGCCCTGGCTTCTGGTCTACGCGTCAATTGGTCCAAATCAAGTACCTTTCCTCTCACCCCCATACCAACAGACCTTCACATAACACTACTGCAATATCAACTCCCATGGTCACACAATACCTTTAAGTATCTCGGGATCCAAATCTATCACTCCATTGCTGACTTGAAAGAAGGCAATATTAATAGAGCACTCAGCTCTACTCGCAGCTCAATGTCATTCTGGGGCTCGCTCCCCTTATCTCCCATGGGTCGAGTAGCAATAGCTAAAATGCTCATCCTTCCAAGGTTTTTATATTTTTTTACTGCCCTGCCGCTGTGTCTGCCGCGGGCGTTCTTTAACAAACTGCACTCATTATTAACTGACTTACTCTGGGGCAGAGACAGACGCAGGGTAGCGTTAGCCACGACACAATACCCGCAAGAGGCGGGGGGCTTGGGCATGCCCAACTTCGAGAGATATTATGCAGCTTCTCAGCTGCTATGGGTGTCTACATGGCTCAAAGAGACCCCCTCCCCTGAATGTATAATGCTGCAGACATATTTTGCCCCGCAAACATTGCTGTCCTCACTCTTATCTGGTCCTAACCGCCTACCCTCAGAACTTATATTGCTAGAGGCAGCTCGCTTCTGTTGGCGCAGATACGTTCAAAGTAAGACCTCTGTATCCCATTACTCTCCTCTGTTACCGCTGCTCCAGCTACCGAACACCCAAGCATTATCATTAAACCACGATACGCGGGACATAAGTACTCTAAACATAGGCGACTGCTACTCGAGCTCTAAATTACGCACCCTCGCGGACCTAGTGGCCGCTGGGGTTATGCACACAGGAGCCTTCCTGACGTACAACGCTATTAAACGACTACTTAACAACCTCTGGGGATCCGGCAATAATGAACCTCCCGAATCCCAACTACTTACTGTTATTCTTACCATGGGCAGAGCAAAAGGCATCATAACTAAATTATACGCAGTACTGATGGCGGAGGTCTGCTCCGCGTTACCGCTCGCTAAAGCACGGTGGGACTCTGTCCTCCCTACACCACTGTCACAAAAAAACATGGACTGCGGCTCTTACAACGATTAAGTCAATATCCCGCAACCCCCGGTTGCGTTACACCCAATTCAATTATATTCACCAGGCATATTTATCTCCGGCCCGCATCCAAAGAATATACCCGAACGCAAACCCGACATGCCCTAGATGTGCTACCCCGGCAGCAGATTTCTATCACATGGTCTGGAGCTGTCACCCCATAAACTCAGCCTGGCATCGGGTCACAAATACCACAGCAGACATTGCATCTCACACTCTGTCGCCTGCCCCTGACTCATGTTTACTTGGCATACGTCAAAGCGCCAAAGGCGATAAACATCTGCACAGATTTATTGATTTGGCATTTGTTGTCTTCAAACGCCTAATAGCCACGCACTGGAAAGCCCCACAAGCACCATCTCATTCTGCCTGGCTTCGTGACTTGCACAGCCGCTCACAAGCCAAAGCTCAGACATTACGCTTACTGCAATACAAGGGCCTACTACAGGATGGCCCCGAAGTCTGGGACACTTTCGTGGTAGCGATTGAAAACAGGGATGATACATACCCCCCTTAACAATTGAAATCAAATAAAATAACAACGGCAAAGACATCACCCTCCGGTTTAATAATTATAGTGGGGTACCCTCAAGCCCCCTGCCCACAATCTTTCTGTACATTAACCCCCTCATACCCCCTCCTAACGGCATGTGGCGGCACTTTTGGATACTCACGCAGGGACCACGCCTCCACGCACTCTATGCTTTGCTTTGTTTATCCCTAAAATGGCCCTACGCCCTATTATACCTCACAACCAACATCTCAACTATGTTGCCCCGATCTCCAAGCACAATAATCAGATCTTCTCTCTACTTCATCCCACCTTCCGGGGTTGGTGTATCCAGCATTAGGAATAATACCAGCGGTGTTTAGCTGTGACCTTAGTTAATTAATTAGTTGCATAATTTTCAATGGTGTTCTCGGAACTGTATCGCGCAACTGCGCTGTAGTGACTTATAAATGCGTGTAAACAATTTGAAAAATTATCAATGACTAAACATGTTGTTGTGTGTGCATAATGTTTAATAAACAGATTTAAAAAAAAAAAAGAATCATTTAAGTAAACATTTTACTTACCTGTAAAAATCGATATTTATTAAAGTACTTACCGGACAACGAAGTTCATGGTATCAAAATTTACATAAAAATACATGTTATTTTTCTAAACTGGTCTCCGATTTATTCTTTGAGTGTCTCATTTATTGCCTCTCTGAGAACAATAAACGCTTAGTGTAGGAAGCTGGCCTGGTGTGTGTTGAGCACCTATCGTGTTATCACCTTATACCGGGTCCAGGTATCCCCCACTAGTGAGGTGTAGACAGTGTCTAGGAAGCCAGGGCTCTCTTGAGGTAGCTGTAGATGAGCAGCCAAGACTTATCTAGGAGACATGCAAAGCTTATGCAATACCACTACAGTCACCCAGCACTTACACAAATGAAAGAACCACACAGTGTTACAAAAATAAAGGTATTTTATTATGGTAACACAACTACTAAAATAATGTATAGACAATACTCCACTAGGAGGTGAGTAAACACACTAATATATACACGTCAGTGATTAGCATAGAAAGCAATGGCAAACAGTAAAACAATGGAACATAGGGAAGGCCTTACGGGGAGACCAAGCCATTTACTAAGTAAGTGGAACGTGAAAGGCAGACCCCCACCTAAGGAAGTGAAATCTGTAGAAAGGAGCTGGAGGAGCTAGGAACACCAAAAGGTAAGTTCCAGGGTGCCCCCAGCGACCAGGAGAGAAAAGGTAAGTACCTGGTTTTTCCCCAAACCAACGGGAGAACTTTGGAAAAGGTATGTGCAAAACCCAGACTAGACTGGAAGAAACCAAATGTGGATCCTGACAGAAGAGGACCTGCAACAGAAGGGGACCAAGTCCAGTTCGAGTTGGCGGGTCCGGCTTTGGCAAGAGCCACCACCCACCCTTCTGTGGATGCAGGACCAGGTAGACGGTGAATGAAGAAAGTCAGCAGTGCAGCACAGGAGCAGAAGAGGAGTTCCAGGAGTGATGTAAGTGATGTCCATCGTCGGTGGTCGTGATGCAGCCAGTCAGTGGTGCTGGAGAAGCACCAACAAGCCTCGGCAAATGCAAGAGTCAGTGAAGAAGGTTTTGCAAGGCTGGATAGGATCAGCAAGGCCCAGGGGACTCGACCCAAGGAGGGGAGTCCAAGGTGACCCTCTTTCAGCCAGGAGAGTCACAAGAAGAGGAGGCATCCCCCACAGGTATGCTCACCCAAAATTGATCCCTAACAAAAACGTACCCTTAACACTATACACAGGTCTAAGTTCAAGGCAAAAATAATATTAATGGTTGCATTATATAATTTATTATTTATGTGTCTATAGGGGGATAATTGTGTCTGCAATAGTAAGTAGAAGGTGTTTGCCCAATGTGATTGATTAAATATAGATCCCCTGTTGAGGAAATATGGAACAAATTACAATTTGGATAAATAAGGAAATGAATTGTGTTCTTGTTTTTTTGCCCATAGATTTGAGAAGGAGAGCCAAATTAACAACAGATGACTCATTTTAAGTGACTTTATGAATTTGATGAAATAGTGGAACATAAGGTAAGAGAAGGGGAAAATATTTGGTGATGTTTTTTTGGTTCAATGGTTCCACTGAGCACCGCATGGTATTAACTGTATCCACAAACACTATAACTGGGGGTTAGAGACTGGGCCCCACATGTGGATGGTGAACCAAGGGAGAAAAAATATATAAAAATGGGGACCAACAGGACAGTAGGATCCCCGTGATATGGCTATAAATGTTTATTAATTTGCTCTGCCCATATAGAGGTCATTCGCCTTGGGACAACAGAGGAGTAAGAAATACTCTGGATAAGGGACGATTTGGTGACTATTACTGAATTTTGATACTGGTATAATTCATTATGGATGCAGGTGAGTGTTGTGATACAATGATGATGAACTACATGTTTGGTTTTATCTGAATTAGTATTGATTGGATTGATTACACACACTGGGTGTTCTTATGGAACGTTTTAATAAAGGAATAAGGGTGGTATCCTAAAGGGGTAAGTTTGCTGTGGTTTAAACTAAGCCCTGGTGGAATTGGGAGGATACCGCTGACGATTTTAGGGCTTCTTAAGTAATGGAGTGTAGGATTGGAATTCATGTCATGTATTTTTATTTGGTCATTTGTATTCTTGTATAGATACGGAATGAACGTGGATTGGGAGAATGTAAAATTGTCCTGAGGAAGGTGGTAAAAAGGACTAAAAAAACACTGAAATGCGTCAACGCAAGTTGAATTGCTGGACTCATTGGAATTTGTCAAGAATAGATGAGATATTGGTTGCATGAATCAACTGGCCACTGTATACCTAACTTGGGACAGCAAAAAGACAACAGACCAGGGAGGGTGTCTTGTGGTTGGTCTCCCAATTTCGTTAGGCCAGAAATTGTACAGAGGTACCCTGTGGGGCCTGTTGTCTTTTTTATGATTGTCTCTTTTTAGTGTTTGTTGTTTATATTTCTATTGTGTATGGGATTATTTATTAAATAATTATGTAGTAAATATTATTTTTTGATATTTCTTTATTAAGATTGATCATAAGATTGAATGAGTGTATGAGAAGAGAATTGAGTGGTGGATAGCATGATAATTTCCCCAGGGGGTTATTTCTTTAAATCACCACTATATAAAGAGCCAGCTTCCCACACATTGTTCACCAGCTACGAGGTTTGGCTGGTGGAAGAAAAGATGCACTTCCCAAAGGTATTGAGCTTCTAGGATTCCCTGTCCGATGGAGTGGATGGAAACATATTTGGGTTGACCTTAGAGGGTAAGGCCTGTACCACCAGGCCAAGAGGAAGCCTTGATCCTCTGGGGCAGGGCGATAGGCAATCATGTGGTACATTAAAAGGGATTGAGGGCTCAGCCAAGCCTGCTCCAGGATGAAGCACCTCGATTAAGGTGTTAGCCTTGACTTCAACTGCCAGTAAGTGCAGGTCAAGGACCTCACCCGCCCAGCTTATTATGGTGTTGAAGGATGCACCTTCCTTCGAGACTGGGTCAGGGGGGGAGGAATCATGCCACAGTCTGTGGAAGTGTCCATCCACTGGTGTCACCCGATCCTCATTCCAGTTCTCAGCTGGATCAGTGTCCTTCTGCACAAAAGCCATACTCTTCCTTTTCCACCCCTTCTGGGCCAAAAGGGTTAACAAGTAGGTGGAAGTCCAGGGGTTGGTAGGGCCTGGACGGCGCCTGCAACAACATTGGGCAACATTAGGGCAGTGCTGGCTCAGACTTGGGGATCAGGATGGGCTCATCATCGAGCGGTGCTGGCGACAGCGCTGACAGATGGAGGCAGGGTGGAAGAAGATCCCTGTGCCGGCTTCGCGACGGATCCGTGATCACAACCAAAGGGCCCAGCTGGTATCTGGGCTGGATCCCCCAGCGGTAACATGGGGCCTGAAGACACTCCTGAGGAGTTGATGGCCTAAAGACGGCAGGTATTGCATTATACAATTCTTTTACTTAGGTGGGCATCGCTCTACTTTCGCGAGACTCGGTTTAGAGTGGAGTAGGCCATGATGCAGACTCCGCAGGTGGAGTGCAGAGGCACAGTATATAAGTACAATGTTTGGGGTCTGAAGCTGAAGCTTCAACTTCTTTTTTTCTTGTGCTTTTTCGACTTGGGAGTAAAAGATCTTTGAACAAGTAGACAACCGTCTAAGGGAACAGCTCTGAGAATGGCCCCAGGAGCGCCTCCAAGAATGGCGAGGAGACTTCTTCTTCTGCAGAGCCACCAGGCGCTTCTTTGCCCACTCGCAATTCACCTTGGGGTGTACAGACTTGTGCTCGGTGCAGGCCTTGGAGTCATGATTCAACATCAGAGACAGAGTAAGTGGGGATCAGACACCGCCATCTGTCAGTGACATTCTCCACAAGGCTTAAACCCAGTAGATTTATGAGGGGACTTATCTTTAGCACACTGGGAGCAATAGCTCGAAAAAAGTTCAACTAAAGTAGCACAAAATTGGAAAAAAATGAATGATGTAGGTCTCTGGATCTGCGCTGTTGGCACAGAAAGAAATTAACTGATGTCAGCTCGCCGGGGTTGTCCTTATATGGGCACTGTGACAACACTTCTAACACAGACGATAATGAGCTGATCAATGCTACCTACTAGCACACATGGGTACTAAGGTGAGGAATATGTTTAGAAGTCTCTATCATAAGTTCAATAAGGTAGTTTCTGTGCTTCGCCTAAGGCAAGGATACTCAAAGTACGGCCCGCGGGCCTCATGCGGCCCCTATGACCTTTACATGCGGCCCCTGGGGCAGCTGTTTGCTCGACTCCGCACTAAGAAATATTAAATACACAATCATTTATTTCAAACTTAATTGGTGTTAAAGGAAGTTACTAGGGACTCCTGCACTTGACCTTAGAAACGCCTTCATGTTTAAAGACGTCTTGCAGCATAAGTGTAAAACTAAGACAGTCTCTTCAATATTAATTAAGTGTATTTAGTTAACATGCAGAACGTTTTCGCCTTAGTACAATTTATTTTATCAGTGCATTGAGATGTATTCCTCTTAAAGTGATAGTTTTCAAACATAAATTTGGAAACAGTTATTTCCCTAAGCCTGAGAACACCACTAGTAAATTAAAGAGGCAAGTCACTTGGTATGTGCACTTTATGTATGATAGGAACCCAGGCCACCCATAAACATTATAGTTAATTAAATCAAACATAGAAGCAGGTTTTTTGCAGTGCACACCATGAATCATGTATTTCGAAGTCATCTTAAATGTGATAATGCAGAAAAAGGAGGGAAAGTGACACTAAACAATTGCCTAGGATCATACAATTTGGAAAAGTGGGTAAGCTGGGATTCATTCACAGGTTTTCTGGTTTTCCATTGTTTATTTCAGCCAGTAGATGTATATCCTTTGCTTCCCCTACACCGACCTTGCCACCAAACCCCCTAGTCACCCCACACGACTGCCACCTCCGTGGCATCAATGCGGCCCCCAGGCAAGTCACAGATCAAACTTTTTGGCCCCTGGGAAAATGTTTGCGAGTACCCCTGGCCTAAGGTCTGACACATACCTGGTAGTTACAGAGTGTAAGCAAGTGAATTATTGGTTGTGGTGGATGGTAGTCCACCACAAATAACAAAGTAATGAACCTGTTAGGTCTAGGCAAAGGTTTTTAAAAATGTAAACCTGAACTCTACCCCTCGTATCTATGGCACAGCGCAGACATGCTTAGCTTAGAGAAAACGTGTAAAGCATTAAAAAGTACCCAAACGGTGAAGCAGTTAAAAACAAAACACAATAAAAAATCCCATTCCAATTTATAAAATAGAGTAACATTAAATAAACAAAATGAAAATAATCCAGTAAGGGGAACTGGAGATCGAAACTGTTCCTTATCCTGTAAACATCAGTTCACAGTGTGTAGTGCTCTAGATTCACGTGCTCTCCATACTCCTGTCATATAGTGTTGGGCTTGGAAGCTTGCACATTGACTCCTGTGAAGAAGTCTTTCTAGTCACAAGGAATATAGTGACTCCTCCCTGCTCAGGAATGGACACCAACTCCATGCTTGAAATTGTTTTTTTTTCTAAGGGACAATAAGTAGTCACTGTTCATAGGCAACTGGCCTGATTCCAGGCGGACAATGGTGGAGCATGGGTCGGAAGCGCCAATCAGATTCACTAAAAGATTTTACCTTAGGACCTAGTCTCTGAAATGGAAGTTGTATCCTTTAGTGGGGCAAGATGTATGCAGAATGTATCTAAGAAAATCCTTGAGAAGCCGGACAGCCATTTGAAGAGGCCCTGTTGAAGCTGTTGGTTTTAGAGAGGAATGTTCTGGATGGGAAAAGTTCGCTCCAGCGAGTTCCCACTTCAAATGGAAACCTTTAGCACCTTCACCCAGTCAAGATATCTACTTTCGGGCTTAACCTCTCTTTTGGACCTTAGAATCCTCCAGAGGGACAAGGCTGTACCCAAACAGCTCCACGATGTCAGATACCGTCTGGCCAAGGGCCGATGAGACATATTTGTTTCGGCAGAGATGTTCCAAGTTGGAGAAACTTGTTTCTTCAACGAATTGCACCTTGGCCGAATCAGCTCGACTGGTTAGTCCAGAATTTTTCAAAGTCTTTCAGCATTTCAGAGATTGTAGGAAAGGTCCAGTTAGACACAGCCAGGAGTACCAGGACCCGAGAGGCCGCACTTAGGGGTCAGGACTACTGAGGTACAGGCCACTAATAGGTCCAGTTGCAACTGGTCAGGTGGGCACTTCAGTAAAAATGTTTCTTGCAGCTTATGCCAATGTAGCCACAAAGGTCAGCAAACTGGCCCCTGAAGTCCATTTTTTGGTCCTAGATACAAGTAGAAGCAGGTACAGCCCTTCAGGTGCAGTCCCTCTTCTGCTCTTTCACAGGTTCTGAAATGGTTCTAAGTAGGGTGCCTTGTGGTGTTACATTTATGGTCAGCACTAACTAGTGGGTGAGTATGACCCCTAGCTTTTCCCTAACCAATAAGGTCAATGTTACCAGAGGCAACCCCACCAACTTTTTCAGCAGTTTCTATTTGCCCTACCGCAAACAATCCCACGGTGCACCTTAGTCCTGAAATTCAAGATGAGGAAACCCTTTTTGTCCTTGTGTTGAGCATGTCTGCCCACCCAGGGGTGTGCTCAGGGAAAAGAGTTGCCCTTTCATTAGTGGCTACTCAAAATTGGTTCTGGGGATAGCTTCCCTCCCACTGAGTTTGGAGTCTGCCTGGCTTGGGGAACAAAGGCTTGCTTTCCCCAGGCCTCAAACTTACATTTATTTGTGGAAGGACAGTCCCTCTATAAGTTGATGAAGGTCCTAAGTCCATCCTTACTGGCCTTCCTGCATGAGGAAGTAAAACAGTTTCCTACAACCAGGCCATTGTTTCTGCTCCTGGAGCAGTTTTCACACCTCAGTAAATTCAAGCACTGGTGGGACAGATGCAGTCAGGCTAATGCAAATTAGCCTTGGAGGACTGTAGGCAAATAAGGAAACATTTTAAAAGTCCTTTTCGTAAATATTTATTAAAACTCTGACTTCACCATTCAGCTGGACTTTTAATAAATATTAAAATTAGTGGATGGAATCATACTTGTAGCTTGTCCCAAACCCAAGATAGTATAATTAATGTTGTAATCTGTACTCATTTCCTCACAGGACTTCCAGAAAGTTCCATAGTCAAAATAGCTTTTAGGGGCTTGTCACTGCAGGGACATAATAACAATAATAATTTATACATGTCTCACTTTTAAATACCATGCACGCTACCTTGTTGGTAACAAGGCCTACACAGGGGTGACTTATTATATTTAAAAGGAAGGTTCTTCTCCTGTCAAATGAGATTTTCTGACATGTCAAGCTGCAGATGTAAATAGCAGCAGTCAAGCTACAATGGTAGGCTTGAAGCCATATTTTCCTGTTTCCATGTTAGGGAAATCTCCTGTTAGAGAAATGTTGATGAATCTTGTGAAGAAGGATGCCTCTTCATAGTATCTAGTATGCCTTTTGAGGATTGAAATGCTTTTTCCTAATGACCGTGACAAGCTCATCCTTCAAAGTAGTGGTTGTGAGAGGTTGTCAAGGATGTCAGCAGGGTTTTCTAAAGAAGGGTATCTCTTGTTAACAACAGCCTGAACTGGGTCTTTAGGATGGACTTCTTAATTTTCTAACCCATGATGAGGGAACCAAGGGGAGAGAGGCAGCGTGGCTGCCATATCTGAAGAGAGCTCTCCTCAAAGAAAAAAAGGAAGAGGAAAGAGTCGAACTATGATAGTGGCTGGTACTTAGTGAGGTGCAAATTTGGGACATGTAACAATAGAAGATCCAGCCCAAGACAGACATTGTGTGGGGGAGAATTAATCAATCAGGAGTAGCCCATATTGTCCCTCTTGTCCAGGACTCATTGTGCATTAGAAGTTCAGGAACTCACCAGTGTAAATTTTACATTTCCCAAGATTGAAAGGTCACTTTGAGGAAGATCTAAAGTACTGTGTCATGTCCAGGAGTTCAGCCTGGATGGATTCAGGAGCTTGTTTGGGGCCTGATGGTTGAGAGCAGACACAAAGGAGGTGTAGGACCAGAAATACATTTGACAAGCATGTCATTATAGGACTCGTAGAGGGAGCTTTAACTTCAGGGCAAGTAATGTATTAGTGATGGATTAAGGCCAATTTTCATCCCTATGGTAAAATGTCCGATTGGGGGGATGGTGTTGGCAACCATGTTTCAGTGTAAGAAACTAAAGAAACTAGTTTCTTACTTGTAACAATAGTTTCGCAGCTTGACTCTTTAGATTCACATACTATGCATATATCCCGTCATCTAGTGGTTGGGGTCGGAAATCGCTACTTGTTTTGTTTTAAACCATTTTTTAAATGGGTGTCTGTGAAACCAGATCCTTTTGATTTGGGCTATAACCCCCCTTTGTGTGTGTGCAAGCTCTCAGATTATTTTTATATGCCTCGTGATTGAGTATGCCTGTTAAATGAACATAATATCATATTATAACCTACGTCTGACCCAGGGCCTCCTGACCTTCAGAAAGCGTCTCAATACCTGGCTCTTCGAGCAGTAGCAACCCCCCCCCCAGTGCCTTGAGACCCTACCGGGTGAGTAGCGCGCTTAACATATTACTGATTGACTGAATGTATGTCTTCATTGTGCTGAGTGAGCAGGGTCATTTGAGGACCTACAAAACCCTTTTTTTTTTTAAGCAGCGCTTGTTGTGTGTTCCATATATGTTATAGAATACATATTTTTGGACCACTATCAAAACAATAGTAATATATGTGTTCTAAAATGTGTTCACAAATTTGTTATTATTTATACCTTTATTTATGAACTTTATATTTGAAAAGGTGTGACATCTTTAAGAAATGTCACCTGCTAATATAAGAGGACACATCGAGCATTTGTTTGCTATTAGTTTGTCCTTATAATGTACTTATATACCATCCTAGGTTCAGAAACCCTGTCTGGGTTTTTTTTTTTTTTACCATACCACCTTTATTTTATTTATTTAGTTAATTCATTCTTAAGTCTTCTCCTTCACCACTGAGGTGGGAATCTAGAAGAGTCAAGCTGCAAAATATTGTTAAGGTGAGTAACTAGTTTCTTTTGCAGCATAGACGTCCTCCAGGTTCACATAATATGCATCAATTCCTTAGCGGTATTTACCCATTGTGGAGAAGGGAGTGAAGTTCCAATAGTACCAACAGAAAACATTACTGTGGGGTTTACCACTTGTTCTCTTTGATAGAACATGTGTTCTCCACTGTGTGAACACAGTAGATATCTATATGTCCACACATACAGAGATGTACGTATATATATATATACACACACATAGGGGGTCATTTTGACCTCGGCGGTCTTTTTTAAAGACCGCCAGTGTTGGCGGTTTGCCGCTCGGCCTATTATGACCGTTGGCAGCTCTCCGTCCTTTTACGGACGGAGAGCCGCCAACAGCCATACTGGCGGGAGGCGGGGAAGTGGAGGTTGATCCACCGCCACGCCAACAGAACACCGCCCAGCGAATCACGTCCTGTGATTTGCCGTGGCGGTGTTCTGTTGGTGGTGTGGTGTCGGCGGAGCTGCCCCCATAGCTCCCGTCCCCTCCCGGAGGATCATCGGACCAGGTAAGTCGGTCGTCTGTGAGGGGAGGGGGTGGGGGGGTGTTGTGTGGGTGCATGGGGGTGTGCGTGTGTGTACGTAGACGGGGTGTGTGAGTGCGTGTATGCTTGCGGGGGTGTTGTGTATATGGGAATGAGTGCGTGTATGTCTGTGGGTATGTCTGTATGGATGTGTGGGTGTATGAATGTGGGTGTGCGTGTCTGGCTGTGTGTGTGGATGTAGGCATGTATGTCGGCGTGTGTGCGTGTAAGTGTAAGTGTGTAGGTGGTGCCTGCGTGCGTGTCGTGTGGGTATGGGTGATGTGCTGTTGGGGGTCGGGGTGGGGAGGGGGGCCCTGTCACCTTTGGGGGATGGCGGGGGGGTGGGGGAGACCCCTATCAGTGCCAGGGAAGGAATTCCCTGGCACTGATAGTGCTTACCACCATGGATTTCATGGCGGTTCAAACCGCTGGAAATCCACTGCGGTAAGCCGGGTCAAAATACCGCCGGCGGTATAGTGACGGCCGCCGGGCTGGAGACCCAGGTCTCCAGCCCAGCGGTCGTCTCCGCCCTGACGGGTGGAACGGAGAACCGGCGGATGACCATGGCGTCATAATTCCACCAAGTAAGACCGCCAGCCTGTTGGCGGTCTTACAGCCGGTTCTCCGCCTTCCGCCAGGGTCATAATGACCCCCATACATACATACCTGTATATGGGTGTGTGTAAATATCTATGGACGCAATCCCAAAACCCTTTATTTTGTGGTTACCACCTAGCAGTTAACCAGATGTATGTGGAAATTCTTATATTCCCTTGGCCCATACATCAGGGTAAAGTGCAATATGGTTATCTTATTCCGTGTGTATTATTTTAATATTCTTGTACCAACCACTAGCTCTTTTTTGTTACATGAGCATAGACTGGTTGTAGCTTTGATGACATAATGGGCCAAACCTAAATGCTTTGTGTGCATATGGCTCAAGGGATATTGGGTGCTTGTTTGTTTTATGTACTTTTTTCTTTGATACCTGCTTTTAGTAGCTACCATAAGCTATATGCAAGCCCCTAACGTGTTTTCGTCATATTTTTGGTCTTGCCATAACGTGGAAAGTATTGTATGATTATGTTACTTATACTTGTGTACATGCGAAAATCCCCAAAAGAAGTTGTGCTTCACTTTTTTATATGGACAATACCTTTGTATAGTAAGCCAGTGTTGTTGATATCTGGAAAATTTAGTTTGTACACATAAATATATATATATGATATTCTCCTGCCCAATGTATCACCCCTTATTTATCAAAGATGTCTATATGTACATCTATAGACATTGACCTATGTATGTTTGTTGAAATTATGTTTACATATTGTGTATTAAAGGCCTTTATGCCTGTTTGAGTCACCTTCGTTCTGCTTCTTATATGGGTTTGGAATGTGTCTAGTGCTAGGAAGATTGTCTTGAGTTGTAGTAGACGTATGTGTATAGTTTTTTGATTGTTGATGTATGCTCCCTATTCTGTGTGGGGTGCATCCCTTATCATGGTCCTAGCGGGAGTTGGATATTTGCTATGTAAAAATGTGCACTGTATGCAGATATGTTAGACTGATTCCTGGGCCAACATAAGTGACTATGAAAAAAACGGTTTATGCGATGTGGTGAAGTACTGATGAAGAAACAGTAACAACCGCCACCTGGATCATGGTTACCCTTAATTTGTACTGCAGATTTTGGGCTTTAGACCAAACTATTTGCAATAGGCCTTTTTTGTGGCAGATGAATGTATGCCTTTAGTTTCATTGAATACCCCACTGATAATGGCCAAAGGTGAGATACTGTAACCGTTGAGCATGTTCGGGCCTGACTCTGCATGCACTTATTACTTAGCACGACAGTGTGAAAGGCGCACCTTGTAATCTTTCTGCTTTGCCTTTATGTAGGTTTGTATTTGGTTTAACATAAAAGTAACCTAGTAAAGAACTGTGTTTGTATTGCATTGCCAGGAATAGATTATGTTGAGCAGAAGGCCAGATATTGTGAGGGGCCCTACAGTGTGGTCTCAGTAAGCTTTGCCTTGCTATGTAGTACGCATGTGCGTGCTTTGGAGTGACGTTCACTGTGTTGGTGCATGTGCTTTATGTGGTGGAGGGGTGTCATCCCATCACCTTATGTGACGATTTCAGTGGTTGCGGTCAAACCCTGTTGCCGGCCCTATGTGGCACATTTGGAGATCGAGGTCAAAATCCTTTCAAGAGTCGCCGGCCCCATTATGGTGTCAAATTCAGTTTCTGTGGTAGGCTGACTCACAGTTTCTAGGAATTCACCACACCCCAACCATGTGGCCGTGGTTGGTTGCTCTTTTTTTTTTTTTTAAATCGAAGCTGATTTGTCCCATGTTCTTGTGATAAATAATACCATCAGTGATACATTAGTGTGGTAGGGCCTGCCATGTAAATTTTGTGTTGTGGGGGCAGGCTCGCTTGGTAAAAGGTGCTGTGTTGCCTTTGGGGACGTGATCCCTTAGTAGGGGTTTGTAAGTTCTTCCTATGTGAGATCCATCCCCTCAGTAGAAGTTGACTGCATATATGTAATAGGACAGTGTATAGTTTTCCGTGTGCAAGCTTTTTTCACCAAAAAAAGGTTGGAATTCCACCAGGTGCATACAGGGTTGTGAAGAATGTTAACAGTATGTGTAATTTCCAGCACGACCTTTAAATGCTGTACATCTGAGTTTGTAGAGGGAGAGTTATTATATGTCCTCCGTCTGTGTAATTGCATATATGAAAAACAATCTGCGTTCTTTCGAAACTGTGATTGCATACAGCAATGAAATCAGGCATAATGGAGTGTGTAGCTGGTAAACATGTATTTATTTTTATAAACAGGCATTATCGTGCTTTCTTTGGCATCCCCATCTCAGGGTGCTGAATTTTTTCCATAGTTTACCCTAATGGTGCCATTTTGTTTTGTTGGGATCAGAGAAACCACTACAGTTATAACCCAGATTTTCCCTCCGTGTACATGTGAAAGGAATTTGTAGAAGGGGGAGGAGGGGTGTTTGTGTACACACATCTCTGGCCCATGTACCTATGGGTGAGTAACCAAGCCACACCTGTCCTTAAACCCTTGTTATTGGTTGTTAGGTGAATTTTTGCAATACGCATTGTACAGGTTACTGTACAGAAGAAACAACCCACTGCAACTAGTTTGCAGAGTTTTTGTGGCTCACTTGAATAAGCCGCCAATGTGCATGAATTAGTACTTGTCTTACGATCTTCTGTTCTCCCATTGCATGTGGTAAATGCTATGCAGCCAATTATTTTACCAAGTGGCAGTAGAAAACTGTAAATGTTGCAACTGCACCTCTATTGTGTTCTTTTGGCAAATATGTTGTGTTACTGTGAGTGCTACATGTTATATAGCATAGCTATGGGGAATGCACAAAAACCTATGTAAAATATACTTGTGCAGTTTGAAAGAAATAGTCCCTGCTTTGCCTTTGAGAAGCCCAGGCTAAAAATGTAAACACAATGCTGTATTAAAGGTCGAGCGAAAAGCGCTCTGTCTCTGGTGTAATCTCTCTATGGGCTTTTAACCACACCCATCAATTTGGTTGGTTCATGGGCTTGCCTTTTAAAATTCACTTTATTTCATTAGTGAAAGGCATGCACACCTCAAGCCTTTTCCGGTGTTTAGCCCGCCTCAAGCGCACCAGCCAACTACTGAAAACATTTGAGGCTCCATGTTTTCTGTATGGTTTCTGAACTACTTTTTCTCTTTATTTTGCAGGCAGCACAATCTCGCTGGGCAGTAGTAGAGCGCTTTGCATGACATCGACCCTGTTGCATGGCTAATTGCACTTTTGCCAGTTACATGGATAATTGCACTTTTGCCGATAGGTTTCACTGCGAGTGAACTTCTGTTTCCTTTTGTGTGTCTCCATCACGCCTCAAGGTGGCTGGGGCTCGCTTATAAACTGTTTTATTTTTCAGTTGATGTGGCAAAAAAAAAGTCCGGTCAGGAGTTTAAAACGCGAATAGCTCGTATCCTTTTACTGGGACCGTAATTCGACCTTTCTGTCCTTGTTTTGAGGGCAGCTAAGGAATGTGTTTCCAGGAGATAAGCACATGATTTATGAGGTATTTGTGCTCGCCATGAAGGCCATTTAACAATGTTTACAATCCCCTGATCAACGCTTCCCTAGTGTGGAGCCCCCATGTGTGCCAGACCTGAAAAGAAGTTTTATGATCTTCACACCCCCTTGCCAGAAGCCTTCCAGATCTGAGCTACATATGAGGCTGCATTGAAATTGTCTTGTGCCTACATTCTTGAAAAATCATTTGCAATGCAACAGGTCTCACATTTTCTTGAGTTAGAACTATTGGCATTGCAAATTCATAACTGGAATTTTCTTGTCACACAAATTGGTCAACCCTGCCTCATAATTTCATCTTTCCCTGCCATATAATTACACTGGCCCAGCATTTAACTAAAGCACTTCCTTTAACCTTCTTCCTCCATCTTAAACCACATACAAGTATCATATAAACATTTAACAGAAATAAACTTTTGGCATTAGAGTGTAATGCTCAGAACACCATAAAAAATGTGATTTGGGACGGACTTGACGGTAAAAGGAAAGAGGGAGTCTGGAGTAAAGATGGAGAGGGCAAGTGGCATAGTAACGGTGTCATGGGTCCTGGAGTAAGAAAGGAAAATGGTTGACTTCAATTTTGGTAAGAAAATACAGCAGTAATTTAATTAGAGTTGAGTAAGGTCCATAGGTCTCTGGGCCCTGGTGCCACTGCACCTGTTGCTCAATTGATAACTAGGCCTCAGGAGAGAAAGTGAATGGGGCAGAAAAAGAGAAGGGAAAGGAAGAAAACAGACAAAAGGAAGAAAAAGAAGGAATAGCAAAGAAATAAAAGAAAGAAGGGAAAGAAAGAACAAGAAAATGAAAAAACAACTAAGAGAAGAAAGAGTAAACGTGTGAGACACAAGAAAAAAGGGAAGGAAGCAAGTGAAAGATAAAGAGGAAAAAATAATGAAAAAAGTGTGAAAAGAAAGAAAAATTAACACTAGAGAAAAAAAGAGAGGGTGAGAGAAACAGGCAGCGAAAGAACCAGGGCATGTATGTACTGACACATTTCCCACAGACACAGAATAGGAAAACCACTTTGACGCTTCGGGTCCTGACAATTAACTTGTGGTTTCCACATACAGACAGGAAAAAGAGGGATTTATAGTAAAACATGAATTGACAGACAAAGATAAGAAAAACACCAGAGAAAGGAAGGAAGAAATATCTAAAAAAAATAATATAATGAAAGGACTCATACAGAGTAATAGGAAAGCGCAAATAAAAAAGACAAAGAAAGAATGAAGGGAAGAGAAAAAATAGTGAAATAACGAATGCCTGATGAAGAAAAAAAGAGAGGAACGAAACAAGGAAAGAAATAACCAAGTTTTTGCAAGTTTGAAAGAGGAGGTAGCAAGAGGAAGAGGGAAATAAAAAAGGGAGAGGAGTATAAATAAACAGTTGAGGGAAAGAGCAAAACTGTTAATGTGTGTGTAGGAACTTGTCTCCTTGTTGCGGTTAACTCCCCCCACACACTTTTGCCTGATATTGATGCTGACTTGACTGAGAAGTGTGCTGGGATCCTGCTAACCAGGCTACCATTGTTTCCACAATTGGCACATCTATGGTACACAGATAAGTCCCTTGCAAAAGGTACCAGTGGTACAAAGGGCCCTGTGACCTGGGAAGGTCCCTAAGGGCTGCAGCTTGTGTTGCGCCACCCTAAAGGACCCCTCACATAACACATGCACACTGCCATTGCAGATTGTGTGTGTTGGTGGGGAGAAAAAGGCAAAGTCGACATGGCATCCCCCTCAGGATGGGGCACACAAAATACTGCCTGCGTCATAGTTAAGTCACCCCTCTAGCAGGCCTTTAAGCCCTAAGTCAGGGTGCACTATACCACTGGTGAGTGCATAGCTGCATGAGCAATATGCCCCTACAGTGTCTAAGTCCATTCTTCGACATTGTAAGTACAGTGTGGCCATATTAAGTATATGGTCTGGAAGTCTGTCAAAACGAACTCCACAGCTCCATAATGGCTACATTGAATACTGGGAAGTTTGGTATCAAACATCTCAGAATAATAAATCCACACTGATGCCAGTGCTGGATTTATTACAAAATGCACACAGAGGGCATCTTAGACATGCCCCCTGTATTTTACCCAATCCTTCAGTGCAGGACTGACTGGTCTGTGCCAGCCTGCCACGGAGGGACGAGTTTCTGACCTCCTGGGATGAGAGCCTTTGTGCTCTCTGAGGCCAGAAACAAAGCCTGCACTGGGTGGAGGTGCTTCACACCTCACCCTGCAGTACACCTAGCATTGAGCCTCAAAGGTTCAGGCTTCGTGTTACAATGCCCCAGGGCAGTCCAGCTACTGGAGATGCCCGCCCCCCGGACATAGCCCCAACTTTTGGTGGCAAGTCCGGAGGAGATAACAAGAAAAACAAGGAGGAGTCAACCTCCAGCCAGGACAGTCCACTAAGGTGTCCTGAGCTGAAGTGACACCTTCCTTAGAAAATCCTCCAACTTGCTTTGGAGGATTTACCAAATAGGAATAGGGATGTGCCTCCTTCCCTAAAGGGAGGAGGCACAAGGAGGGTGTTACCACCCGAAAGGACAGTAGCCATTGGCTACTGCCCTCCAGCCCTAACACACCCCTACAATTTAGTGTTTAGGGGCAACCCTGAACCCAGGAAAACAGATTCCTGATGACCTGAAACAAGAAGAAGGACTGCTGACCTGAAAGCCCAGCAGAGACGCCAGAGACAACAACTGACTTGGCCCCAGCCCTACCGGCCTGTCTTCAGACTCAAAGACCCTGCAACAGCAACACTTCCAGCGGGATCAGTGACCTCTACCAACTCAGGGGACTGCCCTGCTACCCAAAGGACCAAGAAACTCCAGAGGACAGCAGCTCTGTCCACACAACCAAGAAGAAACCAACTTTAAAGGGACTCCAGCCTCACTCCGGAAGCGTTAGTGCTCAACACTCTGCACCCGACGCCCCGGCTAGTGTCCAGAAGAACCAACACTTCAGAGAGGACCCCCACGCGACTCAAACGATGTGGACACCCTGAGACGACCTCCCTGCACCCCCACAGCAACGTCTGAAGAGAGAATCCAGAGGCTCCCCCTGACCGCGAGTGCCCGGTAACAAAGAACCCGATGCCTGGAAGAAGCACTGCACCCGCAGCCCCCAGGCTGGAGAAAAACCAACTACCGGTGCAGGAGTGACCAGCAGGCGACTTTCATCTTTGCCCAGTTGATGGCTGGCCCGAGAAGCCCCCCTGTGCCCTGCTTGCATCGCCAGAGTAACCCCGGGTCTCTCCACTGATTTCTAGCTAAAACCCAACACCTACTTTGTACACTGCACTCTGCCGCCCCTGTGGGTGTATTTTGTGTGCCTGTTTCTGACCCCCTCCCCTTCCCTCCCCCCCAGTGCTTTACAAACCCCCTCTGGTCTGCTCCACGAGGACGCAGGTACTGCTAGCAGACTGGAACCGGAGCACCCCTGTCTCCATAGGTGCCTATGCTATTTGGGCCCTAGTTTAACCTCTGCACCTGACTGGCCCTGTGTTGCTGGGTGTTTGAGGTTGACTTGAACCCCCAACAGTGGGCTGCCTATGCCCCAAGGACTGAACTTGTAAGTGCTTTACTTACCTGCTAAACTAACTTGTACTTACCTCCCCCAGGAACTGTTGATTTTTGCACTGTGTCATAGCTTATTGCCATTTTGACAAAACTGTGTACATTACTGTTTTAATTCAAAGTTCCATATTTACCTATGCCTAGTACCTTACAATTTATATATTTACTTGAATTCTGAATCTTGTGGTTCTAAAATAAATTAAGAAAATAATATTTTTCTATATAAAAACCTATTGGCCTGGAGTTAAGTCTTTGAGTGTGTATTCCCATTTATTGCCTGTGTGTGTACAACAAATGCTTAACACTACCCTCTGATAAGCCTATTGCTCGACCACACTACCACAAAAATAGAGCATTAGTATTATCTAATTTTGCCATTATCAACTGCTGAGGGGAACCCTTGGACTCTGTGCACACTATCTCTCACTTTGAGATAGTACATATAGAGCCAACTTCCTACAGTGGGGATTTCAAGAGCTGGAATGAGAAAAGTGGGGGAGAAAGAAAACATTGAGAGTAAACAGAGTTAAGGAACGAAAGGAGTGAAATAGGTGAAACAGACCCTCCCAAATAAAGATGCAGCTAAGAATAGATTTGATTGGCTTCCCCGTGTCTTCAAACAGATGTTGAAGTGTGGAACAGCAGGGGGCACTGCAGAACAGCAGGAGGTGCATTAGCAGAATTGTATGTGAACCCCAATTCAGCAATTTTGGGGCACTTAAGATCAGGATTGGGGGGATTACAGAGCTGTGTTCCGGACCTGTGCTGGAATAAAAGAAAGGCAGCGGGTGAGGAATGAGAAACGGAGCGCCATAAATTCCTGGTATTGGAATAATAGGGTGCTGCAGGTCAGGGCTTAGGTGAACTGACAGTTGTATGTCGGCTGCAGTACTGGAATAGTAACGGGCACACAAGATCAGAAAGGAGGTATGTTAATGGAGCTGTGTGGAACCTAGTAGTGGCGTGCCAGTGTTGCTGAGTGTTAGGCTGCAGGTGTCGTGGTGAGGCTGCGAGTGGGGCCCAGTATAGGAGTGGCATTGCCTCTGAACCACAGAAGCAAGGAGTCCTGAAGGGCGTGTGTCTGAGCCTTAGTACTGACAAGAAATGAACACTGAATGCTAGAATTGATGGATTCTGGCAGAGCTGTGGTGGTTCCCACCAACAGTGGCGTTGGATGTTAGGCTTGAGGTGCACTGGCTGAACTGTGTTTTGCTCTTTTGGGTCCTGTGTTGGCAGTGGAACTGAATAATAGAATTGAGCTGCTGTAATGGAACTGTATGTGAGAGGGGTCCAAGTATAGGAAAGGAAGTGACCTTGCCGGGGAAGAACTGAGGTGCACTGATGGAGCTACACCCAAGGTCCCAGTACTGGAACAGCAGTGTGTACTGACTGTAAGAACCAAGGTGCCCTGGCAGACAGGGTGTGTGGGGTTCCTGGCACTGGCATGGCTGAGGGCTTGGAGTGTGTGACTGAGGAACACTGAAAGAGCTGAGCCTGAGGTCCCAGTACTGGAGCAGCAGAGTGTACTGACTGCAAGAACTGAGGTGCTCTGGCACACAGCGAGTGTGGGGTTCCTGGCACTCGCACATCTGAGGGCTTGGAGTGTGTGAACTGCAGTGCACTGATGGAGCTGTGGCTGAGGTCCTAATACTGGAGCAGCAGAGTGTACTGACTGCAAAAAACGAGGTGCTCTGGCAGACAGGGTGTGTGGGGTTCCTGGCACTGGCACGGCTGAGGGCTTGGAGTGTGTGAACTGTGGTGCACTGATGGAGCAGTGCCTGAGGTTTTAATACTGGAGCAGCAGAGTGTACTGACTGCAAAAACTCAGGTGCCCTGGCAGACAGGGTGTGTGGGGTTCCTGGCACTGGCACGGCTGAGGGCTTGGAGTGTGTGAACTACGGTGCACTGATGGAGCTGCGCCCGAGGTCCCACTACTGGAGCAGCAGAGTGTACTGACTGCAAGTACTGTGGTGTTCTGGCAGACAGCGTGTGTGGGGCTCCTAGCACTGGCCCGACTGAGGGCTTGGAGTGTATGAATTGCAGTGCACTGATGGAGCTGTGCCTGAGGTCCCAGTAGTTGAGCAGCAGATTGTACTGACTACAAGAACTGAGGTGCTCTGGCAGACAGCGTGTCTGGGGTTTTGGAACTGGCACAGCTGAGGGCTTGGAGTGTGTGAACTGTGGTGCACTGTTGGAGCTGTGTCTGAAGGCCCAGTACTAGAGCATCAGAGTGTACGGACTGCAAGAACTGAGGTGCTCTGGCAGACAGCGTGTGTGGGGTTCTTGGCACGGCTGAGGGCTTTGAGTGTGTGAATCGCGGTGAAGTGATAGAGCTGCGTCTGAGGTCCCAGTACTGGAGCAGCAGAGCCTAACTGACTGCAAGGAATGAGGTGCTCTGTCTCTAAGGATTGCAGAGCCCTGGTAGAGCTGGGTACCTAGGCAATCACAAGCGATCCTCCGCACTTGCTCTCAGCACGCAGGCAGTTACACTTGGAAAATAAAATTCAAGCCAAGGAAGGGCAGGGGCCAGGCAGCTTGAGAGAGGGTGCAGAGAGCCCACAAAGACCAAATGTGACCAAGATAACAGCCTGATTTATAGCCTTGTTTTCATCTAATCTCAGAGGAAGAATGCTCTGCAAATGAAAATGGAAGCTTCCCTGGACAGGAGCGGGCAACAAAGTAAAAAGAAAGTCCCCTGCAGACCAGATAAACAGGACAAAGAGTAATTATACAGTAGTTGGTCCCTGCTCCCACACAGAAGGAGGGACAAAGATGCATGACTGACCACTAGCAAGCAAGAATTTTTAAATGACTCAAACTAACAAATGAAATGGCTGGAAGCCCACAGAAGAAGTATACCTAAAAGTATGCAAGAGGGCATATGCTTATGCTCATCCTAAAAAGGCTTGCTTTGCAGCCAGACATAAGCCATATTTGGTGCATTATTGAATGTTTCTTACACCTACATGTTAGATACTTGGATAAAAAACATCGCTGAGCTAAGTATTGTTAAAGAGATCCCTAAAATCTCTTTTTAAGCAAAAACATCACAGCCTTTTTTCACCCAATTTTTGTACTGTCAAACTTTTTTAAGCATAGCGTGCTTATTTGGACTAAGTTTTCGGCGATGTTTGAAACTAAGGAAAGACTAGGAAATAAGTAAACACTCCCAAGAAACACCGTAGTATATAAAAGAAGCAAATTATTTATTTATTTTACAAGTGTTTTTCAGATGTACTTATTAAAAGCTTTAAGTGTGTTCCAAAGCAGTATAAAGCAGCACACGAAGTGTGTAACAGAACAATGCAGTAAGGACAGGAATGTTAGACAAGCTGTTTACCAATTTTTTTTTGCGCTCATAAATGGCGCAGTTCACCTAAGTTCCAGCTCCTAGAATATAGAAAAGGGCAAGTTCTTACCTTGTCCTTTATGGTTTTTGGATTAAGCTTTAGCTACCTGCATATCCTCTCCCAAATACCTTTGAGAGAGTATTTAAAAAGGTAGGTAAAGAGTACTTGCTTGTTGCATGAGAAATAATGTGAGCAGCGCCAAACAAGCTGCTTTGCTCAAGATTATCCCCGCATGCAACCTTTCTTCATACCATCTATCTCCTTGATGTTTCTAGTGGGCTTCCTTTCTTGCATCTCTATGCTGCTGTCTTTTCTTTGCAGTCTGGATGGCACATCAGATCTTCCTGGTGGAAAAAAACGCTTGCACATACTCAAAGAAGGTTGTAGCCCAAACCAAAAGGACCTGCTTTCACAAACACCCATTTAAAAAACAAGCATTGGCATAGCCAATAGGTCTCGCTTTTAGGACCTTATAAGTGTTTAGCCATGCAGAATACTACCATGGGTCCTGTACTGTCAGGGATTGAAGAGCTATACAATTACAACACACTGGATTGGGCAGTTGGATTCAGGAATACATGCTTGCCTTAATAAACAGAATTAAATCTTGCTTGGTGCAGTGGAGCATAGCAACTAGTGTATTTGTGGTCAGAGCCTGTGTGAAGATGTAAGCTATTATTTAAAATTTGCATTACACACAGTATAATATAGACTGCTACAAAATGCACAAACCTGTTTATGATAAAATGGTGCTTCCAAAATATAGTTTTAAATAATACCCAGACTGTACATAATGCAACTTTTGTTTCACAAAACTGTCCCTTCAACACCTAGCCAGGGAAAGAAAGATCTATATAAATACAATTTCAATTGAAAGCACGCATTTTACAAAAATGTGTTTTAATGTTTTGAATTCTTGAAGAAAATGTAAACAGACATGGCATACACAAGTGACATAAGTAATTATTACAATATTGTTTAAATATGGATTATTCCAGCCACCCAGTGTTGTAGAATGGCATGCAAAAATTGATGGAGTGCTATGGGTGAAGGGTTGCAAGTTACAAGAAAGAAAAGTAAAGGTGCAGTGGAATGTACCCCAAAAGCAAGCACTGCTGATGGCAGAAAGTGTATGAGGGGTATCACGAGTGGAAAGTGGAGGGGAGAAGAACACAAAAGGAGTCAAAGGCCTGTGGGGGAAACAGCAATTTGCCAACTAACCGGGGAGTAACGGAGTGGGGTCTCAGGTAGGTGTATACAACAGTCCTTTAGAAGAAACGTTTGGGGTGGGTTCCATTACTCTAACAAGAGGGGAGTGGGCATTCATGCACGACTAACAACAGCAGTATTTGATGCTTTGGGGGGGCTCTCAGAGAGAGGTGTAGAGCAGATACATTTGCGCCAGTGCACGTAGGGTGTAGACAATAGGGCCGCCAAGACTCCACTGCCCTATAATTAATATATACAGAACTCCGTTGTCCATTCTGATTGGAGAAATCCAGTAACACATAAAAACACACACTGTTGTGTGGCACTGCCCCCAAAGAGTTCTTCTAATCAGTGCACTAAGAAAGTCTCCTGGGTTGGACCGAAAGAGATGAAAGTCAACAAAAGCAATCAGGAAGGAAAGTGCCCCATACTGGAGCAAACATCTATCGTACGGTGCAGAAAAGCAGAGAATGAGGCCAGAGAGCACTTACACCACTGATGGAAGGGGGTGCTGTCAAGGCAAAATTAAGGGCCAAGCAGAAAATTCCTTCCACGCTTCTGCTCTCCCTCCTCTCCCCATACATATTTACTTAAAGGAATGAGACACCGCCTCAAGGAAATATCACATCCTGCAGCTAGGTACCATGCACACGCACACACACACACACACACACACACACACACACACAACACAAAGAGGTCCCTCTGCAGCAACATCAATTCAGCCAGGAGGGAGAGCAGCTCCCTTCCATCCATTGAGCAAGGCGGCCAGGGTTTGTAAGAGAGTACGACGGGAGGAGATGCCGAACCCTGGGAGAGTTGGGGGCCGGGAGGAGGTGCATTAGTTGTACTGGCCCTGCACTGATCAGCTGAATTGTGAGAGACAGCAATGCAGGCGAGGGTCAGTCACACTGGTAAGATGACGCTGAGCAGGGTGGGGTGCACAGAAGTGCATGGTATAAGAGTGACGTGGAGCCGGAGGGTGCAGGGGTTGAGAGAAGCATACAATGGCATACCCTGATCGTTGGTTTGGAGGCAGGACTGCCACAGGCCCATAATTTACATGCTTGTCAAGGGAAGCTGTGACAAGCAAACAATGGCATCTTGCACACAGAGGCAGTCTGGGGCTTTTACTTGTCTCTTTGTGGCAGACGCAGAAGAGCAGAGGGTGTGTCAGAGGCTGGTTGTAGTGAGGGAAAGTGCACAAAGGGCAGAGACGTCAAGAGTAAGAAAAACAAGAAGGAATGTAATAAAACAAAAAACAGTGCTAGCAGCTGCATGGCCATGTACCACAAATTGAGTGTGGTGCTGCGCTGGTGTGCTGCCGACACCCCAACAATCCAAGGCCGCTGGACCGTCCTTAGGAGAAGAAGGCACTTAGTTTTTCCTCCACTGTAAGGGGTCAGGAGAAGCAGAAGGAGGGGCAATATTATACAGGAGCCAAAGCTGACCAAGCACCCACAGTGTAACACGTGCAGAAAAGAAATAATAAAATAGTCCCCCAAATGAATAGATAAACAACAAACGTGTAAGAATACAGTACTTGGCCAGTGCCCCGTGGCAGGAAACAAAAGACAAAAAGAAGGGACAAAGAGGAAGGACTGACCATTAGCAAGCAAGGCTTTTTAAAGGACAATGACATAGACAAATGAAAAGCAATGGGCAGACTTGAAGCCCACAGAAGGAGTCAGAGGCCTGTGGGGGAGTATATATAATAGGTTTCGAAGCTCAACCTAAATAAGAGTTTAAAACAAAACAAGGAGCACTTTCCAACTCCAACCACTAGACGGTGGGAATATATGCATAGTATATGAATCTAGAAGACATCTATGCTGCAAAACAAGGAGTTACATCCGCAACAGTGTCCGATGCTGGTGGTATGTTTGACAGTAGGAATCAAGTTAATGAATGCTCCTCTAAGAGAGGCTTTGAAATATGAATAATGTGAAGGGAGGGTCATCATGGTGAGATGGGTGAATGAGGAAGAGTCACAAGCTCAATCTGGACTTTAATAGAAGACAGTGGTTCAGATGTAGGTTGGTGGGAAGGGGAATAGGTCTATATGTGAGTGTTTGTAGGGTTGATAGTTTTGAATGCAGTGAAATCTGAAGAATGTCAGTCATAAAGTCAACAAGAGGGGTAGAGGTCGAGTTGGTGTTAGGACGAGGAAGATTGAGGGCAGTGTCCTTCATAGAATCAAATCTGGTATGGAAACAAGGCAGCTTGTCATGGCTAGCTTGTACCATCACCTCTCGTTATTATACAGGTTAACAGCCAGGAAGAGGCAGGCATCAGGAGGGATGAAGAACAAGAGTTGGTGGCTTCTGGAATTCCTGATGATCTGCCTTGACTGTTCTCGGTCCTTATGACAGAAAGTGGCCCCCTCGCTACTTTTTTATGACTGGCCTGTGTGTATCCAATACAAGACATGGTCAAGAGGACCTGAAACCACCTACAACAAACGTTTTCCTATGGCAGATCAATTCCCAGCATTTCCCTAAATGCAGGCAAGCTCTAGTCCAAGCACACAATAACCATGTTAGCTCAACTACACTGGAGCATGCATTCTCACTGTACGTATCCGTAAGCACAGTAAAACCTGTGGAAAGTCACCCTTTTCTGTAGCTCCACAGCAGACACAATTGTGTAATACTGAAGCTCACTAACAAAACACTAGCTTTCATGTCCTGAACACGTTTATTTATTTTAATATACATATTTACAATTAACTGATAAAAACAGCTCCTGGTCTGTCTTTCAGATGCTGGGAAAGAAAAAAGTATATACTTCTGATCCTGTGCAAGGAATGCAGCTGACAATGTTCAGGTACTACTCTTTCCAGCACAGGGCAGAACTCTCAACTGCCTGCACGTGGACTATTCCCCATCTGGTTAAACCACTGGGTGTTTCAGAAAATGGCAAGCTGATCCTTCTGACCCTGTTCCTGCTGATTCCCTCACATAAGGGAGGTGTGCGGCAAGTGATCTAGCAATGGCCTCCATCACTGCACAGAATTTTCTTCAGTTGTGGTGGGATATGAACTAGGAATCTGGAGGTTTTCCTAGGGCCTTTGTGCACCCACTCACTACCAGAAATACACCATCAGCTTCTGTCAGGTTCTTCATCTGTCCTTATCTTCTGCCTTTACATAGCTCAGGTGCTCACTTCTTCATCTTCATATCAGCCTCGATGGCACAGCGGCGTCCCCTGGTACCTCCATCCTGTCCAATGGAAGAGCAGTGTGGAAATGGAAAGTAAAGAAAATGCAATTAAACATCAAATACAAAATGTGTGCAATCAAACAAACTAGTATTAATGTTCAGCATGGTGTCGGAAATTGTAATAATTTTAGAGGCACAATCTGCTGACATACCTGCCGTGATGGGGCCCTAAGAGGGCTGCTATTCTCTCTGATGCTAATGGTGCTTCGAAGACGCTAGTAGGGGGTCCACCAGCCAAATTAAGCCTGCCTGTAGAGCCTCTCAGCTTCTCTGTCCCAGGAGCTCATCTAGGAATACTCTTGTCTACTAAAGTAAATAAAACCAACACATCTCTGTCTGTTACCAGACAGTGATGGTTTGCCAGCCAAGGTCTGAGAGAACTAGAAAGAGTAATAGCAAATCCAAGTAGTGTTGGGAGACGTCCCAAAGGGAATCAGGCACCGTTCTCTACTTAGAACTCTTAGGCAGAGAGCAATACACCTTGACATAAAATGCTAGAAAATGTTCTTACCTCAATCAAATCCTAGCAAATGATGGTGGGTTGACCACAGTAATTCCAAAGAACAGACAGCAAAAATCCAGGCTGGACAACACTCATTCTTTGCATTTACCACTTCAATTACTAATGTAAAGAGGTGAGTTGGAACCTGAAGGCTGACCTCACTGTGCTGCACTTAGACAAGTGAAAAGTGTAGTGGCCTTTTCTTGAGCTTACTTACAACAGCAAGGAAAAATAGTCCTGCTATGTGTGAGAGTGTATGGCTATGCTTATTTAAGCACAGCTGCTGTTGGTTGGGGGCAGTAGGATTACTGGAATAAGTCCCCAAGAACACTGGTGAGGGGGACCCTGAGGCTACAGTACATGTACAGTTGCACTGAGTCCAGGTGACAAGTCAGGAACTCACAATATTGTATGCAATGAAGCAATAACTAAAGAAATAACTAAAACAATAACTAAAGCAATAACTAAAGCAATAACTAAGAAGTAAGCATAAGTCATTGGAGACATTCCTCCTGCACACCCCACCACAGAATTGGTTGCCTGAAAAAAAATGGTTAAAACCTTTTTATTCACATCACAGAACCCACTAAAGATGGATACACAACTCTGACAGATATCCACTGTGATCTCCTGGGAATCTGTGTACAAAGATGGCATTGCCTAACACAGAAGGCTCTACTGGTGACCCCTCAACCCATCACCTGGAATAAGAGCTTAAGTTATCAGGCCAATTGTTCTGCAGCAACTGCGCAGCTGAGAGCTTAAAAGGATGGCAGAAGAAGGAAATATGACCTCCAATACACCGCAGGGAACAAAAGGAGATCATGTGTGGTATGATTGTCTGTTTAACAAGTTTAGGACACTCATCAAAAGAATGCCCAGCACAGGTCCAGGGAGAAATTCTTTGAGCAGAGAGGAAGCTTTGATGAGGAAACCACTCTGTACGAGAGAAAAATGCAGTGAGCATCTGGGGCTCAGACAGAGATTCACATTATACAAGTGCCCTAAGGGAGGTTCAACACCAAAGTACACTATGGGAACTCAAAACATGCAGGTTCAACACCGGAAGTGACATCAAAATCACACACATTGAGAACATTAAAGAGAGGAGCAGAAAGCAAGCGCTGCCAATGTTGAATAAAGTGTAAAAAGTCACATGCAGCTATAAGGCCACAGTAATTAGCACAGTTACAGACTTCTTAGTGTCAGGCTCCAAGGCGCTGCGGTAAGAATTTGAAATCAACTTAAAGTGACTATCCATGAGCTTGAATTATTGCATCACCTGTTTTCTGCATGCAAACCCTTCAAAGGATGCTACTGTGCTACGACAGGTAAAAATAATCAATGCCATCCACCCTACCCAACAGTCCTGCTGAGCCTGTAGGTCAGTTTCACATGATATCCCAGAACTCTTATCCCACTGTAATTAAGTGCAATGGGGCTGCATCTCAACATCCCACTCTGCGGTGAGTCACCCACCCTTTCAAACACAAGGGGCTCAGCCCACAAAATACATTACTGCTGTGTAATACTTACAAAGAGAGACAGAAGGAAGGCAGGAGAGCCCATAGGGACGCTGTCCTGTGAAAGGACAAACAGAAGCACTCATTAGAATCCTAAGGTATGACTAAGTATAGGAATCGGCTACATGGATGCCAATGAAACTATACTGGTACAGTAATACATGTACACGAGCAACATTATCATGTACACATACAGATACTGTCCAGGATCACAAATACAAAAGGTACTGACATGCGTAACATTATCATGTACACATACAGATAATGTCCAGGATCACATATACAAAAGTTACAGACTTGAGTAAGTTTTGCAAACAGAGATGGTGTACAGGAACGCATGTAGAAGTGCATAGCCATGACCTACAACAAAATATGCAAAAATAAACTGTACTAGGAAACATTTGCAAATATAGGGATAAGGGCAAGGGGTGTGCACAGACATATTGTATAGGGTAAGGTTACCGCAGACACAGCCATGAGCAACACCACCATGTGAAGACAGATACTGTACAGGGACACACACACAGGTACAACATGAGCGAAACCTTGCTTGCAGAGATACTTTACCAATACATGTTCACATACATTCAGACAGGTGCAACACCAACATGTGTAAGGAGACATTATGTGCCAAGGCTCATGAACAGGTATAAAAAACTAACATGTGCAGGCAGGTATTCTAGATGAGAAAACGTCGGCAGGCAGAGACGTGAGCAACATCTTCATGAGGAGTTACAGTACCCACAGACACATGCATGGCTGCAGGCCCAAGCAATTCCAATATGTTGAGAAATATTACAGAAAATGCAGGCATGAGCAATATTAATATGTGAAGATAGAGAATAAGTACAAGGACAGCTACATAGGCCTACACAAGTGCATATAAAGTTACATATTTACATGTGATAATAGATGCACAGAAATAACAAGGACATATTTTGGCCTCTGTATATAAAAGGTCACCAAATGATTAACACTCATTTTGCATGTTGGTAGCTCTGAAGCTTTTTGCCTTTGTATTATATCATGAAACTGGATCTAGAACAGTCCCTTACATATGAACAGGCCGGTGGATGTCTTTAGGTCATTCATATTTTTTTCTGTTCACTATAGCATACAGCATGAGGCAATAGATCAGGGCAGTTCTGCCATTGCTTAGACATTGGTTAACTTTACTCTGAGTGACGGCATAATACTCTTTCATAAGGAGTACATCTGTACATGAAGTAGTTCCCGTCTGTGGCAGGGACTACTCTGGCCAAATGCATTTTTAGTCAAATTCTTTTTATATAGGCGAGAGCCCAGTAGCTGCACCAAAGATAATGTTTTACAAAATAATACTGACAAAGCTAAAAGACTAGCAGCCAAAACCAGACCTACTGGCTTTGACTATGCTTGTTAGTTTTGAGATCATCTACAAATTCTCAGTTGCACCATCAGAAAATAAGGAAAGTTAATTTTACTAACCACGTTTTCCTGTATAGGCTCATTTGGGAAGTATATGAACCTGTGGAGATACCAATCTGGAAAACGAAATGGGTTCTTAACTGTAGGAGTAGTTTTGCAGCTTGAAGGATTTTCTGGATTCACGTGCTGTGTATTATTCCGTCATCTAGTGGTTGTGTCCGGAATTCTAGTAGTAGTCCTTCTTCTCTGTGTTTGTTTGGTTTTTTTTGGGGGTGGACAGTCTCACCATTTGGTGTCTAATCCAGCCTATCCTGATGTCATACACCCTCTCTGGAAGCTTCCACACATGGTCACCATCTTCAGATTCTTTTTTTTTGTATCACTCCCTCATCTTCTGGGGAGGTGGTTGGGACGTATGTGAATCCAGAAAATTCTTCAAGCTGCAAAACTACTCCTACAAGTATGAAATCGTTTTGTTTGGAGCGTGAATGTTTCCTGGATTTGCATGCTGTGCTTTGATTTTGTAACAGTTTTTAACCTTTGGTGGTTGCGTTGAAGATGAGTTAGAACTTGTAAATACATGTTTTAAAACTTTTTGTCCCACATGAGCTTCAGTGTTCAACTGAATGTCTGCGCAATAGTGCCGCGTAAAAGTATGCACTAATGATCAAGTAGCAGCTCTGAAAATATCCTGCAATGGTATATTTACATGAAATGTTATGGTTGCTGCTTTTTTTGCTCGTAGAGTGTGCCCTTCGTTTGAACTGGAGTTGTACTCCTGCTGTTTCATGACACATTTATATAGTGTGTGAGATCCACCTAGAAATGGTACTCTTTGTGACTGGTGGTACTTTGTTGTTGTTTGCAAATGACACATAGTTGTTTTCCTCTTCTTGGTATACTTTTCTCCATGTAATACATTATTGCTCTTCTGGTGTCTTAACGTGTGCAGCACTCTCTACTCGAGATTTTGGATCTTGAAAGAAACTTGGTATTTGAATTGATTGACTGATGTGTAAATATGATATAACCTCTGGTACGAAATGAGGACCTGTCCTTATTACTTTCTTTGTGCATTTGCAAGTATGGTTCTTGGATATTGGGTGCCTGTAATCCACTTACTCTAAGCAGAGATGTAATTGAGATGAGAAAAGCTGTCTTTAAAGTGACATGTTTTAAGGACGTTTTGTGAAGTGGCTTTAAAAGGTTTCTTCATTAGTTGTGTTGGCACTAAATTTACTTCCATGTCGGAGATGGTACTTTTTTTTTGTTGGCACTAATCTTTCTTCTCCCTCCAGAAATCTTTTGATTGCTGGAGTTGTGAAAAAACTCCCTCCTATGTGACCTTTTGAGTAGGCCTCTATTGCTACCAAATGTACTTTCAATGAAACATAATTCAACTTGCTCTCCAGCAGATACGTAAGGCATCCCAAGACTGTTGTGTCTCTAGTATTGTCTTGTAGTGAGGCCAATTTCTGGCACCACCTTGAGTATCTTTCCCACTTGGCTGAATAGCATTTTCTTCTTGCTGTCTTTGTGCTTCCCTGAGAACAGCCATTGTGTTTTCTAGTAGACCTAAGTGTCCAAATTCTATCTGGTAAGGAGCAAAGCCATTGGACTTACCGTTTTTGATTCTGAATGGAGACCTCTATCCCTTGCCTGGAGAGCCGATCCTGTAGACCCAGTAGTCTCAGTATGTTGTCTTGTGCTAATTCTATCAAGTCTGAGATCGAGATTTGTCTTCCCCACTGTGGCAGGATGAGTATTAGTGTCATTCTTGATTGTTTGCATTTTTTGATCACCTTGTGTAATAGTAGGTTCAGGGGAAAAGCGTAAGCAAATTTCTCTGACCAGTCTATCGAGCATTCCCCAGAGACTGGGTGAGGTTGCCTGGACGCACAGAACTGGCATTTTGCATTCTCCAGTGACGCAAACAGATCTATGTTTGGCATTCCCCATTGCCTTAAAATCTGTTTGAGTATTGTTTGGTTGAGTTCCCATTTGTGTGAGGTTGATGATTGTCTGCTCAGCCTACCTTGTCCTTTTTCTGGAAGGTGTATTATGTTATATTTATCTGTCTCTGGATTGCCTACCTCCACATCTCTTGCGCTAGCCTTGACTGTACAAATGATTTTGTTTTACCTCGCTTGTTGAGGTAGAACATTTGTGTTGTATTGTCCGTTTTAATTAACAATGATCTTTCCCACAGCTATTTCTGAAAGGCCTTTAGGGTAAGGAACACTGTCATTAGCTCTAGTACATTGATATATTAAACTTCTTTGTGTTCTTTCCATATTCCTCTGATCTTGAGTCTCCCCATGAGAGCTCCCCAACCCACATCCGAGGCATCTGTGGCAATGGTTACTGTGGGAGTTGTCTCAGAGAATGGTCTTCCAATTGCTACATTTGTCTTGTTCCACCATTTCATCTCTATCTGAACTTTACGCATGACAACCTCTAGATCTTCCCTACTCCCTGTGACTTGTGACCACTGATTTTGAACCCATTCCTGTATTGGTCTCATATGTAGCCTTGCATATGGTATGAGAAGTATGCGGAATGCCATGCTTCCCAGCATTTTCCCCACAGTCCTCACTGTCACAGAATGAACCTTCTGGTATTGGTGAGTTTTTTGCAGTAAAGACACTATTCCTTTTCTTGCAAGGATATATTTTCCCCTCTATTGCTTTGATTCTTGCTCCCAGGATCTGATTTTCTTGTTCCGGATTGAATGATGATTTTTCTCTGTTTAGAGAAAACTCAAGCGTAGGAAGCTGGCCCTTTATGTAGTATGTGAATACCGTGCACAGGATCTAGGGGTTCCCCAGTGAGAAGACAGGGCTTGCTATACACAGTGCTCTAATTAGGGGTAGGGTGGTCGAGCAGCCTAAGGCTTAACACAGTGGTGTGCAAGACATCTACAAATACACACAACAGTCAATAAATGAGACACACGACTCAAGGAGATCCACATCAATTTATAAAAATAGCAAGTATCTTTATGTACGTTTAGGCCTCAGGGAAAAATCGTTCAGGCAAGAAAGTTTTAAAAAAGGAATTCTCTTCACTTTAAAAAGTAGACACTTTAGTGCAAATTCTGAGTTCTGCAATGTTAACCTATAGAGCTGAAACAAGTTCTGCAAACAGGTTGAGTATAGCGACTTACAAGACCAATCTCCTGCAGTTTAGGTGATTAGTGAGCAAGTTCCAAGGCAGCACCTGCAGAACCCTCAGCAGCACAGGAGCGGCCAGGTGTAGAGTGCAACACAGCATCAGGTGCCTAATGCGTTCCTATGGAGATCATTCACTGCAGAAACAGGCTGCAGGCTCTGGCCAGGAGGCCAGTCGGGCTGAACCAACAGTGAGGCTCAGGCCTCATGATGCTCGGGCACAGGTAGGCACATTTGGTCCTCTTCTCCATGGCTCAAGGGCAGCAGGTGAAGAGGTGTCCTTAGGTGTCATGTTTTTCTGACTGGAGTAGTCGCGGTAGATGGTGGTAGGTGCAGAGGCTGAAGTCATCGTTGGGGAGTCCAGGAGGGGTAAACCATGACAGACTCGGACTCTGGAGGGCTGGAGAACCTATTTGGCACCGGTATTCTACTTCAACTCAGGTAGGAGATGGCAGTTGTGACTTCAGGTGTCAGGTTTTGGTGGTTCCAGAGGCTTCAGAGTTCCTTCTTTAGGAGTTTGTTGAAGAACATGTCCGCTATTCACAGGAGGTCTTGAGTCTTTTTCAAAGGCAGACAGTCCTACTGGGTTTCTAGAGTCACAGCTGCAGGACGAGTTGCTTTTGGTGCAGATTTAGATGACTGATGCAGACAGGCTGGCGGGGTTGGTACCAGGTCAGCTACTTCTTTTCTCCTCTTCTGTTCATGCGGTTCTTCAGTGTCCTTGGTCATCTTAGGTGGCCACGATCTGTTTCTCTGGTGCCAGGGGCTTCCCTAAATACTGAATTTAGGGGCATTAGCGGTGAGTAGGGTAGTAGACAATGGCCTACTGACCTTTGGGGTCACTACGCTCCCTATATGACCACTTCCTGCAGGAAGTGGGCATAACCTTGTCCCAGAATTCCTACGTATGACATCACAAAGTGTTCACCTTGCAGTAGCCCACCTTAGGGGTGGTACCAGCCTGGAGTTGGCACACCTACCTGACTAGCTAATTTTCCCACCAGTCCAGGTGCCAAATTGACTGTACAGGGGGGTGACTTCCTCTCCTGTGAGAGGAGAAAGATTCACATTTCAAAGGTTAATCAGCAGGTCATCCTGTGGGAGGGGGTGTTACACCCTCTCCCAGGTCAGACTTTTCCAGCACATGTCTTTTAAATAGCTTCGCTGGTCACTTACTATGTCTGAGAATCGACAAAGACATTGCAGGGGCATATCTGCTCATGCAGATATGTCCTCACATGTAATATATTGCACCTTGCCTTAAGGCTGTAAGGCCTGCTAGAGGGTTGACTTGCATATACTTAATGCAGTGTTAGGGGACATGGCACACAGACTGTGTGCCATGACATGTTTTCACTTTTGTCTGCACCAAGACACACAACCTGCAATGGCAGACTATAATTTGCTTCATAAGGGGTCCCTTAGGGTGGAACAATTCGTGCTGCAGCTCTTAGGGTACCTATTTAGTACCCCAGGCCCTAGGTACCAGGCGTACCATTTACTAGGGACTTACAGAGGGTGCTAAAGGTTTTGCCAATTGGGAAAAGAACTGTGCAGTTTTGGGAAAGAGATATGGCAACTGGGACCTGGTTAGCAGGAACCCAGTGCACTTCCAGTTGGAAATACACCAGCTACCAGCCAAAAAGTGGGGGTAACCATGTCAAAAAGAGGCACTTTCCTACATGACCCCCTCCCAAACTAAAGAGGATGAAACTAACCTTTCCCAAGAGTCTTCAACTTGTAAGTGAAAGAACCTGGAAAGCCATCTGCTTTGGCATGGTCAGACCCAGGTCTGTGTTCCACTGTAAAGTCCATTCCCTGTAGGGAGCTGGACCACCTTAACAGTTTGGGGTTTTCAACTTTCATTTTGCATTTACCATCTGAGAGGCCTGTGGTCAGTGTGAACAAGGAAGTGAGAGCCAAACAAGTATAGCCTTAGCTGATTCAGGACCAGACCACAGCAAAGGCTTCCCTCTCAATGGCACTCCAAAGCTGCTCTCTGGGGAGTAACCTCCTGCTAATGAAAGCAACAGGTTGGTCATGACCATCGTCATTGATCTGGGATACGACTACTCCTATCCAATGTTCAGAGGCATCTGTCTGCACTATGAACTGCTTGGTGTAATCTGAAGCTTTAAGAACAGGTGCTGAGCACATTGCTTTCTCCAGAGTGTCAAAGGGTTTTTGACAGCTCACTGCTTAGTTCACTTTCTTGAGTATCTTTTTGGAGGTCAGTTCTGTGAGAGGTGCCACAATGGTGCCATATCCTTTTACGACCCTCCTGTAGTACCCAGTCAAGCCAGGGAATGCCTTGACTTGGGTGATGGTGATTGGAGCTACCCAGTCCAGAATTGTCTGGATCTTGGGTTTTAGTAGTTGAACTCAGCCTCCACTTACAAGGTGATCCAAGTATACAACCTAACGCTCCCCTATCGGGAACTTGCTTGCCTTGAAAGTGAGGCCTGCACTTTTCAAAGCCGCTAGGATCAGGTGATCCTGCCAGGTAGAGCTAAAGACAACAATATCATCAAGATATGCTTCACTTAAGTCTTCTAGCCCAGCCAGGAATTTATTCATCAACCTTTGGAAGGTGGCAGGAGGATTCTTTAGTCCAAAGGGCATAACAGTAAACTGATAATGCCCATCCGGAGTGGAGAATGCTGAATTCTCTTTTGCTCCAGGGGTCAGACCTATCTGCCAGTTCCCTGAGGTGAGATCAAAAGTACTGAGATATTTGGCTGCTCCTAACCTGTCAATTAGTTCATCAGCCCTAGGACTTGGGTGTACATCTGTTTTGGTCACAGCGTTGAGGCCCCTATAGTCCATACAAAACCTAATTTATTTATTTCCACCCTGGGAATGAGGCTTGGGGACTAAGACAACTGGGGTGGCCCAGAGGCTGCCAGAGTGCTCAATGACTCCAAATCCCAGCATCTTGCTTACTTTAGCTTTGATGCTCTCTTTGACATGATCAGACTGTTGCCAGATTTTTTTTTTGACAGGTAAACTGCCCCCAAAGTCCCCATCATGTGTACAACAGGTAGTCTGACCAGGGGTCAAAGAAAAGAGCTCAGCATACTGATGCAAGATGTGCCTGCAGTCAGTCTGCTGTTGGACAGTGAGGTTGTCTGAAAAGACCACTCCTTCAATTGAGCCATATTTGGGGTTGCTGAAGAGGAGATCAGGGGGCAGATCCACTCTCAGCTTCCTGTCGCTTATCAGTGACCATGAGCATGTTAATCTCAGGTCTTTTTGTGATAGGGTTTAAGGTGATTGATATGGATAACCCTGTTGGGGATCCTGCAAGAGCCAAAGTCCACCAGGTAGGTGACTTCCCCTCTTCTTTCTAGAATAGGGTAGGGTCCAGTTCATTAATCCAGGAGGGCCATAGGAGCCCCAGTCTCCAAAACCCACACCTTTTGCCCTGGTTGGAATTCATTCCACCAGTGCAGCCTTTTGGTCATACCAGAGCTTCTGGAGCTCTTGGCTGGCCTTGAGTTTTTAGATGCTTCTTCCATGTACTCAGCCATTCAAGAGGGAAGGCCAAGTGCCTAGTCCCCAATATCCTGTTTAGGCTGACTAAGAGGTCCCTCCCATTCCCCCTTCTCAAGAAAAAGTGGCCCCCTTACAGGATGCCCAAACAGAAGTTCAAAGGGGAAAAACGTACTCCCTTCTGTGGCACTTCCTTGTAAGCGAAAGGCAGGCATGGAATTAAAACACCCCGTCTCCTTCTGCGTTTTTCAGGGAGTCCATGCCAATCACACCCTTCAATGTCTTGTTGAATCTTTCAACAAGGCCATTGGTCTGTGAGTGATAAGGGTAGTAAACTTATCGGTCACACAACATTCAACCCACAAGTGTTTCAGGTAGCCAGACATGAAGTGTATACCTTTGTCGGACACCACCTCCTTTGGAAAGCCCACTCTAGTAAAGATACCAATGAGGGCCCTAGCTACTGCAGGGGCAGTAATAGTCCTCCGGGGAATTGCCTCAGTTTAACTGGTTGCATGATCCACTACACCCAGTATAAATTGTTTCCTGGTGCTGTTAGAGGGACTAGAGGACCAACTATGTCAATCACTACTCTCTCAAAGGGAACCCCAACCATGGAAATGGAATTAAGGGGGCCTTTGGGTGGCCACCATCTTGCCACAGGCTTGGCAGGTGGCACAGGAGTTACAAAAATCCTTCACCTTCTGGGACATACCTGGCCAGTGGAAGTGATTCACTAACCTACTCCAAGTTTTAGCCTGGCCAACATGCCGAGCTAGAGGGATGTCATGGGCCAATGTGATGAGAAATTCTCTAAATTGCTGAGGCACGACCACTCTCCTAGTAGCACCAGGTTTGGGGTCTCTGGCCTCAGTGTAAAGGAGGCCCTCCTACCAAAAGGTCTTGTGGGAGCCACTGCCTTTTCCTGATCAGCAGCTTGCTATCCCAGGCCTTCAACTGTGGGACAGGCCCTCTGCCCCTGGCACCGATCTTGCCTAGAGGGTCCCACTAGGTCCAAGAGCTCTGCAGTGTAAGGCCCAAGTTCCTGAGGCTCAGTTCCCTCTGGGGCTGACAGGTCCTCTCCCTAAGGAGAGGGGACCTGATCTGCTTTCTGTTTAGAATCTGGTTTCCCAAATTTCTTGCCCTTTCTCTTGGTAGGTTGGGCCATTATTCGTGATTACAACTCTACTTTTTCACCCTGGGCTTTGCACTAGACTCTTGGTTTTACACACACCCATTCAGGTATAGCCAGCATAGTCTTTCTGTCAAACTCAGCCCATGCTGAGGACTCCAGATCACTGCTGAACAGACATTGTACAGGGATTGCACGAGATACCATCCTCTTCTTTTGGCCATTAACCCCACCCCATTGTAAGGATACCACTGCCATGGGATGTACCTTAGCCTGATTATCAGCACTGAGGACTGTGTTTGTTTCACTAGTCATGTATTGGTTTGAGGACACCAGTTGCTCAGTCACCATGGTGACACTGGCACCGGTATCTCTCAGAGCTTCAACTGTAACCCCATTGACATGTGGCTGTTGCCTGTATCCCTCCAGATTACTGGGCTAGACAGCCAGGGCAGCTACATCCACCCCCTTCCTGAAACTAGAGCTGGCTCAGCAGGTTCAATGACATGGGAGGGCCCACCTGGAACTCCATATGGAGGCTTAACAACCATTTACTGCAGGTGCACTAGAGGCATTCTTTTTGTGGGGACAGGTGGGGCCTCCGGTTCAGTGTCCAAAAGCCAAGCCTTTTTGGGAACCTAATGTTTACCTTTGTACCAGCCCTTGGTTTGGGAAGAGTCTCTGGGCCCACCCTACTGAGAAGAGTTTTGGGGGCCTTTAGAAGACTCTTTATTGTTATCCTTTGCTTGGTCAGATATGTCCCTTGAAAGGCTTTTGGCCTCTTTCTAAGGGTTACCCACCCAACCAATTGTACTTCAGGTGACCCTTGTTTTGAGTCAGTGGTTTTCCTCCTTTCCCAACTCTAGAGGAGGAAGTGGACCTAGGTCTACCAGGTACTGATGTAACTTCTCTTGAACACAATTACTTAACAGATGCTCTTTCATAATTACATTACAAAGCCCTTCATAATCATGCACATTGTTACCTCTTAGCCAGACACCTAGTGTTGTCACTGAAAAGTCCAAAGATTTTCGACCCAGATCCAACTCTGGGTTTTTTGATTCTACCTGAACTTGATCCTGCACTCCTCAGTGGTGAGTCCAAACCCATCAATAAGGGTATCCTTCATGAGGTCACAGGACTCAGTATCTGCCTCATTTAATGTCAGGAGTCTATCCCTGAATATACCAGAGAACAGTTCCTCAAAAAGAGAGGCCCAATACTTCTGGCTGACCATCATGTCTCTACAGGCTCACTTAAATGCTGTGAACCATTTGGTGATATCACCACCTTCCTAGTATTTTGGAACAATCCATTTGAGGGATTTTAGTCTCACAAGATTCCTCCACAGATGGGTCATAGGCCCATCTCAGTGCTTTCTTTTTCTATAGCTAAGAGTTTAGTCTCTAGGGCTATCCTCTTGGCTAGCTTCTGAATATCTGCATCTTTAGTATCTATAGCTTCTGAGACACTAAATAGGAAAGTGCCCTTGTTGATATGGTTACCCGCCCACGTTTTGCCTGATAATGATGCCAACTTAGATTGAGACTGTGCTAGGATCATGCTAACCAGGCCCCAGCACCAGTGTTCTTTCCCAAAATCTGTACCTTTGGTTCCTCAATAGGCACACCCATGGCACACAGTTAAGTTCCCTGTAAAAGGTACCCATGGTACCAAGGGCCCTGTGGCAAGAGGAGATCCCCAAGGGCTGCAGCATGTATTATGCCACCCTGGGGGACCCCTCACCGAGCACATGCACCCTGCCTTTGCAGCTTGTGGTGTGTTGGTGTGGAGAAAAAGGCAAAGTCGACAGGGCACACAAACCACTGCCTGTGGCATAGGTAAGTCACCCCTTTAGCAGGCCTTATAGCCCTAAAGGATGGTTGGCCTGTGGGCTGGGGGGGGGGGCTTGTGTAGGAAAATGGCTCCTTGTTGCAGTTACCCCCCCACACTTTTTTGCCTGATATTGATGCTGACTTGACTGAGAAGTGTGCTGGGATCCTGCTAACCAGGACCCAGCACCAGTGTTCTTTCACACAAAAATGTACCATTGTTTCCACAATTGGCACAACCCTGGCACACAGATACATCCCTTGTAAAAGGTACCAGTGGTACCAAGGCCCTGTGACCTGGGAAGGTCCCTAAGGGCTGCAGCATTTGTTGTCCCACCCTAAGGGACCCTCTCACCTAACAAATGCACACTGCCATTGCAGATTGTGTGTGTTGGTGGGGAGAAAAAGGCAAAGTCCACATGGCATCCCCCTTAGGATGCCATGCACACAAAATACTGCCTGTGGCATAGGTATGTCATCCCTCTAGCAGGCCTTAAAGCCCTATGGTAGGGTGCACTATACCACAGGTGAGGGCATAACTGCATGAGCAATATGCCCCTACAGTGACTAAGGCCATTCTTAGATATTGTAAGTGCAGTGTAGCCATACTGAGTATATGGTGTGGGAGTCTGTCATTACGTACTCCACAGCTCCATAATGGCTTCACTAAATACTGGGAAGTTTGGTATCAAACTTCTCAGCACAATAAACCCAACAATGATGCCAGTGTGGGATTTATTGAAAAATGCACTCAGAGGGCATCTTAGAGATGCCCCCTGTATGTTGGTAAAACTGCTAGTGCAGGACTGACCAGTCTGTGCCAGCCTGCCAATTTCAGACGAGTTTCTGACCACATGGGTGAAAGCCTTTGTGCTCTCTGTGGCCAGAAACAAAGCCTGTACTGGGTGGATGTGCTTCACACCTCCCCTCTGCAGGAACTGTAACTCCTTAAGCTGAGCCTCAAAGGCTCAGGCCTCTTGTTACAGTGCCCCAGGGCACGCCAGCTAGTGGAGTTGCCCGCCCCCCCGACAAAGCCCCACTTTTGGCGGCAAGACCGGTGGGAAAATTAAGGAAAGCAGGAACAAGTGACCACCCCAGCTAGGACCACCCCTAAGGTGTCCACAGCTCAGATGACCCCCTCCCTGCAGAATCCTCCATCTTAGTTTGGAGGACAGGGACCAATCAGGTTAGGTTTGTGTCCCCTCCCCAAAGAGAGTGGACATAAGAAAGGTTCAGCCACCCTCAGGGTCAGTAGCCATTGGCTACTGCCCTCTGAACCCAAGTTGTCAGATTCCTGGCGACCTCACAAGACAGAAGAAGGACAGCTAAGCTGAAACCCCAGCAGGGAAGAAGGAAGACGTAAACTAACTTGGCCCCAGCTCTACAGGGCCAGCGACCTCTGCCAGGCTCCAGAGGATTGCCCTGAATCATAGAGGACCAAGAACCCCCATGGACAGCGGCCTTGTCCAAGACGAAGCTACACCTAAGGACTCCAGAGCCTCCCCGGATCTACAAGTCCTGACCATTCTGCACCCCACACCTACAGCCCATGTCCAAGTGGCCCAACCAGCTTGAGAGGATCCCCAAGCGATTCCGAGCAAATGCTCACCCTGGGTTGCCCTCTCTTGCCCCCCACGACGACATTTGCAGTTGATTCCAGCGAACACCCCCGGACCACAAAAGCTCCAAAGATATCTGACGCATAAAGGTACACTGCACCCGCAGTCCCCAGGCCTTGGAGAACCCGACCTCTGGGGCAGCAATGTTCAATAGGCAGCCCTCCTACTTGTCCACCCAGTGTTTTTTCTGAACCAACCCCCTTGACCCAGCCTGCAGCATTGAAGTGAACCCCGGGGTCCCCTCATAGGAAAACATTTGGAGCCTGTTGCCCTGTTTGCTCCCTGCACCCGGCTGCCCCTGTGCCGCTGAAGGTATGAGTTTGGTGCCTACTTGTGGCCCCCGATGCTCCTCTAAACCCCCCAGGTCTGCCCTCCGAAGACGGGGGTACTTATCTGCCAGCAGGTCTGAAACCGAGTGCCCACAGTTTCAATAGGAGACCATGTTAAATTTGCCTCAAATTTGACCTCTGCACCCGGCCAGCCCGTGTTGCTGGTGGTGGGTGTTTGGGGTTAACTTGAACCCCGACCAGTGGACTTCCTAACCCCCCAGAGACTGGAACTGTAAGTGTTGTACTTACCTGCAAATTGTACTAACTTTTCTTCCCCCCAGGAACTGTTCTGAAAATTGCGGTCAACTTTTAAAACAGAATATTGCCATTTATTGAAAAACTGTTCAACTTACCAATCCAATCAAAGTGGTATTGATACATTTGTGAAATACTTATTAATTTATGTAGTTACATGCAACATGAATCTTGTGGTTCTAGAAATAAATTAACAAGAGATATTTTTGCTATATAAAAACCATTAGTCTAGAGTCGAGTCATTGAGTGTATGGTGCTTCTATTGTCTGTGTGTGCACAACAAATGCTTTGTAATACCCTCTGATAAGCCTAACTGCTCGACCACACTACCACAAAAGAGAGCATTAGTATATTCGACTTTAGCCTCTGTTAAAACCTCTGGGGAACCCCTGGACTCTGTGCACACTATATCTCATTTTGATATAGTATATACAGAGCCAGCTTCCAACACACTACTAGTAGTGTTCTCAGTGGAGGTATTGTCTGAGGGGGTTGAAATGGAGTCATCGTCAACTTCATCCACCTCTGCATTTTCCTCCTCTTCCTCACTGGGAGGATATTTACTTATCATTTTCTGCCAACAACTGCTGCAGATGGATTTATGTGGGTTTAGGCCCTGTGGCAAGTGTCCATGGTTTACAGAGCTCCTTGAGTTGGGGTACCTTAAGGTGCTGATAGAGTGCCAGGTTTAGTTTCTATGGGAAGGCCCTTGCTCAGACATGATGTTTAAAATAGTTGGGAGTTTTTTAAAGGACTTACACACATTTGCTAAGGACCTTTCTAAAGGACCTAACTTACTTTACTCTGTTAAGTTCTGAACAGTTTTGCAAAGGCACTTCACAAAGGCCCTACAGCTATTATAAAACAATTAAGAAAAAAAACAAAAATTTAAAAAAATACTTAACTAAAGAAAATATTTTTATTTCTCTGTGGAATCACTTATCAACCAAGAGGTACAGTAGATGTCAAGTCTTGTATCCCAACCACTGCATCACCAATGCAGGAAGCTAGTTCTTTATGTGGTATGTGAAGTAGATGTTGAGTACAGCGACTAACCACCAATCTCCTGGGGATAAGGTGAGTAGTGGGCAAGGTCCAAAGCAGAACCCACAGAACCCTCTTCAGTGGCAAGTGGGTGGGGGGGGTGAGGGGATTGGGGTGGGATGGGGGGGCTGCATGTGCACAGTGCAAAACAGTGTTGGGTGCCTAATGCGTTCCTCTGGAGATCGGTCACTGAGGAAAGAGGTTGCAGGCTCTTGCCAGGAGGCCAGTCAGACTGAACCAACTGCTGGGCTCAGGCATGACGATGCTCGGGCAGAGGTAGGCACCGTTGATTCTCTTCTCCACGGCTCAGGGTGACAAGTGCAGAGGTGTCTTTAGGTGTCAGGCTGAAAGTGACAAGTGCAGAGGTGTCCTTAGGTGCCAGGTTTTTCTGACCGGAGTGGTTGCAATAGAGGGGGGCTGCATGTAGATGTTGTAGGAGTCATCAGGGAGTCCAGGAGGGGTGAAACCACGATGGACTCGGACTCTGGAGGGCACCTTGTTGGTACCAGTGGTCCACTTCAACTCGGGTCAGCGGCGGCGGGTGCAGTGGTGACTTCAGATGTCCGGTTTTGGTGGTTCCAGAGACATCCAAGTTTCTTCTTTTGAGTTTCTTGGAGAACATGTCTGCTTTTCACAGGAGGTCTTGAGTCTTTTTCGAAGGCAGGCAACACTCCCGGGTTTCTGGAGTCACAGCTGCAGGACAAGTCACCTTTGGTGCAGATTTCAACAAGGGGTGCATACAGGCCAGCAGAGTTGGTACCAGGTCAGCTGCTTCTTTTCTTTTCTTCTGCTGTTGTGGCTCTTCCGTTTCATTGGTCTTCTTAGGTCGTCAGAATCTGCTTCTCTGGTGTCAGGGGCTCCCCTAAATAATGAATTTAGAGGAGTTAGGGGAGTGTAGGGTAGTAGCCAATGGGCTACCGACCCTTTGGGTCACTACGCCCCCTATATGACCACTTCCTGTAGGAAGTGGGTACAATCCTGTCATAGAATTCCTAAGAATACCATCACAAAGATGGCTACTTCTGAAAAATCGTGTCCACCTTGCAGTAGCCCACCTTAGGGGTGGTACTAGCCTGGAAGTGGCACGCCTACCTGACTAGATAATTTTCCTGGCTGTTCAGGAGCCAAATGGGCTCTGGGCAGGGGGGGCCTTGACTTCCTCTAGTTGCATGTATTGGTAAATCCAACACTGGCATCAGTGTGTGTTCACCAACACAAGATGTTTGATACCAAACATCTATATCTTCAGTAAAGCCATCATGTAGCTGGAGTACTCATGTTGACCAATGTCCAGCACATGAATTTAAAATTGCTTCCCTGATCACTTACTATGTCTGAGAATCGACAAAGATATAGATGGTGCATATCTCCACTAGCAGCCTGTCGTGCTTGGTGAGGGGTCCCTTAGGGTGGCACAATTCATGTTGCAGTTCTTAGGGACCCTTTACTAGGGACTTACAGAGGGTGCTAAAGGTTTTGCCAATTGGGGAAATAGCTGGCAGCTTTGGGAAAGAGATCTGGCACTGGGGACCTGGTTAGCAGGAACCCAGTGTACTTTCAGTCCAAATTACATCAGATACCAGGCAGAAAGGTGGGAGGGGGGAGTAACCAAGTCAAAAAGAGGCACTTTCCTACTCCCAGCCTGTGTAACGTTGACATTACTGTGTTTATGCGTTATTTGCATTTGTGTTGGGAATTTGCTATTACCAGCCAATCGTCTAAAGAGGGGTATTCGTCTATTTTCTGTTTTCTTAAATGTACCGTCACTGCTGTCGGACACTCAGTAAACACTCCTGGTCCTGATTTTTTTCAGAATGTTAGCACCTTGAACTCATAATGTTCTCCAATTACCACAAAACACAAGTATTGCTTGTGCCTTTGGTTCACTGGGATTTGGAGATTTGCATCTTTTAGATCTACTGTTGCCCTAAAATCTCCTTTTTTGCAAGCTGCAGTATGACTTCCTGCAGAGTTGTTATTTCGAATTTTTGTGTCTTTATGAATTTGTTTTGGAATCAGAGATCTAGAATTGGACAAAGAGCTCCATCTTATTTTGGACTTAGTTTCCCCGGATGATCTGGTCTTTGGGCGCTTTTTCTATAGCCTCTTTTTAAAACAACTGTTGTACTTCCTGTAACAATCTGATATTTTCCATTTTTGTATTGACCACTTCTTTGATCCCTTTACTGGTGGGGTCTTGATTAGTTCTATATAGTAGCCGAATCATATGATATTTAGCAACCACTTCTCTGTTATTTTCTCTCAGTCTTGGCAGAGAGCGCCCTTTTCTCTAGAGGCACTTATCAGATGGTGTTGCAGCACCTCTTTGAGGCCGCGGTCTAACATTTGCTCACCCCCAAAAGGGCTGTTGTGGCGAAGATTGGAATTGCTACTGTTGCACCGGTGCCTGTGCTTGGCTGGAACGTTGCAGCCCTTGATATGAGGTTGTTCCTTGAAAACTCCCTCTCCCTACAGATCTTGCAGTATGAATACTCTTCTTAGGTTTCCCCTGAACTGCAATGCTTCCATGCATTTCACAGTTTCATTATCCTTTTTGACCTGTTGGGAGTATTTCATCCACAGCACTTCCAAAGAGTTGTTCTACATTAAAGGTGTGTTAATTATACTAGCTTGGACCTCACTCTTAAAACCCAACACTCTTAACCAAGTGTGTCTTCTGAGGGTTTCTCCCGTCATATGTCTGCTTTCTGTATCTGCAGCATCTAGAGCTGATTTTAGGCAGCTATTTGCAATATTTTTTACCTCCTCTACAGGGGATGTCACTCTCTTTCGGTAATGCTCCAGGACATGCTTCATGAGTTCTGCCATCTCCTCCCAATCATAAGCATACCTGTTTAGCAGTGCATTAGAGTTGGCATTGCGCCACTGAGTAGCAGCCCTACTTTCAAATTTTCTTCCCACCATGTACATTTTCTTGCGTTCTTTGTCAGGAGCAGGGCTGGACTGCTCTCTTTCTTGCAATTGCTGAAATAATAGAGTCTGCTGGTACAATCCCACTGATAGATGTAGGGTCTTTTGACATATGTTTATATTTCTTTTTACAAGCACCCATGTCTCTGGTTCTTTGAAGGCCTCTCAACTTTCAGCAAGTTTGCTTTGCAACACAGGGAGATACTGGGTCTTACTTTGAGATGGTTACAGAGTCTCCAGTAAAAAAAAAAAAAAAGGACTGTGCTTTTTCTTCTTCCAGCTGTACGTTGCACCTATCAGCAGCCCTCTTAATGAGCTGGTTATACATGCAGATGTCCTCTGGAGGTGAGGGCCTCAAAGGGTAAGTGTATATCCCCTCTTCTGGGGAGTCTGCTTTAAGGTCCTACCACTGGGTCTCGAGTTATTCAGACCCCTCTGTGTCTTAGAACATGCCCTGTGCCTTTCGGTCTTCCTCGAAGAAGATGTCTTGTTCTTCCTCATCCTGACGTTCTGGTATTGTTGAGGGCTTGAGTTCTTTGACGCATCCTTTGTCCTTTCTGATTGTTCCGCTGAATCTTTTAGTAGAGTTCTGGAAATTTTAAGAGATGTGTGGAATTCTCTCTTTTTCTGAAGAATTGCAGCCATTTCAGCTTCAAGATACCTTTTCTTACGTTCAATTTCAGTCAAACAATCTTCGGCTTCGAGCAGAGGCGTTGACTTCCTTTTCGATGTCGAGTCTGTCTTGCTTGATGACTTTTATGCCTTTTCCCGACTTCAGTCATCCCTCAACATCGTAGCCTTCTCTGAAGCCCGAGCGCCTGAGGTGCCCTTAGAATGGGACCTGAGGGGTTCTACCGGCTTCTGCTTACTCTCAGTTTAACGCCGAAGCAGCTTTTGTTGATTTTGAGCCTGATAAACAAGACTCACCCCTCCATGTTTTTTTGGTGTTCCCTGCATTCTTTTCTCCTTTTACTTTCATGTTCCTTGTTAATGTCGAAGACCCTCATCTCAAAATCCAAGCAGTCTTCTTCGGCCACCTTGACGATACCTCAGGTCTTTCAGCAACTGAGTTTCTTTCTGGCCAAGTATGGTGTGGTGTGCCTGCCTCTGTTTCTCACCTTCAAAGTCTTTGATTTAAACACTGCACAGGCGTCACAATCAGATCTTCGGTGATCTATCCGGAGACAGAGGTTACACACTTGGTCGCTATCCTTATGTGCAAACTTGTGATGGTACCTGAAGCTGAAGAAAAACAGTGATAGGGCGATCTTGGTCCTCTGGGGTGCAGGCAGTCTTTTTGAGGCTTTTAAGAGGTCACTGGTTCTGCAGGATGCGTCGCCTTTTGGTTGCAGGGCTTCAGATGCTGGAGACAGGCCAACCCTGTAGGGTTGTGACCAAGTCAGTTGGTGTCTTCAGTCTTCTCTGCTGGGGGTCAGCTTAGCAGTCCCTCTTCTTTCTTCCTGTCCTCTTCCTGAGGTTGCCAGGAATCTGGTAAGCTGGGTTCAGGGAGGCCCTTAAATCCTAGATTTAGGGGCATTACAGGGACCAGTAGCCAATGACTACTGTCACTGAGGGTGACTACACCCTTCTGGTGTCTACTACCTTTGGGGAGGGGGGGGACACAGACCTAACCCTATTGGTCCCTGCCCGCCAAAGATGGAGGATTTTGGAGGGAGGGGGTCACTTCAGCTCCGGACATCTTAGGGGTGGTCCCAGCTGAAGTGGTCACTCCTCCTTGTCTTTCCTAAGTTTCCCACTGAACTTGCCTCCAAACGTGGGGCTTTGACCGGGGGGACTGGCATCTCCACTAGCTGAAGTGCCCTGGGGCACTGTAACAGGAGGCCTGAGCCTTTGAGACTCACCGCCAAGTGTTACAGTTCCTGCAAGGGGTGGTGGGGAGGGGGAGGTGTGAAGCGCCTCTACCCAGTGCAGGCTTTGTTTCTGGCATCAGAGAGCACAAAGGCTCTCACCCCATGGGGTCAGAAACTTGTCTCTTAATGGTAGACTGGTCAGTCCTGCACTAAAGGATTGGGCAAAATACAGGGGGTATGTCTAAGATGCCCTCTGTGTGAAATTTACAATAAATCCCACACTGGCATTAGTGTGGGTGTACTGTGCTGAGAAGTTTGATGCCAAACTTCCCAGACTTTAGTGTAGCCATTATGGAGCTGCGGAGTTTCTGATGACAAACTCCCAGCCCATGTACTTAACATGGGCACACTGCACTTACAATGTCTAAGAATGGACTTAGCTACTGCAGGGGCATATTGCTCATGCGCTATGCCCTCACCTGTGATATAGTGTACTCTGCCTTAGAGCTATAAGGCCTGCTAGAGGGGTGACTTAGCTATGCCACAGGCAGTGGGTGGTGGGCATGGCACCCTGAGGGGGATGTCATGTCAACTTTATCTCTTTCTCCCCACCAACACACACGAGCTGCATTGGCAGTGTGCATGTGTTTGGTGAGGGGTCCCTTAAGGTGGCACAACATAAGCTGCAGCCCTTAGGGACCCTCCCTGGTCACAGGCCCTTGGTACCACTGGTACTTCTACAAGGGACTTAGCTGTCTGTCAGGGGTGTGCCAATTGTGCAACAATGGTACAGTTTTAGGGAAAGAACACAGGTGCTGGGGTCCCGTTAGCAGGATCGCAACACATAGTCAAGTTAGCATCAGATATCAGGCGAAAAGCGGGGGGTACTACAAACAAGGGGCCAGTTTCCTACACAAGCCACCGCAGCCCACAGGTCAGGAGACTCAGCCAAACCTGGGAGAGTCTTCCTAGTCTGTTCAGTGAGGAAGAGTAGGGAAACAGGCTGATTTGTTGCAGGGTCTACTGTGCCTTACATCCTACTGTCCAGGTCATTCTGTCTGGGGAACTGACCTACCTCAATCGTAATAGGACCCAATCTGAATTGACTCTTGTCTGTGTTTTACGGCCTTAGCCTATTCTTTTTATCTTGGGGCCAGAGGTATCCACCTCTGTAACTCCACCTTAGCCAGGGCCACCCCACATCTTAACCAAAGAGGTTGCCCACAGCTGGAGTAACTCCACCACGAATAACAGGGTCAGGGGGCCTATCTTGCTATTTGGCATGGGGTCAGACCACCATGCAAGGGACAGTGCAGCCATAAAGGCTAACATGCAGCAGAGGCCACTGACAGCAGTTCCCAGAACCACACCTTTAGCTCTTCCTGTCTGCTGTGGTAGAGTTGGTGATTGCTACATCTTGTAGCAAACACCCTCCCTTCCACTCTTTCTTCTGTTAGCTGAGGAGCCATCCACTCATGCTTAACAGTTGCTTGACTGGTCAGGACTTCTTGTGGGTCAGGCTGAACTTAATTACTGCCAACCCTGGACTTCTCTCCTAGTGGAGGAGTCTCTCCTTGGCTTACTGGAACCTTGGCTAAAGGCTGTCCACCTTTCCTGAACTGCTTTTCCTTCTGGGGCCTATCTATAGACACTGCAGGGGCAGCACCTCAAGAATCCTTGGGAGAGGAATGGTACTGGACCAGCTCCTCTTCTGGGCTCTGACCAACCTTTGAGTAGTAATTTCCAAGGAGACAATAAAAGGGGAGGTCTGCACTGACTACCACCCTTCTCAAGCTAAAAGCCCCACTCACTCCTAGGGGCACTAAAGCTATGGGCCTATTAGTGACCTCCTCTGGGCTAATCCGTACCCTGCTAATCTCACCTGGAATGTATTGGTTTGAGAACACCAGCCTGTCATGCACAACTGTGTGACTGGCACAAGTGTCTCTCAGGACAGTGGCTGGGATTCCACTCACTAGTAGGTGGTGGAAGTGTTTACTCCCTTCTGGAATTTCTAACTCACCTGTGGGGCCCACTTTCCAGTTACAGGCTATGAGGACTTCCTCATCTGAGGAGTCATCCCCAGTGGCTACAATGGCTACCCCTTGGGGTTTTCTAGTGGGTCTATTTTTGGGACAAGAAGTGTCCTTGTTGTGGTGCCTTGTCTGTCTACAGTTGTGGCACCATGGCTTAGTTGCATACCAGTTTTTACCCTGGTACCCACCTTTGTTTTGTGATGTCTTGGGGCCCACCCACATGGACAGGTTTTTGGGGGCCTACAGAGGAATCTTTTTCTTTATTTCTAGGAGTGTCACCCACTTTCTCCTGGGGAGGCTTTGTAACCTCCTTCTTTTGGTCACACACAGTGGAAGTCCTGGTCACCCTAGTTTTGACCCAGTGGTCTGCCTTCTTTCCCAATTCTTGGGGAGAAATTGGACCAAGGTCTACCAGATACTGATGCAACTTGTCAATGAAGCAGTTACTTAAAATATGTTATTTCATGAACAAGTTACAAAAACCCTTCAAAGTCATGTACTTCATTCCAAGTTACCTAACCACCCAGTGTTTTAACTTAGTAGTCTACAAAATCAATCCAGGACTGTCTCAAGGTTTTGTGAGACCCCTCTGAACCTTATTTTATACTCTTCAGTGGCGAATCCAAAACCCTCAATCAGGGTAGCCTTCATGTGGTCATAGGATTCAACGTCTGCACCAATGAGTGTGAGGGCCCTATCTCTACACTTACCAGTAAACAGTTCCCAAAGGAGAGCTCCCCAATGAGATGTGTTAAGTTTTCTGTTTGCACAAGCTCTCTCAAAAGCTGTGAACCACTTGGTGCTATCATCACCTTCTTCATAATTAGAGACAATCCTTTTGGGGATTTTTAGGACATCAGAATGCTCACTGACCCTATTTGGATTGCTGCCACCACTGATGTGTGCTAGGCCCATTTCTGCTCTCTCCCTCTCTAAAGCTAGGTGTTGCTGCTCCAAAGCTATTTTTTTGGCCAACCGTGCTTACAGATGGTTCTCTTCATTGAGGCTGCCCTCAATGTTTCCAGAGGAACTGGACTCCCCTGTGGAAGATCCAGATCCTGTGAGCACTATCCTTGGAGAGAGAGGCCTTGGGGCCCTGATCCCTAGTTAGGTGCAAGGGGGGAGTGTATCCTCCTCATCTCTTACACCTTCCCTATCTAAGGGGAGGTCTTCCTCCTCAGCAGGGTGGTCCTTTGTGTACTCTGCTAAGAGCTCCTGGAGCTTGACCTTGGTAGGGCTAGACCCTGTTTTAATCATTTTCATTCCGCAGAGGGTCCTAAAGTTTCCCATCCCTAGATGGAGGTATGGGGTGAAGCTGAGCTCCACAACCATCTCCTCTGAGCTGCTTATTATGTTACTAAAGTTGGTGATTACTTTTAGGAACTAAAAACGACTTCACGTTACTTTCCCTTAATTTAAAATAAGTTTTAAATCTAAAAAGAAATGCTCCAGGGGACTTAACCAAGGCCCTAGTAGGACTTTTAAAAATGTAGAAAAATATGCCAAATTCAAAAATCAGTTTCTAAAGGCAATTTTGGAATTTAATTGTGTGATCAGGTATTGGCTGAGTAGTCCAGCAAATGCAAAGTCGTAGACCGCACCGCTGATCCACCAATGTAGGAAGCTGGCTCTGCATATACTATTTCAAAATGAGATATAGGTGGTCATTATGAACACGGCAGAAACAACCGCTGTGTTTATGCTGGCGGTCAAAACACTGACTGCTAGCGACTCTGGAACCCCACCGGCCAGATAATGAACTTTTCTGTGGGCCAGTGGGTGGAAACATTGTTTCCGCCCGCTGGCTCACAGAAAGGCTCGGCCGGGACATTGAGCCGCCGTCAATGCCTCTGTGCGGCAGGTGCAGTTGCACCTGTCGAACAGATTGGCAGTGACCTGCGCGACGGGGCTCTGCACCGGGGCCCCTGCACTGCTCATGCAAAGTGCATGGGCAGTGCAGGGGCCACCAGGGGTGCCCCGGGGCACCCCCTCCGGCAGCCTTTTCCCGCCAGGAAAAGGATGGCGGGAAATGAAACATTATCCGCAGGGTAGCGCCGCTACCCTGGCGGATGGTGTTTCCACTCACCGCCAGGCTGCCTGACGGTGGGAGCCTGGCGGTGGGGTGAGGGCTGCCGCTGGCGGCCCTCACCTTGTTCATAATATGGCGGTTTGGCCTGCCATGCCGGATGGCGGCTTCAGCCGCCACTGCCGGCACTGCGGGCAAAACCGCCAAGATCGTAATGAAGGCCATATTGTGTACTGAGTCCAGGGGTTCCCCAGAAGTTTAACAGAGGCTAAAGTCGAATATACTAATGCTCTCTTTTGTGGTAGTGTGGTCGAACAGTTAGGCTTATCAGAGGGTAGTGCAAAGCATTTGTTGTACACATAGGCAATAAATGAAGCACACACTCAATGACTAACTCCAGGCAAATTATTTTTAAATAGCAAAAATAAATGTTGTTACTTTTTTTCTAGAACCACAGGATTCAAGTTGCAGGTAAGTACATTAGCAGGTAAGTATCCAACACATTTTTCAATTCCACTTTGTTTCAATTTGGCAAGTTAAATGGTTTTCAAGAAGGTAAGTACCCGTGTCTCCGGAGGGCAGACCTGGGGGTTTAGAGGAGCACCAAGAGGGCCACAGGTCAGCACCAAACACACACCCTCAGTTGCGCAGTTGCGGCCGGGTGCAGGGTGCAAACACAGCATCGAGTTCCCAATGCTTTTGCAGAGGGGGACCGCGGGGGCATAAAGATGCTGCAGGCGAAGTCTAGGAGTTTGGTTCCGGAATACCAAAGGCTGGACATGGAGGAGGGCCGACCTGCTAGATGTTGCTGCACCAAAGATCGGATTCCCCAAGGCCAGAGGGCTGTGGGTGCAGGGGGTACCTTCTGGCATCAGGAATCTTCATCCTGTTCTGTCGCGGTCAGGGGGGTCCTCTGGATTTAGTCTGCAGGCTTTGTCGTGTTGGACATGAGGGGTCAACCCAGGGTGGACACTAGGTCAGAATCGCCTGGGGACCAGCTCTAGTCGGTTGGGCCACCTGGATATGGGCCGTGGAAGTTGGGTGCAGAGAGGGAGGACTCGCCAATCTGGTGCGGTTCTGGAGTCCTTTGCTGGTGTTTCTTTCTGGTCAGGGCTGCGGTCCACGGGAAATCTTGGTCCTCTGGGGTGCAGGCAGTCCTCTTGAGCCTTTAAAGGGGTCTCTGGTCCTGCAGGATGTGTCGCCTTGTGACTGCAGGGCTTCAGAAGCTGGAAACAGGCCTGAAGGGTTGGTGTCAGGAATCCCCAAGGTGCCTCCTGCGTTATCTGTCAGCATCGCCAGGGATTAGGGTTAAATCATATCTCTGTTCTTGGTTAAACCGTCATGTTTCTAAGTAAACATAATGTGCTGTGTTACATCATTGGTTTTTATCAATGCTTGTTTTACCAATGTTTGTTTGCTAATGTGAGCAGGTGTAGACCTGTGCTTCTAATTAGGTGTGGTGTAGACATGTGCTTCTAATTGGGTGTGGTGACTCATCCACATGTGGAAACTCAACTGCTTTCCTGATTGGCTATAAATAGCAGAGTGAAGCATGCCTCCCCGCTTGGCTTTGTTTTGCTTCCTGATCTCAGCATCTGATTTGGCAGTCCAGCCCCTGCTGTCATCCTCGTATTCAGGACTTTTGAGGCAATTCTTTCCTTTGTTCCTGTACCAGCTGACACCAGGCATTCCTCCAGCACTCCGGAAAAGACTGCAGCTAAGTGACTAGTATTCTCCAGGGAGTTTGTTCTTTGAGCGCCACGTCATCCTAGGACAGCTGGTGTATTTCAGACCTTGTATTTTGGCAGAGTGCTTATCTTGAAGAGACAAATGCATTTCTGAACATTCTACATTATTATTGTAGTTACTTGCCTAAATGTGCTTCAGGAAATCTGCTTGAGCTCAAGTACTACACAAAGTGACAGTGCAATTTTAAAAGAGCATTTTCGTGACTTTTCTCTCTCTAATAGCATAACTCTTGGATTTAAATTGTGTCATTCATGCCTGTGTTTCAGGTTTGAGAAATCTGCTTTTGAAGGGTTTTTCACACTCACAGTGAAACCAAACCAAACTGTGCCACCCTAGCTGTTTAAACCCAGAGTGGACATTTGTATTTCTTGGATTGTTTTTGTTCCTTTTAGTTTAACCCTATGCATGCAGGAAAGTTATATGTGATATAATAAATGCCCTTGTTTGTCTTTCTTGTGCATGATAAGTGCAACCTCAATTCTAATTGTAGTGTGCAACGGTGAATCTCTTTGAAGCCAGCCCTACTGTCGCAGTACTTATTGTTATGCTACTCAGTTTGGGTTTTTGGTAATGCAGTGTTAGTAATTGTGCCAAAAGTTATTATTATCCAAGAAAAGTGCTGGAGCATCCCGGTGTTCTTCTAACGCTCCTGTGCCCATATCAGAAAGAGAGGTTCAGTTTCAAGGAAGTTGAGTGCACTAACTCTACTATCACTCTGTCAACAACGATATGCCCCGCAAAGATACAGGGTGCCTGGCTGGACCAGCAAGACGTGACAGTGTTTTGTCTCTTTCTCTTCCACTCCCCCTTTCCTTTTGGGACACCTGCCGGGGTTTCTGTGTCCACCAGGAAGTGCCGGGAGGTGTTCCTGGAGGTCAGGGGGCATACCATTGCCCCTGCAGACATCCTGCTTTTCAGGTGAGTGGCCCGTCTCGACAGTTGGGGCCAAGTCAGTTGGTGTCTTCAGTCTTCTCTGCTGGGGGTCAGCTTAGTAGTCTCTATTTTTTCTTCTTTTCTTCTTGAGGTTGCCAGGAATCTGTAGAGCTGGGTACAGGGAGGACCTTAAATCCTGGATTTAGGGGTATTATAGGGGACGGGGGCAGTAGCCAACGGCTACTGTCCCTGAGGGTGACTACACCCTTCCGGTGTCCACTCCCTTTGGGGAGGGGGACACAGACCTAACCCTATTCATCCCTATCCTCCAAATGCAGGGTTTGTTTCTGGCCTCAGAGAGCACAAAGGCTCTCACCCCATGGGGTCAGAAACATGTCTCTTAGTGGCCGACTGGCACAGACTAGTCAGTCCTGCAAAAGAGGATTGGGTAAAATACAGGGGGCATCTCTAAGATGCCCTCTGGGTGCATTTTACAACAAATCTAACACTGTCATCAGTGTGGGTTTATTGTGCTGAGAAGTTTGATACCAAACTTCACAGACTTTAGTGTAGCCATCATGGTGCTGTGGAGTTCGTAATGACAAACTCCCAGTCCATATACTTGATATGGCCACACTGTACTCACAATGTCTAAGAATGGACTCAGCCACTGAAGAGCATATTGCTCATGCAGCTATGCCCTCACCTGTGGTATAGTGTACCCTGCCTTAGAGCTGTAAGGCCTGTAGTGGTTGGTGGGCATGGCACCCTGAGGGGGATGCCATGTTGACTTTATTTCTTTCTCCCCACTAACACATACAAGCTGCCTTGGCAGTGAGCATGTGTTTGGTGAGGGGTCCCTTAGGGTGGTACAATATATGCTGCAGCCCTCAGGAACCCTCCCTGGTCACAGAGCCCTTGGTACCACTGGTACCTTTTACAAGGGACTTAGCTGTCTGCCAGGGGTGTGAAATTGTGGAACAATGGTACAGTTTTAGGGGAAGAACACAGGTGCCAGGGCCTGGTTAGCAGGATCCCAGCACACACTCAGTCAAGTTATCATCAGATATCATTAATAAATTAGGGGGTACTGCAAACACAGGGCCAGTTTTCTACACTCTTACAATCAGTAACATGGGGATTGACTTGAAATATATTCTAAGTGTAATTTCCCATTCAGAGCAGAATAGAGATGTGGAGTTTGGGGTCTCTGAACTCACAATTTAAAAATACATATTTTGGTGAAGTTGGTTTTTAAATCATAAGTTTGAAAATGCCACTTTTAGAAAGTGGGCAATTTCATGCTTAACCATTCTGTGCCTCTGCCTGTCTGTGGAATACCCATCATGATTAGAATTACATTTGGGCTGTTTGTGAATTCACTCTAGACAGTCACAGAATGGGAGCTGAGGTGTGTCCTGCATATCCTGATGAGTCTTCCTGAGCTAGAGTGGTGGGAGGAGTGGACGCTTGCACCTGAATAGGGCTGTGCCTGTGCTTACACACAGCAGTCTCCAACCCCCTAGAGTATGCCTGGGGCCAAGGCAGGAAATGCAGGGTCTTGTGCACTACAAAAACTTTTCATTGATGTTTGCCTACTTCAAAGACAGAAATGGGTATAAGTACTGGACCGCTGACCCCCGCAAGGTTAGAATCCTTCTGGACTGAGAACATTCTGCCAGGAAGAAGGGCTGGATGCCGTATGTGGGACTGCCACTCTGCCTGTTGCTTTTATGTGCTGGCCTACTGCTTGCTGCTTCTGTCATAGGAGTGAAAGGACTGCACTTTGCTTTCTACATCCTGCTTCCAAAGGTTCTCTAAGGGCTTGGCCTGAGCTTGCCTCTTGTTAAGAAGTCTCAGGGACATCAAAGACTTCATCTGCCAGCACCTGGGTTCTCTTGTTGAGGGGCCCAGATTGGCAAGTGTTGCCAAATCCAGTTCCTGGGTCCTTGGGAGTCAGTTCTGATGTAACCAAGAGTAAACAAGCACATCGACTCCAGAGCGACTTCGGAACTGGCGCCTCTGTCCGACTCCGTGCCGCTGCCTGCACCGGAGCCGTGGTCCCAGGCGACCACAATGACTGATGCCGCAGGCCCTACACCGCCGCAGCGCTTCCGAAGTCCTACCACAGCGTGAGTTCTGAGTGCTGTGACACCGATGTCCCTGACACCCGACTCCGACTCCACCGCAACATCTGTGGCCCTCTGGTGTGATCTAAGTAGACGCCTTGCATCTTGACCTGCTCGATTCATCGACCCCGCCTTGACCTAAAGAACCGACGCCTCGTCACAAACACCACATCCCCCATGCAACCAAAAGGAGCCGACGCCTCACCTCCCCTGCTTACCAGTAAGGAACCAACGCCTCACCTTCCCAGTAGCAGTAAGGAACCAACGCCACACTGGCTTCAGTGCCGCTTAAACAGCCAGACTCCGTGCAACATCTGTTCCCTCATTTTCCAAGGTACTGTACACGGGGGTCCCTGCAACTCTATGACCGGCCTGTACTCCTTCGCGGGTGGCATTGGACTGTTAGGAACAACTCCGTCATGATGTTGTGATAGCCCCAGTTGTAGCTATTGTGTTTCTAAGCGCTATACTAAGATTTATTCTTTGTAAATTTGTACCTTTGCTTTTGTAAGATGGACTTTTGTACTTTTGGCTTTACTCAGATAAATATTGGCTATTTTCCTAAACTAGTGTGGAGAACTTTTGTGGTGTTTTCACTCTGTGTGTGCACAAACACTTTACACTTTGCCATTGAGATAAGCCTGACTGGTCGTGACAAGCTACCAAGGGGGTGAGTAGGGGTTATTTTAACTGTGTGGTTCCCTTACCCTGACCAGAGTGAGGGTCCTTACTTGGACAGGGTGCACACCACTGCCAACTACAGACCTTATTTTTAACACCCAAGGAATACCATCCCCGGAGGTAGGTCTGTGAAACAAGATCATACTATGAAGTCCTGCAGGACCGAACGGGCAAAGTACCCATCCTTTCGGACCTGACTGTCCAGACAATACTGTTTAGTGAATGTGGGCAGTGAAGCCCATGGTGCTGCCTGACAGATGTCCAGGACTGAAACTCTGCATGCTAACGTGGTGGTTGCAGCTGTTGCTCTGGTAGAGTGAGTGTGCAAACCCTCCGGGGGTTGCTTTTTAGCCAAAGCGTAGCATGTTTTAATGCAGAGATGGTTCTCTTCTGCAGTGCCCGATCTTTCCTCACATCCACATACCCAACAAAGAGTTGATCATCCACCGGGAACTCTTTGGTACAATCAAGTAGAACCCCAATGCATTTTTTGGGTCCCGGCGGTGGAATCTCTCCTCTTCTTAGAAGGATGAGGGGGGTGTAAAGAAAAGGCAAGGAGATGGACTAGCCTACATGAAAGGGCATGACCACTTTTGGCAAAAAGGAAACCCTGGTGGGAAGCACCACTTTGTCAGGACAGATGGAAAAGTAGGGTGGCTTAGATGACAATGCCTGCAGCTCACTCATCCTGCGGGCAGATGTATTGGCCAACACGAAGACTGTTTTTAATGTCAGTAGCCTGACAACTATGAAGCAGCTCAAAAGGAGCACACGTTAAGAAGGTAAGAAACAAATTCAAATTCCATTGAGGCATTATGAATGGTGATGGAGGAAACATATGAGAAGACCTTTAAGTAATCAACTAACTACAGCATACTTAAACAAAGAGGGTTGGTCAGGTAATCTCAGAAATGCAGACATAGCAGACAAATAACCTTTGAAGTGCCCAATGCAGAGTCCTGCTGGGCCAAGGAAAGCATAAACAGGAGGACCTCAGAAAGAGGCGCAGACCGGGGGTCAACAGACCTGTCTGTGCACCATGCCACAAATTTGTTCAATCAAGAGGTGTATACCGTTTTGGTGTAGGGACGCATGGCTGCCAAGATAACGTTACAGTCTTCGGGGGGAAGGTCAAAAGCTGCCAAATGCCACCACACAATCTCCTTGCAAGAAGGCAGACACTGGACAAGTTCGGGTGCAGAACCTTCCCCTGCTGCGGCGACAGAAGATCCTCCCAAATTGGTAGTCTGATCGGAGGATTGATGGCCGTCCTCAATAACTCGAGATACCAGACTCTTTGTGCCCAGTCCAGAGCCACAAGGATTACTTGGGCCCGGTCGTTCTTGATCTTCTTGAGAAGTGATATGGGCAGAAAGGCGTACAGAAGGTCTGAGCTCCACTAGAGACGTAAATCATCACTGAGTGAGTGCCACGTTGGAAACTCCAATGTCTAAAACTGCTGACATTGAGTGTTCTCTGTGGAAGTGAACAGATCTTATCAAGGCTCTCCCCACTTCTGAAAGGGACCTTGCGCCACCTTCAGGTGGGGATGCAATTTGTTATCGAACAGGCATAGTCGGCTGAGTTTGTCTGCTCTGGCATTCAGAGAGCAGCCCAGGTATTGAATCACCATGAAAATGCCCTGATGTTCCAACCATGTCCAGAGGCGCACAGCCTACTGACAAAGGGTCGACAAACCCAACACGCCCTGCTTGTTGCACTACCTCATGGCGGTGGTGTTGTCCTTGAACACCTGCCCTACTTTCCCTTTGAGAGAGGAAAGGAATGCTTTCAATGCTAGTCTGAATGCAATGAGCTCCAAAAGACTAATGTGGAATCTGGACTCCACCAGAGACCAGACTTCTCTGATCTCCGCCTCTCCCATGTGGCCGCCCCATCACAGGAGTGACAAATCTGTCACTACTGTCGGATCTCGTTGGGGAAGAGAGAGGGATCTGCCTCTGACCCAACTGCGGTTCCAGAGCCACCACTGCAGATCTTGCGCTGCTCCCTGCAAGATCTGGACCATGTTGCAGAGATTCCCCTGATGTTGTTCCCACTGGAACTTCAGGTACCACTGCAGAGCCTGCATATGCCATTTGACATGTGTTAATAGCAGAATGTAGGAGGATATGAGGCACAGCAGCCTCAGAGTCAGCTACACCGAAATCCAGGATAGAGGCTGAAACATTGGTATCACACCCTGAATTTTCTGGACTCGCCGCTCAAGAGGATAATCCCAAAAGTGCACTGTGTCCAGAACAGCTCTGATAAAAGGGAGCATCTGAGAAGGAGTCAGGTGTGACTGCGGCATGGTTATAATGAACCCCAGCAAATGCAAGAGGTCCGCCGTAGTATGGAGGTGGGAGACAACAGCCTGGGCGACCCCACCTTCAAAAGCCACTCGTCGAGGTTGGGGGAAGACTGAAACCCCTGACCTGTGCAGATGAGCTGCGACTACCGCCATCACCTTGGAGAACACCCAAGCGGCGCTGGGAAGGCACGGTTAACTGAAAATGCTCATGGCCTACTGTGAACTGCAAGTAACGACTGTGGGCAGGTAGGATGGGAATATGGAAATAGGTGTCCTGCAAGTCTGACACTACTATCCAGTCTTCTGGGTCCAGGGAAGATAGAACCTGAGCCAGAGTGAGCATTTTGAATTTCTCCTTCCTGAGGAAGATTGAGGGACCAAAGGTCTAGGATAGGGTGGAGGCCCTTGTCATTTTTGGGCACCAGAAAGTAGCGGGAGTAACAACCACAACCTAATTCTGGCACAGGGACTCTCTCTATGGCTCACCTTGACCAAGAGAGCAGTAACCTCCTCATGGAGAAGTTCCAGCTGATCCTTCATCATCCAATCGTAGGAGGATGGCATGGAGGAATAGGGTAGTCTCAAAGGGGAGAGAGTAGCCCCTTCATACTAATTACAAAACCCACCTGCCTGACGTGATGGACTACTAGCAAGGCAGGTGATGGTGATTCTTGCCTGCGACTGGTCCATAGTGGGGAAGAGTCAGACTAGGAAGGTTTGGGGGCTGCCGAAGTGGTGGTGGGACTAGCTAGAACACAGGCTCCCTGATCCACAAGGACTTTGGATCCTACGTCCTCGGCCACGCAGAGGCTGGCAGCATGTGTGGCATGGCGGCCGCTGGAGAACGGATGTGGTTGGGCGTCCCTTCCATAGCCACAAAAGAGGTGAAAAGCAGACTGAGGGGGGTGAGGGGCAGCTGTGAGGCCTAACAACCTGGCCGTAGCCCGGGACTCCTTAAAGCGCATGAGCGCCAAGTCTGCTTTGTCTCCGAAGAGAGGGGCGCCATCAAAAGGCATGTTCGTAAGAGTGGATTGGACAGCCCTTGAAAAGCCAAAAGTCATCAGCCAGGTGTGGCACCTCAAGACCACCGTCGATGCAACAGATCTGTCTAGTGAATCAGTCGTATCCAGACCACATCGTAGGGTGAACTTTGCTGTGTCTCTCCTGTCAGCAACCGCTTGGGAGAGAATGGCCCGGGCCTCTTCCGGGACCTGTGGTAGCTCCTGCGCAACCATGTCCCATAAAGTTTGGGTGCAATGGCTCAAAAGGCAAGTGATGTTCACAGACAGTAATGCCAGGCTGGAGGCAAAAAATATCTTCTTCCCAAGCTGAGTCAGCCTTTTGAATTCCCTATCTGGGGTGTGGAAGGGAATGTGCCTGAGGACCTGGAGTGGGACGATGAAGAATGGGGCTCTGCAACCATTCTCATGACCTTCCTCTCGACTGAGATTGACAGCGACGCAGAGCTGAGCCAAGCGCGGAGCCGCAATGAGCTTTAGGAATCGCTCCCTCAAAGCTTTCGGATTTATGGTTTGACATTTGGAGCACAACTTCGGGTCATGGTTGCGCTCCAAACACCACAAGCACACGTGGTGTGGATCCGTCACAGACATTACCCAATGAAAGGATTCACAGGCTTGAACCCTGTCTTGCATGATGGCATCTTTGACGCACCTGGAGAGTAGACAGTCAAAAATCTTTGACAAAAATTTGAAAAAGACCAGTCAAAAAGTGACTAAGGGGTAGCTCTTCTTTGGATCTGTGCTGGCTGGCACAGAATGAAAAGAACTGACGTCAGCTCACCGTTGTGGCAGGCTTTCTCTCTATGGCAGAGCTCGCCAACCCTATGAGCAGAAAACAAGTCTAAAGTTTATGGTACCATACAATGGAAGTATGCAATGCCATATCCATGTTCAGGATCAAAGGTCAGGCCAAGAATTTAGGTAAAATAAAACTATATTCCTATGAAGGACTTTGTGTTTGTAATAAAGGATGGAGAAATTATGTTGAGTGTGGTCACACTCCACATAATGAAGTATCAATGCACTGTCCAAAAAGGTATGCAGAATAAAAATGACAATCTACATAACAGAAAGCACTTAAGGAATACGAGTGTCAACCACAGTAGAAATTTGCACTGCATCTTAGCCAGAATTACACAACACTAGGTAGGGGCTAGAGTGCAGGAGAGAAGGTATTCCACACACCAGTAGTTGCTTGTATTGTCTTAGATAAACACCATTCATTCACATTCATCCTTTAGGTGTTCCTGAATCCAAGTTTAAAGATGTTATTATTCAGCTACAACAATCTCTATAGGACAAAGAGTGGATGCTGGCTAGGGACATTAATGGTAATCTGTTTGACTATGGTAGAAATGATAGGATAAAAATGCAGAATGAGGGGTATGGAATAGGGCCAGTCTTTTAATTCAAGCAGCAGTCCTGCAAATAAGGAACGTCTATTATCAATTGTCCATATGGTCTTTTAACTATGTATTTTGAAAAGGAAGATTTGTGAATTACATACTGGCTGACTAGTTATTTATTGATTAATATACTGATTGCTGAACGGAGAGTGACCATTATGTGCAGATAATAAAACACTTCTTCAGGTAAGGTAGGCAATTTGATACTGATGTTGGCAGCATCAGTGACATATGAGAGGAATTATTAAGCAAATTACCAATTTCCCTTGAGCTATTTAATATTTCATTAAGTAGGAGGGAGGAAGTTTTCCACAGTAGGCTGTACCATGACTCTAATTCCATAAGTGTTTGGAAGGAGATATAACATTATCTTTGGGAATGTTTAAATTCTAAAACTCAGTTTCAAAAGAAGGCTAAATCGCTTTCAAAGTCAGATCAAGTAAAATTATTCATGGTTTAATGAAGAAGCTTGTTGCCTCTGTAGGATGCTGGCCTGGTTTGTGGTGGGTACCTAAGGTACTTACACCTTATACCAGGTCCAGGTATCCCCTCTTAGTGAAGTGTAGACAGTGTCTAGAAGCCAGGCTCTCCAGAGGTAGCTGTGGGTGAGCAGCCAAGGCTTATCTAGGAGACATGCAAAGCTCATGCGATACCACTGTAGTCAACATTCAGTTGTACAAAAATAAAGGTACTTTATTTTTGGAACACAACACCACAAAATACTAGAAGGGCAATCCTCCAACAGAAGGTAAGTAATACACTAAGCATAGACACTAATAGTCTGAAACAGGCATAGAAAAGGTTAGACAACAGTGCAAATAGCAATAACCATTGTGACCCTAGTGGGAGCCCAAACCATATACTAAAAGAAATGGAATACGAACACAGGACCCCCCACCTAGGTAAGTGGAATGTGTAGAGAGGATCTGGGGGTACTAGAAAACCACAGAGGTAAGTAACACAATGCCCCTCAGCGACCAAGAAAGCAGGAGTAAATCACTGGATTTTTCCCAAACCACCTAAAAGGAAGAAAAATAAGAAAAGACGACACACAGGAAAGACTGCAAGAAACCAGCAGTGGATTCCTGGAGAAGAGGACCTGTGGAGAGAGGGGACCAAGTCCAAAAGTCACAGTGGAGTCCAGGAGGAGTAGGAGCTACTACCTACCCAGCTGTACTTGCAGGAGTTGGTCGACAGTGAGGAAGAACAGGTCAGTACTGCAGCCCTGGAACCAGAGAAGAGTTCTCGACTGATGCAGATGTCCCACGCTGGAGTGAAGATTGTGATGGGTATCGGTGCAGGAATTCCACCAACAAGCCCTGGCAAAGGCAAACTCGCAGTTAGTGGAAAAGTGGTACTGCTGGGGACCAGCCAGCCCCAGGAGGACTCAACCCAGGAGGGGGACTCACAGGAGACCCTCACGTTGCAGAGAGTCCTCAGGAGCAGAGACAGCACCCACAGGAGTCCCACAGAACGGGGATACAGAAGTCGCAGAAGGAGCCCACGCAGCACTACATAAAAGGATCCCATGTTGCAAGAGAACCACACAGAGGGCTGAGCGTCGCAGGAAGGAGTGCTGGGGACTGGAGCTACACGTCGCATGAAGATCCCCTGGAAGAGATGCAAACAAGCCTTGGCAGCTGCAAGAGACACAGTGCACGGTGGTGCTGTCCTGCGTGGGAAGGCAAGTGCTTACCTCCACCAAAGTTAGACAGCTGGCAGAAAGGACCAAGAGGACTACTCCAGACCACCACCCGTGATGCAGGATCCACTCAGCTCAGGAGGAGAAAAGATCCACACAGCCAGTCGTCGTTACAGCAGGTGCCTGCGGATGCAGGGGAGTGACTCCTTCACTCCAAGGGAGATCTCTTCTTCTTCTTGTGCAGGCTGAAGAGTTGCTGTTTTCTGAGGATGCACAGCCGGGGGAAATGTTGCAAAGCTGGCCATGGAAACAAAGTTGCAGAAGAGTCTTCTTAGTTAATAGCAGCGTTGTTGGTTCCTGGAGGGTCTAGTCGCAGTTCCAGTGGCCAGAAGCTGAAGTGGAGGTTGCAGAGGAATCCTGCTGGAGTCTTGCAAGTCGAATCTGAGGACCCACCCAAGAGAGAGACCCCATATAGCCCTGAAAGGGGGATTGGTCACATAGCCAGGTAAGCTAAGATAAGGAGGGGGTTCTGACGTCACCTGCCAGGCCTGGCCACTCAGATGCTCCCAGAGTTCCCTGCCAACCTTGGAAACAAGATGGCAGAACCCAAGGGACCCTCTTGAGGAGCTCTGAGCAACACCCCTGGTTTTTGATGTGGGGATGATCAGTGTTAATGAGTTGTGTTAATGAGCTGTTAGGTAATTACTGTGGTAGGCGTTCCCACTTTTAAGTGAGACTGACACGCAACATTTTAGGTTTATTGCCTTGCTGGATTCAGACAGGAAGATGTAAGCTGGACTTATCCATAGGAATCAAACTGATTGGAGAGAAAGAATCAAAATACTGCCCACTAAACAATTAGGTTTAAAAACAAATTAGGAACAATGAATAAAGTCATGGAAATAAGCGCATGGGTAAAAAAGTGCTGCAGTGTAAAAGCAATGTGGATGATTGTATGGTGGACCTCATGTCAGCCTGTAACAATATTATTTGCAGGCTCCTGTGGAAAACGTTTGATGATAAAGGAATTGAAGGGGTCTCTCAAGGAAATTGCAAGCCTTACATTCCAAGACATGGGTTCAGGTGTGTGGGAAAGGATGGACAGTTTAGTAGGAGAATCTAAACTAATAACACTTCAAAACTGGCTGAATCCTTACAGCTGCCATATGTAATGTGCATTGTGCTGACCTTCTAACTTATTTAACTATAAGTACAGCTAAAACCTTTCCCCCTATAGCAGGTGACTTGCACATTTGTGTCCTAATGTATACCAAAGGTCTGGTCTTATTAGAGGGCACTCCTATGCGTCTCCAACAAAAGGTGGATTATTTGTCAACTTGCTACAGGGACAGTTACTTAAATGGTGAACTTAAACAAAACTAAAATTATTATGTTTGGCAAACAGAGATTTCATTTTGTAGGGGGAATGAACAGCTTTTTGAAATACAACATAACTATGTATATCTTGGTATTACTTTCAATACAACTCTAAACTCAGGTCCACATTGAGAAAGTATAACAAAAAGGCGTACCTGCAGAGGTCTGAACATTTTTAGCAATAGCTATTACGGGCTCTTTGCATTACCTCTCCCAAACTTTTTAAATGCAAATATTGTGTTCATTATGCTGTATGCCTGCCCTATATACTCAGAGAAGACTTATGATAATGTGAACTACACTGTTGCTAGGTGTAGGAAAGTACCATCTTGCCTGGCATGTTACCCCCATTTTTCACTGTATATATGTTGTTTTAGTTGTATGTGTCACTGGGACTCTGGTAACCCAGGGCCCCAGTGCTCATAAGTGTGCCTGAATGTGTTACCTGTGTAGTGACTAACTGTCTCACTGAGGCTCTGCTAATCAGAACCTCAGTGGTTATGCTCTCTCATTTCTTTCCAAATTGTCACTAACAGGCTAGTGACCATTTTTACCAATTTACATTGGCTTACTGGAACACCCTTATAATTCCCTAGTATATGTTACTGAGGTACCCAGGGTATTGGGGTTCCAGGAGATCCCTATGGGCTTCAGCATTTCTTTTGCCACCCATAGGGAGCTCTGACAATTCTTACACAGGCCTGCCACTGCAGCCTGAGTGAAATAACGTCCACGTTATTTCACAGCCATTTTACACTGCACTTAAGTAACTTATAAGTCACCTATATGTCTAACCTTTACCTGGTAAAGGTTAGGTGCAAAGTTACTTAGTGTGAGGGCACCCTGGCCCTAGCCAAGGTGCCCCCACATTGTTCAGAGCCAATTCCCTGAACTTTGTGAGTGCGGGGACACCATTACACGCGTGCACTACATATAGGTCACTACCTATATGTAGCTTCACAATGGTAACTCCGAATATGGCCATGTAACATGTCTATGATCATGGAATTGCCCCCTCTATGCCATCCTGGCATAGTTGGCACAATCCCATGATCCCAGTGGTCTGTAGCACAGACCCTGGTACTGCCAAACTGCCCTTCCTGGGGTTTCACTGCAGCTGCTGCTGCTGCCAACCCCTCAGACAGGCATCTGCCCTCCTGGGGTCCAGCCAGGCCAGGCCCAGGATGGCAGAACAAAGAACTTCCTCTGAGAGAGGGTGTGACACCCTCTCCCTTTGGAAAATGGTGTGAAGGCCGGGGAGGAGTAGCCTCCCCCAGCCTCTGGAAATGCTTTGTTGGGCACAGAGGTGCCCAATTCTGCATAAGCCAGTCTACACCGGTTCAGGGGACCCCTTAGCCCTGCTCTGGCGCGAAACTGGACAAAGGAAAGGGGAGTGACCACTCCCCTGACCTGCACCTCCCCTGGGAGGTGTCCAGAGCTCCTCCAGTGTGCTCCAGACCTCTGCCATCTTGGAAACAGAGGTGCTGCTGGCACACTGGACTGCTCTGAGTGGCCAGTGCCACCAGGTGACGTCAGAGACTCCTTGTGATAGGCTCCTTCAGGTGTTGCTAGCCTATCCTCTCTCCTAGGTAGCCAAACCCTCTTTTCTGGCTATTTAGGGTCTCTGTCTCTGGGGAAACTTTAGATAACGAATGCAAGAGCTCATCCGAGTTCCTCTGCATCTCTCTCTTCACCTTCTGCCAAGGAATCGACTGCTGACCGCGCTGGAAGCCTGCAAACCTGCAACATAGTAGCAAAGACGACTACTGCAACTCTGTAACGCTGATCCTGCCGCCTTCTCGACTGTTTTCCTGCTTGTGCATGCTGTGGGGGTAGTCTGCCTCCTCTCTGCACCAGAAGCTCCGAAGTAATCTCCCGTGGGTCGACGGAATCTTCCCCCTGCAACCGCAGGCACCAAAAAGCTGCATCACCGGTCCCTTGGGTCTCCTCTCAGCACGACGAGCGAGGTCCCTCGAATCCAGCGGCTCTGTCCAAGTGACCCCCACAGTCCAGTGACTCTTCAGCCCAAGTTTGGTGGAGGTAAGTCCTTGCCTCACCTCGCTGGGCTGCATTGCTGGGAACCGCGACTTTGCAGCTACTCCGGCCCCTGTGCACTTCCGGCGGAAATCCTTTGTGCACAGCCAAGCCTGGGTCCACGGCACTCTAACCTGCATTGCACGACTTTCTAAGTTGGTCTCCGGCGACGTGGGACTCCTTTGTGCAACTTCGGCGAGCACCGTTTCACGCATCCTCGTAGTGCCTGTTTCTGGCACTTCTCCGGGTGCTACCTGCTTCAGAGAGGGCTCCTTGTCTTGCTCAACGTCCCCTCTCTCTGCTGGTCCAATTTGCGACCTCCTGGTCCCTCCTGGGATTCAGCAGCGTCCAACAACGCTAACCGCACGATTTGCAGCTAGCAAGGCTTGTTGGCATTCTTTCGGTGGGAAAACACTTCTGCACGACTCTCCACGGCGAGAGGGATCCGTCCACCAAAGGGGAAGTCTCTAGCCCTTTTCGTTCCTGCAGAAACCTCAGCTTCTTCTGTCCAGTAGAAGCTTCTTTGCACCCGCAGCTGGCATTTCCTGGGCATCTGCCCATCTCCGACTTGCTTGTGACTTTTGGACTTGGTCCCCTTGTTCCACAGGTACCCTAGATTGGAAATCCACAGTTGTTGCATTGCTGGTTTGTGTCTTTCCTGCATTATTCTTCTAACACGACTTCTTTGTCCTTAGGGGAACTTTAGTGCACTTTGCACTCACTTTTCAGGGTCTTGGGGAGGGTTATTTTTCTAACTCTCACTATTTTCTAATAGTCCCAGCGACCCTCTACAAGGTCACATAGGTTTGGGGTCCATTCGTGGTTCGCATTCCACTTTTGGAGTATATGGTTTGTGTTGCCCCTATCCCTATGTTTCCCCATTGCATCCTATTGTAACTATACATTGTTTGCACTGTTTTCTAAGACTATACTGCATATTTTTGCTATTGTGTATATATATCTTGTGTATATTTCCTATCCTCTCACTGAGGGTACACTCTAAGATACTTTGGCATATTGTCATAAAATGAAAATGTCACTTACCCAGTGTACATCTGTTCGTGGCATCAGTCGCAGTAGATTCGCATGTTCTGCAATAGCTCGCCATGTGGTGTTGGGCCGGAGTGTTACAAGTTGTTTTTCTTCGAAGAAGTCTTTCGAGTCACGGGACCGAGTGACTCCTCCTTTTGTCTCCATTGCGCATGGGCGTCGACTCCATCTTCGATTGTTTTTCCCCGCAGAGGGTGAGATAGGAGTTGAATTGTAGTAATAGTGCCCATGCAATGGAGTGACTAAGTATGCACCTATTTAAGGTTGAGATGATACATATATAAATAATTGAAGGTAACTTCCAAACTGCTACAGGCTCCCGGGGAGGCGGGTGGGCACATGCGAATCTACTGCGACTGATGCCACGAACAGATGTACACTGGGTAAGTGACATTTTCAGTTCGATGGCATCTGTCGCTGTAGATACGCATGTTCTGCAATAGACTAGTAAGCAGTTATTTCCCCAAAAGCGGTGGATCAGCCTGTAGGAGTGGAAGTAGTCTGAAATAATGTCCTTAATACAGCTTGACCTACTGTGGCTTGTTGTGCGGATAACACGTCTACACAGTAGTGCTTGGTGAATGTGTGAGGCGTAGACCATGTGGCTGCCTTACATATTTCTTGCATTGGGATGTTTCCTAGAAAGGCCATGGTAGCACCTTTCTTTCTGGTTGAGTGTGCCCTTGGTGTAATGGGCAGCTGTCGTTTAGCTTTAAGGTAGCAGATTTGGATGCATTTAACTATCCATCTGGCTATACCTTGTTTTGAAATTGGGTTTCCTGCGTGAGGTTTTTGAAATGCAATAAAGAGTTGTTTAGTCTTTCTGATGTTTTTTGTTCTGTCAATGTAATACATTAATGCTCTTTTGACATCTAATGTATGTAGTGCCCTTTCAGCTACGGTATCTGGCTGTGGAAAGAACACTGGAAGTTCCACTGTTTGATTTAGATGGAACGGTGAAATAACCTTTGGCAAAAATTTAGGATTGGTCCTTAGGACGACTTTATTTTTGTGTAGTTGTATAAAAGGTTCCTGTATAGTAAACGCCTGAATCTCGCTTACTCTTCTCAGGGAAGTAATGGCGATGAGAAATGCCACCTTCCAGGTTAGGAACTGTATGTCGCAGGAGTGCATGGGTTCAAAAGGTGGACCCATAAGTCTAGTTAGGACAACATTTAGGTTCCATGAAGGAACAGGTGGTGTTCTTGGTGGTATAATTCTCCTAAGGCCCTCCATGAATGCTTTAATGACTGGTATTTTATATAGGGAAGTTGAATAGGTAGTTTGCAGGTATGCAGATATTGCTGCAAGGTGTATTTTAATGGAAGAGAAAGCCAGGTTAGATTTTTGTAAGTGAAGCAAGTAACCCACTACATGTTCTGGAGTTGTGTGTAATGGTTGTATTTGATTAATATGGCAGTAGCAAACAAACCTCTTCCATTTACTTGCATAGCAGTGCCTGGTGGATGGCCTTCTTGCTTGTTTTATGACTTCCATACATTCTTGGGTAAGTTGTAAGTGCCCGAATTCTAGGATTTCAGGAGCCAGATTGCTAGATTCAGCGATGCTGGATCTGGGTGTCTGATCTTTTGGTTGTGCTGTGTCAACAGATCTGGCCTGTTGGGCAATTTGATGCAGGGTACCACTGATAGGTCTAGCAGCGTTGTGTACCAGGGTTGCCTTGCCCAAGTTGGTGCTATCAATATGAGTTTGAGTTTGCTTTGACTGAGTTTGTTTACCAGGTAAGGAAGGAGAGGGAGAGGAGGAAAAGCGTAAGCAAATATCCCTGACCAGTTCATCCATAGGGCATTGCCTTGGGATTGTTTGTGTGGGTACCTGGATGCGAAGTTTTGGCATTTTGCGTTCTCCCTTGTCGCAAACAAGTCTATCTGAGGTGTTCCCCAGAGTTTGAAATAAGTGTTCAGAATTTGGGGGTGAATTTCCCATTCGTGGACCTGTTGGTGATCTCGAGAGAGATTGTCTGCGAGTTGATTTTGTATCCCTGGTATAAACTGTGCAATTAGGCGAATTTGGTTGTGAATTGCCCAATGCCAAATTTTTTGTGCTAGCAGGCTTAACTGCGTGGAGTGCGTCCCTCCCTGCTTGTTTAGATAATACATTGTTGTCATGTTGTCTGTTTTGACGAGAATGTATTTGTGAACTATTATTGGTTGGAAAGCTTTTAGTGCTTGAAAAACTGCTAGCAGTTCTAGGTGATTGATATGCAGTTTTGTTTGATGTACGTTCCATTGTCCTTGTATGCTGTGTTGATTGAGGTGTGCTCCCCACCCTGTCATGGAAGCATCTGTTGTTATTACGTATTGTGGCACTGGGTCTTGGAAAGGCCGCCCCTTGTTTAAATTTATGTTGTTCCACCATAGAAGCGAGAGGTAAGTTTGGCGGTCTATTAACACCAGATCTAGAAGGTGACCCTGTGCTTGAGACCACTGTGATGCTAGGCATTGTTGTAAGGGCCTCATGTGCAGTCTTGCGTTTGGGACAATGGCTATGCATGATGACATCATGCCTAGGAGTTGTAATACCATCTTTGCCTGTATGTTTTGTGTTGGATACATGCGTTGTATGATGGTGTTGAAATTTTGAATTCTTTGTGGACTTGGAGTGGCTACTCCCTTTGATGTGTCTATTATGGCTCCCAGGTATTGTTGTACCTTGCGTGGCAGAATTTGGGATTTTGTGAAATTGACGGTGAACCCGAGTTTGAAGAGGGTTTGTATGATCTGATTTGTGTGATTTGAGCACTGTATGAACGAATGGGCCTTGATTAGCCAGTCGTCCAAATATGGGAACACATGTATTTGCTGCCTTCTTATGTGTGCAGCGACTACCGCTAGACATTTGGTAAAGACTCTTGGTGCGGTTGTTAATCCGAAAGGCAGTACCTTGAATTGGTAATGTATTCCTTTGAATACGAACCTTAGGTATTTCCTGTGAGATGGGTGTATTGGTATATGGAAATAAGCATCCTTGAGGTCTAAAGTTGCCATGTAGTCGTGTAGTTTTAGCAATGGCAATACTTCTTGTAGTGTGACCATGTGGAAGTGGTCTGATTTGATGAAAGTGTTCACTACTCTGAGGTCTAGGATTGGTCTCAGCGTTTTGTCCTTCTTTGGTATCAGAAAGTAGAGTGAGTAAACTCCTGTGTTTATTTGTGTCTTTGGCACTAATTCGATTGCATTCTTTTGCAATAGTGCCTGCACTTCTATCTCCAGGAGATTGGAATGGTGTGTTGTTAAATTTTGTGCTTTTGGTGGTATGTTTGGAGGGAATTGTAGAAATTCTATGCAATAACCATGTTGGATAATTGCTAGAACCCAAGTGTCTGTAGTGATTTCCTCCCATGCTTTGTAATAATGACCTATTCTTCCCCCCACTGGTGTTGTGTGGAGGGGGTGAGTGACATGTGAGTCATTGTTTAGTAGTAGGGGTTTTGGGGCTTTGAAATCTCCCTCTATTTCTAGGGAATTGCCCTCCTCTATATTGTCCCCGAAAACCTCCTCTATACTGTCCCTGGTAAGTGGACGGTGTTGCTTGTGAGGTGCTGGCTTGTGTGCTTTGACCCCGAAACCCCCCTCGAAAGGGCGTTTTACGGAATGTGCTGTAATTCCCTCTGCTCTGCGGGGAGTAGAGTGCGCCCATGGCTTTGGCAGTGTCCGTATCTTTTTTGAGTTTCTCAATCGCTGTGTCCACTTCTGGACCGAACAGTTCTTTTTCATTAAAAGGCATATTGAGAACTGCTTGTTGAATCTCTGGTTTAAATCCAGACGTTCGGAGCCATGCATGCCGTCTGATAGTTACAGATGTATTAATTGTCCGTGCAGCTGTATCTGCAGCGTCCATGGAGGAACGTATCTGGTTGTTGGAGATGGTCTGTCCCTCCTCAACCACTTGTTTCGCCCTATTTTGGAAGTCCTTGGGCAGATGTTCAATGAGATGTTGCATCTCGTCCCAGTGGGCTCTGTCATAGCGCGCAAGTAGTGCCTGGGAGTTCGCGATGCGCCACTGGTTTGCAGCTTGTGCTGCGACTCTTTTACCAGCTGCATCGAACTTGCGGCTTTCTTTATCTGGGGGTGGTGCATCTCCAGATGTGTGAGAGTTGGCCCTTTTCCTAGCTGCTCCTACAACAACAGAGTCTGGTGGCAGCTGTGTAGTGATGAAAACCGGGTCCGTAGGAGGCGGCTTATACTTCTTTTCCACCCGTGGTGTGATTGCCCTACTTTTGACCGGCTCCTTAAATATGTCTTTTGCGTGCCGGAGCATACCAGGGAGCATAGGCAGGCTTTGGTAGGAGCTGTGGGTGGAGGAGAGTGTGTTGAACAAGAAATCATCCTCGACCTGTTCTGAGTGGAGGCTTACGTTATGAAATTGGGCTGCTCTAGCCACCACCTGAGAGTACGCGGTGCTGTCTTCTGGTGGAGATGGCTTTGTAGGGTAGGCCTCCGGGCTGTTATCTGACACTGGGGCGTCGTATAGGTCCCATGCGTCCTGATCTTGGTCACCCTGGCTCATGGTGGTGTGAGCTGGGGAGTGAGATGGAGTTTGTGCTGCTGAAACGTTAATCACGGGCGGAGGAGAGGGTGGTGGTGTAATTCTTTTAACCACTTTTGGTTGTGGTGCTTGTTCCGTCTGGAACTCCAACCTTCTCTTTCTCCTAATGGGGGGAAGGGTGCTTATTTTTCCTGTCCCCTGCTGAATGAAGATACGCTTTTGCGTATGGTCCACATCAGTTGCTTGTAGCTCTTCCTCAAACCTATGCTTTTGCATTTGGGAGGTTAGCGAGTGCTCTTCTGTATAAGAGCCTGAAGCTGGGTCGCTTGCAGTTTGTTTCGGCGTCGAAACTTTGTCTGCGTGTTTTTTCGGCTCCGAGGTGACTTTTTTCCTTTTCGGGGCCGAAACCTCTCGGCGTCGATCTGTTTCGGTGCCGCTGTCTCGGCGTCGAGCCGTGTCCACACCGGTATCTCGGTGTCGAGGCTTGTCTCCAGCACTTTCTCGGTCCCGAGAAGGCTGCGTGCCGGTGTCTCGACCGGAGTCGGACGATCTCGGCACTGTTTTGGCCTTTTTCGGTGCCGACGGTCGGTCACCGAATTTATGGGTCGAGCCATGGCCTGGTGGCAGTGGCGTCCCCTGGGCCTTGTAAATGTTTCTCTGTGTGTTTTTCGACGTCTTACTCACGGTTTGTGTATCGTCGAATCCTTCGGAGTCTGAGTCTTGGATCGAGAAGGTACCTTCCTCCTCCTGTTCCTCGAACTCCCGTCGGGCTGTCGGTGCGGACGCCATTTGAAGTCTTCTGGCTCGACGGTCTCGGAGTGTTTTTCGGGACCGGAACGCACGACAGGCCTCGCAGGTGTCTTCGCTGTGCTCAGGTGACAGGCACAGGTTGCAGACCAAGTGTTGGTCTGTGTAGGGGTATTTATTGTGGCATTTGGGGCAGAAACGGAACGGGGTCCGTTCCATCGGCGTTCCTCAGCACGCGGTCGGGCCGACCAGGCCCCGACGGAGGATCGAAAAACTACCCCGAAGGGCACCGGAGCTCTTCGATCTTCGATGCGGTGTTGAATCTAAGTACGCCGATCCCGAACGCAACAATACCGACGAAAATCTTCCGAAATTAACTATTTTGTCCGTTCCGAAACTCGGAGCGACAGGAACACGTCCGAACCCGATGGCTGAAAAAAAACAATCGAAGATGGAGTCGACGCCCATGCGCAATGGAGACAAAAGGAGGAGTCACTCGGTCCCGTGACTCGAAAGACTTCTTCGAAGAAAAACAACTTGTAACACTCCGGCCCAACACCAGATGGCGAGCTATTGCAGAACATGCGTATCTACAGCGACAGATGCCATCGAACATAAAGTACCTTTATTTTTAGTATAACTGTGTATTGTGTTTTCTTATGATATTGTGCATATGACACTAAGTGGTACTGTAGTAGCTTCACACGTCTCCTAGTTCAGCCTAAGCTGCTCTGCTAAGCTACCATTATCTATCAGCCTAAGCTGCTAGACACCCTATACACTAATAAGGGATAACTGGGCCTGGTGCAAGGTGCAAGTACCCCTTGGTACTCACTACAAGCCAGTCCAGCCTCCTACATTGGTTGTGCAGCGGTGGGATAAGTGCTTTGAGACTACTTACCACTCTTGTCATTGTACTTTTCATAAGAGAAAAATATACAAAACAAGGTCAGTGTATATACACATAGCCAAAAAGTTTTGCATTTCCTCTTTTCACTCTTTTCTAAGTGCTGAAAAGTACTTCTAACTTTCTAAAAAGTTCTAAAAAGTTTTAAAAGTTTTTTTTCTCTGTCTTTCTAAAAGCTCTGACAAACTTTTTATCTTTTACTATCACTTTAACTCTCTCTAAAAAAAGTCTGGCACAGGCCAAAATGTTGATCTGTCCAAACTTGCATATGATCACCTTAGCTGGAAAGGAGCAAGGAATCTCTGCATAGAGAGAGGTTTGAGTGTAGGGAAGAATCCTTCCTTAGAACTGTTAATTAACATGCTTAGAGTACAGGATAAGGCCATAAGTGCCCAATCTGTTGAAAAAGTAGCTAATGGTTCTCAATCTGATCCAGGGACTCCCCCAGGAAAAGATTCAGGAAAGAAACTTCCTAGCCTGCCCATTACTAGACAGTCTAGCATAGTTGGTAATGATGATGAGCCACACCATATAAATAGTGTTGTCTCACATCATAGCAAAAGCATTTATTCTCACCATACTGGTAGTGATGTTTCTGTTAGCCAAGCTGTTAGGGTGGCTTCTGTAAGGGACAGGTCTCCTTCTGTCCATTCTCACCATACTTCTGTTTCAAGGCATGTCCCTCCCACCCACCCTGATGACAGATTGTTAGAAAGGGAGCTCAATAGATTGAGAGTGGAACAAACCAGACTGAAGCTCAAGAAGCAACAGCTGGATTTGGATAGACAGACTTTAGAAGTAGAGAAGGAGAGACAGAAACTGGGTTTAGAAACCCATGGTGGCAGCAGCAGTATTCCCCATAGTCATCCTGCAAAAGAGCATGATTCCAGGAATCTGCATAAGATAGTTCCCCCTTACAAGGAGGGGGATGACATTAACAAGTGGTTTGCTGCACTTGAGAGGGCCTGTGTTGTACAGGATGTCCCTCAAAGGCAGTGGGCTGCTATCCTATGGCTATCATTTAGTGGAAAAGGTAGGGATAGGCTCCTTACTGTGAAAGAAAATGATGCTAACAATTTCCAAGTTCTTAAGAATGCACTCCTGGATGGTTATGGCTTAACCACTGAACAGTACAGGATAAAGTTCAGAGAGACCAAAAAGGAGTCTTCACAAGACTGGGTTGATTTCATTGACCATTCAGTGAAGGCCTTGGAGGGGTGGTTACATGGCAGTAAAGTTACTGATTATGACAGCCTGTATAACTTGATCCTGAGAGAGCATATTCTTAATAACTGTGTGTCTGATTTGTTGCACCAGTACTTGGTGGACTCTGATCTGACCTCTCCCCAAGAATTGGGAAAGAAGGCAGACAAATGGGTCAGAACAAGGGTGAACAGAAAAGTTCATACAGGGGGTGACAAAGATGGCAACAAAAAGAAGGATGGTAAGTCTTCTGACAAGGGTGGGGACAAATCTAAAAATGAGTCTTCATCAGGCCCACAAAAACACTCTGGTGGGGGTGGTGGGCCCAAATCCTCTTTTAATCAGAACAAGGAAAAGAAACCATGGTGCTATTTATGTAAAATAAAAGGCCATTGGACAACAGATCCCAGTTGTCCAAAGAAAGGCACCAATGCTCCTACCACTACAACCCCTACTGCTACCCCTAGTGTCCCTACTAATAGCAGTGGTGGTGGGAGCAAACCTACTAATAGCCAATCCAAGGGAGTAGCTGGGCTCACTATTGGTAACTTAGTTGGGGTTGGCCTTGTTAGGGAGGCCACAGAGGCTGTGTTAGTCTCTGAGGGGGCTATTGATTTAGCCACCTTAGTTGCTTGTCCCCTTAATATGGATAAGTACAAGCAACTACCCCTAATAAATGGTGTTGAGGTTCAGGCCTACAGGGACACTGGTGCCAGTGTGACTATGGTCATAGAGAAACTGGTCCACCCTGAACAACACCTACTTGGTCACCAGTACCAAGTAACCGATGCTCACAACAACACACTTAGCCACCCCATGGCTGTTGTTAATCTCAACTGGGGGGGGGTTACTGGTCCAAAGAAAGTTGTGGTAGCTTCAGATTTACCTGTAGACTGTCTATTAGGGAATGATTTGGAGACATCAGCTTGGTCAGATGTGGAGTTGGAGGCCCATGCAGCAATGCTGGGCATCCCAGGGCATATTTTTGCTTTGACAAGGGCTCAGGCCAAAAAGCAAAAAGGACAGGGAAGCTTGGATCCTGGAACAATGGACCAAGTGCTCCCTAAAGCTAGGGCTAGTAGAAGCAAACCACTTCCTACTATCCCTCCCTCTACAGTGGATTCAACTTCTGAGGAAGAAGAATTCCCTCCCTGTGCAGAACCTACACCAGAGGAGCTGGAAGCAGACACTGCTGAGCTTTTGGGTGAAGGGGGGCCTGCCAGAGAGGAGCTGAGTGTGGCACAGCAAACCTGTCCCACATTAGAGGGTCTCAGACAGCAAGCTGTCAAACAGGCTAATGGGGATGTCAGTGACTCTCACAGAGTTTACTGGGAGGACAACCTCTTGTACACTGAGCATAGGGATCCTAAACCTGGAGCTGCCAGGAGATTAGTGATTCCTCAGGAGTACAGAAAGTTCCTCCTAACCCTGGCACATGACATTCCCCTAGCTGGGCACCTGGGTCAAATGAAAACTTGGGACAGACTGGTTCCATTGTTTCATTGGCCTAGGATGTCTGAGGACACAAAGGAATTTTGTAAGTCCTGTGAAACCTGTCAAGCCAGTGGCAAGACAGGTGGCACCCCAAAGGCACCCCTTATTCCACTGCCTGTGGTTGGGGTTCCCTTTGAAAGGGTAGGGGTTGACATAGTTGGCCCCCTTGACCTTCCTACTGCTTCAGGCAATAGATTTATCTTGGTGGTAGTGGACCATGCCACAAGATATCCTGAAGCTATTCCTTTAAGGACCACTACAGCTCCTGCAGTGGCAAAGGCCCTCCTGGGAATATTTTCCAGGGTGGGCTTCCCAAAGGAAGTAGTATCAGACAGGGGAAGCAATTTCATGTCTGCATACTTAAAAGCCATGTGGAAGGAGTGTGGTGTAACGTACAAGTTCACAACACCCTATCATCCACAAACAAATGGACTGGTGGAGAGATTTAATAAAACTCTCAAAGGCATGATTATGGGTCTCCCTGAAAAACTCCGCAGGAGATGGGATATCCTTCTACCATGCCTCCTTTTTGCCTACAGGGAGGTACCCCAGAAAGGAGTGGGATTCAGCCCCTTTGAACTTCTTTTTGGACACCCTGTTAGGGGTCCACTCACACTTGTAAAGGAGGGTTGGGAACAACCTTTAAAAACTCCTAAGCAGGATATTGTGGATTATGTACTTGGCCTCAGATCAAGGATGGCTGAGTACATGAAAAAGGCCAGTAAAAACCTTCAGGCCAGCCAAGAGCTCCAGAAGCAATGGCATGATCAGAAGGCTGTTTTGGTTCAGTACCAACCAGGGCAGAAAGTGTGGGTCTTGGAGCCTGTGGCCCCAAGAGCACTCCAAGATAAATGGAGTGGACCCCACACAATTGTTGAAAAGAAGGGTGAAGTCACCTACTTGGTTGACTTAGGCACTGCCAGGAGTCCCCTTAGGGTGCTCCATGTCAACCGCCTGAAACCCTACTATGACAGGGCTGATCTCACCCTGCTCATGGCAACTGATGAGGGACAGGAAGAAGACAGTGATCCTCTACCTGATCTCTTCTCTTCCACAGAACGAGATGCTCTTGTGGAAGGTGTAGTTTTGGCTGATTGTCTTACTGCTGAGCAGAAAGATAATTGCATAAATCTCCTAGATCAATTCTCTGAACTCTTCTCTACTGTGCCAGGTACCACTTCTTGGTGTGAGCACACTATAGATACTGGAGACAGTTTACCTGTCAAAAGTAAGATCTATAGGCAGCCTGACCATGTCAGGGACTGCATAAAGCAAGAGGTCCAGAAAATGTTAGAACTAGGAGTGGTTGAGCACTCCGACAGTCCATGGGCTTCTCCTGTGGTACTGGTACCAAAACCCCATTCCAAAGATGGAAAGAAGGAAATGCGGTTTTGTGTAGACTATAGAGGTCTCAACTTGGTAACCAAAACTGGTGCTCACCCTATACCCAGGGCAGATGAGCTCATAGATACACTGGCATCTGCCAAGTATCTAAGCACTTTTGATTTGACTGCAGGGTATTGGCAGATCAAATTGTCAGAAGATGCTAAACCTAAGACTGCATTTTCTACCATTGGAGGACATTACCAGTTTACTGTAATGCCTTTTGGTTTGAAAAATGCACCTGCCACTTTTCAGAGGTTGGTGAACACAGTCCTGCAAGGGCTGGAAGCTTTCAGTGCAGCATATTTGGACGATATAGCTGTCTTTAGCTCCAGCTGGGATGATCACCTGGTCCACCTATGGAAAGTTTTGGAGGCCCTGCAAAAGGCAGGCCTCACTATCAAGGCTTCAAAGTGCCAGACAGGGTAGGGTAAGGTGGTTTATCTGGGACACCTTGTTGGTGGGGAACAGATTGCACCACTTCAGGGGAAAATCCAAACAATTATTGATTGGATTCCCCCTACCACTCAGACTCAGGTGAGAGCCTTCCTAGGCCTCACTGGGTATTACAGGAGGTTCATTAATAACTATGGCTCCATTGCAGCCCCTCTTAATGACCTCACATCCAAGAAAATGCCTAAAAAGGTATTATGGACAGCAAACTGTCAGAAAGCTTTTGAGGAGCTGAAGCAGGCCATGTGCTCTGCACCTGTCCTGAAAAGCCCTTGTTACTCTAAAACATTCTATGTCCAGACTGATGCATCTGAATTAGGAGTAGGGGCAGTCCTATCACAACTTAATTCTGAGGGCCAGGATCAACCTGTTGCTTTTATTAGTAGAAGGTTGACCCCTAGAGAAAAGCGTTGGTCTGCCATTGAGAGGGAGGCCTTTGCTGTGGTCTGGGCACTGAAGAAGTTGAGGCCATACCTGTTTGGCACTCACTTCATTGTTCAGACAGACCACAAACCTCTACTTTGGCTAAAACAAATGAAAGGTGAAAATCCTAAATTGTTGAGGTGGTCCATATCCCTACAGGGAATGGACTATACAGTGGAACATAGACCTGGGAGTAGCCACTCCAATGCAGATGGACTCTCCAGATATTTCCACTTAGACAATGAAGACTCATCAGGTCATGGCTAGTCTTATTGTCCTTCGTTTGGGGGGGGGGGTTGTGTAGGAAAGTACCATCTTGCCTGGCATGTTACCCCCATTTTTCACTGTATATATGTTGTTTTAGTTGTATGTGTCACTGGGACTCTGGTAACCCAGGGCCCCAGTGCTCATAAGTGTGCCTGAATGTGTTACCTGTGTAGTGACTAACTGTCTCACTGAGGCTCTGCTAATCAGAACCTCAGTGGTTATGCTCTCTCATTTCTTTCCAAATTGTCACTAACAGGCTAGTGACCATTTTTACCAATTTACATTGGCTTACTGGAACACCCTTATAATTCCCTAGTATATGGTACTGAGGTACCCAGGGTATTGGGTTTCCAGGAGATCCCTATGGGCTGCAGCATTTCTTTTGCCACCCATAGGGAGCTCTGACAATTCTTACACAGGCCTGCCACTGCAGCCTGAGTGAAATAACGTCCACGTTATTTCACAGCCATTTTACACTGCACTTAAGTAACTTATAAGTCACCTATATGTCTAACCTTTACCTGGTAAAGGTTAGGTGCAAAGTTACTTAGTGTGAGGGCACCCTGGCACTAGCCAAGGTGCCCCCACATTGTTCAGAGCCAATTCCCTGAACTTTGTGAGTGCGGGGACACCATTACACGCGTGCACTACATATAGGTCACTACCTATATGTAGCTTCACAATGGTAACTCCGAATATGGCCATGTAACATGTCTATGATCATGGAATTGCCCCCTCTATGCCATCCTGGCATAGTTGGCACAATCCCATGATCCCAGTGGTCTGTAGCACAGACCCTGGTACTGCCAAACTGCCCTTCCTGGGGTTTCACTGCAGCTGCTGTTGCTGCCAACCCCTCAGACAGGCATCTGCCCTCCTGGGGTCCAGCCAGGCCTGGCCCAGGATGGCAGAACAAAGAACTTCCTCTGAGAGAGGGTGTGACACCCTCTCCCTTTGGAAAATGGTGTGAAGGCAGGGGAGGAGTAGCCTCCCCCAGCCTCTGGAAATGCTTTGTTGGGCACAGAGGTGCCCAATTCTGCATAAGCCAGTCTACACCGGTTCAGGGGACCCCTTAGCCCTGCTCTGGCGCGAAACTGGACAAAGGAAAGGGGAGTGACCACTCCCCTGACCTGCACCTCCCCTGGGAGGTGTCCAGAGCTCCTCCAGTGTGCTCCAGACCTCTGCCATCTTGGAAACAGAGGTGCTGCTGGCACACTGGACTGCTCTGAGTGGCCAGGGCCACCAGGTGACGTCAGAGACTCCTTGTGATAGGCTCCTTCAGGTGTTGCTAGCCTATCCTCTCTCCTAGGTAGCCAAACCCTCTTTTCTGGCTATTTAGGGTCTCTGTCTCTGGGGAAACTTTAGATAACGAATGCAAGAGCTCATCCGAGTTCCTCTGCATCTCTCTCTTCACCTTCTGCCAAGGAATCGACTGCTGACCGCGCTGGAAGCCTGCAAACCTGCAACATAGTAGCAAAGACGACTACTGCAACTCTGTAACGCTGATCCTGCCGCCTTCTCGACTGTTTTCCTGCTTGTGCATGCTGTGGGGGTAGTCTACCTCCTCTCTGCACCAGAAGCTCCGAAGAAATCTCCCGTGGGTCGACGGAATCTTCCCCCTGCAACCGCAGGCACCAAAAAGCTGCAGCACCGGTCCCTTGGGTCTCCTCTCAGCACGACGAGCGAGGTCCCTCGAATCCAGCGACTCTGTCCAAGTGACCCCCACAGTCCAGTGACTCTTCAGCCCAAGTTTGGTGGAGGTAAGTCCTTGCCTCACCTCGCTGGGCTGCATTACTGGGAACCGCGACTTTGCAGCTACTCCGGCCCCTGTGCACTTCCGGCGGAAATCCTTTGTGCACAGCCAAGCCTGGGTCCACGGCACTCTAACCTGCATTGCACGACTTTCTAAGTTGGTCTCCGGCGACGTGGGACTCCTTTGTGCAACTTCGGCGAGCACCGTTTCACGCATCCTCGTAGTGCCTGTTTCTGGCACTTCTCCGGGTGCTACCTGCTTCAGAGAGGGCTCCTTGTCTTGCTCGACGTCCCCTCTCTCTGCTGGTCCAATTTGCGACCTCCTGGTCCCTCCTGGGCCTCAGCAGCGTCCAAAAACGCTAACAGCATGATTTGCAGCTAGCAAGGCTTGTTGCCGTTCTTTCGGCGGGAAAACACTTCTGCACGACTCTCCACGGCGAGAGGGATCCGTCCACCAAAGGGGAAGTCTCTAGCCCTTTTCGTTCCTGCAGAAACCTCAGCTTCTTCTGTCCAGTAGAAGCTTCTTTGCACCCGCAGCTGGCATTTCCTGGGCATCTGCCCATCTCCGACTTGCTTGTGACTTTTGGACTTGGTCCCCTTGTTCCACAGGTACCCTAGATTGGAAATCCACAGTTGTTGCATTGCTGGTTTGTGTCTTTCCTGCATTATTCCTCTAACACGACTTCTTTGTCCTTAGGGGAACTTTAGTGCACTTTGCACTCACTTTTCAGGGTCTTGGGGAGGGTTATTTTTCTAACTCTCACTATTTTCTAATAGTCCCAGCGACCCTCTACAAGGTCACATAGGTTTGGGGTCCATTCGTGGTTCGCATTCCACTTTTGGAGTATATGGTTTGTGTTGCCCCTATTCCTATGTTTCCCCATTGCATCCTATTGTAACTATACATTGTTTGCACTGTTTTCTAAGACTATACTGCGTATTTTTGCTATTGTGTATATATATCTTGTGTATATTTCCTATCCTCTCACTGAGGGTACACTCTAAGATACTTTGGCATATTGTCATAAAAATAAAGTACCTTTATTTTTAGTATAACTGTGTATTGTGTTTTCTTATGATATTGTGCATATGACACTAAGTGGTACTGTAGTAGCTTCACACGTCTCCTAGTTCAGCCTAAGCTGCTCTGCTAAGCTACCATTATCTATCAGCCTAAGCTGCTAGACACCCTATACACTAATAAGGGATAACTGGGCCTGGTGCAAGGTGCAAGTACCCCTTGGTACTCACTACAAGCCAGTCCAGCCTCCTACACTGGGCGACTATTTCATCTGTGTCAACTCATTCGATTAGCTCTTTGTTTTGGAGAGATTCGGCCTAACTTGCTGTGCAGACATGGCTGAAAAACATCCGATTGGAAAGGACACCTTTTGGTCACTGTTAAATCATCATTGCTAAAACAATTGGAAGGACAAGTCTCTCATTATAAAGAATAATAACTTTCATGATAATACTGAAAGGTTAATAGTGAAATATTTGTTGTATTGCCTGTTTTTCAGAGTCTTTTATAAGAGCTAAAAATCTGAGTGCTTCCAAAGTACACTGTGTCCGCCTGAACTAAGACCCATAAAATAACAATGGCCAAGGAGCCACTGTTTCCAAAAAACCTGTTGCTGAAGAGCTATAACAACACTTGGAGGTCAATTTTCGTTTCTTAATAACACATTTTTGTGTATATCCTAATTTTAATAAAGCTCTCTCCCCAGGGTAGTCCAGACTGTAGGAAAGTAGCATTTTTCTGACAAAGTTACACTTTTTTGCCTGGTTTCAGTGTGTTTAAATTGCAATCAATTGGGATCCTGCTAATCAGGACCCCAGTGCCTGTGCTCTCTCATCTAAATTTGGTTGCTGGTAAACGTTTATGCCCCACAGCTGGCATACTGGTGCACCCATGAAAGACCCTAGTATATGGTACTTAGGTACCCAAGGCATTGGTACACCCGGGGTCTCCCATGGGCTGCAGCAAGTATTATGCCACCCATGCAAACTGTGTCTGCAGGCTTGCCATTGCAGTCTGCGTGAAATGGGGCATGCACCTCTCACGTCCGATATAAGACTTGCCTTATAGCACGGTCACATCGCTTGGACACTGTAAGTCACCTCTCTGGTAGGCCCTCCAGCCCAAGAAAAGGGTGCATGTCCTAAGTGTCAGGGTACCCCTGCATGAGCCGGTTAACCCTACAAACTCCAGACTCAATTCCCTGGGCTTTGTAAGTGCGGGGAAGCCATCTTAAGGAATGTAATGGACACTGGCCAACACAAGGGGTCCAAAAACATAATGGCTTCTCCGAATCTAGGTATGTTTGGAATCAAACATGTTGGAATCATTCAATTACACCGATTCTAGTGCTAGTTGCATGACACCATGTGCTCTGGGGGTTCTTTATGGGGTCTGGCAGCCAGTCCACGCTGCTGCCACCCCCAGAGACTGTCCTGCCCTCCTGCTGATGAGCCTAACTCAAGAAGGGGAAGGCAGAACAAAGGATTTTCTGAAAGGAAGGGGTGTGACCACCTCTCCCTTTGAAATAGGGGTCTCTGGGCGCGGGTGGGGTGGCCTCTGATCATCACCAGACAGGTTTGAATGGTATATTTGGTGCCCTCCTTTCATAATCCAGTTTACCCCAGTTCAGGAACCCCCAGTTCCCGCTATGGTGAAAAACTACACAAAGGACACAAAAGTAACCACCCCTCTGTCCAGCTCCTTCCCCAGAGAGGTGCATACAGCTCTGCTAGGTGGGCGGTTGATTCTGCCATCTTGGTAAAAAGGTGGGCAGAGGTCCTTGGGAGCATCTCACTGGTTAGACTAGGTAGATGACATCCCTGTCCCCCTCTGGTAGGTGGGTCACTACAGAGAGAGTGACCAACCCCCTTTTAGGATTACTTGAGGGCTCTCCCGAGGGTGGATCCTCAGATTCGTCGAGCAAGACTCTTCTAGGAACTCTCTGCAATATATCTTCTGCTCCTGGCATCCAGAACCACTGCTGGTCCGCTTTTGGAACTGAAACAAGGCTGTATCCAGTTGAGAGTGCTCTCACTGCAGCATTGTTTCTCCAGCTCCTGCAAGATTTCTGCAGCATCCGTGGCTGTGTATCCTCCAGGGTCACAAGGACTCTGCATGCAACCATGAGCAAGAAGTAATCTTCCCTGGACTAAAGGAGTCCCTCCCCTGCATCCGCAGGCACCTCAAGACGACAACTGGTGGATCCCGCTGTCCCACGGACAACATAAAGGCTCTGCTCAAAGTTGGTGGTTCCGTGGTCCTCTCCGGGTCCAACTGGTCTTCTGACCAACTTGGGAGATGTGGACCCTTGCTGCAGCCAATGGAACAGAACCCCTGAACACCGTTGTTGCTCTTGCCAAGGCTTGTTGGCTCTTTTCCTCCAATAGATCTTCAGGCTCCAAGAAGCCCCAGCCTCCAGCACTCTGCAAGTCCAAAATCAGTTTCCGCTTTGCAGCTCTTGCGCAGTGGGACTCCTGTTTTGTTGTGCTGCTGAGGCCCCCCTGCTAATCCCTGTGCCTGCTGCCAGTGGGTCACTTGTGAGGGCTCCTTCGACTGTGGCTGGCTTTCCTGCATGCAGAAGGCCTGCCTTGACTCCGTCCATAGCTCGAGTCACTAGGACCCAGCTGGTCCTCAAAAACCTGCAATCTTCCTTGCATCAGCTGTTAGCATTTGCCAAGGCTTGTTGGTAGTCCTGCTGGCCACTGACCCACCCGCAATCCAGCGACCAACGTAGGACAGCTTGTGGGCAACTCCAAGGATCTCCTGCAGCTCCTGGACTCCGCAGCTGGACTCCTTCCTTCAACGTCCTGCAGGAACTTCACGTCCAAGAGGGTGGGCATTGCCTAGCTGCACTGCCTGGACTTCCCTGAGTGGTCTGGCCACTGTCCCCTTCTTTATCCCCTTCTTTATCAGTTTCTTCACTTCTGGAATCCACCTTTGGGTTCCACCGGCCTGGTCGACAGGTCAGACAGAAGCTGGACAACCAAGGTTTCCAGTGACTTCAACACAGGTTTCTGACACCACTTCATCCCTATACCTGGGCTTCCAGATGTAGGTAGGACGGTCTTCTAGGTATCCAAGGGTGGGGGCACCCTCCAACCTTCTTTGTGCCAACTGGTTTCCTCAGAGCCAATGGTAAAGGTTGTGAATCCATAAAAAACAACTGCAACAGCCCTTTGTTAGGCTATGGGACACCCGGGTTGATAACAACTCTGCACCCGGGCACCTGTGGTATTTCTACTACTTACCTCTGGTAATTTCCTACCATAGGTGTACACCACAGATTGAGCCAGCCTCCAACACAGACTCATTCAGGATACAGCACACCATATGTTAGTGCATCACGGATATCTGGGATAACCTAGATAAATACACTCTGAAACAATATAGGCAATAGCTGCACCGCGAGGGCAACAAATCTGGGTGCCTTTTAGCCTGGATTTTGCGCAGGGAGTGTAGTTGCTCTATTGTGTCATATCTACATACCACAGCCGGTACTAGAGTCACCTCCAGGATGTGATTGCAATGAGAAATGCGACTTTCCACGTTAAATATTGCATTTCACAGGAATGCATGGGTTCAAAAGGTGGACCCATGAGTCTTGTTAAGACGATGTTAAGGTTCCATGAAGGAACTGGTGGTGTTCTTGGTGGTATAATTCTTTTTAGCCCTTCCATGAATGCTTTAATAACTGGTATTCTAAATAGAGACGATGAATGAGTAGTTTGTAGGTAAGCAGATATTGCTGCGAGGTGTATTTTTATAGATGAAAAAGCGAGGGTTGCTTTTTGCAAATGTAGTAAGTATCCCACTATGTCCTTTGTAGAGGCATGCAATGGTTGGATTTGATTGGTATGGCAGTAGCAAACAAATCTTTTCCACTTAGATGCATAGCAGTGTCTAGTGGAAGCTTTTCTAGCTTGTTTTATGACCTCCATACATTCTTGTGTGAGGTCTAAGTGTCCGAATTCTAGGATTTCAGGAGCCAAATTGCTAGATTCAATGATGCTGGGTTTGGATGCCTGATCTGTTGTTTGTGTTGTGTTAACAGATCTGGTCTGTTGGGTAGTTTGACATGCGGTACTAGTGAAAGGTCTAGTAGAGTTGTATACCAAGGTTGTCTTGCCCATGTGGGTGCTATCAGTATGAGTTTGAGTTGGTTTTGACTCAATTTGTTTACTAGATATGGAAGGAGAGGGAGAGGGGGAAAAGCGTATGCAAATATCCCTGACCAACTCATCCATAGAGCATTGCCTTGTGATTCGCGGTGTGGGTACCTGGATGCGAAGTTTTGGCATTTTACGTTTTCTTTTGTTGCGAACAAATCTATCTGGGGTGTTCCCCACATTTGAAAGTAATTGTTCAGAACTTGGGGGTGAATTTCCCATTCGTGGACTTGTTGGTGATCTCGCGAAAGGTTGTCTGCTAGTTGGTTTTGGATCCCTGGAATAAATTGTGCTATTAGGCGAATGTGGTTGTGAATCGCCCACTGCCATATTTTTTGTGTTAGGAGACACAATTGTGTTGAGTGTGTTCCTCCTTGTTTGTTTAAATAATACATTGTTGTCATGTTGTCTGTTTTGACAAGAATGTATTTGTGTGTTATTATGGGTTGAAAGGCTTTTAACGCTAGAAATACTGCTAACAGTTCTAGGTAATTTATATGAAATTTTGTTTGGTGTACGTCCCATTGTCCTTGAATGCTGTGGTGATTGAGGTGTGCTCCCCACCCTGTCATGGAAGCATCTGTTGTTATAACGTATTGAGGCACTGGGTCCTGAAATGTCCGCCCTTTGTTTAAATTGTTGCTGTTCCACCATAGAAGCGAGAGGTATGTTTGGCGGTCTACCAACACCAGATCTAGAAGTTGACCCTGTGCTTGTGACCATTGTGATGCTAGGCACTGTTGTAAGGGTCGCATGTGTAGTCTTGCGTTTGGGACAATGGCTATGCATGATGACATCATGCCTAGAAGTTTTAGCACAAATTTTGCTTGTATCTTTTGGTTTGGAAACATAGCACTTATTACCTTGTGGAATGCTTGAACTCTTTGTGGACTTGGAGTGGCAATTCCTTTTGATGTGTTGATGGTTGCCCCTAGATATTGTTGTGTCTGACACGGTTCGAGGTGTGACTTTGTATAGTTGATGGAGAAACCCAGTTTGTGAAGGGTTTGTATGACATATGTGGTGTTGTTTGTGCACTTTCTTACTGTGTTGGTCTTGATTAGCCAATCGTCTAGGTAAGGAAACACATGTATTTGTTGTCTCCTGATATGTGCTGCTACTACTGCTAGACATTTTGTGAATACTCTTGGTGCAGTTGTTATTCCGAATGGCAACACCTTGAATTGGTAATGTATTCCTTTGAGTACGAACCTTAGGTACTTTCTGTGAGAAGGATGTATCGGTATATGAAAGTACGCATCTTTTAGGTCTAATGTGGTCATGTAATCTTGCTGTTTGAGCAGTGGAATGATGTCTTGTAGTGTGACCATGTGAAAGTGGTCCGATATGATGTAGGTATTTAGTGTCCTGAGATCTAATATTGGTCTTAATGTTTTGTCTTTTTTTGGAATTAGAAAGTACAGGGAGTAAACTCCTGTGTTTTTTTGTTGTACTGGTACTAATTCTATTGCATCCTTTTGCAGTAGTGCTTGAACTTCTAGTCCTAAAAGTTCTAAATGTTGTAGTGACATTTTGCGTGTTTTTGGAGGGATGTTTGGTGGGAATTTGTGGAATTCTATGCAATAGCCATGTTGGATTATTGCTAGTACCCAATTGTCTGTTGTAATCTGCTGCCAAGATTGGTAGAATTGGCTTAGTCTTCCCCTCACTGGTGTTGAGTGAAGGGGTTGTGTGACTTGAAAGTCACTGTTTAGGTGGAGGTGTTTTTGGAGTTTGGAATTTTCCCCTACTCCTTGGGAATTGACCCCCTCTATATCCCCTGAAACCTCCCCTTTGGAATGAACCCTGATAGGGTGTGGTTCTTGTTTGTTGGCTGGTGGTGTCTGTGGGTTGGCCACGAAACCCCCCTCTAAATGGAGTTTTCCTAAAAGAGCCTCTGCTCTGCGGGGAGTAGAGTGCGCCCATGGCTTTGGCCGTGTCTGTGTCCTTTTTAAGTTTTTCAATGGCTGTGTCCACTTCAAGGCCAAAAAGTTGTTTTTCGTTGAAGGGCATATTAAGGACAGCCTGCTGGATTTCAGGTTTGAACCCTGAAGTGCGGAGCCATGCGTGTCTCCTTATGGTGACAGCAGTGTTGACTGTTCTTGCTGCAGTATCGGCTGCGTCCATTGAAGAGCGGATTTGATTGTTCGAGATCGTTTGTCCCTCTTCAACTATTTGCTGCGCCCTTTTTTGGTATTCCTGGGGAAGATGGTCTATGAGAAGTTGCATCTCATCCCAGTGTGCGCGGTCATATCGGGCTAGCAGCGCTTGAGAATTTGCGATGCGCCATTGGTTGGCTGCCTGTGATGCGACTCTTTTTCCTGCCGCATCAAATTTTCGGCTTTCTTTGTCCGGAGGTGGGGCGTCACCAGATGTATGGGAATTTGCTCTTTTGCGAGCTGCCCCTACTACTACGGAGTCAGGTGGTAACTGCGAAGTAATAAACACTGGGTCTGTGGGTGGTGGTTTATATTTCTTATCCACCCTTGGGGTGATGGCTCTTGATTTTACGGGCTCTTCAAAAATTTGTTTTGCGTGCCGTAATATCCCTGGTAGCATTGGGAGACATTGATATTGGCTATGTGTAGCCGAGAGGGTGTTAAATAAAAAATCATCCTCTATAGGATCGGAATGCAGTTGGACATTGTGGAATTCTGCTGCCCTAGCCACCAGTTGCGAGTATGAGGTACTGTCCTCTGGCGGTGACGGCTTTGTGGGGTATGAATCGGGATCATTGTCCGGCACTGGGGTGTCGTATAAGTCCCAAGCGTCTTGATCCTTATTATCTTGACTTATAGTAGTTTGCGCTGGTGAGTGCATTTGTGGCGGAGTTTGTGCCGGCGATGCCTGTTGTGGTGGAGAGGGCGGAGGCGTGACTTTTTTAACTACTTTGGCTTGTGGTTGTGCGTCATCCTTGAGAAATCCGATCCTTCTTTTTCTCATTATTGGGGGAAGGGTTGATATCTTCCCTGTGTCTTGTTGGATGTACAGTCTCTTTTGTGTGTAGTCTGATTCTACACTTTGGAGCTCTTGTCCAAATCTGTGCATCTGGCCACTTATTCCTTGTTCCTCTGTGTAGGAAGGAGGTGTGGAACTTTTCGGCGCCGAGAGAGAATCTTTTTTCGGCTTCGGTACCGACTGAATTTTTGTGGCTTTCGGCAGTGTGTCTCGGTGCCGATGTTTTTCGGTGCCGGCATCTTGTTTTTGCTTCTCGGAGCCGCTATCTCGGCTCCGAGGTTGCTCCATGGCGGTCCCTCGACCGGAGTCGGGTGTCTTCGCTATGGGCGTGCCCTTTTTTGGCGCCTTCGACGGGTCGCCGGTTTTATGGGTCGAGCCATGGCCTGTTCGTCTTACTCACTGTTTGTTGTTGTTGTTCGACGTCGGAGTCTCCGGATTCTGAGTCCGGAACCGAGAATGTTTCCTCTTCGTCGTCGAAACGTTGTTTTGTCGGCGTGGACGCCATTTGTAGACGCCTGGCTCTTCGGTCCCGGAGTGTTTTTCTGGACCGGAAGGCTCGACAGGCCTCACAGGTATCCTCCTTGTGCTCGGGGGACAAGCACAAGTTACAGACCAAGTGCTGATCTGTATAAGGATACTTACTGTGACATTTTGGGCAGAAACGGAACGGGGTCCGTTCCATCGGCTTCGGCGTCACACGCGGTCGGGCCGACCAGGCCCCGATGGGGGATCGAAGCTACCCCAAAGTCTTCCGATGATCGGTGTCGATGTACCTAACTATCCCGATACCGAACGGAACAATACCGACGCTTTCTTCCGAGATTCTGACTAACTTTCCGAACCGAAACACGGAGCGAAAAGGAACACGTCCGAACACGACAGCGGAAAAAAAACAATCTAAGATGGAGTCGACGCCCATGCGCAATGGAGCCGAAGAGGGAGGAGTCCTTCGGTCCCGTGACCAAAAAAGACTTCTTCGAAGAAAAACAACTTGTAATACTCCGAGCCCAACACCAGTCAGCGGACTGTGCTCAACATGTGTATCTGCAGCAACATATGCCATCGAACTATATAATTTCAGTCACGGCTGGAGGGTGGATACACCCAACTTGGGGATTTGTACCCTGGTGAGATCTTCATCTCCTTTCAGGAGGCGTGCAGAGAATTCACTCTCAATCCTGGCCATTTCCTGCATTATGTTAAATGCGCAGAAATAGTCATAGCGACCTGGCCAACACACCCTGCAGCACCCAACCCCTCACAGACACTTGGGATTTTACTAACTTACGGCTCTGAGTGAAATTTATTAACACTGTATTACAGAGCTATACACATTGAAGCCACCGGACAACCTCCTCTGGCACGCATGGCATGGGACTTAGATTTAGACACTACCCTAGAAGATGAAGCGCATGTCCCCAAACCACATGGATGAGTGCTCCTGTTGTGAAGCCAGTGGTGCTGATTTTATGCACCTAGCATGGCACTGCCCTCAGATTCATGACTTCTGGAAGCAGGTTGTTGAAGACATAACGCGCAACACACACCTACACATGACCTTTTCCCCTCAGTGTTGCCTTCTGGGCAATATTAAATGACCAAAAGGCAGGAAGATGCCTTATAGATTCCTACACCTCATGCTGGTGTTGGCCAGGCGCATGCTCGCTATTACATGGATTGGTCAGCGGGTACCTGCAATACTGTAATGGCACAAAGATGTATTGGAATGTTCACTCACAGAGGAAACTCACGTGACACTCAATAGACGAGACGATTAACTGATTGGCGATTTAGACCTGAGTAACACACTCCTTGACCTAGATTCAGATCGTACTTCAATGAAAGAAAATAGTAATGATGAAAGTGAGTGATGAAACACAAAAGGGAACACCATTTCCCAGTCTGTCTGCAGTCAGGGTGTGGGGGGTCCTGGGGTATGAATATGCTTGAATACTGCGGAATATTATGTACTTGAAATATGTATTGTATAGAAATCACGGGTCTCTGTGTGCCCCCGCGTATCATGCATGCACAACGGTCTGCTGTTTTTCTTTATATTGTACCACAAAATTGAAAAATAAAGGTTTACAAAAATAAATAAAGCTCTCTCCATTTTCTAAAGTAATATACAAGACTGGACGCTGATGTTAATGAATGCTATTTACTATGTCAATTGGAACCAATTTTCTAACCGCTTCTACCGTCTAGAGTAAACCCAATCCAAATACTTAACTAACCTAATGGAGTCGAGTGTCTAAAAGAGTAACAAGACTAAGCACCTTGAGTGTACCAGTGGTAAACAACAGGACCCATACACCCTAGTAAAAAATGACTGCCTCTAGACCCCAAGAAAAGTCTTCATATTGTGTTTGTTTTGTCCTGATTTTTATTTACATCCCTTTGCCTAATCATTTTCTCCTCCGTTGGCAGTATCAATGATGCGTACACATTATACCTGAGCCCTATATACTGCTGTTGGAATACTACAGGCTGAATTACAAGTGGTCCATGGTCCTATCCTTCAAGGTAAAGTGGGAATCTCTCGATCAAGTGGTCACTTTAATTGTAGAGGGGACAGCCGATCTGAGGAGGCAACCTACTTGATTACCTACCATAAAGTTATAACACCACCGGCCCAAGCAACAAGACTTCCTCCAGCTTGTATACTCAACTTAAGACAACCTGAGAGGCATACTTTCTGTGAGCTATTCTCTAGGCAAACTTCCTAACGGGCAAATAAAAAGCCTTCAACTATGTAGACAAAGGACAAAATAAGCTCTTCTTTCCCTCTGTCCTGCTCACTATAAAACTGTTGTAAAAAACATTATATTGAAAGGTTTTAAAGGTCTGAGGCCTTCGTAAATTGCTGAGGAATTTGTAAAAATACCGAATGCTTCTGGTTAGTCACAGTTGAGAATGGGAAAATTTGGTGGCTCTCCACAAATTAAAGGTTCCACAGCACCAGTGAGCCACATCATAGCTACAGTTTGATCCTGGCAGAGAGGACAATGGGTGCACTCTGAAGCTTATTGTCACGTTAGCTGACACAAATCATTCTATAGGCAGCGGTGCAGTAGTGAAGGCCAAAAATACAAAATGCATTGTCATTTCTCAACAGGTACAATTGCTCTGTGACTACTTCCTTGTGGTGGTAGCTGTTGTAACCAAAAGCCCAGTGTATGGCCTGGCACCTCACCTTCTCAGAGGCATCCTGCTTACGTGCAGAGTCTCTTCCCCGCAGGCTTTTGGTGCTGATGCCAGACTCCGAGGTCTGCATAATCAACTGCGTAGCCAGAAATTGCTGCGAAAAGAAATGTGAAGACTTTAATTTACAGCCTGAGTTTTCCTTACCCTTGCCTTCCCTCACCTTTGGTGAAAGGTTTTGGAGTATCCCTAAACTGTGGGGCCAGTGTGAGAGACATTCTTGACAGTAAACTGGTGGCGCACATAAGTGGCTCAATGCGTATAGTTTACAAGGGAAATCACTGAAGCACTCCCATAAACCGCAACATAACATACCCAGAAAATAGCACTATTCTCAGCTATGGCATGCAATGCTTAGAAATACACTAAGAGGTGAATATAAGACAAACCAATCACTTTATTTATTAGGTGCAACAACAAAGCAGACACATACATAATGAACACTATCACAAAGTACAAACAGTCAAACACTCTTAGGCAGCAACAGGAAGAGATATATAAAGTGCAAGTGTGTTAATTTGAAAATTAGTGAAAACAGAAAGAAAACATTTGCATACAGTGTGTAATACCAAAAATTCACTTACGTATAACAATGTTTTTGCATTTTGGGTGATATGACAAATTCATTTTATTTGCATTTTGTATACAACAGAAGGGCACAGTAACTCAGCACAAGATGGAGGATCCCTAAAATGTCAGAGGTCCGACCATGGCTTGCAAAAGCTACATCTCTCAATTCTACTTGGTTTGTTTCAGCCTGCCCTATGTTTCCCATATTGGTGTCAATAACCTGTGTTTCCCCTGGAGGGTCTCCTAGATTTGGATAGTAGAGTCTAGGGGCCAGATGTACGACCCTCAGTGTTTGCAACTCACAATTTGCATTTTTTTCCAACTCCCAACTTGTGAGTCGCAAATACTGATTTACAACAGTCTGAGACACTGTTTGCGATTCACAAATGGGTTGCAATTAATATTCAGGAGGCAGGTCGCAATTTGAAACCCACTGGGAATAGCCAGCACTCGCAGGAATGGTGGCCTGCTGGGGTCAGCAGACCACCATCCATGTCTGTAACTGCTTTTTAAATAAAGCTTTTTTGTTTTTTTGGAAATGCAGCCCGTTTTCATTAAAGGAAAACAGAAAGCATTTAAAAAAAAAAAAAAAAAAAAAAAAGACAGGTCTCTCTTTTTTTTTTTCAGAGGAGGCACTGTTCTCTGGGATAAATGCCTAGACACCACTGCCTGCTCTTAAAAAATATTAGTGCCATCATTCACAAAGGGGAAGGGGTACCCAGGGGACCCCTTCTTGTTTGCTATTGGCTTACTGCCTCCTTCACAGAGTTGGTAAAGTATGAATGTTGTGCAACCCCAGTCCGGTTGCAAAACATTCATAAACGCCAGTGCGATTCGGTATTAGGAAGGGATGTCCTAAACATGCCTCTTCTTAACACTGAATCGCGAAAGCAAAACGTGAGTCAGTAACAAGTTACTAACTCGCATTTTGCCTTTGGTACATGCCAAAACGTATTCTACTGGTCGCAAACAGCTCAATGAGCCGTTTGCAACCAGTAAAAATGCGCTGTACATCTGGCCCTAGGTTCTACTGGAAAGGGGTGTACCAAAAAAGCTCCCTCCTCAAGAAGACAATGGCTACTGTCACGTCATTCCAAGGTATGGAGTGGCTGTCAGACAGTAGCAATTAAATGGTTGATAAGCACTATATGCCTTTTTACATGCACCTCTGATGGAGTGCCTGCCTACCCACCAACCATAATATGCAATAAGCACAGGAACCAAATAGAGGGGTCCTTATTTTCACTAATGTGTGTGTGGGGGCATGTAGAGTGTGTACATAATGTAGTGTGTGGTGTTACATATGTGTATGTGTATATGTTAGTCCATGAAGGTGTCAGAGTGTGAGGGGTTAAGAGATCTGTCACACATTATGTGACAATTTTGGAGGACTTTTATGTATTTCTTTTCACTACTGGTCCCCAATATCTATACAAGCTGACCACTTTTATACATCTCAGACACTCAGGTATGGGATGATAATAAAAGATGTCCATCCCAACAGATCTCTGTACTTATCTCTCCGTCCAACCATGCCAGCCCACTGTTGTAACCAGACAAGCACACTATATCACATGAAATACCATACAGAGACCTGCAGAGCTGTTCAAAGATACCAGCATGCTGAAGACAATAAAACTGCACATCTGTTTCTTACATTTCATCATTCAATACCCTGCGTCCCGTAACACGATTAACACATCTCAGCAGTCATCACACACAACATGGAACACTTCCCACACAGGATCAAAACAAAAACAGCATCCTTCCAACTACACACCCTACATGGTGTAGCATGCTTCGGCACCCCACATAGGGGTAGTAAGTGCTACATAAATGCTGCAATGCAAAACAGTACAACGTGAATAGTGTCCGCAGAGGACAGAATATGTGGTTCTGTAATAGGACTAAAGTTCTCTGCTTTGCAAGATTCTGCCTCCCTATCATTAATGTTTTCCTAACCTGCCCTGTGTTTAGACTTGTTCATGAGCAAGCCTCTGGACATTAGCTGCCAAACACCAGAGCCCAGCCGTATTGCAAGGAGGTACACACAAACATGGAGACTGGAGGTTGGCTTGAGCTGAGTGTAGTTCAGTGGGCAGGTACTCATAAACTGTGCCCTTAGTGGGAAGGCTGATTACTGTCCTGCCTCAGTAAAGTTTAGCACAATTCATGAATTTCGGACTTGTCTTTCTCCAAGGAGGCAGTGGGGATTCTCCACAATCATTGGCAGGAGAAGCATCATGTGGCACATTTACATTCTCCATCTTCTTTCTGGCTGTGGCTACAATTACAACCCTCAATACACCAGATGTTATATATGTTGAGATCCTGCAGGCAGAACGAAACAGCATCTGTAAGCGAGGCCAGTGACACACTGGCAGCTAGGCAATAAATTATATCAGAGCTGCAGGAAATATTCAGCTGTACTCCATCAAACACTCAATACTGTGCCAAACCTATTATACGGTCGGTAACCAATGACTGCACTATAATCTAAGATGAGCTGGGCTTTGCAGAGAGCGGTTTACTGTAAAAACTATTCTGTTCACTTCAGGACTGAGGCTGTATAAAGTGACAGTGATGGCTCCGTCGCAAGCAAGCTTTGACCATGGGTAAATATGTGGACGTGATTGATCTGGGTGCAGATCCATTTGTGGGTTGAAAACACTCTCTGAAAGCCTAGATCTAACACTGAAGGACTTCTTAATCCTTCTCTCCTCATACTAGCAAACTCAAACTGTCTCCCCAACTCCCTTCAATATACTGTGCTCTGATACTCTACCACAAGAGTGATTCTACATAAACACACAAACAAATCCATACACACAAGCACACAGAGGATGGCATCTTCTCACCTGGATTTGCTCAAGGACGTCTCTCTGCATCTCCACCGCCATGTGATAGACGTCATGATCTGAACTGTTGTACATGACTGCATTCTGAAACATCAGCATGATGTCACGCTGGAACTCGGCCGTGGTGCGAATCAAGCTTGTCTCTATGTTCTTCTTAATGGTGGAGAGATCCATGGGTCTGAACACAAAGCAAACTTAAAAATGTAGGTCACACATGGCTAGATCACACTGTACCTTAAAAATGCCCCTCCACCCAGCACCCCCCAGAAGTGTTCTTTTCTGCCTAATCAAATTTTATTGAGCTCACATAGCTGGGTGTGCCTAGTGCCCCGCTTCTCAAAATAAAACCTCCACTTCTCTTAATCCACATCCCCCAATAGCTCAGCATAGGAGCAAGAAGTTCTTTTAAACTCCCACTACTGAGCAACCACATAAGGCTCACCTCTGACCCCATCAGCCCTTGTGCACCCCACTAGTTTCTCTTAATCTTGCACATCACGTTACCTCTGGACAATGCTGTGGTACCCAGGGGCGATGTCATCAGTCACTGGCTGAAGGAACACATTGGCATACCTGTATGGTAGAATCAAAGACAAAGACTGTGGGAAGGAGATCGAAGGGGAGCAAGTAAGAACCAAAGGCACAATTAAACAATGAGACTGGAGAACACACACATTACATGAAAGGTAAATTTTCCTGGAAAATCCAAAGATACGTCACAAATGAAGACAGCTCTAAAGTTCACGTCTACCGGCCACCAGGAAACCTTGATTCTTGTATATCTTGACTACATATTGGAGAAAATACCCCTCCCTACCCAAGTTATTACACAAGGCAATTTTAATATTAACCCAGTTCCTTGCTCATCCAAACTATAAAACATGTATTCATCCACTAAAATTTTAATAGGAATTTACTTGATCTGATTCTGATATCCAAAACATCTCCTACCATTACTCACTCAACACTGGATCATGCTATTTTACCAGTCAGCCCTAATCACTTCCACCCCACAAACAAACACATATTTTACAAAACACATTGTCCGACTGTCCCGCCAGCATTTCTAAATCAAATAACTAACTTGTCACTCCCCTTTGAAATCATCTTCTTTTGAACAATTCCATGATGTAATGACCATAGCTTTTCACTTTGGCTTTCTTCTCAGGAATTTAATCCCAGCATCTCCCCCTCAACAGTCAAATGTTTAAAAACAAGAAATTGTGCAACCATTCAAGCGTGGAGGGAAGAACCCACCAGCAAGAATCCCCACATTTTCCAACTTCTTTTAAAGTATTTCATTGCAGGGGCAGCTCCTTTGCAATGGCGAAGAAGCGTCGCCCACCTGGCTAAGCCAGCAGCATGTGTAGGGAGGGGTTGGCTGGGCCATGGGAGAGGGGAGCAGAGTGGAATGCACTTAAGCATGCATGTGTGTTTGGCCGGCCGCTTAGATCGGCCAAACACACATAGGCACTTAGGTTTCTCCGACCCGGCTGTGTTACACAGTTGCATTGGAGAAACTGCCCACCAGGCCACTGTACAGTGGGCACCACAGGCCCAAAAGGGGGGGAGAGGAAATGGGGGGCCTCCCCCTCAGGCACGGACGGTGCCCCCTCCCCCCACAAGTCAGTCTCCAAGCCCCCAGGCTGCCAATCACGCTCTTCAGGCCTGTCCCCCCACACCCTACCTGCGACCAAAGAGGCCTCAGTCCGTAGGGCCCAGATGGTCACCTCGCCACCGTCCACTGCCTTGTTGCTCAGGAGGGTGGCCCTCCTCAAAAGCCTGGGTGCCCCCTTAGCATTGTCCTCCACCATGCAGGGGGGGGGGGGGGTAATTTGCCATCTTCTCCTGGCTGGCGCTACCAGACTGGCAGTCCTAAGGCGGGGGGACTGACCCCAGGGCCCCCTGCAAGGGTGTCCCTGCTCCAGGAGCCGCCGAAGCCCAGGAGCACCGTACACGCCACCCACCATCTCAAGGCCAGACGGGTACTGCGGGTAGGCGTGTCGCACCAGTTCTGCCTCCTTTCCTCCCCTGCGACAGCCGGGTCTGCCCTGTCCTCCGGCCGCCACTGCTGGTCCAGCAGCCCCCAGGACCGTTGGGGTCCATTCGGTCAGGTAGGATTCGGGTGGATGGATGGCGGGCTGCGAAGCCCAGTTAAAACGTGGCAGCCATGTTGGCCTGCGTAGCCACGCCCCCCCAGAAAGGTGTTTTTAAAAATTATTATTCTTTTTTTTAAATTCACCCCTGTGCATGTCCGACCCCCTGCCCCCCACCCGCTCCTCCCCTTGAGATTTGCGGCGGGTGCAGCTGTTAAACTGTCTCACCATCATCCTTACTTCTCACAATCTACTTGTCACCAATCTGATATCTGAGTGCTGCATTTTACTGAAACTGCTTTCTCACATCTGAGCAAGCTCAGCCCACGATAATCACATCTCCTCTACTTCTTGATCTCTCTGCATCATGTGATAACCTTCATCACACCACCTTACTACTAATCAACCTCGATATGACTGATTCTGCAGTCAACAAGCTTACATTCGGCCTCCCTGACCATACCTATTGGTGCTCCTCCCTTGTCTTCTCCACTTCTCTGCCCGGAAGCATCCCACATTTCTCAATTCTATTATCCCTCCTCTTTCCCTTAGCAAATTCACCTCCTCTTTTGGCTTCTCAGAAAGTTCTTTATGCTGGTGTTACTCAAATCTTCATTCCATTCTGTTTTCACCCCACAGCTAAAAGGAACAAATCTCATGCCTCACAGTCATCAGTTACTGCATGCGCATTCGCTCAAATTGAATTCTTCCACAAACCAGCATAATATATTTTCCTGGCATGTCAGCATCCCACCTCTTTCCTTTTCTCTTTACTTACCCCATTACATCCTGACAACAACATCCTCTGCCAGAAACCTTGGTGTGTGTTTTTGTTGTACAACAAAAATGGAAAAGTACATAACCAACAGTCTTATATACAAGATTCCAGTCATTATACAAACGTTAACATTTGCACAGACACTTCTTTCCACACTGTAAAGATACTTTCAATTCATTAGTCTTCAGCAAGCTGGACTATTAATTTCATTTTCCTTATATTTCTCCTACCATCTGAAAATGTTCTAAACTTTGCTTCCTGGACCCTCTATAATATTTCCAAAAACATACTCACTTCTCTCTACCACCCCCAAACTGGTAGGCGATCGACAAAACAAAACTACTTACTAACTTCTAATCTTGGTCTTCAAAGTCATAACTCACACTGCCCAGCTAATTGGTGGCACTAATTCCTTACAACTCACTAACAATCTATGATCCTTTACGTAGTAGGTTGTAATAACCTGGGGCACTACAATGTTATCCTATATGGGGGATCAGTATTTTCCACTATCTTTAGTTTTCTTACTAATAATTTACTCTAAGCTTGGATAGAAATAAAAGTCTGAGTAAAAGGCAATCTTCTTAGGCAGGGGTGACAAACGGCATCAAAAACAAAGAAAACATATTATTGGGAAACGTATTTGGCGATGACTGTATAAAACGGGCTAAACAAAGACTCTGTAAGGTATTTCCGGGATAAGGCGAGCTTGCTGATTTTTGTTTATTAGGGAGGAACAACCAATTGTACGCTGCTGAGTGGTTATGGACAGTAGTATGAAAAATAGTACTCTGAAATTAGTTTTACTTCAGTATGTCCAGCATATTAAACTATGATGTTGCTACCTCTCTTTCCTTCTTTTAAGATTTACTTTTGTGAGATTTGCAAAAATCAAAAAGTAAAAGTTACTTAAACTCTGTAACAATATTTGTATTTGATACATATTCTTCCTGGAGATTCCTCATCCTAAGTATTTCCTCTCAAGCTAAAACTGAACCAGACAATGTTCTTCCTCAGCTGTAGCTCTCTAACACCACTAGGTGGTGCATGTAGCCTTAGCCATGATATCTGTATATAGCAGGCACCTACCACAGTGTGGCGATCACTTCCTAATTCTATTGTCGCACCCGAGCGAGACGTGCAGAGAGGAACCAAGAGAGCATCCATGACAGTGATGATAGCATAAAAAAACACGTTGGTGTACCCCTCAATCTTATACATGGCTCTGACTCATCAAGGAAGGAGGGTCAGTGAGGAACCTGCAAGAAGATTATGTACCCAGCAGAAATATCATTACCAAAGGTGAGTAACTTTTACTTCTGACAGATACATCTTCCTACAGGCTACTCAGCTTAAGAATGAATATCAATGCATTACCCTCCAGGAGAAAGGAATGAGTACTGACACTTAACTTACAATCTCATGCAGCTAACCATGGCAAAGTATCCATAGCTGACTGGTTAGTCTGTGAGGCAGTAATATTTAGCAGTCATATACAGGACGACCAAATGGCCATCCAGCAGATGTCAACCATAGGAATTCCCACAGCAAGATGGGGTGAAGTACCTACAGCCATGGTCGAGTTGGCACACATACATTCCGGAGGGTCTTTCTTGGCCAAGGTGTAGCAGGCCTTAGTGTGCAGGATTATCCAGTATGAGAAGTAATTCTTTCACCATCTTACCTTATCTGTATCAGACAAAACCCACAAAACGTTGGTCATCCACTCTATCCTGTCGAATGGAATCAATGTAGTAGGAGGTGGCATGCCTGATGTCCACTGTCTGCACAAATTATTCCTTCTTAGTGGGACGATTGAAGAATGAGGAAACGGTTATTGACCAGGCCACATGAAAGGCACAAACCACCTTGGGTCAGAAGGCTAGGCAGGTACGGAGGGCCCACTTGTTTGAACTGAAAACCATGCACTGGAGATGAACTGAGAGGGCCTGAATCTCTTTGACCCTATGAGGCTGAAATGACTGGTACCAACAACACTGTATTCAAGGTAAGAAGTCGAAGTCAAACAGGACAACTGTGCATGGTCTTCATTAGGATGCCATTAAGGAAGTTAATGCAAGAGTCAAACCCCACTGAGGAAGAATGAATGGGGTGTGAAGAAATAGGTACAGCAAACCTTTCAGAAAACATACTGGCAATGTAAAGAATGAGGACTGTTCAGGGAGACCCATGGACTGTTCAGGGAGACCTATGAAGTTGAAAGTGCAACAAGGTAGCCCATGTCTGTTGCCACTGGTAGCACTTGCTTTGCAAGAGATCATAGGAAATGCAGGGTGTCAGGCAGACATGATTTAAAAGGATCCAAAACTCCTGGCTCACAACTGTACAAATGTGTTCCAATGATACACATAACTGGATTTTGTAGCCGGTATTCTGGCAGCCAAGGTGTAATCTCCATCTTTGTAAGGGGAAAAAAAAGGAATCGAGCTGGCATTGCTCAATATGCAGAAGTGCACCTGCAGCATCTGCAGATTAGACTGGAGGATAGACCATCCTGCTGAAACAAAGTTTAACTGGCACAGAAGAGGAGAAGGCAGCCTAAATGCCAATAGATCATTGTATCAAACGTTTGTTGTCCAACCTGGGGCGATCAGGATCTGCAGCTTCCAACACCCCCTCCCACCCCCCCAACATTTTCTGCTGGACCTTCAGCAGAAACTGAGTCAATGGGAACACACAGAAGACCCAAAAAGCAATTAAACCTTAAGACATCACCCATGAGCCATATAAAGGGAAATATAGGGCACAAATCAAAGATACCTAATGTTCTGGGTCGTGACAAAGATGTTTGTGGTTGGAGACTCTATTCTGGAGAAGATCCCCTCCTCCATGAGTCAGGTGTAGGTCCCACTCACAGTCTTCCAATGATGAGCAGCCAAGAGTGTCCGCTATCACGTTGAAGGAACATACCTGATGGATGACCTCTGCAAATAGCATCCAAGCCACACCAACATGCTTTATGATGTAATAGATGGTTGAGGTTTTCTCCCACATGATCTGAATGTTGATCTCCGAGACAGAAGGAAGAAACAACTCCATCACAAGATGGACCATTTGCAACTCCTGCATATTTATGTGCAGATGCTTCTTCGATGCGGAACCAACGCCCTACATCATCAATTTGCCCAGTGACGCAGTGTCTGTGATCAGACCTCTTGAGTGGAAAGTTCCATCCCCCAGTGCAGGTTTAGGCACACTGACTGGAAAAATCTGCTGCTAGGCAGAGAGGCTCCTTTGATGTTGAAGCCACCACCACCACCACAGGCACAACTGGAGGTACCTCATCCAGGTAGTGTGTGCAACCAGCAGTATACTCGAGGCCATAAAGAAGAACAGATGCAAGATTTGCAGGACCAGGAGATGTGTTTGAATCAGAAATCTTTGAATTATCTTCAAATATCCATGATCCTGAGGAGAGGGGTAGAAGAATGTCATGGTGCTTGGTCTAGTGTGCAGCAAAACATATTGGTTCTGTACTGCTTACCAGTGGTTCGCGATAAACAAAGACGATAGACAAATAGTTCTAAATCTAAGGTCTGAGCTAATAATACCTTGCCATCACTTGAACCACATGCAGTACAGGACCTGTATTCTCAATGTTACCTGTCAACTGAAGTCAGACTTATGCCAGATTCTGTTATAGCATGGGTACTCACAAACATTTTCCCAGGGGCCACAAAGTTTGGTCTGTGGTGTGACCGAGGGGCGCACTGATGCTAGCAGCGTGGCAATCAAAGGGAGGAGGGGGCCCTGGATGGGGAGGGGTTGTGGCATTATGGTGGGTGCAGGGGGCAGCAAAGCATATAGATCTAGTGGCTGAATCGCTCAATGTGAAACCAGAAAATGTCGCATTAATCCCAGCTTCGTCACTTTACCAAATTGTGTGATCCTAGGCAATTGGTTTATTTCACGTTCCCTTCAGTTTCTTCATTATTGTAGGGAGGAGGACTTCACAATGCATGACTTCAGTATGTGCGCTGTGCGAAGCCTTCTCCTGTGCTTGATTTAATAAACTATGAAGTTATTCATGTATAATAGCAAAACAGGCCAATCAGAGAGTGCAGATAACTGACTTGCCTCTTAATTCACTATTGGCATTGTTATCAAGTTGGGGGCAAGAATGAATGTTCCTGAATTTATGTTTTAAATCTATTGTTCTTAAAAAAAAAAAAAAAAACACTTCTCCATGCACTGATATAATCTGATGTAGTAAAATGAAATGGTCCTGTGTGTAAATGAAATACACTTTTTGAATTTTTAAGAACCCTTATCTTAGTTGCAGACATTTGCTGCAAGATTTCTTAAAAAATGAAAGTGTTCCTGCAGTTAAGCGGTTCAGGACAAATTCCTTTCTTCCTTTCTTTATCTTCAATAGTGTTTAAATAAAGTATTGCCTGTTGAGTCCAGTAAACAGCAGCCTAGTGCTACTGCTGCCCTGGGGGCCGCATGTAAAGGTCAAAAGGGCCGCATGCGGCCCCCGGGCCGTACTTTGAGTATCACTGTGTTATAGTAAGTTTTAAACAACAAATGTAGCTGACTCTTTAAACTAAAATACCGAGAGTTTTGGGCCCCTTTGTTGACCAGGGTTTTTAATATGGTGTGCAGGGTTGGACCCCATATATCATGGCAAACTTCTGTAGTGGTTCCAATTTTTCAAAAAGGCAATACTCTAGACCCTAGGTGTTATCGGCCAATATCGCTGCTCGACTCCTCCTCAAAATTAATGGGGAGGGTGGACTTGGAATGTTTGATCTCTTGGGTGCAGGAGAAAAAAAAATCTTTCTTGGGCCCAATATGGTTTCAGGAAAGGTCTGGGCACTATTGAGCAGTGCCTGAACCTTTATCTTCATAAGGCTAAGTACAAGTATGGGAAGGGTGGGTCCATTCACTTGGCCTTTATGGACTTGTCTAGTGTTATCGATTATGTTAAAAGGGAAAAGCTCTGGGCAATTCTTCTAAACATGATTTTTGATGACGGCCTAGTAGATCTCTTGAGACGCCTTCACCAGGGCCAGAGGACAAAAATAAGGTATGGGTTGAATGGCGAGACCACCTCCCATTTTGGTGTAAGTCGGGGTGTGCCCTCGCCCCCATTCTATTTCTTTTATACATTAATGACCTAGAGAAAACCTTGGTTTCTACAGGAGATGATGTGCCCTGCATACACAATAACGCCATTCTAGCCCTACTGTATGCGAATGATGCAATCTTACTGGCGAGGACTGCAAATGGGCTCAAACTGCTAGTGGATAGTTTTGTTGAGTTCATGAAAAATTTAGACCTTGAAACCAACTGCTCGAAGACCTTTGTAATGGTTTGTGACCCTAAAAATACCAAGACGCACCCTGGCGGATAGTAGAACGAACTTTAACAAAAGTAGGTTCCTTCTCATATCTGGGGCTAGAATTAGACGAAGCATGTAGTTGGCGTCCCTGCTTAAAAAACAGGGTTTTATGCATGGTGTATACAGTGGGTATCACCCAGTCCCTGGCTGCCAATATAGGGTGGAAGCCGATTGCCTCCATATTGGACGTTTATAAGAGAAAATGTCTGCCTGCTGTGACCTATGACATGGGGTTGTGGGGATATAAAGACGTTGGGAACCTTCAGGTACAGGAAAAAACGATTCTGTTGCCGGTTGTTGGGTGTCCCGCCTTCTACTCCCCATTTTTCTGTCCACCAGGAATTGGGTCTTGAATACTTACAGGATAGAACTAGCGTCGCCCCGTTGGAGCTGTGGTGTACAATTTGGCTTAATAAAGAAGCCGTCCACCCCAGCTGATAATTCAGGATTGCCTTCTTAGTGATCCCGCTTGTTCAATCCCATGGATGAAATATATCAACGGACTTCTGAATGAAGTGGGGCTGCCAACATTTGTTTAAAAATCCGCATCTGATTACCAAAAAAGACAAAATGTGGATATGTGACCGCTTCCGTGAGTTAAGGCGGGCGGTTCGTGAATCAAATGAAGTGGTCAAGGTAACTGTCAAAGATTACTGTATGGTACAAATGTGCCCGGACCCAGCCCCTTATTTATTGTTTGTACATAATGTGTATGAGAGATTGCTTTTGACCCACTTCAGACTAGGGTCCCTTCACTGGTTACTGTCCTTTCCTCTAAGAAAATTGCACTTGGTACCTCTGTTTCGAAATTATAGCTTTACCAATTGCAGGGCTGCTTTGCTTGTTCTTCGTCATTTAAATGATTACGAGGTATGTAGCTCTGTGGGCCATTTTTTGACAGGAGTGATGGCCTGTCGTAAGAGGATGCTGTTTTAAAACAGTTGGGATGATTTGTTTGTAGGCGAGGACCTCTAAGTGTTTTTAATATTTTATATGTTTTTACATTTCATGTGATAGGTGTTTGTTTGAATTGAATATAGGGGAGGACCTAAAAGTGTTATTTATATTTTATATGCCTCTTTATCTCGTGTGAATTTTAGTATCTTGAACTTATGTATGGTCTCAGTGATTTGTTTGTATGTTTTCATTGGTGTTTGTTTTGTAGATAATATTATATCCGAATAAAGAAATAAATAATTAAGTACTCCACAAAGGCATTTAATGACGGGACCAGCTCTTTTTCCATAGTCTTTCGATTGCATTACATAATGTCTTCGGAAGCTTGATTTGTGAACAGTATCTTATTCTTTCAAGTTTGGTTGTCTGTAATTATTTCCACAATGCAACAATCTTCAAACACAAAAAGGCTGTTTTTACAAAGAGTACTGGATAGACGTCCAGGGCTCTTTTTAGTTAATTAAAAGAAACTGGCCTATTAAGTGGGAACATAGATAACAACAGAAGCAGGCTAAAATCTGAAAGATGACCCTCTCAATCAAGGAAGAGAAGAATAACTTCAGAGAAAATAGAGACATCTTTGAGAATAGCATTCTTTACATCATCAGTTACACAATTTAAAATATTTGCTGATAAAAACCCAGAAAGCAGTCTTTTTGCAGTTGCCATCTAATAGGATCAGGCCGCTTAAATTCTCACCATTGCACTTTTGTAAGTTCATACCAGTCATCAATTCTCGTCTCCGCTTAGCAGAACATGTGAAATAACTGTAAACTTTGGTCACTCGATTAACAGTATCAAAGTCCATTCTCCCTATGCTGTGTTTGGCTGCGTTGTGTAATATATGAGCAAAACAATTGCTCTGTATTATGTGATCTTCAAACTTCTTTCTGCCAATAATGTTAACACACTAGGATTGCACTCAAAACTGACACTTGTGATATCCAGGCTGTACGTAGGTTTGTTAATTTTTACTTTATTTGTTTTGCAACTGCAGGTTTAACTAATCCCCTAGTAATCATCAAGTAATCTATTACTCCATCCGCAATAACAAAGTAGATAATAACCAACTGAAACAATTTTCTGTTCACTTTGTATGAAGTCTCACTCTCAATGGAGAAATGTCCTCAAGTGTTTGGTCCAGTCAGGGTCTGCAGACACTAATTGGTTGAAAAAAGACGAAACACACTGAATGCTATGAAAGTGGGCTTCAGTTTCTTAGAGCTCGTTTTACAAGCTACATAGCAGTATCAAAAATGTAGTAGCTTTTCACCACTAAGACGCCAGTGACAAACAGAAAATGCTCTACTGTATATGGTACGTTTAGCTTGCTAGTCATTTTCCTTGCAGCCCGCCAGCCAGTGAAAATAGTTTTTCCACTCTGCGATAGACACACAATTGCCTCCTTTTCCTTGGGTCTACTCTTTTTGTAAAGCTGTCTGACCGTGTTTTTGGCAGCTCCTGTAAATTTAGCACAGTACCTCTGCAGTTTAAAACTACAGAAATTCTGGATTCTTAGAAGCAAAAGCAATTGTATTGCTTAGTGGTACTTCTGATCTCAACCACTAGGATTCCTGTACACACATATCAAAAAGAGGAATTGGGGGCTTACTGGAGGTACATATTATAACATTTTATCTGACAGCTGGCCACTTTGCTAGAATTTGAATGCTGGAAGGAAACAGGAGTGGCATTTCAATATGTTGTGCTGCTTCGTGCAAATAATAAGGCTTACCTGCTCTTATGAGCGATCTAAACAAACTGATGTCAAGCTTACTTTAACTGAGGCAGATTTAAAACCAGTCTTAACTTATCAAAAACTGTAAAAACATGAAAGTGGACATCACCTTCTGATTTAGTGTCACCTTCTTTGCCTATTGAAAAAAGGACAGATGATGGACGGAATGCTGGACAATGCAAACATTCACCCCCCAGTCACAAAGATCTAGGTTTAATCCATCGGTTTTTTTGTCCACCACACCACCCCTGTTTGGACCCAGCCATATGGAAATCAATCTTGGCCCTGGTGCTCATGGGAACAGTCCAACCCGAACTGCCAAGCCAGGTCCTCCCTGGACTGGAAACAAGCATCCTAGGACCGGTTTCAGGGTATCACCCCTCATCAGCTAAGCTAGCTTGAATCCAGTGGCGCAGTGAGCACGGGACCCACGTCTGGGCATACCCTTCCCACTGGGGGCGACAATTGCAAAAAGAACAGATGATGGACGGAATGCTGAACAATGCAAACATTCACCTCCAGTCACAAAGATCTGGGTTTAATCCATTGTTTTTTTGCTCACCACGCCACCCCAGTTTGGACCCAAAACTGATGGATTAAACCCAGATCTGTGACTGGGGGTGAATGTTTGATTTGTTCTGCATTCCGTCCATCAACTGTTCTTTTTACCTTCTTTGTCCATAGCACAAACCACTTCCATTTTAAAGAATAGATCTTAGTTGTAGGGGGCTCTCTAGCAATCGTCAGGTATGTTTAGATTACAAACTTCTAAACCTCAGTGAGCCAAGCAGTCACCTGAAGGGATTGAAGGCTGTGGTGAACTATCTTTGGTGAACTATTTGTGCCTTGTTCCTCGACAATAATTGGACGCCAGTCTTGAATTGCACTGGAGTGTGGAAGAACATGTTCCACATTTCCGTGGATCAATACTATTGCAGTGAACCGTGAGCCACCAGCATCACTTTGCACTTCTGCCTCACTTGACTGTGTAAAGGATCCAGAGATTCAGTGGTCTGGAAGTAATGTCGTACATAAACCTTGTGGCCCAGCGCATTATTCAAGATTACAGGTAATACACCTTCTCCCAAACGGGGGACATTGGAGTTTTGTTCCATTATGGACATGTCCCACTGGAAACTTCCACACCTTTTGAACAAAAACTCCAACCACAATTTCTTGTGGTTGTTTGACTTCTTGGTGCTGAGGTGAATTCGCCAATTCATTCTATAAGCCTGGCACACGTTCTGCTGAGAGATCCATGCTGTGCTCAAGAACCCACAGCTGAAGCTTTTGAGGGTCCTGGTATATCAAAAGAGATCTTGTTCCTCCCTTTTTGTGAATGTAATACAGTGGTTCTCATGTCAGTTTGCATCATAAAAGTTTTTATATTTGGATAAGAAGTCTTCCGAGTTAGTTTGAATGCTCAAAGCTCGAGCAGACTGATAAGAGATGACTGCTCTTTGATCCTCTGAAATGCAGGTTTTGTACATGCATCCCACAAGACGCTAGTCACATTTGATGCTTTCCCCTCTCCACAGACAGAAACATTATTCCTTCTGGAGCAAATTCTGGCTCTAATAAATATGTTCTTCGATAGACTTAGGATTGATTTCCTTATATTAAATGTAAAACCCAAGTTTGTCAGTGTCTTTGATGGCTTTTTTGGAATATTCAAGGCTTCCTGGTGAGTAGGTGCTCTGAATAACCGATCATCTGGCTGAGGGTTGACAATGCAATCTTTTCTTCAAAGATAAGCCACATCAATGCCAAGCATTTAGGGAAAACTAGGGACTCTGCCTTCAGCCCTAGTATAAACATCCTGAGCTAGAAATGGTAGCAAGCACTATGAAACAAAGTAATTTCCTTTGCTCTGAATGTATTGGAATGTTGAAATAAGCACATATCAGAAAGGCCCTTTCATGATGAACGGCAGTAATACATTGAGAATGATCAAGAGAAAAATCATTTTTTAGGGATATTTGTAGAGACGTCTTAAATCTAGGTGCGACAGCCAATTGCCTGATTTCTTTAGTATGAAACAAATCTCAAATAAAATCAGAGATTCTTTCCTGAAGCTTGCACTTCCTCTACCGCACTTTTTCTTACCACCTTGAAAATCTCCAAATTCAGTACTCTTAGATGTTTGTGCTTCTCCTACTTTATAAAATGAGTTAGTGATTTCTCCAAGAATTCTAGAATGTGTCCACAACTATTGTCCAGTACCCCAGCTGCCTGCAAAGTTTTTTAAGAAGCAACCTTTTCTGTCTCCCAGTAGCAAGAGGGGGTAAAACAGCATGGTCAAGTAAGGATTGACATCCTTTGTCTCCTAACTTTGAAGTTTTGTTACCGCTATTCCTTTGGCTTGCTTGCTGAACTAGATAAGTTGATGCCTTTGCTGACATGATAAAGATGACTAAACACATCATTCCTATATTGACTGTTTTCATGAAAATCGGATCCCTAGTGAAATGGTCTTTGATTTTGCTCCTTGTAAAATTTGATGAGTATGTAGTGAGCATGAGGATCTTGCGATCTCTGTGTTCCTGCTTTGAATACTTGCAAAATCATGTCTTCCTTCTTGCCAAAAACATTCTGGCCTTCAAGAGATATATCCCTAACCTTAGACTCTAGTTCATATCTAAAAGCAGAATTTTCCAGACACCCAAAACAACTCATAACTGTGGTATTACCAATTTGACGAAAAATATATATGGAAGAATCCATAGCATAGATCAAAGTGGATGAGGTCTGCACACCACCTTTTAAGATTGTCCTTTCTTGAATCCTGCCTTCCTACGAAAGCTTATCAATTAACTTTTGACCCTTCATAACTTTACGGTCATACCAGCCTACAGCTGCAGAGGCAATGGGAATTTCAACAATGTCCACTGCTATAACCTTGACTTATTTTTAACCCAATTTATCAGTGGGAAGTGTAAATGGTGCTGGAGGATTCTGTGATTTGTTCTGTGCAGACACCAAGACAATCAAATCAGCTTTAAGATGGTTAAGGATACAAGCAGAAGCAGCCTCATTTGCCTTCTATTTAATTTCAATGTCTGATAAAGTCACTGATGCAGATGCTGGATTCTTTACCATGTCTTCCTATCGAAGCCTATCAATGAATATTTTGACACGCCATAGCTTTAAGGTCATACCTGGCTTAACAATGTCCATTGCTATAACTCTGACATTTTCCAATGGAGTCCCATTTTTGACACTATCAGTGGGAGCAGTACATGGTGTTGGAGGATTCCGTGATTTGTTCTGTGCAGCCACCAAGATGCTGTTGTTGGATTAGTCATCATTAGCAAGCCCACCGCCCATACATGGTCAAGGATGGGAAATGCTGTCTCTCCCCTGTGAGACTTCTCCTCAAAGACCAAAAAAAACCAAACAAGTCTTCTGGAAAGTAGAACCAGGCAGATTGCAATGCTGTTACATTTTCTCAATCAGCACATGTAAATTGCTGATGTCATGAGGGGAAAATTCCTAGGCATAGATTCTGGACTTGCGTCATCAGGAGCAGCAAATTGATCCAACTCAGTCTTTGCTAGGTGCTTTTGCACAATGGGCAGTAGATGATTCTGTGCTATAACTGTTGTCATCTTAACCTGATGACCTGTCATTATCATCATCTTAAATAAAGTCACCTTAATGCTGGAAGTCACTGTTTGAACCTATTCTGTTATTGTTGCTATTAGCATCACCATAAAGCACCTTCTGGGAGGGCTGATGAGCGGATGGTACAGACTTAAGAGACTGATAAAGTGAGGCTTGCTGTCCTGGAGGCACTGGCAGAATAGGTTACTGAACAGAAGGCTTTGGGGTCAACCCCAATCCCTGATGTGCTTGTACCTTGGTACCACAGGTAACATCTGATAAATGCCCCGCCCCACGCTTTGCAAGGTGGTCAATATTCCAAGTTGTACCTGCACTACAGGCATCGTATGAGAGAATGCCAAATAGTCCTCGGCATGATGCAGTCTTACTGGAGGCGACTTTGTTGACATTTACAACTTGCTGCAGAAATTCTGTCTTCTTCATCATCTGATAAATGTCCCGCCCCATGCGTTGTAGGGTGGTCAATATTTCAAGCTGTACCTGCATTAAAGGCATTGTATGAGAGAATGCTTAACGGTCCTCTGCATGATGCACTCTTATTGGAGGCGACCCTATTGACATTTACAATTTGCTATAGAAATTCTGTCTTCTTCTCCTTCATCTTTTGTATCCAATTATTGAATGTGCAAACCAGACAGTTCAGTTGCTTTTTGAACCTCGATATGGTCCTCTTCTTCACTAAAGAAGGATTCAATTGGATCAAAATCTGGCTCCTCAGCTTGGTTATACCCCTTTTGAACAGAAGATATATACAGTAAAATTTTAATCTGGGTTTGTGACTGGGATGGTGAAACAAGCAGAGACTGTAGCGGCACAATAAAGCAGAGGAGAAATTGCTGAGGCTGACAACGCATAGGAAACAGCCACTGAAAAAGATGGAATTATGAAACCTGGAGAAGACTGCATGAAATCCATCACCAATGCGTCACTGGCAAGCAAACTGAATGGTTGCAAATCTGCCACTGTACAGCTATATTATGCTGATGATGGGAATTTGTTTGTTGACAAGTGTATCGCTGTTCACAAAGGTATTGTCAACAATGGAGCAGCAACCATCAACGGTTGTGCCACGGTTGATAGTGGCTGGTTATTGTTGACCGCAATGCTACAGATGCAGACCAAAGATGTTTTTTCATCTGCATTCGCATCATTGCCAGGCCTCTGTCGACGGGGTAGAAGGATGTTTTGCCAGGGTCCTCATCACAGTCACCTCTGTCAGCCAATGCCACCTCTAAAGCCTCAGTCGTCTCATAAGTGGAAAAACTCAATGAGGAAAACAGAGCATAAGACTGGCTTACTGCCTGAAAGCAGATCTGAAGCTGTAGAAATTGTAAATCCAGGTGAAAAAAGCCAAATGGAGATAGAAAGGACACATGATTCACTGAAAGAGCAATGAAAAATTTGGCAGTTGGAAGCCTTGTCACGGGGGTGTTGTGGGCTGTGGTGTCTGACTGGCTGAGGTTCAGGTCAGGCAATGAAGTGGACCAGTGGAATTAAGTCTACGGCTGTTTTCAATGTTATTGAGTGCAATGGTACATTTGCATTTTAACACTGATAACCAAGGGTTTCCTGTATGATGACTGGGATAATCCAAGCAGGCAAACCTATGAAAGATCCAATGCTGAAGAATCTTCTTTAGGTCTGAAAGTAGGAGCTTGATGTAGGAAGCTGGCCTGGTGTGTGGTGAGCACCTATGGTGTTATCACCTTATAACAGGTCCAGGTATCCCCAATTAGTGAGGTGTACACAGTGTCTAGGAAGCCAGGACTCTCTAGAGATAGCTGTGGATGATCAGCTAAGACTTATCTAGGAGACATGCAAAGCGTATGCAATACAACTACAATCACACAGCACTTACACACATGAAAGAACCACACAGTGTTGCAAAAATAAAGGTACTTTATCATGTTAACACACATTCTAAAATACTGTACTTGCAATACTCCATTAGGAAGTGAGTAAACACACTATTATATACACCTTAGAAGTCAGTGATAAGCATAGAAAGCAATAACAAATAGTGAAAACAATAGAAAATAGTGAAGGCCGTAGGGGGAGACCAAACCAATTACTAAATAAGTGGAATGTGAAAGGCAGTCCCCCACCCAAGGATGTGGAATCTGTAGAGGGGAGCTGGAGGAAGTAGGAACCCCAAAAGGTAAGTACCAGTGTGCCCTTCAAAGCAAATTTGTGGCTTGGGGAGGCTAGCCCTCCACAAGCCATGTAACACCTATTTCCAAAAGAAGAGGGAGTTGCCGCCCTCTCCCAAAGGAAATCCTTCGTTCTGCCTTCCTCTGCTTGAGCAGGCAGGAAAAAACTGATCTGTGGGGTGGCAGCAGTGCGGGCTGCCCGGAAAACCTCAGAAGACTGGTAGGAGCAACGCTGGGGGTCCTTGCTGGTCCCCAGCAGCTCCACTTTTGCTTCTCCGCCACTTCTGCCTTTGTCAAGGCTTGTTGGTGGCTCTTCCACGCCACTGACCGACTGCAATCTTCCATCTGGCATGGGGCGTCGACTGCATCCTCCAGGAACTCTTCACTTGCTCTAGGACTGCATTCCTGACCGTCTTCGTCCTACCATCAACCAACTCCTGCAACCACAGCTGGGTGGGTAGTAGCTCCTGCTCCCCTGGACTCTACTGTGACTTCTGGACTTGGTCCCCTTCTTCCACAGGTTTTCCTCTTCAGGAATCCACCGCTGGTTTCCTGCAGTCTTGTCTGGGTATTGCATTTTCTTCTTTTCCTTCCTTGTGGGTGGTTTGTGGAAAATCCAGTAACTTACTCCTTTCTTCCTGGTCGCTAGGGGGCACTGTGGTACTTACCTTTGGGGTTTCCAAGCAAGTGCCCCAGCTCCCCACCAACACATTCCACTTACCTAGGTGGGGTCCTGTGTTAGAATTTCATTTTTTTAGTATATGGTTTGAGCTCCCTCTAGGGTCACTATTGCCTATTTGCATTTGCACTGTTTTCTATCACCTTTTATGTCTTTTTTGATAGCTAGTGTACATATCTAGTGTGTTTACTTACCTACTATTGGAGGGATGCCTATCTAGTATTTTGGTACTGAGTTACTGTAAAAAAGATCCTTTATTTTCGTAACACTGAGTGTTTTCTTTCGTGTGTGTAAGTGCTGTGTGATTACAGTGGTATTGATGAGCATTGCATGTCTCCTAGATAAGCCTTGGCTGCTCATCCACAGCTACCTCCAGAGAGCCTGGCTTCTAGACACTGCCTACACTACACTAATAAGGGATACCTGGACCTGGTATAAGGTGTAAGTACCTCCGGTACCCACCACACATCAGACCTGCTTCCTACAATAGTCCATTCACTGCAGGGATACAGATCACCTTAAAAGTTTGGGATTTTCACCTTTTATCTGTTTTAACCATATGAGGGGCTTGAGGTCTGTTTGAACAAGGAAGTGAATGCCAAATAAGTATGGCCTCTGCTTCTTCAAAGCCCAGACCACAGAAAAGGCCTCCCTCTCTATGGCTGACCCAACGCTTTTCCCTGGGGGTCAACCTCCAGCTAATGAAAGCTACAGATTGATCCTGGACCTCTTCATTTAGTTGAGATAGTACTGCCCCTATCCTTACCTTAGAAGCATCTGTCAGCATGATAACCTTCATGGAGTATTCAGGGCTTCCTAATATAGGAGTAGAGCACATGGCCTGTTTAAGGTCAGGACAGCTTTTTGGCAGCTAGCTGTCCACAAAACCTTCTTTGGCATCCTTTTAGAGGTGAAGTCATTTAGAGAGGCTACAGTGGAGCCATAGTTCTTAATGAACCTCCTGTAATACCCTGTTAGGCCTTGGGAGGATATGACTTAGGTTTGTGTAGTAGGGGCAGGTCAATTCAGAACAGTCTGGATTCTGCCCTGTAGTGGTTGGATCTGGCCTCCACGTACGAGGTGGCCAGATAAACCACTTTTCCCTGCCCTCTCTTGCATTTTCAGGCCTTGATAGTGAGGCCTGCCATCTGCAGGGCCTCCAGTATATTCCCAAGGTAGACCAGATGGTCCTCCCAGGTGAAGCTAAAGAGAGTTATATCGTCTAGATAAGCTGCACTGAAGCTTTCCAGGCCTTGGCGAACTTTATTCACCAGACTTTGGAATGTGGCAGGTGCATTCTTTAGTCCAAAGGGCATCACAGTAAAGTGATAGTGCCCACTAGCAGTAGAGAATACAGTTTTTGGGTTTAGCATCCTCTGACAACTTGATCTGCCAGTAGCGAGCAGACAGACACTTGTCATAAGCCAGTGTATCTATGAGCTCATCTGCCCTAGGGATAGGATGAGCATCTGTTTTGGTAACAGTATTGACACCTCTGTAGTCTACACAAAACCTAATTTCTCTTTTGCCATTCTGAGAGTCGGGTTTTGGGACAAGCACTACAGGACTAGCCCAGGGGCTGTCTGAAGGCTCAATGACTCCGAGGTCTAGCATCTTCTGGACTTCAGGCTGCCTGTAAATTTTGCTTTTATCAGGTAAGCTGTCACGTGTCAATGGTGTGTTCGCACCATGTAGTCTGGCCAGGTGTCAGGGAGAACAGCTGAGAGAACTGTCCCAGGATGTTTCTGCAGTCATCTTTTTGTGACTCCGAGAGGCAGCCTGCAAGTACAACCCTATCTACTGAGCCATCTGTTGTATTGTGGGAGAAGAGGTCAGGGAGAGCGTCATTCTCTTCTTCCTGTCCCTCATCAGTTGCCACAAGCAAGGTCATGTCAGACCTATCATAGTAGGACTTCATGCAGTTCACATGAAGCACCCTGTGGGAACTTCTAGGAGCGCCTAGGTCAACCCGGTAGGTGAGCTCACTCTTTCTCTCCACAATAGTGTGTGGTCCACTCCGTTTGTCTTGGAGAGCCCTGGAAGCCACAGGATCCTGGCCCACACCTTCTGTCCAGACTGGTAAACATTCAGTACAGCCTTCTGGCCATGCCACTGTTTCTGCAACTCTTGGCTGGCCTGAAGGTTTTTAGTGGCCCTCTTCATGTACTCGGCCATCCTTGATCTGAGGCCAAGTACATAGTCCACAATGTCTTGTTGGGGAGGCTTGAGATGTTGCCCCCAGCCTTCCTAACAAGAGCAAGGGGATCCATAACAGGGTGCCCAAACAAGCTCAAAGGGGCTGTAGCCCACTCCCTTCTGATGTACCTCCCTACAGGCGAAGAGGAGGCAAGCTAACAGGACAATCCACCTCCTTCTGAGCTTCTCTGAGAGTCCCATTATCATGCCCTTGAGAGTTTTATTAAACCTCTCAACTAAGCCATTTGTTAGTGGGTGGTAAGGGATAGTGAACTTCAGAAGGATTACCAGTCTCCTGGTGGCACCAGGTTTAGGGTCCCTTGCTTCTGAGTAAAGGAAGCTGTTACCCCAGTACATCTTATGAGTGCCACTGATATCCCCTGCCTTTTGTGCTGCAGCTTGCTGCCTTAAGCCCTCCACTGTGGGACAGGTTTGCTGTTCCTTACTGAGTTCCTCCCTGGTGGGCCCCCTTGCACCCAAGAGCTCAGCTATGTCAGCTTGAAGCTCCTCTGGTGTAGGTTCCACCCAAGGAGTGGATTCTTCTCCCCCAGGAGTGGAATCCTCACTGGAGGCTGGAGCAGGGGTACCTTTTTACCCTTCCTGCACTTTGGTTTAGGGGTCTCCTGGATGATTGTTCCAGGCTCTAGGGTTCCTTGTTATTTTTGTTTCTTGGCCTGTGCTCTAGTGAGGGCAAAGATGTGCCCAGGGATGCTCAGCATTTCTGCATGGGCCTCCAATTCCACTTCAGCCCAAGCTGAAGTCACCAAGTCCTTACTAAGCAGACATTCTACAGGTAGATCAGAGGATACTACAACCTTTTTAGGGCCAGTAACATACCAAAAAGAGGGTAGTTTCCTACATGGTACGTTAATACCGTGTAAAGGCTCAAGGGGTTCCCCAGTCAGTGGACAGGGCTTGCTATGCAATCCCAAAGTGCTTTATTTAGGCATAGTGCAGTCGAGCAGCCTTAGGCTTAACACAGAGGAGTGCAAGAAATGTACAAATGCACACAATGGTCAATACATGAGACTCACAACTCAAGAAGGAGATCCACACCAATTTATAAAAACAGCAAGTATCTTCATAGATGTTTAAGCATCAGAGAAAAAGTATTCCAGTAAGTATGTTTTTAAATAGGAATTCTTTTCACGTTAAAAGTGGCCACAGTGCAATTTCTGAGTTCTGCAATGTTATCCTATGGGAGGAAAATGAAAATGTCACTTACCCAGTGTACATCTGTTCGTGGCATCAGTCGCAGTAGATTTGCATGTTCTGCAATAGCTCGCCATCTGGTGTTGGGCCGGAGTGTTACAAGTTGTTTTTCTTCGAAGAAGTCTTTCGAGTCACGGGACCGAGTGACTCCTCCTTTTGTCTCCATTGCGCATGGGCGTCGACTCCATCTTCGATTGTTTTTCCCCGCAGAGGGTGAGGTAGGAGTTGAATTGTAGTAATAGTGCCCATGCAATGGAGTGACTAAGTATGCACCTATTTAAGGTTGAGATGATACATATATAAATAATTGAAGGTAACTTCCAAACTGCTACAGGCTCCCGGGGAGGCGGGTGGGCACATGCGAATCTACTGCGACTGATGCCACGAACAGATGTACACTGGGTAAGTGACATTTTCAGTTCGATGGCATCTGTCGCTGTAGATACGCATGTTCTGCATAGACTAGTAAGCAGTTATTTCCCCAAAAGCGGTGGATCAGCCTGTAGGAGTGGAAGTAGTTTGAAATAATGTCCTTAATACGGTTTGACCTACTGTGGCTTGTTGTGCGGATAACACGTCTACACAGTAGTGCTTGGTGAATGTGTGAGGCGTAGACCATGTGGCTGCCTTACATATTTCTTGCATTGGGATGTTTCCTAGAAAGGCCATGGTAGCACCTTTCTTTCTGGTTGAGTGTGCCCTTTGTGTAATGGGCAGCTGTCGTTTAGCTTTAAGGTAGCAGATTTGGATGCATTTAACTATCCATCTGGCTATACCTTGTTTTGAAATTGGGTTTCCTGCGTGAGGTTTTTGAAATGCAATAAAGAGTTGTTTAGTCTTTCTGATGTTTTTTGTTCTGTCAATGTAATACATCAATGCTCTTTTGACATCTAATGTATGTAGTGCCCTTTCAGCTACGGTATCTGGCTGTGGAAAGAACACTGGAAGTTCCACTGTTTGATTTAGATGGAACGGTGAAATAACCTTTGGCAAAAATTTAGGATTGGTCCTTAGGACGACTTTATTTTTGTGTAGTTGTATAAAAGGTTCCTGTATAGTTAACGCCTGAATCTCGCTTACTCTTCTCAGGGAAGTAATGGCGATGAGAAATGCCACCTTCCAGGTTAGGAACTGTATGTCGCAGGAGTGCATGGGTTCAAAAGGTGGACCCATAAGTCTAGTTAGGACAACATTTAGGTTCCATGAAGGAACAGGTGGTGTTCTTGGTGGTATAATTCTCCTAAGGCCCTCCATGAATGCTTTAATGACTGGTATTTTATATAGGGAAGTTGAATAGGTAGTCTGCAGGTATGCAGATATTGCTGCAAGGTGAATCTTAATGGAAGAGAAAGCTAGGTTAGATTTTTGTAAGTGAAGCAAGTAACCCACTACATGTTCTGGAGTTGTGTGTAATGGTTGTATTTGATTAATATGGCAGTAGCAAACAAACCTCTTCCATTTACTTGCATAGCAGTGCCTGGTGGATGGCCTTCTTGCTTGTTTTATGACTTCCATACATTCTTGGGTAAGTTGTAAGTGCCCGAATTCTAGGATTTCAGGAGCCAGATTGCTAGATTCAGCGATGCTGGATCTGGGTGTCTGATCTTTTGGTTGTGCTGTGTCAACAGATCTGGCCTGTTGGGCAATTTGATGCAGGGTACCACTGATAGGTCTAGCAGCGTTGTGTACCAGGGTTGCCTTGCCCAAGTTGGTGCTATCAATATGAGTTTGAGTTTGCTTTGACTGAGTTTGTTTACCAGGTAAGGAAGGAGAGGGAGAGGAGGAAAAGCGTAAGCAAATATCCCTGACCAGTTCATCCATAGGGCATTGCCTTGGGATTGTTTGTGTGGGTACCTGGATGCGAAGTTTTGGCATTTTGCGTTCTCCCTTGTTGCAAACAAGTCTATCTGAGGTGTTCCCCAGAGTTTGAAATAAGTGTTCAGAATTTGGGGGTGAATTTCCCATTCGTGGACCTGTTGGTGATCTCGAGAGAGATTGTCTGCGAGTTGATTTTGTATCCCTGGTATAAACTGTGCAATTAGGCGAATTTGGTTGTGAATTGCCCAATGCCAAATTTTTTGTGCTAGCAGGCTTAACTGCGTGGAGTGCGTCCCTCCCTGCTTGTTTAGATAATACATTGTTGTCATGTTGTCTGTTTTGACGAGAATGTATTTGTGAACTATTATTGGTTGGAAAGCTTTTAGTGCTTGAAAAACTGCTAGAAGTTCTAGGTGATTGATATGCAGTTTTGTTTGATGTACGTTCCATTGTCCTTGTATGCTGTGTTGACCGAGGTGTGCTCCCCACCCTGTCATGGAAGCATCTGTTGTTATTACGTATTGTGGCACTGGGTCTTGGAAAGGCCGCCCTTTGTTTAAATTTATGTTGTTCCACCACAGAAGCGAGAGGTAAGTTTGGCGGTCTATTAACACCAGATCTAGAAGGTGACCCTGTGCTTGAGACCACTGTGATGCTAGGCATTGTTGTAAGGGCCTCATGTGCAGTCTTGCGTTTGGGACAATGGCTATGCATGATGACATCATGCCTAGGAGTTGAAATACCATCTTTGCCTGTATCTTTTGTGTTGGATACATGCGTTGTATGATGGTGTTGAAATTGTGAATTCTTTGTGGACTTGGAGTGGCTACTCCCTTTGATGTGTCTATTATGGCTCCCAGGTATTGTTGTACCTTGCGTGGCAGAATTTTGGATTTTGTGAAATTGACGGTGAACCCGAGTTTGAAGAGGGTTTGTATGATCTGATTTGTGTGATTTGAGCACTGTATGAACGAATGGGCCTTGATTAGCCAGTCGTCCAAATATGGGAACACATGTATTTGCTGCCTTCTTATGTGTGCAGCGACTACCGCTAGACATTTGGTAAAGACTCTTGGTGCGGTTGTTAATCCGAAAGGCAGTACCTTGAATTGGTAATGTATTCCTTTGAATACAAACCTTAGGTATTTCCTGTGCGATGGGTGTATTGGTATATGGAAATAAGCATCCTTGAGGTCTAAAGTTGCCATGTAGTCGTGTAGTTTTAGCAATGGCAATACTTCTTGTAGTGTGACCATGTGGAAGTGGTCTGATTTGATGAAAGTGTTCACTACTCTGAGGTCTAGGATTGGTCTGAGCGTTTCGTCCTTCTTTGGTATCAGAAAGTACAGTGAGTAAACTCCTGTGTTTATTTGTGTGTTTGGCACTAATTCGATTGCATTCTTTTGCAATAGTGCCTGCACTTCTATCTCCAGGAGATTGGAATGGTGTGTTGTTAAATTTTGTGCTTTTGGTGGTATGTTTGGAGGGAATTGTAGAAATTCTATGCAATAACCATGTTGGATAATTGCTAGAACCCAAGTGTCTGTAGTGATTTCCTCCCATGCTTTGTAATAATGACCTATTCTTCCCCCCACTGGTGTTGTGTGGAGGGGGTGAGTGACATGTGAGTCATTGTTTAGTAGTAGGGGTTTTGGGGCTTTGAAATCTTCCTCTATTTCTAGGGAATTGCCCTCCTCTATATTGTCCCCGAAAACCTCCTCTATACTGTCCCTGGTAAGTGGACGGTGTTGCTTGTGAGGTGCTGGCTTGTGTGCTTTGACCCCGAAACCCCCCTCGAAAGGGCGTTTTACGGAATGTGCTGTAATTCCCTCTGCTCTGCGGGGAGTAGAGTGCGCCCATGGCTTTGGCAGTGTCCGTATCTTTTTTGAGTTTCTCAATCGCTGTGTCCACTTCTGGACCGAACAGTTCTTTTTCATTAAAAGGCATATTGAGAACTGCTTGTTGAATCTCTGGTTTAAATCCAGACGTTCGGAGCCATGCATGCCGTCTGATAGTTACAGATGTATTAATTGTCCGTGCAGCTGTATCTGCAGCATCCATGGAGGAACGTATCTGGTTGTTGGAGATGGTCTGTCCCTCCTCAACCACTTGTTTCGCCCTATTTTGGAAGTCCTTGGGCAGATGTTCAATGAGATGTTGCATCTCGTCCCAGTGGGCTCTGTCATAGCGCGCAAGTAGTGCCTGGGAGTTCGCGATGCGCCACTGGTTTGCAGCTTGTGCTGCGACTCTTTTACCAGCTGCATCAAACTTGCGGCTTTCTTTATCTGGGGGTGGTGCATCTCCAGATGTGTGAGAGTTGGCCCTTTTCCTAGCTGCTCCTACAACAACAGAGTCTGGTGGCAGCTGTGTAGTGATGAAAACCGGGTCCGTAGGAGGCGGCTTATACTTCTTTTCCACCCTTGGTGTGATTGCCCTACTTTTGACCGGCTCCTTAAATATGTCTTTTGCGTGCCGGAGCATACCAGGGAGCATAGGCAGGCTTTGGTAGGAGCTGTGGGTGGAGGAGAGTGTGTTGAACAAGAAATCATCCTCGACCTGTTCTGAGTGGAGGCTTACGTTATGAAATTGTGCTGCTCTAGCCACCACCTGAGAGTACGCGGTGCTGTCTTCTGGTGGAGATGGCTTTGTAGGGTAGGCCTCCGGGCTGTTATCTGACACTGGGGCGTCGTATAGGTCCCATGCGTCCTGATCTTGGTCACCCTGGCTCATGGTGGTGTGAGCTGGGGAGTGAGATGGAGTTTGTGCTGCTGAAACGTTAATCACGGGCGGAGGAGAGGGTGGTGGTGTAATTCTTTTAACCACTTTTGGTTGTGGTGCTTGTTCCGTCTGGAACTCCAACCTTCTCTTTCTCCTAATGGGGGGAAGGGTGCTTATTTTTCCTGTCCCCTGCTGAATGAAGATACGCTTTTGCGTATGGTCCACATCAGTTGCTTGTAGCTCTTCCTCAAACCTATGCTTTTGCATTAGGGAGGTTAGCGAGTGCTCTTCTGTATAAGAGCCTGAAGCTGGGTCGCTTGCAGTTTGTTTCGGCGTCGAAACTTTGTCTGCGTGTTTTTTCGGCTCCGAGGTGACTTTTTTCCTTTTCGGGGCCGAAACCTCTCGGCGTCGATCTGTTTCGGTGCCGCTGTCTCGGCGTCGAGCCGTGTCCACACCGGCATCTCGGTGTCGAGGCTTGTCTCCAGCACTTTCTCGGTCCCGAGAAGGCTGCGTGCCGGTGTCTCGACCGGAGTCGGACGATCTCGGCACTGTTTTGGCCTTTTTCGGTGCCGACGGTCGGTCACCGAATTTATGGGTGGAGCCATGGCCTGGTGGCAGTGGCGTCCCCTGGGCCTTGTAAATGTTTCTTTGTGTGGTTTTCGACGTCTTACTCACGGTTTGTGTGTCGTCGAATCCTTCGGAGTCTGAGTCTTGGATCGAGAAGGTACCTTCTTCTTCCTGTTCCTCGAACTCCCGTTGGGCTGTCGGTGCGGATGCCATTTGAAGTCTTCTGGCTCGACGGTCTCGGAGTGTTTTTCGGGACCGGAACGCACGACAGGCCTCGCAGGTGTCTTCGCTGTGCTCAGGTGACAGGCACAGGTTGCAGACCAAGTGTTGGTCTGTGTAGGGGTATTTATTGTGGCATTTGGGGCAGAAACGAAACGGGGTCCGTTCCATCGGCGTTCTTCAGCACGCGGTCGGGCCGACCAGGCCCCGACGGAGGATCGAAAAACTACCCCGAAGGGCACCGGAGCTCTTCGATCTTCGATGCGGTGTGGAATCTAAGTACGCCGATCCCGAACGCAACAATACCGACGAAAATCTTCCGAAATTAGCTAATTTTCCGTTCCGAAACTCGGAGCGACAGGAACACGTCCGAACCCGATGGCGGAAAAAAAACAATCGAAGATGGAGTCGACGCCCATGCGCAATGGAGACAAAAGGAGGAGTCACTCGGTCCCGTGACTCGAAAGACTTCTTCGAAGAAAAACAACTTGTAACACTCCGGCCCAACACCAGATGGCGAGCTATTGCAGAACATGCGTATCTACAGCGACAGATGCCATCGAACACATGTTTTTCAAACAGGTCGAGTACAGTGACTTACAAAACCAATCTCCAGGAGTTAAGGTGAGTAGTGGGCAAGGTCCAAAGCAGCACCAGCAGTACACCCTCAGCAGCATGGGGCGGCCGGTTGCAGAGTGCCAAACAGCTTTGGATGCCCAATGCATTCCTATGGAGATTGGTCACTGCCAAAAGAGGCTGCAGGCTCTGGCCAGGAGGCCAGTTAGGCTAGGTCAACAGCAGGGCTCAGGCCTCACGATGCTCAGGCACAGGTAGGCACCTTTGGTCCTCTTCTCCATGGCTCAGGGGCGACGGATGCAGAAGTGAACTTAGGTGTTCAGTTTTTCTGTCCGCAGAGGTTGCGGTAGAGGGGGCTGCGTACAGAGGCTGCAGGCATTTTCGGGGAGTCCAGGAGGGATGAAACCATGATGGATTCGGACTCTGGAGGACTGGTGAACCTTGTTGGCACCGGTGGTTCACTTAAACCCGGGTAGGAGGCAGCTGGTGCAGTGGTGAATTCAGGTGTCAGGTGTGGTGGTTCCAGAGGCTTCAGAGTCCCTTCTTTTGGAGTTGGCTGGAGAACAGGTTAGATTTTCTCAGGAGGTCTTGAGTCTTTTTCGAGGGGGAGGCAGTCCTCCCGGGTTTCTGGAGTCACAGCTGCCCATGGGCTATTACCCTACACTCCCCTAAGACCCATAAATTCAGTATTTAGGGAAGCACCTGGCACAAAAGCGGCAGATCCTGATGACCTAAGAAGGCCAAGGACACTGAAGAGCCACGACAGAGAAAAGGAGAAAAGAAGAAGCTGACCTGGTACCAACTCCACTGCCTATCTGCATCCCTCGTCAAAATCTGCACAAAAGGCGGCTTGTGCTGCAGCAGATGCTTTTAAAATGGTTTCCCTGATCACTTACTATGTCTGAGAGTCAACAAAGACATAGCAGGGGCATATCTGTTAGTGTAGATATGCCCTCACATATAATATAATGCACCCTGCCTAAGGGATGTAAGGCTTGCTAGAGGGGTGACTTACATATACTGCCCACAGGCTGTGTGTCGTGTTGTATTTTCACTTTTGTTTAAACCAAGACACGCAGCCTGCAATGGTAGCTTGTCATGTGCTCAATGAGGGGTCCCTTAGGGTGGCACAATTCGTGCAGCAGCCCTCAGAGACTCTCTTTAGCACTTCAGGCCCTAGGTACCAGGAGTACCATTTACAGGAGACTTACAGAGGGTGCTAAAGGATTTGCCAATTGGGGAAACAATTGTATCATTTAGGGAAAAAGATCCGGCACTGCGGACCTGGTTAGCAGGAACCCAGTGCACTTTTGGTTGAAATCACATCAGCTACCAGGCAAAAAGTGGGGGTAAGCGTGTAAAAATAGGCACTTTCCTACAGCTATAACATGTTTTAAAGTCATTAGTGAAGCAAAAAGGCCATCGGCTTGGGTAATGTATCTCAGTGGTTGAGGTTTCTGAACCAATATTCATGTTTGGTCACCTATGTGGAATTTAAACCAGGCTTTATCAATTTATGAAACCCCCTCTTGAATGAAAGCACAAGTATGCACTTAAAATATTTGGCATTTCTATGCAAATATTCTATGCCCAGTAAATGAACTGTAAGCACTGACTATGCACAAACCACAATTTATAGGGATAGAACATAATTTGGTAAAAGGAGTTAACTGTAACTTTGTATCAAAAGTAGTTTCTCATTTTTGTCAGGTAATCCATACAGTTACCAGCTTTCTTTAGGAAACTAAAAAGATCAGCAGAAAAGGCACTTTATATCTTATGTGTAAGCAGAGTAGTTATGTAAACTGTAAGCTTTCACATAGGCACCACAGTTATCTGTGCTACATGTATCACAAGGTAGAGGACTGCCAGTCAAAAACTACTATAGCAAGGTGGATTGTACAAACTAGACAGTTCACTGCTTGACATAAAACTGATGTAAAGCCAAGACTTCACAAGAAAGAAATAGATCACCTTAGCATACATGGCCTTCCCTTTGCTCAGTGATACATACAACAGTCACATGATTTTCAGTACACATGTTTACAAAGTATTAATGTACAGAGGTACAAGCAATGGTGGAATCCCATGTGGTTCAGAAGGCCTTAAAGTAATTATTCGCCCTCACCTGCACTTCACTCCCTCCTCCAGGGGGAAAAATGCAGATACCTAATCTATGCATAGCATGTGAATCTAGAACAGGTTCAGAATGCATAAGAAAGAGACTGAGGATGACAACTGGATGGAGGCAATTCAGAGCCCCATGGAGATCGCCATAAGGGCCTGTTTCAGGTTAATACAACTCAGAATCCTACACAGGGTCATTGCTGCACCGACTGGGGAGGTGTGCATCTGACCGAGGCGCCAGGGCATGTGAAATAATAGGATCCTTTTTGCACATCCTTTGGGAATGCCCGATGGTGCAGCAGCACTGGAGGAAATACCACAAATTATGTCCAAGGTTACGGAGCTCCAGATAGAGCTGGAGCCCAGGTGGCTACCGCTACACATTACGGGGGAGGAAACATGGCACAAACATCTGAAAATCTGGTTGTGTGTGGCGGTGGGGATGGCCAAGAAGAAGACTGCAAGACTGTGGGGTGCAAATGGGTTACCGGGGATCCCTGACTGGGAGAGAGATCTGGACTAGTGCCAGTGGGCAGAGCAGGTTGTCTACCAGAGTTGGGGCTGCCCGAAGAAATATGAGAAAATATGGTCACAGTGGTCGACATACAGAGACTCAGAATGTCAACTAGGAGGGTGCGGGGGAAGGGCCTTGGGGGCGGGGAGAAAGGGGGGGGGGGGGGGCTCTGGCGCTGACTAAGCCACAATTTGGTATGTTCCATGTGACACTGAATTATCTCACTGTCATATTTGTTGTGGTTGTTAGGTTACTTGGCTGTAACGGCTATATTTTGTACTGTATGAACCAAACATTGTATGCTGAGCAATTGTTTCAATAAAAAAAGACATTAAAAAAAGGAAAAAAAGGAAACAGGTTGTTTACTGTAACAATAGTTTTAGAGCATGGAACACCTGTACATTCATGTGACCCCCTCACTTCCTCAGTGAAGGAGGTGGGAGAGATGGTGGCACTTCAGACACAAACTAAACAAAGTTATTTTCTATCACACCTCCATCACCTTTTGAGGTAGAGAAGAAGCCTAGATCTCACTAACGGCTCAAAATATGTATTCTCTAATCATCCAGTTATCAAAGCACGAGGGGTAAAACAACTGCCTCCTTGGTATGTTGGCAACTTCCCTCCTACTAGAGAAACTGATTTTTCCTCAAAGCTCTTTCTTTAACTTAGATCACCAGGAATCGATATGTTTCTCTCCAGCTACAATAACTTAAGCAGGGAGCTCCTGCTTTTGCCTCTGAACTCAATAGTGGAAAAAATAATATGAGGATGGCATATACTGGCGCTTTGGTAACTTACACTCATTTTCACAGTAAGTCAGGATGACTCCTTCAATAGTTGACACCCAAAATAAAAAAAACTATGGGGGTTATTACAACTTTGGAGGAGGTGTTAATCCGTCCCAAAAATGACAGTAAAGTGACGGATATACCACCAGCCGTATTACGAGTTCCATAGGATATAATGGACTCGTAATGCAGCTGGTGGTATATCAGTTACTTTACCGTCACTTTTGGGACGGATTAACACCTCCTCCAAAGTTGTAATAACCCCCATTGTTATAGAAGAGAAGGTTTCTGGACGCAACCACAAGATGACAGAATAATGCACAACATGTGGAAGCTGAGTAGATTCACTGCAAAACTAGGTACTGTGTGGAGGTCATAATTATTCTGTCACTGGCTGATTACGAGCTTGTTGCTAGCTACTACTTCCACTGCTAGGCTACAGACCTGTGGTTGGCTGCTGCTCTCCACACCAACATAATAGCTTTTTTCCAGATTTTTTGGGCTTGAAGTGCTTCCTGATCCTCACTGCAGACGGACCTAAAACAAGAGAAACACTTCAGAAATAACTAACACATACTTCAGTGCAGGCCGTCCATTAATTTAGCACTCACTTATAAAACACACAGCACCAACAAAACATAGCCTTATGATGGTTGCTTACAAAGCACTTAGTACAACACAGAGTCGACCTCATATTGCAAGGAGGCCAAGAGGAATCATGATTCATGGGAGAGGGAGTGAGGGAGAAGCTTTATGAAAAGAAAAGCTTTCCCAAACATCCATGCAACTTTGACTGATGTAAGAGTAAAATGCAAAAGGTAGCACTTTTAGGAATCTGATTGGCTGGAAAGGGGAAGAAGAGGTAAATACAGGTGCTGTAGTACAAAGCAGGCAGGAACAAAGCAATGAAGTAAGATGTGTCGTGGGGTAGGAGATAGCAATTAAGGTGGAGAATCGAAGAAGGAGAAAATGAAAGAGGAAAGAAAGATGGAGAAACTGCCTTTGCCTGGAGTAGCTGTGTGAATACTACAAAGCACAACTGGAATAACTGAAAGATTTTGTGCCATCAATGTAATATATTATAGCTCTTTTGACAAACATTGCAAGCAACGCTATGCTGTGGACTGTGATCTAGTGAAGAAAGATGGTAGCTCCATGGATTAATATGGAACTGAAAAACAACATTAAGTAAGAATTTTGAATGTGCATACAATACTACTCTGAGCCTGTGGAGCTGCAAAAACACTAATTCAAGGGTCTGGACGTAACTGACTGCTTAGCAAATTTATAGCAACTAGAAAAACAACCTTGTAGGAACAATTCCTTCAAACCACAGGAATGCAATTGTTCAAAGGATGATGACCCCATTAAGCTTGTAAGGATGGCATTAAAATCCCACAAAGCCTTGACTAATTTTAAATGTACACTGACACTAAATGAAGATGGACTGATAAGTTAGCTAACCCAGTTTGGTTAATCAACAGAGATAGTGAATATCTTGGACTGATACAGGAACTGTACTGTGTGGCCTAAAGTGCAAAGGTCTGCAGTTTTTGCACTAAGCTACTGACAATGAATGTGTTGATATGCAATCCGCTCTCTTAGGATTCTCATGTATTCTTGGCATAAATTAAGATAGCCAAACTATATTACATCAAAGCCTATATGTCTAAATTTAGTGAGTCTAACACTTATCCTACGTGTTGGGTGAAAACGTACAAGACGACGTTTCCTGCACTAACAGTTTAACAAGATAGACAAACCAAGGTTCCATACCCATGTTGGTGCAATGGCAATAATGGCAATTAATGTTTGGCACATTTTCCTGACTATATATAGTAGGATGGGTAATGAGGGAAAATATTCATCCCTGCCTAATTTCTCCACAGAGTATTGCCCTGAAATCATGGTGTTGTGTGCATGGTAGTGAAGTTTAGGAATTCTGCATTTATTTTCTCATCGCAAATAAACATTTAGTGTTGTACAATTGCTAATGTACTAATGTAGAGGCAACAAGATTATTAAGCTATTCAGTTCTTTCTTCAATTTAGGGGGGGCCCTTGTAGGAAGCTGGCCTGGTGTGTGGTGGGTACCTAAGGTACTTACACCTTATACCAGGTCCAGGTATGCCCTCTTACTGAAGTGTAGGCAGTGATTAGAAGCCAGGCTCTCGAGGTAGCTGTGAATGAGCAGCCAAGGCTTATCTAGGAGACATGCAAAGCTCATGCAATACCACTGTAGTCACACAGCATTTACACACATGAAAGAAAACACTCAGTTGTACAAGAATAAAGGTACTTTATTTTTGGAACAAATCACCACAAAATACTAGAAGGGTAACCTACCAATAGGAGGTAAGTAATACACTAAGTATATACACTAGTAATCAGAAACAGGCATAGAAAAGGTTAGAAAACATTGCAAACAGTATTAACTAATAGTGACCCTTGGGGGAGCACAACCATATACTAAAAAAATTGAATGCCAATAAGGTATCCCCACCTAGGTAAATAAAATGTGTAGAGGGGAGCTGGGAGTACTAGAAAACCACAGAGGTAAGTAACACAGTACCCCCCAGCGACCAGGAATGCAGGAGTAAAACAATGGATTTGCCCCAAACCACCCAAAAGGAGGAAAAGAAGACATCCACACAAGGCTGCAAGAAAACCAGTGGTGGATTCCTAAAGAAAGAAGACCTATGGATAGAAGGGACCAAGTCCAAGAGTCACAGTGGAGTCCAGGAGGAGTAGAAGCTACTACCAACCCAGCTGTAGTTGCAGGAGTTGGTCGACGGTGATGAAGAACAGGTCAGCACTGCATACCTGGAGCCGGAGAACAGTTCCTGATGGATGCAGATGATGTCCCACGCTGGAAAGAAGATTGCAGATGGGTGTCGGAACAGGAATTCCACCAACAGGCATTGGCATGGGCAAACATGCGGTTAGTGGAAAAGTGATGCTGCCAGGGACCAGCAAGGCAGAGGGGGACTCAACCCAGGAAGGGGAGTCAAAGGGGACCATCTGCATCGCAGAGTCCACAGGAACAGAGCCAGCACCCACAGGAGTCCCACAGGACGGGGACACAGGGGTCGCAGAAGAGGCCCACGCAGCACTACTAAAGAGGATCCCACTCTGCTGGAGAACCACGCAGGAGGCTGAGCTTTGCAGGATGGAGTGCTGTGGGCTGGAGCTACACATCACCTGAAGATCCCTTGGAGGAGATGCAAACAGGCCTTGACAGCTGCAAGAGACAGTGCACGGGGTACTGTCCTGCGTGGGAAGGCAAAGGCCTATCTCCACCAAAGTTGGAGAGCTGGCAGAGAGGACCAAGAGATCTACTCCGGATCACCACCCGTGATGCAGGATCCACACAGCTCAAGATAAGGGGAGATCCACGCAGCCGATCGTCGCTTGTTGTAGGTGCCTGCAGATGCAGGGGAGTGACTCCGTTACTCCAAGGGTGATTCCTCCTTCTTCTGGTGGAGGCTGAAGAGTTGCAGTCTTTTGAGGATCCGGGCCCGGTGAAATGTTGCATAGCTGGCAGGAGACGTGGAAATAAAGTTGCAGAAGAATCTTCTTTGTTGTAGCAGCGGTCAGTATCTGGAGTGTCCAGTCACGGTTCCAGTGGCCAGAAGTCGAACTGGAGGTTTCAGAGGAGCCCTGCTGGAATCTTGTAAGCTGAATCTGAGTACGCACCCAAGAGAGAGACCCTAAATAGCAGTGAAAGGGGGATTGGTCACCTAACCAGGTTAGCACCTATCAGGAGGGAGCTCTGATGTCACTTGCCTGGTCTTGCCACTCAGATGCTCCCAGAGTTCCCTGCAAACCTTGGAAACAAGATGGCAGAACCCAGGGACCCTCTGGAGGAACTCTGACACCACCCCTGGGGTGGTGATGGGCAGGGGAGTGGTCACTGAACCGATGTGGACTGGTTTATGCACGAAGAGCTCCAATTGTGCCCTTCAAAGCAAACTAGTGGCTTGGGGAGGCCAGGGGCTAGTGCAGGGGTGTCCTCACACACAGGTACCTGTACCCTGCCCTCTGGGCTGAGAGAGCCTACCATATTCGGTGATTTACAATGACTTAGTACTGTGACCTTTAGTGAAAATGGGTGCATCCACCCATTTCACGCAGGCTGCAATGGAAGGCCTGAAGAACCCTTTGCATGGTCTCCCTATGGGTGGCAGAATAACTGCTGCAGCCCATAGGGATCCCCAGGAACCCCAAAGCCCTGGGTACCTAGGTATCATATACTAGGGACTTACATATGGGGACCAATATGCCAATAGTGGGAAGAAAAAGGTACAGTTTAGAGGAGAGAGCAAAACTACTAGGGTCCTGGATCCCTGTAGACACAGTCAAACAGGCAGAAAATGGGGGTAACCATGCCAAGAACGAGGGTACTTTCCAACTTTTCCTACAGCCCTATTTGCAAATGTTTCTGCGAAGATATCAGGAAATGGAACAAATGGTGATGACCAAAGCACAATTCTTTTTTCTTAATCACATTTTGAAATATTCTATTTCTTAGCTCAGGCAGGGCTGAGATGACAACGGCATTTCCACCAATTCAAGGCTTCTAATCCCTTTTGGGGTCTGTAGGCAAGACAAACTTGCATTGGTTATCAGCTTGTATGTCTTCCGGAGAAGTCAGCACATCTTCCTTAGCGTTTAGTATGTTCTCTGCATACACTGTGCTTGGACTCCTAGACCTCGCAGATGGCACAGTAGTCTCTATGTGGCTACCCATGTACGGTTTTACAACCTGTGAAGAAAGTCCTGTGAGCCAAGATACTCTGCCCTGCCTGACGTATGTTTACAGGGCCATGTTTATGCCCAGCGCCATGATTTATGAGTAATGGGGGACTAATCACAGAAGTTCTACGCGATAGTGGTAATCTGGGTCTAGTAAACCTTGACTTAGTCCGTCTTGATTTTGTTCTGCAGGCTTATTTACCTTTGAGACAGAGGACAAAGAATTGATTGAATATATGAATTTGTAGCTTTACTCAAAATTCAAACACTATCATCCATGTGTGGCAGCACAGCAGCGTATAGCATTTTGCTGTAGTCAGGCCTTGCCAGCTGCATCCATTGCAGTACATATGCCATCTTCTATAAGGCTTTGCCTTCTCACACAATATCCATCTGCACTTTTCCACAAGCCTCAGAAAAGTGCTGGAATATGTATTTCCTGCCTTTCCATTAGTATTAATTGTATGGGCTCAACAAAGCTTGCAAGTTGGTTGTTAGCCAGCTCGTGGATTAGCGTATGCCCATTAAAAAATACATCCATGCGTTTGCTCTACTTATATAGCAGACGTCGACAGGTAGCCCCAGGGTTTAATGGGCTCTTAAGAACAGTGTTTACATCCATGGAGCCAGCCTCCACATGGTCTGAATTTTAACTGGGTATTGCAGGGAAAACTTCAGAATGACCGATCTTGTTTTTGTAGTACTGGCAAAATTGCTTATGCAGACTTGAAAACAGCTTTTAGCATGGGGTAATATAGTTTGGTTCTTTCTGTGCAAGTTTCAGATTCAAATCAGAAAGAAAGTCATCTTCCCCTTTCTACACAGTAACCTTATGGTGGGTGGTTCCCGACATAACAATGTTTCATCTTAAGGGGATGGTAGATCTGGGGTAGGAATTCAGCCATTTCTCAATTGTTCCATGCATAATTTATCCTTCCCCCTGGCAACGTATTAGTGTCCCTCAATCCTCACGTTACACACAATTAATATAAAGAACAAAATATCAATTCATAGCCATGGCACAATCCTTTTAACAAATCCCATTAATGCAAACATACAGCTATAACCAGTCTTCCATCAATACAAAGCACACACAAGCTATCCACACTCACTCAACAGACAACATATGCTATCTCCACAACCACTTACAATTTGTTTCATTTTAAATTTGCATGTACTTCTCTAGAGAAATAATTGCCCCCCTAAAAGGAGAAACAACTGCATGCCTCTGAGGAGAGTGGAGTTCAAAGTCTCTTCCCCACAGTTTTGGATGAACGAAGAGGTGGACAGACTGCACAATACAAAGTGTTGAATTAGTATCATGAGTACACTATTTAACAGCCCTTAAAGTGGATTGTCAGCTCGTGGGGAATAATTCAAGTATGGGAATCTATCAAGGACTGCAATGAAGGTGGGGAAGGAACAGTCTTGCTGTGCTGTGTTTTGTAAACATCAGTAGGGAGAGGATACCCCCAACCCCCAAATACATTGGCTTAAAGCAGATGATGCTTCCAAATTGTTTCTTCTAATTAGTACAATTGACTCAACATTTTCTTATTAGTTGACTACAAATAATTTTACCTCATTTTCATGTTATGTACATGCAGTCTTTTATCAGTTTAGTCTTTCTTCCACAGTCTTTTTTTTTTTTTTTTTACTCAAGGTCATATGTATACAATCTTTTCACATGCTACATAATATAACTTTGCAGTCCTCTCTGCAAACTGGACAAATACTGGCCCTTGGAGCCACTGTGTGGCATACATTTTGGATGTTTCAAGGGAATATGTGCATCAGTGCAGAGCAAACATGTTGCCAGGCGCAAAACCTCTGCTGGGTTGAAGCTCTCAGGCACTTGATAAATACATGTCTGGACACTTGAGAAAGAGAAGAAGTTGTTGACTAGCCCTGAAAGGGAATAAACTGAATTGCACCTTCAAGGACAAGCTGCTGGACCCCAGTTTGACCTGCACAAAGCTCAAAAGAATGGATAATACACCTGAAACATGCCCACGACAATGTTAGTGACCAGAAGATCCCTACAATCAAGAGAAGAAATAAAAAATCAAGGTAACAAATTGGACATGTAGGTTTGGGTGTAGGATGCTTTCCAGTTTTTGGGAGGGCAAGTTCTTCCAATGAGGAAGTCAGACCAAGAATACACAATCAAACTCATTAGGTAGGAGGATCAGACCTTTGGAGCCCAGGCTACCGGGATGAACTGAGCTTGGTCTCTCCAGACCAGGAAAAACATCAGCAGAGAAGGGACTGCGTAGAGAAGATGAAGTACTACGGAAAGCGAACAACCTGGAGGCAAGAATGGTCTGGACAGACTGGTGCATGGGCTCAGAGGGCCATCTATGGGAGTAAACCGGCCTCCAGGAGTCACTCCATGGTAACCCCAAAAACTCCAGTATCACTGATGGAAGTGGGGGGCCAGTTACAACAAGCCATGGACTGGGCTGAAGCACAGCTAACTATAAACTTCTCCAAAGCTGAATCAGCTTTGACTCCAAACAGCCTGAAGTATCAAAGGGCATTTCTATGAGGGATGCCTGCACATTCCCTAAGAAACATGGGCACACATCCAGGTGTATCGATGAATCGCCACACCAGCTGCCCAGAGCACGGCCTGCCCAGTCTGTGGTGTCCACTTCGACCTGCAAAATGTATTTGGCCATGTCCTGACTGTCATTGATTGTTTGTGCAAAGATGTTTCAAAACTCCTTAGGATGGTTCAACAAGATCTCATTCACCATATCTCAGAGGGCAAGTGTACCTGGCCAACAGGCACACAGTATTCAGAGATCCCAATGGCAAACTTCCAGAGAACAACCTTTTGCCAAGCCCCATTATTGTACTTTCATTTTCTACAGGGAGAGCGATAATTAATACATAGGGTTTATTAGTGCTGGCAGAAGCCTGAACTAGAAGACTTTCTGCAGTTGAGTACTGAGTCAAGAAGGCTGCGTCTCAAGGAGGTCTATGGCACCTGGTGAAGGGGCAACTTACTAGTGACAACGAGTGAGGTGGGGACAACACAGCAGTCAAAGTATTTGGTATCATTGAAAATAAGCAAAGGATCTGAAGCTGAAGGGCTAGGTTGCAAATGTTCTGTAAGCAGATTAGCCTTGGCAACTGTAGTAACAACACTTTTGCTGCTCCATGTACTACTACAGCAAATGCAGCACCTTCCTCTGTGGTGGCACCAGTGGAGAGTCAAACCTGTGCACTCTACTCTGCACCGCTCTATGCTACTCCATACCATTCTACACCACTGCACTCTAGGCCACTCGACTACTCTGCACTTTATGCCACTCGAGTCTACTCTGCACCACTCTATGCCATGCTACTACTTTCTACGCCACTGCACTCTACACCACTACACTCTACGCCACTGCACGCAATGCCACTGCATGCTACTATGCACCACTCTATCTACATCACTGCACTGTACCAAGCTGCTTTGTATGCCGCTGAATTCAATGCCACTGCACTCTACACCACTATATTCTGCAACAATCTATGCCAAAGCACTCTACACCACTCCAGTATATGCCATTCTACATGACTCCACAGTATGCCACTCCAATACACGGCAATTGCTGCCACTCCAAAACACTCTTTGCCATTTCACTCTATGACACTCTCCTCTATGCCACTAACCTTTAGCCAGTATAAATAGCAGCCACGTTGGTGTACAACATGACTAAAATACATTGGTAAAGCCAAAAGCTCTTTCATAGATAGGCAAGACCTACTGTCTGTGCCAATGCTTGTTAGTCTTGTTTTGGCAGGTACATATCCATGAGGCTTAACATTGTATGAGGACATCTCCTTGACCTGCGAATATGATCAAAATTCCCCCAAACCACCTATGATGTCTTTACATAGTCTTTTCCAGAAAACACCCTATACTCCATATCCAACTCTTTAAGCATCTCCATTTTGTCTAGTACGCCAAAATAATTTTATCCCAATGTTTTAGAGTTCTTTGTTTAAACTGTTAACATGGATAGAAGCTCTCTGACAAAAGGTCCTGTGGTAAAGATTCCATATACATTGAGTGTTTATTGTTTAAGGAAATCGACCTGTGGTATATTTGGACAGAATTTAAACAATATGGGCGTGTTCTATTAAATAGAACACAAGAGACTCAATAACATCTTCCCCGATTTTCTTTCTCCAACCTAGTAGAAAAACCACAGTAAAAAAACATTTTTACTTGATTCTTTGCTGATAAAGACCACCCAAGTCATCTTTCTCTTGAGAGCTCTGGAAGAGCACCTCTGACCTAATCAATACAAAAAAAAAAATCTAAATCTAAAATTGAGGGCAAGTTTTGGGGAATTGTGGGCTTGCAGTCGACATCATAGAGAGTAAAATGGGCTCCAACCATGGCCAATTAAAAACAAAAAACACAATATATGTACACTTTTGGACCCAATCAACTAGATGGTGAGAGACCATCCCCAAAAGGAACGTGAAGGGGAGGTTACAAAGACGCATTAAAGGAGACTACTATGAAGGCTGCCTAGTTGAACCATGACAGAATATCTAACATAAAAAGCATGTGATAATACTACAGCAATGAGGAGTGGGAATGCACGAATTGAGATCTTCCTCACATTAATTATAAGGTGAGGCTCCATACATACACGAGCAAGCCTTTTTATTGAGCCTGCGTAAGTGAACTATGAGACAATATAGAGGTATGCATACTACACTAACAACATGGTGGGGATGCACAGGTGAATTATTTGAGAAAACAATAAATACTGTACAGATACATTGTGAGAGAGTATATCAAGATTTGTATAGCCAAAACTCACAGTAACGAGGAGGCAGGGCTGCTGGGGATGGAATCAGCCAGCGTGTGGCCCTGCAAAGGAGCATTATGGATGCTGTAGCCATCGTCGCTCTCACTTATTGGTGGTTCATTGTCTGTCTCGGACAGGTACCCCTCCCCTGCTTCTTCTTCAGGAGGCTCCTCAGGGCTGCCAACCTCACTCGTCACTTCCTCCTCCTCTTCCTCGTCATCCTCTTCCTCCTCTTCTTCCCCTTGGGAATCATGAGGAACTGGAGATGCATCCTTGGGGAAGAACACAACAGACTTTTAGAAACCGAAATGCTGCAAGCAACCATCCTATTTTGCATCCCAACCCCCACTAGTTTCCCCCAGAATTGGTCATTTGCCAGTTTCCTTTCACTAACCATCTTGCTCCTTCCAATTTTATAACGTGATGCACCAGGGCCAAGTTACATTGGTGGGGAGACTGGTCTTGGTGACTGAAGAGGTGTTAGCTGATGCACCTTGCTTCCACCCAGTTAAACAGATCCTCTCTACAGTGTTTCACTCCAGAAAGGCTATTTCATTGGTGGAACGAGACAGTTCTTGTGCTGGTTTGACAAGTACCTGGACATGATTGTGTTTTCATTTTTAGTCATTGTGGCTACGTACGAGGAACAGAGTAAGGCCTCCATATTTATCTGATTGGCTCATTGCCACTAATATTGAAGACTCTACGCTGATGAGTGCTGCTGGTTCTACAACTTTTAACTGCCTGGAACTCACCAACACTTGCAGGTGGCCTGCGAGTTCTTCAAAGTATTGTCTGCGACCAACAGCTTTGATATTTAAATGGGAAAGGCTCAAGTCCTTCACTCCCTCACATGTCATTTTGATTTTTTCAGGACAGCTTTTCATGGCATAGTTTTGTTCTCCTAAAGTGTGATTTGCAGCACTAGCTACTGTTTGGGATTGTGTTGTGACCCAGCAATAAAGCTCTGCTGAATTTCTGTACCCCAACTCCCTTTTCAAGTATTTGTCATAGAGGTTCCCTTCATATCCTCTGCTTGATAATAATATTTTAAACATACTGCAGTAACCAACATCCCAGATGGTGTGATTAGCGGTAAACAATACAGCAGGGAGGGTAAAATGTGCTGTAAGTCTGGAAGGGTGAAGCAAGCAAGGCAAAGGCGCTTGTGCAATCTCTGCTCACCAGTTCTACTGGACTAAAGCTTTTGAATTGTCTGCTAATATTAGGGGCCTTTTTTTAGATCTGCTTTGGTAATGCTTCAATCAGTCAACCTTATGTGAGCAATAGAAAAAGAGCTTTATGAAGCACTATGTAGAGAGTATTTGGCTCCAGTGACATGGTGATTTCCTTCTTAGACTATGTGATTAATCACAAGTTGTGTGTGTAGGAAGTTGGCTCTGTATATACTATTTCAAAGTAAGAAATAGTGTGCACAGAGTCCAAGGGTTCCCCTTAGAGGTAAGATAGTGGCAAAAAGAGATAATTCTAATGCTCTATTTTGTGGTAGTGTGGTCAAGCAGTAGTTATAAGAGGGTAGTGTTAAGCAGTTGTTGTACACACACAGGCAATCAATGAGGAACACAAACTCAAAGACTGATTCCAGGCCAATAGGTTTTTATATAGAAAAATATATTTTCTTAGTTTATTTTAAGAACCACAGGTTCAAGATTTACAAGTAATACTTCAAATGAAAGGTATTTCACTCAGGTATTCTAGGAATTTTGAATAATCACAATAGCAAGTACAGTTGTGACAATAATGGCAATAAGCTATTTTAAAAGTGGACACAGTGCTAAAATCAACAGTTCCTGGGGGTGATAAGTATTTGTTAAGTTCACAGGTAAGTAAAACACTTACAGGGTTCAAAGTTGGGTCCAAGGTAGCCCACCGTTGGGGGTTCACGGCAACCCCAAAGTTACCACACCAGCAGCTCAGGGCCGGTTAGGTGCAGAGGTCATAGTGGTGCCCAAAACACATAGGCTTCAATGGAAACAGAAGTGCCCCGGTTCCAGTCTGCCAGCAGGTAAGTACCCGCGTCCTCGGAGGGCAGACCAGGGGGGGTTTTGTAGGGCACCGGGGGGGACACAAGCAGGCACAGAAAGTACACCCTCAGCGGTACAGGGGCGGCCGGGTGCAGAGTGCAAACAGGCGTCGGGTTTCAGATAGGAATGAATGGGGAGACCCGGGGGTCTCTACAACGATGCAGGCAGGCACGAGGGGGGGGGGGCTCCTCGGGGTAGCCACCACCTGGGCTAGGCAGAGGGTTGCCTGGGGGTCGCTGCTGCACTGGAGTTCTGTTCCTTCAGGTCCTGGGGGCTGCGGGTGCAGTGCTGGTTCCAGGCGTCGGGTTCCTTGTTACAGGCAGTCGGGGTCAGGGGGAGCCTCTGGATTTCCTCTGCAGGCGTCGCTGTGGGGTCTCAGGGGGGTCAACTCTGGCTACTCACGGGCTTGCAGTCGCCGGGGAGTCCTCCCTGTAGTGTTAGTTTTCCGCAGGTTGAGCTGGGGGCGTCAGGTGCAGAGTGGAAAGTCTCACGCTTCCGGGGGGGGAAACGTGTGGTCTTTAAATGTTGCTTCTTTGTTGCAGAAAGTAGAAATTTCTTGAACAGGGCCGCTATTCTCGGGAGCTTCTTGGTCCTTTAGATGCAGGGTAGTCCTCTGAGGCTTCAGAGGTCGCTGGACCCTGTTGGATGCGTCGCTGTTGCAGTTTTCTTCGAAGTGCGGAGACAGGCCAGTAGGGCTGGGGCCAAATCAGCTGTCATCTCCGTCTTCACTGCAGGGCTTCAGGTCAGCAGTCCTTCTTCTTCTTTAGGTTGCAGGAATCTATCTTCCTCGGTTCTGGGGGCCCCTAAATACTGAATTTAGGGGTGTGTTTAGGTCTGGGAGGGCAGTAGCCAATGGCTACTGTCCTTGAGGGTGGCTACACCCTCTTTGTGCCTCCTTCCTGTGGGGAGGGGGGCACATCCCTAATCCTATTGGGGGACTCCTCCTTCTGCAAGATAGAGGATTTCTAAAAGTAAGAGTCACCTCAGCTCAGGACACTTTAGGGGCTGACCTGACTGGGGGGGTGACTCCTCCTTGTTTTCCTCATTATCTCCTCCAGCCTTGCCGCCAAAAGTGGGGGCAGTGGCCGGAGGGGCGGGCATCTCCACTAGCTGGGATGCCCTGTGGCGCTGTAACAAAGCGGGTGAGCCTTTGAGGCTCATCGCCAGGTGTTACAGTTCCTGCAGGGGGAGGTGAGAAGCACCTCCACCCAGTACAGACTTTGTTCCTGACCACAGAGTGACAAAGGCACTCTCCCCATGTGGCCAGCAACATGTCTGGTGTGTGGCAGGATGGCAGAAACTAGTCAGCCCACACTGGAAGTCGGGTATGTTTTCAGGGGGCATCTCTAAGATGCCCTCTGGGTGTATTTTACAATAAATTGCACACTGGCGTCAGTGTGCATTTATTGTGCTGAGAAGTTTGATACCAAACTTCCCAGTTTTCAGTGTAGCCATTATGGTGCTGTGGAGTTTGTGTTTGACAGACTCCCAGACCATATAATCTTATGGCTACTGTGCACTTACAATGTCTAAGGTTTTGCTTAGACACTGTAGGGGCATAGTGCTCATGCACATATGCCCTCGCCTGTTGCATAGTGCACCCTGCCTTAGGGCTGTAAGGCCTGCTAGAGGGGTGACTTACCTATGCCACAGGCAGTGTGAGGTTGGCATGGCACTCTGAGGGGAGTGCCATGTCGAGTTAGTCATTTTCTCCCCACCAGCACACACAAGCTGTGAGGCAGTGTGCATGTACTGAGTGAGGGGTCCCCAGGGTGGCATAAGACATGCTGCAGCCCTTAGAGACCTTCCCTGGCATCAGGGCCCTTGGTACCAGGGGTACCAGTTACAAGGGACTTACCTGAGTGCCAGGGTTGTGCCAATTGTGGAGACAAAGGTACAGTTTAGGGTAAGAACACTGGTGCTGGGGCCTGGTTAGCAGGGTCCCAGCACACTTTAAAATCATAACTTAGCATCAGCAAAGGCAAAATGTTAGGGGGTAACCATGCCAAGGAGGCATTTCCTTACAAGCTGCAACCACCACCATCACCTTGGTGAACACAACCGAGGGGTGCTGGTCAGGCCAAAGGGGAGCAAAGTGAACTTAAACTGCTTGTGACTTATTGTGAACCGCAAGTATTGTTTGTGGGCAGGCAGGATGGGAACGTGAAAATAAGCGTCCTGCAAGTCCAACGCTACCATTCAGTCTTGTGGGCAGACCAGACCTGAGCCAACATGAGCATCTCGAACTTCTCCTTCTTGAGGAAGATATTGAGAGATCAAAGGTCGGGAATAGGACGACGACTCTTGTCCTTTTTAGGGACCAGAAAGCGGGAATAGCTACCACAGCTTACTTCAGGCACTGGAACCCTCTCTATAGCTCCCTTGGCCAAGAGAGCTTTGACCTCCATGCAGAAAAGGTACAAATGATCCTCTGTCATCCGATCGTAGGATGGTGGCATGGATGGAGGGGTAGTCTCAAAGGCGAGAGAGTAGCCCCTTGGGACTATCGGCAAAATCAACCTGTCTGAAGTGATGGATTGCAAGTGGGGCAGGTAATGGTGAATCCTGCCGCCAACTAGTCCTTGGTGGGGGGCTGGCAGACTAGGAGGGTTTAGAGGCTGCTGCAAAGGGGGTGGGGGTGGACTGACCAGACCGCTGGCCACCTGATCCATGAGGTCAGTGGGTCCTGCGCCCACGCCACACAGAGGTCGGGCAGCAGGTGCGGCAGGTTGGCTGACCAGGAATGGGCATGGTTGGAGACCCCTTCTGCAGACATGAAAGGGGGGAAAGGCAGACTGAGGGGGACGAGGGGCCACTGTGTAGCATAAGGACATGGTCGAAGGTTGAGAATCCTTAAAGGGCTTGAGCGCACATTCTGGCCTGTCTCCGAAGAGGCGGGTGCCATCAAAGGGCATGTCCATCAAAGAAGCCTGGACATTCCCCGGAAAGCCAGATGTCCTAAGCCAGGCAGGGCACCTCAGGGCCACTGCGGAAGAAACTGATCTACCTAGCGAGACAGTCGTGTCAAGTCTGCAACAAATTGTGAACTTTGCCACGTCCCTCCCATTGACAACAGTCTGAGAGAGTACAGCCCCGGCCTCCTCAGGGATCTCTGGCAGCACTTGTGCAACGATTTTCCGCACCGTGTGGGAATAACAGCCCAAAAGGCAGTCATGTTTACAGACCACAATCCAAGGATGGTGGAAGAAAACATCTTCTTCCAAGTGAGTCCAACCTTTTGGCTTCCCTATCCAGGGGAATGGAAAGGAACGCACCATGGAAGGAAGAGGCTTGGACCATCCAACTTTCAGAGCTGGGGTGTTGCGTCAAGAAACATGGGTCCCCAGTTGCAGGTCGATGGCGGAAGGCAATCGTCCTGTTCACAGGAGCCCCTGTGCTGGATTTGGACTAGGTACCCAGCAGGATGTCAGTGAGGGCATCATAGAACGGGAGCAGGGGTTCTGAGGTGGAAGCTCCAGGTTGCAGCACCTCGGTCAAAATATTAGTCTTGATGGCCACCAAGGGCAATTGAAGTTCCAGGGTCTCAGCTACCCTCCTCACTATCATAGTGTAAGCTCCTTCCTCCGTAGCCACGGTAGGGGGAAAAAGCATTCCAGTATCTGGAGAAGTGTCCTTCTGCTGGCCTCACCCAAGTCTTCATGCCTGCCCATTTCTTCAGGTGGCTGGTAGTCTAAAGGGTGCAGCGACCCTTCCCATTCATCCCCAAAGCCTAGCCCAAAAGAACAGGGCTCAGGATCTAAATGAGGTGGCAAGGGTTCTGCTGGCGCAGGAGGCTGCAGCGTACAACGCCCATCCGGCTCCGTGTCTGAGTCAGGAATTACAATGGGGATGTGTCGCCCATGGATGCGGACGACACCGGGAGCTTCAGGACAGGCATCGGTAAAGGTGGAGGTGGCATGACCAGCGCCGGTCCAGAACTAGGACTTGATCCCTAGGAGCCCCTTGGTGACGGGGCCAGAGCCGCCAGTGTGGAACCCTAAGAGGCCCCCTCGAACCACACAGGACCTGAATGCTTCCAGTAGGGTCAGTCTGCCCAGAAATGAGGTGCTTGGCCTCATAAAACTCTCAGAGTTGGGCAGGGGTCCCTCCAGCTCCCGGAAACTCGCAGAGGTGCAGGGTCGGCCTAGGCACAGGCTCGGCATAACGAGGCACAAAGCGTTGACGCTCCTTCGTCTTGTTGGTCGATGGAAGAGGAGAAGTGAAAGAGTGCTTCCACTTCTTGGACTTTATCTTATGCCTTGACTTACCTGATCGCCCGAGGACTTGGAGTGGGATAACCACGACTTCGGACTCCACAACTGGTCCCGGGACCTTCCTCTCTATTGGGACTTCAACTTGTGTGGTGTCAAGCGTCAGGCCCCCATAGCTTTAGTCCAGACACCAAAGACACACGAGGTGTAGATTAGATGCGGACACTGCTCGATGACAGGATCTGCTGCGCTTGAATCCTGTCTTCTAGAACACATCCTCGACACAACAGGAGTTAAACTCGAAAAAGTCTCGACAAGAAGTAAAAAAAGCAAAAACAGTAAAAAATTGACTGAGTACCTCTCTTTGGTTCAGTGCTTTGCTGGCACGGAAAGAAAAGAACTGACGTCAGCGCACCTGAGTGGTGCCTATATAGGACCCGCAACTACATATCAGGCGTGGCCGACGATGGACACGGAGGCGATCGATGCCACCTACCGGTGCGCAGGGGTTCATGAAAATCTTTCAGATCTAGTCTGATGCCTGGGTAGAATTCAAAGGAAAGGAATCCGCAGCTAGAAGTCTCTATCAGATCCAACATTTACATTCTTGTGTCTGAACCACTAATGGAGTTCATTGTGGAACAGAAAGAGAAAGGTTGCATTTATCACCCCTGGTTTTCTTTCAGAATACAGGGTCACCTTGCTCCAACACATTTCCACACCCATCTAAGTTCCTTTCATCCATGACAGTGTGTGTTTGGGGGCGGTAGACAGCAGCATCAGACGTCCTGGCGTAGGAAGGGGGAGGCAACGAGTCCAAATGAATATTGGCACCAATGATCCTTTCAACCCAGCAACAAACCCTAACAGCAGCAAGCCTTCAGTGCTACAGGGGTGTGATCATGATACAACATGCTGGAGGGAAGAAAGTGAGCTGTGGGTCTGATTAAAAATTGGAGCCGGCAGCCCTACAACTGCCATAATGACATATACAACAGCAAGGAAAGTGTTATAAGGTCTCAAAAAGCAGCAGGCCAGCAAGAGTCTTCCATGTGGAGCTAGTCATTGGGACATGGAAGCTCGACTGATGGCTGTAGAATCAAAGTCGGGTTTCAGGTATCACCTACAGACAGCTCTATGGTTCGACACACGGGCCCTTGTGTATACTCTCGGACACATGCCTTTTCTGGGTTGGGTTTAAGGGCTTGTGGCCACATACTTTACGGCAGCCTTGACTAGCCCAGGTGGATTTACTCTGACAGATCGGCTCCAACTGTCTGTCTCTTTCCAACACAGTTAGTGGTCTACAATCATGGATGCATCAGGGACTGTTGCCTTGCAGCAAAGGATGCATCCCTTTTGCACTGCAATAGCACTGAGCCAGGGATGCAGGGCTGTAATCCCGACCATCCCCTGTCTTATCTGCACCAGCTGCACCTGCTCTCCCTGTGTAAATAATCCGGTTTGTGTTTACCAATCCTAGAATTCTGCTGACCTCCAACTCCCTGCATGTATGGGTGATGTAGCTTCTTGGCCTAATAGCAGGTCTCCCTAATCACGTTATCCTCACCAGCCTCTGAAAATGTCAGCCTGTGAATATCCCAGCCCCAGGAGATTACAGCTGCATTCAGTAGCCCAGTCATCAGACAAATGATCATGCCTGCGCAACTGCACCCTCTTCATCTTCCTTGTCAAGGATTACTGTCAAGAGGGTGATCATGGATCTGTGTAAACAGAGCAGCACTACTAGTGCCACACTATCACCTATCTACAGGAAGCCTTGCAAGTGCTGTAGCTCCACTGTAACATCACATTGGCGGTGTCCATATGTGCAAAATAATATCAGTGTACAATTCCACCCACCTACACACTTTGCCCACTGTCATTCTTAAGTGCAAGTGGAGCATGGACAGATGACTAGCCAGCCAGAGCTGTGAGCTGTGGGGGTTAGAATTCCGCTTCTTCTGTAATTATTAGAAATTATACTTTTCTAAGTGTACAGCAACAGCGGTGCCTTTTGAGGGTCATGAGATTACCGGCTGAGGTATGTGCCTGAATGAGTGCAGGGTGAAAGGTGTGCCTGTTTTTACTGCAGGATGAGAGGTGTGCCCAAAAGATGTGTACCTTAATGGGTTTAGCATGCAGCACATTAAAAACAAACCTACTACCATTGCCATCAATTGTTTTCCTCTTGGGTTTTCTCGTTCACAAAGGACGCGCATCTTCAAATGTTGTGAAATCTTTCGGCCACTATAAGGGGCGGAAAGCGGCTCTTCCCAGTAGAAAGGATGCTACTACAACAGACTGTTATGGACACTCCTTCAGGTGAAAGGATCTGTTCTTTCTGGACCAGATTCAGAGTCACTCAGTATTGAGGATCATTGGACTATATTTGCTACAGTGTATCCTCTCACTTGACAACCAAATTACAGGACCTGGACATGGTTCTGGAGTTTTTAGCTTGTAGAATCCACATCTAGTCTCTTATCTCATCCTCCCTGTTCTCCTGTGTCTATTTGGAAGGGAGACTGGCTGCTCTACATTGGATAAACACCTTTGATTACGTGCTTCAACTGAGGCTCTCATCCTATAGAAGGGTAAGCTGTTTGCAGAAGCCAATTCAGAGTGTCTGTTGCCAAAAGAGAGCTCATATACAGCCTGATACTGCCTTTATATTTGGTTTTTCAAGCTATGAGTTTTATCAGACCTCAAATGAAATTCACCATGTTATTTCAGTAATTCATTTTTGAATCTCTTAGAGCGCACACAGTATACTTCCCATCAAGTTGCCTGTTGCTTGATGACACATTTCCTGGGCTATTCTTTTTGCTGGAGCCCCATTTAATTTGTGTATGTTGATGTGTGGGGCTGAGTCTGGGGCCTGACCAGGTGGCTGGAGAACCACGCAGGAGGCTGGGCTTTGCAGGATGCGAGTGCTGGGGACTGGAGCTACACAACGTATAAAGATCTCTTGGAGAAGATGCAAACAAGCCTTGGCAGCTGCAAGAGACGCAGTGCACGGGGGTACTGTCCTGCGTGGGAAGGCAGAGGCTTGTCTCCACCAAAGTTGGAAAGCTGGCAGAGAGGACCAAGAGGTCTACTCCGGATCACCACCCGTGATGCAGGATCCACGCACCTCAAAATAAAGGGAGATCCAGGCAGTCAGTCGTCGCTAGTTGTAGGTGCCTGCGGATGCAGGGGAGTGACTCCTTCACTCCAAGGGAGATTCCTCCTTCTTCTTGTGCAGGTTGAAGAGTTGCAGTCTTTTGAAGATCCACGGGCGGGGAAATGTTGCAAAGCTGTCAGGAGACGTGGAAACAACGTTGCAGAAGAGTCTTCTTTGTTGTAGCTGCGTTGTCAGTTCCTGGAGGGTCCAGTCACAGTTCCAGTGGCCAAAAGTCGAACTGGAGGTTGCAGAGGAGTCCTGCTGGAATCTTTTAAGCCGAATATGAGGACCCAACCAAGAGAGAGACCCTTAATAGCAGTGAAAGGGTGATTGGTCACCTAACCAGGTAAGCACCAATCAGGAGGGGGCTCTGACATCACCTGCCTGGCCTGGCCACTCAGATGCTCCCAGAGTTCCCTGCCAACCTTGGAAACAAGATGGCAGAACACAGGTGTTGCAGTTACCCCCCCCCTCCACTTTTTGCCTGATATTGATGCTGATTTGATTGAAAAGTGTGCTCGGATCCTGCTAACCAGGTCCCAGCACCAGTGATCTTACACCTAAAAATGTCCCCTTGTCACCACAATTGGCACAGGCCCTGGCACACACATAACTCCCTTGTGAATGGTACCCCTGGTATCAATGTCCCTGGGGTCAGGGAAGGTCTCTAAGGGCTGCAGCATGTATAATGCCACCCTGGGGACCTCTCACTCAGCACATGCACACTGCCTCACAGCTTGTGTGTGCCGGTGGGGAGAAAAAGACTAAGTTGACATGGCACTCCCCTCAAGGTGCCATTCCAACAACCCACTGCCTGTGGCATAGGTAAGTCACCCCTCTAGCAGGCCTTACAGCCCTAAGGCAAGGTCACTATACCTCAGGTGAGGGCATAGCTGCATGAGCACTATGCCCCTACAGTGTATAAGCCAATTCTTAGACATTGTAAGTGCAGGGTAGCCATAAAGAGTATATGGTCTGGGAGTTTGTCAAACAGGAACTCCACAGTTCCATAACAGCTACACTGAACACTGGGAAGTTTGGTATCAAACTTCTCAGCACAATAAATCCACACTGATGCCAGTGTGGGATTTATTGAGAAACACAGCCTTAGAGATGCCCCCTGTATACCAGCCCAACTACTAGTGTTAGGCGGACCAGTTTCTGCCAGCCTGCTACATCCAGCCAGGTTTCTGGCCACATGGGGTGAGTGCCTTTGTACACTCTGTGGCCAGAAACAAAGCCTGTACTGGGTGGAGGTGCTTCACACCTCCCCCCCTGCAGGAACTGTAACACCTGGCGGTGAGCCTCAAAGGCTCAAGCCTGGTGTTACAGCGCCCCAGGGCACTCCAGCTAGTGGAGATGCCCGCCCCCCAGACACAGGCCCCACTTTTGGCGGCAAGTCTGGAGGAGATAATGAGAAAAACAAGGAGGAGTCACCCTCCAGCCAGGACAGCCCCCAAGGTGTCCTAAGCTGAGGTGATCCCTGCCTTAGAAAATCATCCATCTTGCTTTGGAGGATTTCCCACAATAGCATTAAGGATGTGCCCCCCTCCCCACAGGGAGGAGGCACAAGGAGGGTGTAGCCACTCTCAGGGACAGTAGCCATTGGCATTGAGTATTTAGGGGCGACCCTGAACCCAGGAAAACAGATTCCTGATGACCTGAAACAAGAAGGAGGACTGTTGTGGTTGTGTGGTCGAACAGTAGGCTTATCAGAGGGAAGTGTTAAGTATTTGTTGTACACACACAGGCAATACATGAGAACACACACTCAAAGACGTAACTCCAGGCCAATAGGTTTTTATATAGAAAAATATAATTTTCTTAATTTATTTTAGAACCACAAGATTCAGAATTCAAGTAAGCACATAAATTGTAAGGTACTTGGCATAGGTAAATATGGAACTTTGAATTAAAACAGTAATGTACACAGTTTTGACGCAAATGGCAATAATCTATGACACAGTGCAAAAATCAACAGTTCCTGGGGGAGGTAAGTACAAGTTAGTTTATCAGGTCAGTAAAGCACTGCCAAATTCAGTCTCCGTGGCATAGGCAGCCCACCGTTGGGGGTTCAAGTCAACCCCAGACACCAAGCAACACAGGGCTGGTCAGGTGCAGAGGTCAAAGTAGGGCCCAAATAACATTGGAGCCTATGGAAACTACGTGTGCTCCGGTTCCAGTCTGCTAGCAGGTAAGTACCTTTGTCTGACTCACAGGGGTACCATATACTAGGGACTTACATGGGGGGACCAGTATGCCTTATTGTGGGAAGAAAAGGGTAGTTTAGGGGAGACAGCAAAACTACCGGGGTCCTGGTTAGCAGGATCCCAGTGAGCACAGTCAAACACAGACAACAGGCAGAACATGGGGGTAACCATGCTAAGAAAGAGGGCACTTTCCCACAAATTGCAAAAAGGAAGGCTAACTTAAGTGGAATGAATTTTATATCACAAGAGTATAGTGGCTCAAAAAGAAGTCCCTTGAGTGTCAAGAATAGAACATATAGTTCGCAAGTAAGGGCCAGTGGAGCTTTAGGAGGGATAATTGTTTTTAAGCCCTCTATAAAGCTAGATATGACAGGTATGCCCAAGAATGACAGGTATCTGGAGCAAAGACGTTTGTTCTCTATTTTGTATATGTGCTGCCAAAGCAGATAGATGTAATTGGATGGAAGTGTATGCTAATCCAGTTTAGAAGAAGTAGCACATAACACATGCTATCCTGCACGATGCAGCTAAGGGTCTGTACCTGTTTGCTTATACAGTAATGGACAAATCTTTTGCATTTTGCAGCATAGCACACCCCAGTGGTCAGCTTGCATGCTTTATGCTGGACTTGCATATACTCTGGAGGTAGTTTTGAGTAGATAAACTCCAAGACATCGGGTGCCAGATTGATATGTTGTTTTCCATGGGATTTGAATGCCCAAGTTGACCCTGGTGCTGAGTCAGAAGGTTTAATATGATGGGTAGACTGACATTTTCAGAAGCACTGAATACCAAGGCTGTCTCACCCATGTTGGGTTGACCAGAATAACAGACATGGATGTTTGCTTCATCTTCCTCACTAGGTATGGGAGAGGAGGCAGTGAAGGAAACACATAAGGAAATATCCCTGACCAGCTCATCCATAGTGCATTGCTCGTTGGACTGAGGGTGTGGGTATCTGGAGGTGAAGCTTGGGCATTTTGTATTTTCAATCAGTGGCAACAGAGTCGACTGTTGGCTCTCCCCATTTCTGAAAACACTGCTGCAGTGCTTGGGGATTCATCTCACCTGAGGAGCAGCGTCAAATGCAACTGCGGAAGGCCCAATGCGAAAGGGCTGACAGTTGGGGAGAGTGTGTACCTCCATTTCTGAATGTAGTACATGGCGGTCATGTTGTTCATCTTTGCTAGGATTGTTCTCTCTCAAGTGTGTAAAACACTGGAGCCAACTAAAAAGTCATCAACTCCTGCAAACTGATGTGAAAATCTGTCTGTTCCAGCATTAAGGTGCCCTGTACTGTCATGTGTTTGAGATGTGCTTCCTATCCCGTGAGATAATGGGGCATCTGTGGTAACGGTTACCTCTTATTGGAGACTTCTAGAATGATCTGCTGAGTGAAAACATTTTGCTGTTCCATCATTTGAGGCTTAAACTGAAGTCTGGGCTCCACTAACACAAGATCTTACAAATGATATGCCACTTGTGACTATTGCCGCGCTAGACACCCCTGTAATGAGGGCATGTGCAATCTTGTGTGTGGAATTGTAACTATGCATGAAGCGATCATCCTAAACAATTTCATAATTGTGCTGACAGTTAAAGGAATTTGTTTCTGAAAAGGAGATAGCTGCCTTGGAATCCCATCACCCTCTTGGTATGAAATGGCCTTGTCTGTAATAGAGTTTAATGAAGCTCCTAGAAACAGTTGTATTTAATGTGGGTTAAAATGCAACCTTTTTGCAAGGACTTTGAACACTAACCTCTGTAACAACAAAATTGCCTACTAAGCGTGTTAGCCACTGCTGTTTAACAAGTCACCTACCTTCAGTAACGCTCTTTCTGGCAGAATCTCTTAATAGCCACAGATTCCTCACCTTTTCAATGTTCCCTAGGCATAAGACTGGATCCGTTAAGTTTTCCATAGTACCTCTGCACACCAGATAGTGGCACAATGCGGCTCTGCACTGACAACATTCTGCGCTGGAAGTGACGTGCGGGGCCTATATAGGTGTCACTCCCATGTGCTAAAACCAGTTGCACTCAAGACTGTCCACTCCCTCAGACGTGGAGCACTAAAAGCAAATTGACAAACCAGTGTGTGGATTCCTAGACATGTAATCTTATTAATGGTTAGAGCAAAAGCACAGACCGGGGAATATGGGAAGGTTGATAAGGAATCTGTGGCTAGAGTCTCTACCAAAAAGAGAGTTCCCGAAGTTTTGGCAGACAAACTTGTTCTGCCACATGTGACTCACCTTTTGAACAGATACTAAAGCAGTACCTACGGGAGATGAGCTGTGAACAGACTTAAACCAGAAAGTCCTGCAGAAACAAGTGCCCTTCTTGTCAGACGAGGCTGTTCAGACAATAGTGCTTTGTGGACATATGGAAGGACACTCACGTAGCTGCCTGGAAAATGTCTGTGTGGTAATACAGTGGTAAGCAGCTTTAGCCTAGATGGAGTGGGCTTGCAAGCCTTCTGGAGGATGATTCTTTGCCAATGCGTAGCAGTCTTTAATGCAGAGCAAAATGCAGAGGGAGATGATATGCTCATGCACAGCCTTGCCTTTTTTCGCTCCAGCGACCACACAAAAAGCCAATTGTCCACCTGTTGTTCTTTGGTATGAACGATGTAGAAACTGAGCACCCTTTTGGGGTTACAGGAGATGGAGTCTCTCCTCCTCCTTAAAGGGGGGTAGCAGCACATAGGACACCGACAGGGTGATGGTTGACCAACGTGGAATGGCATCACACCTTTCAGTAGAAAGGAGGCTCTAATTAGCAGAATCAACTTATTTGGAAAGAAGGTGATGTATGGTGAATGAACATACAAAGCCTGAAGCTCACCTACATGCTATGCAGAGGAGACCGCAATCAGGAACAAAAAGGACAGTTGTGGAGGAGCTCAAACAGAGAACATGTTACCTAAAGTCAAGAATGAGGTCCCAATAAGGCATCACAAACTGAGAAGGAGGAAAGTGCTGAACAGTGATATTGACCATGGGGGACAGTGGGCACTGCGGCTTCTGTCACAAAACTGTTGGGTTCCCTGCTGGGGAGGGACAGGCTGGCAATAAGGAATGCCTTGTGAAAAGTCACGTAATTAACCTCAAAATTGTTGCTGGTGAGGCTGGGAAGAAAGGCCCAGAGAGCAGGCGATAGCCCTACTGTCCTTGAAATGTTCAAGGGCAGAATCAGCCTTGTCCCTGAACAAGCAAGTCCTTTCAAACGGCATATCCATCATGGAGGATTGGACGTTGCCCTAGAACCCAGCTGATCGCAGCCACGTTTCGCAATAAATACAATACTTGCGCCAATAAGTTAGCCCATCACAATCAGTCATGTCCAAGCAACAACAAATTGTGAACTTGGCCACATCACGACCATTGTGAATCCTCTGTGACAGAGCAGAGTGAAGGTCTTCTGGAAGAATTACGAGGACTTATGCCATTGTGACCCAAAAGATATCAGTATAGCAGCCCAGCAAACAGGAGGCGTTCACTGACTGCAAGTCTAAACTGGCTGGGGAAAATAAGCAATTTTCGAAAGTCTCCATTCTCTTTGATTTCCTATTAGGGAGAAGGAAATTATTAGGTGGGCTAGCTAGTGGAAGCTTGCACCACAAGACTCTCTGGAGAGGGGTGCTTTGACAAAAAGGTCGGGTTGCCTGGAACATGACAATGGCACTGGGTAATTTGCTGGTTAAATGGAGGGCTAGTACAAGGCGTAGCCCAAGCTCCCAGGAGGGTATCTGTCAAGGCCTCATTAAAAGGGATGATGCTCAGAAGCAGTACGCTCAGGCTGCAGGACTTCGGTCGGGACGTTCGTTTTCACCTCAAAGGTAAGGAGGTGGAGGTCAATACGATTTCAGCCATCTCATACACATAACTGTGGCATACGAGGGAGACTCTCAAGTCTGCGCCAGGGAAAGGGAAAAGGGCTGTCTTAGGAGATGTATCTAACCCACTAGCTTACTGCAAGTTCTTATACCAATTGCCATTGGCACAGTTTTGAGTGAAGTCATCTCCTTGGTCGTAATAATTGTCTGAGTCCATTTAAAAAAGGGAGTGGTAATGAATGTTTTCTGCCTTTTGCTAAAGCCAGTGCAGAAACCTTAATCAGATTTGCTTGCGTTGTCAGTCGAGTATGGACCGGCGCTGGAGAGGACAATTGGGGCTACCTCTTCAGGCAGCGAAGTCAGCGTCAACGTAGTCAAAGGTGCCGGTGCTGGACCAGGACTGAAGTCAAGGACAAAAGTGGTACAGATGATCCAGCTGGCACCAAGGGCAAACCAGACAGCAGAAATCTAGGTGGAGGGCCTCTCTGCTCCATGGGGTGCAAAGGCACATCAGAGTGAGTCGGTAAAGGTCCAAAGAGCTGGAGCATAGTTGCGTGGAACTCTTCGATCTGGTGTGGTGAGACCAAAGGCCCTGGAAACTCAAGTTGTGCTGCAACCAGCTATGGAATCGGCTCTGAAGTTGTATGACTTCAGAACAGGACTGTTGGTGTCAGCCCACGGGCAAAGTCAGGAAAGTGGGAACGGCGTAAAAAAGCAGACCTCCGCTTCCATTTCTTAAGTTCTTCTCTGCTTACTGGTGGACTTGGAACGTGACTGGCCCTGGACTTGGGGGGGGGGGGGAATAGAGCGGACCCAGCACTGCGTCTTCTTGTGGTTGGCAACAGAGTTTCGCTTTGGGTTACGTGATGGCTTTCGGGTTCACTGATGCCGTCCCTGCAGGTCTCGGACACGTGGCTTGATCTCACACACCAGAGGCCAACCTGTTGGGGATCTGTCACAGGCAGCCCATACAAACTTTAGAACCTGAAGTCTTATGGGGTGATATTCCTTGCACACTGTTGAGAATATTGAGAAAAAAACTGTCTCTAAGAGAAGAAAGAAGTTCCTGATTCGCATTTTGAGGCAGAGAAAGAAAGGAACTGACATTGACATGCTGCGCTGCAGATTCACATGCTGTGCATTATCCTGCCATCTAGTGTTGGGCACGGAGTGTTACAAGTTGGTTTTCTTCGAAGAAGTCTTTTCGAGTCACGAGACCGAGGGACTCCTCCCTTTCGGCTCCATTGCGCATGGGCGTCGACTCCATCTTAGATTGTTTTCCCAGCAGAGGGTGAGGTAGGAGTTGTGAATATAGTAAATGTGCCCATGCAATGGAGTAAGTCTGTATGTACATAATGTGTATTAAAATAGTATTTATTTACAAATTTACAATTTTCATTCAACTTATCAAGGCTACAGGCGCATGTCAATCTGCAGCGTCTCATGCCACGAACAGATGTACACTGGGTAAGTGACATTTTCCGTTCGATGGCATGTGTAGCTGCAGATACACATTCTGTGCATAGACTAGTAAGCAGTAATCTCCCCAAAAAGCAGTGGCTTAGCCTGTAGGAGTTGAAGTTGTCTGAAATAATGTTCGTAATACAGCCTGTCCTACTGTGGCTTGTTGTGTTGTTAACACATCTACACAGTAATGTTTTGTGAATGTACGAGGCGTAGACCATGTGGCTGCCTTACAAATTTCTGTCATAGGTATATTCCCTAGAAAAGCCATTGTGGCTCGGAGTGTTACAAGTTGTTTTTCTTCGAAGAAGTCTTTTCGAGTCACAGGACCGAGTGACTCCTCCCTTTCGGCTCCATTGCGCATGGGCATCGACTCCATCTTAGATTGTTTTCCCGCATAGGGTGAGGTAGGAGTGGTAGAATGAGAATAGTAAAGATGTCCATGCAATGGAATAGATATGTATGTACATAGTTTAGTATAAAGGAATGTTTATTTACATATCTACAGTTTTCTAATTGCAACTTAAACGGCTACAGGTTCCCGGGGAGGTGGGAGGGCGTATGTGAATCTGCAGCGGAACATGCCATGAACAGATGTACACTGGGTAAGTGACATTTTCCGTTTGATGGCATGTGTAGCTGCAGATACACATGCTGTGCATAGACTACAAAGCAGTAATCCTCCCAAAAGCGGTGGTCAGCCTGTAGGAGTTGAAGTTGTTTGAAATAATGTTCTTAGTACAGCCTGTCCTACTGTGGCTTGTTGTGTTGCTAACACATCTACACAGTAGTGTTTGGTAAATGTATGAGGTGTGGACCAAGTGGCTGCCTTACAAATCTCTGTCATTGGGATGTTACCTAGAAAGGCCATTGTTGCCCCTTTCTTCCTAGTGGAGTGTGCCTTTGGTGTAATGAGTAGTTCTCTTTTAGCTTTTAGGAAACAAGTCTGTATGCATTTAACTATCCATCTGGCTATACCTTGTTTGGATATAGGGTTCCCAGCATGGGGTTTCTGGAATGCGACGAACAATTGTTTAGTTTTCCGAAATGGTTTTGTTCTGTCTATATAGTACGTTAGAGCTCTTTTAATGTCTAATGTATGCAGTGTTCTTTCTGCTACTGAGTCTGGCTGTGGGAAGAAGACTGGAAGTTCCACTGTTTGGTTTAAATGAAACAGTGAAATGGCCTTTGGTAGAAATGTTGGATTTGTGCGGAGAACCACTTTATGTTTGTGTACTTGTATAAAGGGTTCCTCAATAGTGAAAGCCTGTATTCCGCTAACTCTTCGTAGTGAGGTGATAGCCACTAGAAATGCTACTTTCCAAGTTAAGAATTGGATTTGAAAAGAATGCATGGGTTCAACGGGTGGGCCCATGAGTCGTGTAAGTACAATATTAAGATTTCACGAGGGTACCAGTGGTGTTCTTGGCGGTATGATCCGCTTTAGTCCTTCCATGAAGGCTTTAATAACTGGTATTCTAAATAGTGAGTTTGTGTGTTTAATCTGCAAGTAAGCAGAGATTGCAGTGAGATGAATTTTGATGGAAGAAAAAGCGAGATTTGCTTTTTGTAGGTGTAGTAAATAACCCACAATGTCTTGTATGGAGGCATCTAACTGTGTGATTTCGTTTGCTTGGCAGTAGAAAACAAACCTTTTCCATTTATTAGCATAGCAATGCCTTGTGGTAGGTTTTCTTGCCTGTTTAATGACTTCCATACACTCATTTGGAAGATTTAGAACTCTAAGACTTCAGGAGCCAGATTGCTAGGTTGAGCGTTGCTGGATTGGGGTGTCTGATCTGTTGTTCGTGTTGTGTTAACAGATCTGGTCTGTTTGGGAGTCTGATGTGAGGTACTACCGAGAGGTTCAACAGTGTGGTGTACCACGGCTGGCGTGCCCACATTGGTGCTATGAGTATTAGTTTGAGTTTGTTTTGACTCGGAAAGGAATGAGTGGGAGAGAGGGAAAAGCGTAAGCAAATATCCCTGACCAATTGATCCATAGTGCATTGCCCTTGGACTGAGGGTGTGGGTACCTGGACGCGAAGTTTTGGCATTTTGCATTTTGTTTTGTTGCGAACAGATCTATGTCTGGTGTCCCCCACTGGTGAAAGTATTCTTGTAGTATCTGGGGATGTATTTCCCACTCGTGAGTTTGCTGGTGATCTCGACTGAGATTGTCCTCTAATTGATTGTGAATGTCTGGAATATACTGCGCTATTAGGCGAATGTTGTTGTGAATTGCCCAATGCCAAATCTTTTGTGCTAGGAGGCATAGTTGTGATGAGTGTGTTCCCCCCTGTTTGTTTAGGTAGTACATTGTTGTCATATTGTCTGTTTTGACAAGAATGTGTTTGTGAACTAGAAGAGGTTGAAATGCTTTTAGTGCTAGGAAGACCGCTAGCAGTTCTAAGTGATTTATGTGTAGTTGTCTTTGTTGACTGTCCCATTGCCCTTATATATTGTGATTGTTGAGGTGTGCTCCCCACCCAATCATTGATGCATCTGTTGTGAGAATGGCGTGAGGCACAGGGTCTTGAAAAGGCCGCCCTTTGTTTAAATTTACAGGGTTCCACCATTGAAGCGAATAGTGTGTTTGGCGGTCTATCAACACTAGATCTTGGAGTTGACCCTGTGCCTGCGTCCATTGTTTTGCAAGGCACTGCTGTAAGGGCCACATGTGTAGCCACTCGTTTGGGACAATTGCGATGCATGATGCCATCATGCCTAGGAGTTTCATGACAAATCTGACTGTGTAGTGCGGATTTGGTTGTATGTTTGATACCATGGTTTGGAATAATTGTACTCTTTGTGGGCTTGGAGTGGCAATCGCTCATTGAGTGTTGAGTGTTGCTCCCAAGTATTGTTGTAGTTGGGATGGTTGTAAGTGAGATTTTTTTAATTTATAGAGAACCCTAGTCTGTGTAGGGTATCTATTACATACTGTGTGTGATTTTGACACCGTTGTTGAGTGTTGGCTTTTATTAGCCAATCGTCGAGATATGGGAATACGTGCATGTGATGTCTCCTTATACGGGCTGCTACTACAGCGAGGCATTTTGTAAATACTCTGGGTGTTGTTGTTATCCCGACGGGCAATACCTTGAATTGGTAATGTTTCCCCTGTATGACAAACCTGAGGTATTTTCTGTGAGATGGATGGATGGGTATATGGAAATACGCATCTTTTAGATCCAGGGTTGACATGTATTCTCCGTGTTTTAGTAAGGGGACTACATCTTGTAGTGTGACTATGTGGAAGTGTTCTGATTTGATGAATAGGTTTAGAGTCCTGAGATCTAAAGTTGGTCTTAGTGTTTTGTTCTTTTTGGGAATAAGGAAATATAGGGAATAAACCCCTGTTCCCTTTTGTTGGTGAGGTACTAGTTCTATGGCTTGTTTTGTTAATAGTGCTTGCACTTCTACTTGTCACATGTCTAGATGTTGTGCCAACAGTTTGTGCGCTCTTGGGGGAATACCTGGAGGAAAATGTGTGAATTCTATACAGTAACCATGTTGGATAATTGATAGGACCCATGTGTCTGTGGTTATGTCTGACCAATGTTTGTGGTAAATGTTAGTCTTCCCCCCACTGGTGATGTGTGTTGTGGAAGGGTGACAGGCAAGTCACTGTTTGTTAATAGTGGCCTGCTTAGTGGGCTGAAACTTTCCCCTTGACCTTGGGAATTGTCCCCTGAAGAACCCACGAAATCCCCCTCTCTGATATTGGGATTGGTAGGTGGGTTTTGCTTGAGATGTGGCGAGTTGGCAATTTTTCCCTGGCCACTTTAGCTCTTGGCTGATCAGTCTCTGATTGTTCCTGGAAAGCCAGTTTTCTCTTGAATTTGAGAGGAGGGGCAGTTTGGATCTTCCCAGTATCCTTATGGATCTGTATCCGTGCCTGTGTTTGATCAAACTCTTCAATTTGAAGCTCCTCCTCGAATCTGTGCCTCTCTTTTAGCTGCTTAGAGAGCCCATGTTCTTCGGTGTACGTGGTCTTTTTCGGCTCCGAAGCCGGTTTTCTTGGCACCAAAATGCCCATGCTGATGGAAGGCCTCGGCTCCGAAAGGCTCTTTCGAGGCTTAGTCGACTCGACAGGTCGGTGTCGAGGTTTTTTGACGCCGGCATTTTCGGCTCGAGTCCGAAGACTTTGGCACGATTTTGGCCTTTTTCGGTGCCGAAGGTGTTGCTTGGTCACCGCTTTCTTTTTTATGGGTCGAGCCATGGACTTCAGGCAGTGGCGTCCCTGAGGCCTTATGTTTCTTAGGCTGACTGTGGGGTTGGGTCGGGGCAGGCGTACTCACTCGTTGGCCTGCTGTAGGTGGTCGGTCTCTGTCGGAGTCGTCCGAGTCCGATCCCTGGATGGAGATAGCCATCTCCTCCTCTTCGACGTCGAGGTGTTCCGAAGTTGTCAACGCCATCTGCATCCGCCTCGTCCTCCGATCCCTCAAGGTCTTCTTTGATCGAAAGGACTTGCAGGCCTCGCAAGTATCTTCTCTGTGCTCCGGTGACAGACACAGACCCGATGCTGGTCTGTATAGGGATACTTAGCATGGCACTTCGGGCAGAAACGGAAAGGGGTCCGGTCCATTAGGCTTCGACGACGTCTGTGGTCGGGCCGACCAGGCCTCAGCTGGGCGCGGAAGCCCTGAAGGGCCACCAAAACTGTGTCTCGTCTGTGTCGATGGAACATGTTTCCCGGTCGCAAACAATACCGACGCTTTTCTAGGATTTATAGTATTTTTCCGATTCGTATAACAGAGCGAAGAGGAACACGTCCGAACCCGATGGCGGAAAGAAAACAATCTAAGATGGAGTTGATGCCCATGCGCAATGGAGCCAAAAGGGAGGAGTCACTCGGTCCCGTGATTCGAAAAGACTTCTTCGAAGAAAAAACAACTTGTAACACTCCGAGTCCAACACTAGATGGCAGGAACAGTGCACAGCATGTGAATCTGCCACTACACATGCAAAAAACAATCTAAAATGGAGTCGACGCCCATGCGCAATGGAGCCGAAATGGGAGGAGTCCCTCGATCTCGTGACTCGAAAAGACTTCTTCGAAGAAAAACAACTTGTAACACTCCGAGCCCAACACCAGATGGCGGGATGTGCACAGCATGTGTATCTGCAGCTACACATGCCACCGAACATATATATATATATATATGGAAAATGTCACTTACCCAGTGTACATCTGTTCGTGGCATGAGACGCTGCAGATTCACATGCTTTGCACATCCCGCCATCTAGTGTTGGGCTCGGAGTGTTACAAGTTGTTTTTCTTCGAAGAAGTCTTTCGAGTCACGAGATCGAGGGACTCCTCCCCTTTCGGCTCCATTGCGCATGGGGGTCGACTCCATCTTAGATTGTTTTCCCCACAGAGGGTGAGGTAGGAGTTGTGTATTATAGTAATAGTGCCCATGCAATGGAGTAAACATGTATGTACATAATGTACTTTAAAGTGATATATTTACAAATTTACAAATGTTCAAGATCAACTTCGAAACGGCTACAGGCTCCCGGGGAGGCGGGTGGGTGCATGTGAATCTGCAGCGTCTCATGCCACGAACAGATGTACACTGGGTAAGTGACATCTTCCGTTCAATGGCATGTGTAGCTGCAGATACACATGCTTTGCATAGACTAGTAAGCAGTTATCTCCCCAAAAGCGGTGGTTCAGCCTGTAGGAGTTGAAGTTGTTTGAAACAAAGTTCGTAGTACTGCTTGTCCTACTGTGGCTTGTTGTGCTGTTAACACATCCACGCAGTAGTGCTTGGTAAATGTATGAGGCGTAGACCATGTGGCTGCCTTACATATTTCAGTCATTGGAATGTTTCCTAGAAAGGCCATGGTAGCACCTTTCTTTCTAGTTGAGTGTGCCCTCGGTGTAATAGGCAGTTCTCTTTTTGCTTTGAGATAACATGTTTGAATGCATTTAACTATCCATCTAGCAATGCCTTGTTTGGAAATTGGATTTCCTGTATGAGGTTTTTGGAAAGCAACAAATAATTGTTTTGTTTTCCGAATTTGTTTTGTTCTGTCAATGTAGTACATTAATGCTCTTTTGATGTCTAATGTATGTAGTGCTCTCTCAGCTACAGAATCTGGCTGTGGGAAGAACACTGGTAGTTCTACTGTTTGATTCAAGTGGAACGGTGATATGACTTTCGGTAAAAAATTTGGATTTGTCCGTAGAACTACTTTATGCTTGTGTATTTGAATAAATGGTTCTTGTATGGTAAATGCTTGGATTTCACTGACTCTTCTTAGAGATGTGATGGCAATTAGAAATGCAACTTTCCATGTTAAATATTGCATTTCACATGAGTGCATGGGCTCAAAAGGTGGCTCCATGAGTCGTGTTAAGACAATGTTGAGGTTCCATGAAGGAACTGGTGGTGTTCTTGGTGGTATAATTCTTTTTAGGCCTTCCATAAAGGCTTTTATGACTGGTATCCTAAACAGTGAAGATGAGTGGGTAATTTGCAGGTAAGCTGAAATTGCAGTAAGGTGTATCTTAATGGATGAAAAAGTTAGTTTTGACTTTTGCAAATGTAGCAAGTAGCTTACGTTGTCTTTAGCAGATGCGTGTAAGGGTTGAATTTGATTATTATGGCAATAATAAACAAACCTTTTCCACTTATTTGCATAGCAATGTCTAGTGGTTGGTTTTCTAGCTTGTTTTATGACTTCCATACATTCTTGTGTAAGGTCTAAGTGTCCGAACTCTAAGACTTCAGGAGCCAAATTGCTAGATTTAGCGATGCTGGATTTGGGTGTCTGATCTGTTGTTTGTGTTGAGTTAACAGATCTGGTCTGTTTGGTAGTTTGATATGGGGCACTACTGAGAGGTCTAGTAGTGTTGTGTACCAAGGTTTTCGTGCCCAAGTTGGTGCTATTAGTATGAGTTTGAGTTTATTTGGACTCAATTTGTTTACTAGATATGGAAGGAGTGGGAGAGGGGGAAAAGCGTATGCAAATATCCCTGACCAATTCATCCATAACGCATTGCCCTGAGAGTGAGCCTGTGGGTACCTGGATGCAAAGTTTTGGCATTTTGCGTTTTCTTTTGTTGCAAATAGGTCTATTTGCGTTGTTCCCCACCTTTGGAAGTATGTCTTTGATATTTGGGGATGAATTTCCCATTCGTGGATCTGTTGATGATCCCGGGAGAGATTGTCTGCTAACTGGTTTTGAATTCCAGGTATGAACTGCGCTATTAGACGAATGTGGTTGTGAATTGCCCAATGCCATATTTTCTGTGCCAAGAGACACAACTGTGTCGAATGTGTTCCTCCCTGTTTGTTCAGATAATACATCGTTGTCATGTTGTCTGTTTTGACAAGAATGTGTTTGTGGGTTATTATAGGTTGAAATGCTTTCAGCGCTAGAAATACTGCTAGGAGTTCTAAGTGATTTATGTGAAACTGTCTCTGCTGAGTGTCCCATTGTCCTTGGATGCTGTGTTGGTTGAAGTGTGCTCCCCACCCTATCATGGAGGCATCCGTTGTGATTACTTATTGAGGCACTGGGTCTTGAAAAGCCGCCCTTTGTTTAAATTTATAGTGTTCCACCATTGAAGCGAGGTGTATGTTTGGCGGTCTATCAACACTAGATCTTGAAGTTGACCCTGTGCTTGTGACCATTGTGATGCTAGGCCCTGTTGTAAGGGCCGCATTTGCAATCTTGCGTTTGGGACAATGGCTATGCATGAGGACATCATGCCTAGTAGTTTCATCACTAATTTTACCTGTACATTTTGATTTGGGTGCATGGCTTGTATTACGTTCTGAAATGCCTGTATCCTTTGTGGACTTGGAGTGGCAATCCCTTCTGTTGTGTTGATTGTTGCTCCTAAATATTGTTGTATCCGACACGGCTGTAGGTGTGATTTGTTGTAGTTGAGTGAGAAACCTAGCTTGTGAAGGGTTTCTATAACATACTTTGTGTGTTGTGAACATTGTTCTTGCGTATTGGTTTTGATTAACCAATCATCTAGGTACGGGAACACATGTATTTGCTGCCTTCTGATATGAGCTGCCACCACTGCCAGGCATTTTGTAAAAGCTCTTGGCGCTGTTATCCCGAATGGCAACACTTTGAACTGGTAATGTACCCCTTGGATTACAAACCTTAAGTACTTTCTGTGGGAAGGATGTACAGGTATATGGAAATACGCATCCCTGAGGTCTAGTGTTGTCATGTAGTCTTGTTGCTTGAGCAATGGGATCACGTCTTGCAGTGTCACCATGTGAAAGTGATCTGATTTGATGTATATGTTTAATTAATGTTCTGAGATCTAGTATAGGTCTTAGAGTCTTGTCTTTTTTGGGTATGAGAAAGTACAGGGAGTAAACTCCTGTTCCTTTCTGATGAATTGGTACTAGCTCTATTGCCTCTTTTTGCAACAACGCTTGGACCTCCAGTTGTAAGAGATCCATGTGTTGTTTGGACATGTGTGTTTTCGGTGGGACATTTGGAGGGAATTGAAGAAATTCTATGCAATAACCATGCTGGATAATGGCTAGGACCCACGTGTCTGTTGTTATTTCTTCCCAGTTGTTGTAGAAATTGGTTAGTCTCCCCCCCCACTGGTGTCATGTGTTGGGGATTTGTGACGTTGAAGTCACTGTTTATTTTGTGGAGTTTTGGGGCTCTGGAACTTCCCTCTACTCTTTGGGAACTGTCCTCCTCTGTACTGTCCCCTAAAACTTCCCCGCTGATATTGACTTTGATAAGTGGCTCTTGTTTGTGAGGCTGAGGGTTCTGTGCTCTGTCCCCGAAACCCCCCTCGAAAATGTATTTTCCGAAATGTGCCTCTGCTCTGTGGGGAGTAGAGTGCGCCCATGGCTTTGGCCGTATCTGTGTCCTTTTTAAGTTTTTCTATGGCAGTGTCCACTTCCGGCCCAAACAACTGCTGTCCGTTAAAGGGCATATTCAGGACTGCTTGTTGTATTTCCGGCTTGAATCCTGAGGTTCTTAGCCATGCGTGCTTTCGTATGGTCACTGCTGTATTTACAGTCCTAGCAGCTGTGTCGGCTGCATCCATTGCTGAACGTATCTGATTGTTCGAGATACTCTGGCCTTCCTCCAACACTTGTTGTGCTCTTTTTTAGAACTCTTTGGGCAGGTGTTCTATGAAATGTTGCATTTCGTCCCAATGAGCCCTATCATATCTCACCAGCAATGCCTGTGAGTTGGCAATGCGCCATTGGTTGGCTGCCTGTGCCGCAACCCTTTTCCCCGCAGCGTCGAACTTGCAACTTTCTTTGTCTGGAGGTGGGGCATCTCCTGAGGTGTGTGAGTTCGCCCTTTTACGAGCTGCCCCTACTACCACTGAGTCTGGTGTTAATTGCTGCGTGATGTACACAGGGTCTGTTGGTGGCGCTTTGTATTTTTTCTCCACCCTTGGAGTTATGGCCCTGCCCTTCACAGGCTCCTGAAACACTTGTTTGGAGTGTTTGAGCATTCCTGGTAACATAGGGAGACTCTGGTACTGGCTATGTGTAGACGACAGCGTATTAAAGAGAAAGTCATCCTCTATAGGTTCTGCGTGCAGAGTGACATTATGAAACGCAGCTGCTCTTGCCACCCTCTGTGTAGGCAGTGTTGTCCTCAGGTGGTGACGGTCTCGCTGGATAACAGTCGGGACTGTTATCAGATATAGGCGCATCATAAAGATCCCATGCGTCGGGATCATCCTGACTCATCCCTGTGTGAGTTGGACACTGCATCATTGGTGGAGTGGCTACTGGTGATAGTTGTGGTGAACGTTGTGGAGATGGTGGCGGAGTCACTTGTCTTGTCACCTTAGCCTGTGGCTGCTTGTCTTTCTCTTGGAAGGCAAGTCTTCTTTTCCTTCGTATTGGAGGGAGAGTACTGATCTTCCATGTGTCCTTTTGAATGTGGAGCCTTCTTTGAGTGTAATCCGGCTCCACTGCCTCTAGTTCCTGTCCGAATTTGTATCCTTGCATCTGTGAGGACAGGCCCTGTTCCTCGGTGTAGGAACTCGATTTCGGTTCCGAGGCCAGATGTTTCGGTATGGAAACTTTTTCGGCAGTCTTTTTCGGCTCCGAAGACACTTTTAAAATTTTCGGCATACTGATCTCTCGATGCAGACTCATTTTGGTGCCGCCCTCGCGGTGTCGAGCTTGCTCTGTCCCGGTGTCGAGTCTGCTCTGTGCCGGTATCTCGACCGGAGTCGGATGATTTCGACACATGCATGCCCTTTTTCGGTGCTGATGGTCAGTCACCTATTTTTCGGGTTAAGCCATGGCCTGCTGGCAGTGGCGTCCCCTGGGCTTTATCGATTTTTCCGTGAGTTTTGTGCTGTGACGTCTTACTCACGTTTTTCGGCGTCTGTTCGGGATCGACCTCGTCCGAGTCCGAATCCGCGATGGAGAAGGTTTCTTCCTCTTCCTCCAAGTGTTGCTGTCCTGTCGGCGCCGACGCCATTTGTAGTCTTCTTGCTCTTTGGTCTCTTAACGTCTTCCTTGACCGAAACACTCGACAGGCCTCACAAGTATCCTCTTTGTGTTCTGGAGACAAACACAAATTACAGACCAGATGCTGATCTGTATAAGGATACTTGTTGTGACATTCGGGGCAGAAGCAGAATGGGGTCCATTCCATTAGTCTTGAAGACGCACGTGGTCGGGCCGACCAGGCCCCGCCGGGGAATCGAAAACCCCGAAGGGCCACCGGAGCTCTTCCGAAATCGGTGTCGATCTGTTGTAACTAGCCCGATACCGAACGCAAACAATACCGTCTAATTTTCCGAGATTTTTACTAACTTTCTGAACCGAGACGCGGAGCGAAAAGGAACACGTCCGAACCCGATGGCGGAAAGAAAACAATCTAAGATGGAGTCGACGCCCATGCGCAATGGAGCCGAAAGGGGAGGAGTCCCTTGATCTCGTGACTCGAAAAATACTTCTTCGAAGAAAAACAACTTGTAACACTCCGAGCCCAACACTAGATGGCCGGGATGTGCACAGCATGTGTATCTGCAGCTACACATGCCATCGAACATATATATATGGAAAATGTCACTTACCCAGTGTACATCTGTTCGTGGCATTAGTTGCTGCAGATTCACATGCTGTGCACAGTCCGCCGTCTGGTGTTGGGCTCGGAGTGTTACAAGTTGTTTTTCTTCGAAGAAGTCTTTTCGAGTCACGAGACCGAGGGACTCCTCCCACTTCGATTCCATTGCGCATGGGCGTCGACTCCATCTTAGATTGTTTTCCCCGCAGAGGGTGAGGTAGGAGTTGTGTATGTCAGTAATAGTGCCCATGCAATGGAATGAATACGTATGTACATAATAAAGGTTAAAGTAATATATTTACAAATGTACAAATGTTCAAGATCTACTTCTAAACGGCTACAGGCTCCCGGGGAGGCGGGTGGGCGCATGTGAATCTGCAGCGACTAATGCCACGAACAGATGTACACTGGGTAAGTGACATTTTCCGTTCGATGGCATGTGTAGCTGCAGATACACATGCTGTGCACCGACTAGTAAGCAGTTATCTCCCCAAAAGCGGTGGTTCAGCCTGTAGGAGTTGAAGTAGTTTGAAATAATGTTCTTAGTACAGCCTGACCTACTGTGGCTTGTTGTGCAGTTAACACATCTACACAGTAGTGCTTGGTAAATGTATGAGGCGTAGACCATGTTGCTGCCTTACATATTTCGTTCATTGGAATATTTCCTAGAAAGGCCATGGTAGCCCCCTTCTTTCTAGTTGAGTGTGCCTTTGGTGTAATAGGCAGCTCTCTCTTTGCTTTAAGATAGCAGGTTTGAATACACTTAACTATCCACCTAGCAATGCCTTGTTTTGAAATTGGATTTCCTGTATGAGGTTTTTGAAAGGCAATAAATAGTTGTTTTGTTTTTCTAATTAGTTTTGTTCTGTCAATGTAGTACATTAGTGCTCTTTTGATGTCTAATGTATGTAGTGCTCTTTCAGCTACAGAATCTGGCTGTGGGAAGAACACTGGTAATTCTACTGTTTGATTTAAGTGGAATGGTGAGATAACCTTTGGTAAAAATGTAGGATTTGTTCTTAGAACTACTTTATTTTTATGTATCTGAATAAATGGTTCTTGTATGGTAAATGCTTGAATCTCGCTCACTCTTCTTAGAGATGTGATGGCAATCAAAAATGCAACTTTCCACGTTAAGTATTGCATTTCACAAGAATGCATGGGCTCGAAAGGTGGACCCATGAGTCTTGTTAAGACAATGTTGAGGTTCCATGAAGGAACAGGTGGTGTTCTTGGTGGTATGATTCTCTTTAAGCCTTCCATAAACGCTTTAATGACTGGTATTTTAAATAGTGAAGTTGAATGAGTAATTTGTAGGTAAGCTGATATTGCGGTGAGATGTATTTTTATGGAAGAGAAAGCTAGATTTGATTTTTGCAAATGTAGTAAATATCCTACTATATCTTTTGGAGATGCGTGTAATGGCTGAATTTGATTATTGTGGCAGTAATACACGAATCTTTTCCACTTGTTTGCGTAGCAGTGTCTAGTGGTAGGTTTCCTAGCTTGTTTTATGACCTCCATACATTCTTGTGTGAGGTGCAAGTGTCCGAATTCTAGGATTTCAGGAGCCAAATTGCTAGATTCAAAGATGCTGGATTTGGATGTCTGATCTGTTGTTTGTGTTGTGTTAACAGATCTGGTTTGTTGGGTAGTTTGACATGAGGTACTACTGACAGGTCTAGTAGTGTCGTGTACCAAGGTTGCCTCGCCCATGTTGGTGCTATTAGTATGAGTTTGAGTTTGTTTTGACTCAACCTGTTTACTACATATGGAATGAGAGGGAGAGGGGGAAAAGCGTATGCAAAGATCCCTGACCAGTTCATCCATAGAGCATTGCCTTGGGATTGATCTTGTGGGTACCTGGATGCGAAGTTTTGGCATTTTGAGTTTTCCTGTGTTGCAAATAGATCTATTTGAGGTGTTCCCCAAATTTGAAAGTAATTGTTTAGTACTTGGGGGTGAATTTCCCATTTGTGGGTTTGTTGGTGATCTCGAGAGAGAGTGTCTGCCAACTGGTTCTGAATCCCTGGAATAAATTGTGCTATTAGGCGAATGTGGTTGTGAATCGCCCAATGCCATATTTTCTGTGTTAGGAGGCACAACTGTGTCGAGTGTGTCCCTCCTTGTTTGTTTAGATAATACATTGTTGTCATGTTGTCTGTTTTGACAAGAATGTATTTTTGGGTTATTATGGGTTGAAATGCTTTCAGCGCTAGAAATACTGCTAACATTTCCAAGTGATTTATGTGAAACTGTCTCTGATGTATGTCCCATTGTCCTTGGATGCTGTGTTGATTGAGGTGTGCTCCCCACCCTTTCATGGAAGCATCTGTTGTTATGACGTATTGTGGCACTGGGTCTTGGAAAGGCCGCCCTCGGTTTAAATTTGTACTGTTCCACCATAGAAGCGAGATGTATGTTTGGCGGTCTATCAACACCAGATCTAGAAGTTGACCCTGTGCTTGTGACCATTGTGATGCTAGGCACTGTTGTAAGGGCAGCATGTGCAATCTTGCGTTTGGGACAATGGCTATGCATGAAGACATCATGCCTAGTAGTTTCATTACCATTCTGACTTGTATCTTTTGTGTTGGATACATGGCCTGTATTACTTTGTGAAATGTTTGAACCCGTTGTGGACTTGGAGTGGCAATCCCTTTTGCTGTGTTGATTGTCGCTCCTAAGTATTGCTGCGTTTGACACGGCAAAAGGTGTGACTTCGCGTAGTTGATGGAGAAACCTAGCTTGTGAAGGGTTTGTATGACATATTTTGTGTGCTGTGAAAACTGTTTTAGCGTGTTGGTTTTGATTAACCAGTCGTCTAAGTACGGGAACACATGTATTTGCTGCCTTCTGATATGTGCAGCTACTACTGCCAGGCATTTTGTAAAAACTCTTGGCGCAGTTGTTATTCCGAATGGCAACACTTTGAATTGGTAATGTATTCCTTGGAATACGAACCTTAGGTATTTCCTGTGTGAAGGATGTATTGGTATATGGAAATACGCATCTTTTAGATCTAATGTTGTCATGTAGTCTTGCTGTTTGAGCAGTGGGATTACGTCTTGTAATGTGACCATGTGAAAGTGGTCTGATTTTATGTAGGTATTTAGTGTTCTGAGATCTAGTATTGGTCTCAGAGTTTTGTCTTTTTTGGGTATTAGAAAGTACAGTGAGTAAACTCCTGTGTTTTTTTGTTGAATTGGTACTAATTCTATTGCGTCCTTTTGTAGCAATGCTTGAATTTCTAGTCCTAGAAGATCTATATGTTGTTTTGACATATTGTGTGTTTTCGGTGGGACGTTTGGAGGGAATTGGCGAAATTCTATGCAATAACCATGCTGGATAATTGCTAAGACCCAAGTGTCTGTTGTTATTTCCTCCCAAAGTTTGTAAAATTGGCTTAGTCTTCCCCCCACAGGTGTTATGTGAAGGGGGTGTGTGACTTGTGAGTCACTGCTTATTTTGAGGGGTTTTGGGGCCCTGGAATTTTCCTCTATTTTTTGGGAATTGGCCCCCTCTAAATTGCCCCCGAAAACCTGCCCTCTGATATTGACCCTGGTAGGTAGGCCTTGTTTGTGAGGTTGTGGTTTCTGTGGGTTGACCTCGAAACCCTCCCCTAAAAGGTGTTTTCCGAAATGTGCCTCTGCTCTGCGAGGAGTAGAGTGCGCCCATGGCTTTGGCTGTATCGGTGTCCTTTTTGAGTTTTTCGATGGCAGTGTCTACCTCCGGCCCAAACAATTGCTGTTCATTAAACGGCATATTGAGCACAGCCTGCTGGATTTCCGGTTTGAACCCAGAAGTGCGCAGCCATGCGTGCCTTCGTATTGTGACTGCAGTGTTTATTGTCCTTGCAGCTGTATCTGCTGCATCCATGGAAGACCGTATCTGATTATTTGAGATACTTTGTCCCTCTTCCACCACCTGTTGCACTCTTTTTTGGAACTCCTTGGGTAAGTGTTCGATGAAATGTTGCATTTCATCCCAATGAGCCCTGTCGTATCTTGCCAAAAGTGCTTGTGAATTGGCAATACGCCACTGATTTGCTGCTTGTGCTGCAACCCTTTTTCCCGCAGCATCAAATTTGCGGCTCTCCTTGTCTGGAGGTGGTGCGTCGCCTGAGGTATGAGAGTTGGCTCTCTTACGAGCTGCCCCCACAACTACTGAGTCTGGTGTTAGTTGTGTTGTAATATATATTGGATCTGTGGGCGGTGGCTTATATTTTTTCTCCACCCTTGGAGTTATGGCTCTGCCTTTAACTGGATCCTGAAAAATTTGTTTTGAATGTCTTAGCATTCCTGGGAGCATGAGAAGGCATTGATACTGGCTATGGGTGGAGGATAGGGTGTTAAAGAGAAAGTCATCCTCAATTGGTTCCGAATGTAAGGAGACATTGTGGAACTCGGCTGCTCTTACGACCACCTGTGTATAGGATGTACTGTCCTCAGGTGGTGACGGTTTTGTAGGATAAGAGTCTGGGCTATTGTCAGACACTGGAGCATCGTAGAGGTCCCATGCATCGGGATCATCCTGACTCATTGTGGTATGAGCTGGTGAGTGCATCAGTGGTGGAGTTGTTGCTGGTGATGCATGTATTGATGGTGGTGGAGACGGTGGTGGGGTTGTTTTCCTTGCCACCTTTGCCTGTGGTTGCTTGTCCTTTTGTTGAAAGGCAAGTTTCCTTTTTATTTTGATTGGGGGAAGAGTGGTTATCTTCCCTGTGTCCTCATGAATATGAAGCCTTCTTTGTGTGTAGTCAGGCTCTACAGCTTGAAGCTCCTCTCCAAATCTATGTAATTGGGAGGTTAATCCTTGTTCCTCTGTATAGGAACTACTTTTCGGCTCCGAGGCTGGCTGTTTCGGAACCGAAACCTTTTCGGAAGTCTTTTTAGGCTCTGAAGAAACCTTCTTTGTTTTCGGCGTGGTGTCTCGGTGCCGAAATTCTTCGGTGCCGCTGTCTCTGTGCCGAAGTTTCTCTGAGCCGCTGTCTCGGCTCCGAGGTTGCTGTGTGGCGGTATCTCGACCGGAGTCGGATGACTTCGACACCAGCATGCCCTTTTTCGGTGCCTTGGATGGGTCACCTATTTTTCGGGTTAAGCCATGGCCTGTTGGCGGTGGCGTCCCCTGGGCTTTTGTAGACTTCTCGTGAGTCTTGATTTTCGACGTCTTACTCACGGTTTTGGTTGTTTCTTCGGCGTCAAGTTCTTCCGAATCCGACTCGTGGACGGAGAAAGCTTCTTCTTCCTCCTCGAAACGATCTTGACCTGTCGGCGTGGACGCCATTTGTAGTCTCCTGGCTCTTCGGTCTCTCAGCGTCTTCCTCGACCGAAACGCTCGACAGGCTTCACAAGTATCCTCCTTGTGCTCGGGGGACAAGCACAAGTTACAGACCAGATGGTGATCCGTATACGGATACTTGTGATGGCATTTTGGGCAGAAGCGGAATGGGGTCCGTTCCATGAGCCTTGAAGTCACACGTAGCCGGGCCGACCAGGCCCCGACGGGGGATCGAAAAAACCCCGAAGGGCCACCGGAGCTCTTCAAAATTCGATGTCGATTTGTTCTAACTAACCCGATACCGAACGCAAACAATACCGACGTTTTTTTCCAAGATTCTAACTAACTTCCCGACCCGAAACACGGAGCGAAAAGGAACACGTCCGAACCCGATGGCGGAAAAAAAACAATCTAAGATGGAGTCGACGCCCATGCACAATGGAATCGAAGTGGGAGGAGTCCCTCGGTCTCGTGACTCGAAAAGACTTCTTCGAAGAAAAACAACTTGTAACACTCCGAGCCCAACACCAGACGGCGGACTGTGCACAGCATGTGTATCTGCAGCTACACATGCCATCGAACATATATATATATATATATATAAAGTGTGGCAAAAGTTTGCGCAATAAAGACATGTGCGTGGTAAAGGTTCTGTGTGGTAATGACAGTGTTGTTAATGCAGTTTCCCCTCAGAGCTGTTGTCTTGAGGTTTCTCCGAAGCCCAGGAAGGCTGTCTGTGCCTATCAGGCTCAATGCTAGATGTTGAATCCTGAGGTCGATGTCTTCTGTGGTCAGTCTTAGGGCTTGATGCCCAACTCAGAAGCAGTGCTCCGCCTCTGTTTGAGACTGCTTTAAAGGTCCATCGCCAGCGGGTGGATCTTTGGGAGTGGGTAGAGGAATGGTGGTTCTAGTTACAGTCTATGTCCTGGTTCTCGCTGTTTCAGGCAGAGGGGCAGGCTGTTTCTAGACTTCAGAGCCCTCAGAGAATTTCGGAGCTCTTCTGTTCTTGAGACGCCTGTATACTAGATAGGCCCTAATTGTATGCTCCTCCTGAGTCTTTGGAGCAGGAATCAGAAGGCATGTGAATGGGTTTTCAAAACTGTATCTTTAACAATGCCCTGTGAGAAACGTTTTAGCGCCTTTCTTGTTGGCTCGAGGAAGTTGCATGCGTTGCATATTTACTGCTGATTCGACCATCGAAATTTGGATTACACTTAGGGCAGAATTGAAATGGCATACTTTCCATGCTCGTCCCCCGAGAGTCATTCTTTGGAAACTGCTGTGGTTTAGAATAGGAAGCAGTGAAATCACAAGTGATGTTTAACCATGGTTCAGGATCACTGACAACTTAAGCTGAAAAGAATGGAGAAGTGTTCACAAGTACTAGAGTTCAAGCAGAAATGTACAAACCAGATGGTGGATAAAACATAATCTGAAATGGAGTCTCTGTCCTGGTGCACTGTGGGGTGAGGGAGGAGTCACAAGATGTCTCGAGACCAATGACATCTTTGAAGAATAACAACTTGCAAAACCAGTTCGTAGGAGTATACAGAAGCTGTGATCTAAAGGAGCATATGCTACAAAAATGGGAGAGAAGGAGAAATGAGGAAAGAGAAAGAGAGAATGGATGAGAGGAAGTGAGAAGGAAAGCGAAGGAGAACCAGAGGCAGAGAAGGGAAACAAGAAGTAAAGAGAGAGAGATAAGGTAAGTGATGGATGTGCAAGGAAGGAGGAAGACAGAAGGCTGGAGAAGATGACAGAACAAAAGCAAAGGGGAGAGAGAAGGAAGGGAGAGGGAGCAATACAAAGAGGAAAAGGAAAAACAACTAGGTGCAAGGAAGGAATGAGGCAGAAGGAAAGAAAGGATGAGAGTAAAGACTGGAAGAAAATGAATAGAGAGAAGGCACAGGGCAGAACACTAGGAAAGGGATGGAGAATGGGAACAAGGGAAAGAGAAGGGAAGAGAGGGAGAGTAATGGTAAAAGATAGAGAGCAAATGGAATACAGAGAGATTAAGTATGAAGGGAAAAGAAAAGATAAAATGAAAAAGAGAGGGATAGTGTCCAAAGAAGAAAAGAATAAACTGAAAGAATGAAAGAGGGAGTAGAGAGGCAACTGGTACAAGTGCCTATGAAAATGCACTGAACACATTGGAATATCTCCCAGAATTGAAGTCAAGCGATGCATGCAAATACCTTGTTCTGGCTCTCACATGGTGGCTCTGGTTCCTGCTTCAAAGAATCTAACAGAGCTGCTGGCTCAGGCTCCTCCTTCAGAGTATCTAAGAAGACAAAACCAGAATAAGCTAGTTTCTCACTCTACCAAAATGCCCCAAACCTTTTTAAATGGCTGTTCGCCCCTAATCATACCCAATACTTCCATCTTTGGAGCTGCTTCTGACTCAGCAGGCATCTCTTCGCTCACTGGTTGAAACACAGGCTCCTGAGATGCATGATCAGGGGAAGACTGGAAGAAAGAAGTGAACAGCAACAGAGAAACAATTTAAATATGAATGTACTTTCCTAGGGTACTCTTTTCGTCCAAAGTAACAGAGCAGTGTGTGTGGACCACAACCTCAAATAACTTACAGTTGCCCTGCCCCACCAAAAGATAAAGAAGGCAAAGCAGTTAAAATAATTCTCAATTGATGGTCCAATGATGATACTTCAGTACTGTGATCCCAGTGCTCACCTATAAAATGGATAGTACTCTGATCCTATTACTAAACCCTTTACAAAGATTCTGTTTCCGATCTCAGTGGTGACCCTTTCAATGTTCAAGCTCACAAAAACCCAACACCAACTCCCTTGCATGCTCCAATCTCCACTGCCACTGATGAACCTGTTACAATACTTCAAAAATGTGATCATTTTGCTGTTACCTTGATTGCACATATGCCTCTTGATTGCTTTACAAATTCTTTAAAAACGCTTCCCCTCATTGTGCCAAAACTGCACTCTTTACAATCTTCTGAGCTCTCTAATCCTATTACTAACCTCTTTATGATTCTCCAGCTCTCTAATTTCATTAGTGAACCCATCCCTTTCTTCCTTTTCAATAATCCTATTGCTGACCCACTAGAAGAGCTCCAGTACTCCAAACTGCTGTACCTCAAGCTTCACTTGACAAGGTCCTTCATCTCCTTTCCCAGATTCTGTCTCAACTTCAGATCGCTCCTCTGTGGCTCCAAATTCTTCTTCTTGGCTCCGGTATTCAGACACAGGTGATGTGCTCACTTCTCCTACTTCCCCTACTTCCTCTTCCTCCTCCTCTTCCTCCTCCTCTTCTTCTTCTTCTTCTTCCTCCTCTTCATCTTCTTCCACCTCCTCTTCCTCTTGTTCCTCCTCCTGCTCACTCGGCTCAGTTTTGATTTCAGATGGCACCTCTTCAGCAGCTGGTACCTTCTCAGTAGCCTCCTCTTCTGGCTCTTCCGGCCGCTCTTGTTTGATGGTGACCGGTACATGGCTAAGTGCTGGGGGCTTCTCTGGAGGGTCCTGCAGAGTTTGATCCCAGGGGCCGGTCAAGGACTGAGGGTCATCATTATCAACACAGAATGAGAGTGCAGCCTCCACTGCAGCCACATCTAGTACCTCCGGGTGCTCATCAGCCTGCAACAAATTAGATGAGGGGCAGACATTAAAAGAGATAGGATAGATATAGGGAATGCTAGGTCGTATGTGGAAGCCTCTGAGCGGGGTTTCAGAGACGAATAATCAAATATTTAACAACAAAATGTAGTAATGTGAATTAATGAACATTGCGGAAAACTTAAAATATACACAGATATTGAAATGTGAAATGTACGGGCCTGCAGTGGTTCACAAAATGGAGATTCACACTGGCTCTCCGGTTCAAGCACTCAAGCACACCCTCCCTGAAGTTCCACTCTGATCTACAACTAATAACCAACTGGGGTAAATACACTGTAATTTTATTTTGGCAGAACTTGGGACAAAAACAGGGTCTATGTCCGCACCAGTATCACAATGGGGCCATGAAATTGTGTTTCACTAATCCTAGTATCAAGGAGCTTTATCTGCTCCTCTGGTGAGAATTTCAACTGAAACAACATGGTGCAACATGATTTTTCCCCTTCTTGCCGCAATACCGTTTTCCATGAAATGGCATGCACTTCATTGGTCTGACACTTCATTATAATAGAGTACAGAGTTTGGGTAGCACAACGTGGTAGTCTTACAGAATATAATTTCTTTCATTTTACAACTTTTTAAGTAAACAATTATTGTTGCTAATGTCCTAATGATAAGGTGCAGCATAGGGGACAAGGAAAAACAAAGCCACGGCAATGGTTTAAATTCTATATTGAAAAATACGTTTCTTATTATCACAGTCTGAATTCTCTAAAAAAAAAAAAAAATGGTTACTTAGTTCTGCATTGCAGGAAACGTGATTTGAGACATAGATATTAAAAAAAATCCTAGTGTGCAGGACCCCTAAACAAAATGCATTATCGTTTTCTAAATAACTTTGGCACCGTTTACAAATCTGTACAAAACTTTCCAAAAACAGTTAATTTACTTTGGCTCCTGCAAGGAAAGTTTTGTGCTAATCCATCAAGCGGAGGCCAAGAAAAAGGAGGTGGGGGGGTTGTTCATATAGTATGATTTCCAGTTTTGATCTCCATAGGAAATGCTGCTCTATGATACAGAAAAAACAAGCAGAACAGAATCACACCAAATTTGTCAGAAGGTTAGACCTCTACTCAAAAAGCATACTTTCTACGATATTTGTGTACATTTGTTGAACTGTATTCGAGAAATTAGAATTTAAAAGGTGCTCAGGGTGAGCATGAATGGTTTAACCCTAGTAAAAAGTTAGACACATCTGGACTATTGGTGTCCAAATTGCTGGCCAATTCAGAGTTGACCGGCAGATCCTGATTGGCTGGCAACAACTGGAAAATATTTACATTACAGGCCTCTGTGACTCAGTCCCTTAGATGTGGGGAAAAAAAAAAAAAAAACAACTATGGTCATTTAAGGGGACAGGGTAGGCACACACTCACACCCAGGGCCATCTGGCGGGGCCTCAAAGGGATTTTAGGACCATGTGGGAAGGTGGGATTCCCAAAGGGAGTCCCCAACTAAGTGAAACATTTAAAATAAATATATTTCAGGTCACAGGTACAAGGATATCAAGCACAACATCCACTGTGGTATTATGGGATGTGGTTGTGAGACCTCACCATGTAATAACGTCACAATCTCCATCAGGTCCAGTTAGATTCTTTAATAAAACGTTTCACTCAGTCCTGTGTAGCTGTGGCACACAGCCGTCAGGCCTAATCAAAGGAACACGTTAAAAACACTTAGAACTACCAAAACAGATAATGTGTACGAAACACAACAAAATAAAAATCTGACACCAATTTATAAAAATAGGGTAGATTCTAATCTCTTTAAATAGACATCAAAATTACAGAAATCTGTCAAGGGAAACCGGAGATATGATTTTTCAACGATAAATAAGTCACTGTGTTTCACTCTTTGCAAAGCAACAAATCATTGCAAGTAGTGTAGCAGTCTGAGCCAACATGCAAGAACAGCTACTAAACCTCTCTTAGACAGGCCACAGCAGGTTGGGAGCCAGTCACAGGGACCACTGGTGACAGTTACCTGTCAGGCCTAGCAGTCTCAAGGTCCTCAATGTATTTTTATCCATTAACAGTTCAGCAAAAGAGTGGTCCTGATGCTGGGGATGGATGCTGAGGACACGGAAGCTGCTCACGATACTGAAGAAGTGCAGCGAACCTTCCTGGGACCACCCCTGGACCACCCATGAATGTCAGGAGTCATCACCGGCGTTAGGACTCTATCTCTTACAATTCACAAGTGCAGTGCAGTGCAGAAACCTCGGATTCATCCTGGACCCACTTCTCACCATGACCAAACAAGTCAACGCCGTATCATCTTCCTGCTTCCTCACCCTCCGCATGCTCCGAAAGATCTTCAGTTGGATCCCCGCCAACACCAGAAAGACTGTGACCCACGCCCTCGTCACGAGACGCCTGGACTACGGAAACACCCTATACGCAGGAACCACCGCTAAACTCCAGAAACGTCTGCAGCGAATACAAAACGCCTCGGCCCGCCCCATCCTCGACATACCCCGCAACAGCCACATCTCCGCCCACCTGAGACACCTACACTGGCTTCCCGTCAACAAAAGGATCACCTTCCGGCTCCTCACCCACGCACACAAAGCCCTCCACAACAAGGGACCCGAATACCTCAACCGTCGCCTACATGCCCACCCATCAACTTCGCTCCGCCAACCTCGCACTCGCCGCCGTCCCTCGCATCCGCTGCACCACGGCAGGTGGGAAATCCTTCTCCTACCTGGCGGCCAAGACATGGAATTCCCTCCCCACCAACCTCAGCACCACCCAGGACCACCTTGCATTCCGGAGGCAACTGAAGACCTGGCTCTTCGAGCAGCAGTAACCCCCTCCCCCTAGCGCCTTGAGACCCTCACAGGTGAGTAGCGCGCTTTATAAATGTTTTTGATTTGATTTGATTTGATTTGATGTCCAGGCTCAACTGGTCAGCTGGTCTCCTGGTTACAGCAGTCTTAACGATTACAGGTCCCAGGATGCTTGTTTCCAGTCCAGGGAAGACCTGGCCTGGCAGTTCGGGCTGGACTGTTACCATGGAGAGCAGTGTCAAAACTGATTGGCATATGGCTACGTCCAAACTGGGATGGCATGGTGAGCAAAAGTACAATGGATTTAACTCACATCTGTGATTGGGGGTGAGTGTTTGAAAAGTGTCAGCACTCCGTCCATCATCCTTTTGTGCCACTTTGACTCTAGCCACGGGTTCCACGATCTAAGAGGCAGCTCATGTAGGTCAGGATTCCGTCTGCCAGGGTGCACTTTAGCGTCCAGCGGCAGGCAGTCATTCCTGGGCAGCTGAGCTCTGGTGGATGCAGGCTTCCCTAGTTTTGTAGTCCCGAGGCCTAACAGGCGGCTAACCACCGAGCCCTTGGAGTCACTTCTTCAGTTCAGGCACAGATGAAGCACTTTTCCACAAGTGGGTAGAGCAGGCACAGTCCTCTTTGTGAGTCCCTCTGGTACAGTCCAGTCTTTGGTGCAGCTCTCTTTGTTGTGTCCAGTAAGCAACAGGACAGTCATTCTTGTGTCTTCTTTCCAGTCCAATCTGAGGACTTTGTGCCAGGGATGCCACTTTTATGCCATCTTTGTGTTTTTGGTGAGGGGAGGACTCACTGGCCAGTGGGACAATTCCCAGGGGACAAACCTTACCAACGGACATCAATTTCTAGGGGAGGTTGGCCAGTACAAATTTCAGTGTACCCTTCTCTGCCTGAATCCAAGATGGTTCAGGTCTATGTCCCCTGTGTGGAGATACGGGCACACCCCTAAAGTGTACCCAGCATAATGAGGCACTCTTCCTGGAAAACTGGTCCTGCAACAGGCTTTCCCGCTGTGGAGGAGCTGCCAGCCTGTTTGGTGACACAAAGGAGCAGGTAAGCTTTATGTGGGATCAGCCTTTGTCTCACTGAAGTGGTAGCCTCTTTGAAGCTAGGCCATCTGTGGCCACCACATGGTAGACACCATGCTGTTGGGGGGGGTCACACATGCACCCATCAGGATCTGTCCTTATTCCCTGTTCCTGAGCGTGCTCCACACTTCCTAGTAGGGGGTAGTCTGTTGACTCCAGTGACAACAGCTGCAGATAGAGTCCCAATCCTCTGGTAGCCCTTTCTAAGTAAGTGGAGACTTTCTAAAGTCACCTTACTATTAAAAGTTATTTTAAATCGTATCACAGCAATGAGTCAGGTTTAATGTAACAATTGATTTGATATCTTGGAGTAAAATCTTTGGTGGTCCCAAGTGGAGGATAGCACTTAACGCTGTGGCTAGTGTAACTCCATGTTAGGCAATCAGGCAAATACCCTTACTACAGAAAAAACTGCAATTTTCGGTTTTCACTGTCAAAGCATATAAAAAAGAAGAGGAATATGCCATTATTTTTGCTATCTAGCACCCTGGCTCGTCAGCTACCATGGCCTTCCCTAGGGGTAACCTATGAACAATAAAATGGAAGGTTTTGACTGGGCAAGAGGGTTTATTTTGCCATGTCGAGTTAGCATTTGGAAGGAGCTGTCCAACTAGGCTGCAGTGGCAGACCTAGAGTCACATTTTCATCTTGACACTGTAGTGGTGGCCCAACTGAATGCTGCAGTCCACTGGTGACATGTAACTTACTAGCCCTGGGTACCTTCTGTACCATATAGTAGGGACTTATTAGTAAGATAAGGAAAATGTCACTTACCCAGTGTACATCTGTTCGTGGCATTAGTCGCTGCAGATTCACATGCTTTGCATAGTCCGCCGTCTGGTGTTGGGTCGGAGTGTTACAAGTTGTTTTTCTTCGAAGAAGTCTTTTCGAGTCACGAGACCGAGGGACTCCTCCTCCTTTGGTTCCATTGCGCATGGGCGTCGACTCCATGTTAGATTGTTTTCCCCGCAGAGGGTGAGGTAGGAGTTGTGTATGCTAGTAATACTGCCCATGCAATGGAATGAATAAGTATGTACAAAATGAAGATTAAAATAATATATTTACAAATGTACAAATGTTGAAGATTACTTCCAAACGGCTACAGGCTCCCGGGGAGGCGGGTGGGCGCATGTGAATCTGCAGCGACTAATGCCACGAACAGATGTACAATGGGTAAGTGACATTTTCAGTTCGATGGCATGTGTAGCTGCAGATACACATGCTTTGCATAGACTAGTAAGCAGTTATCTCCCCAAAAGCGGTGGTTCAGCCTGTAGGAGTGGAAGTAGTTTGAAATAAAGTTCTTAGTACAGCTTGACCTACTGTGGCTTGTTGTGCGGATAACACATCTACACAGTAGTGCTTAGTAAATGTGTGAGGCGTAGACCATGTTGCTGCCTTACATATTTTGTTCATTGGAATATTTCCTAGAAAGGCCATGGTAGCACCTTTCTTTCTGGTTGAGTGTGCCTTTGGTGTAATAGGCAGCTCTCTTTTTGCTTTAAGATAGCAGGTTTGGATCCACCTAACTATCCACCTGGCTATACCTTGTTTTGATATTGGATTTCCTGTATGAGGTTTTTGAAATGCAATAAATAGTTGTTTTGTTTTCCTAATTAGTTTTGTTCTGTCAATGTAGTACATTAGTGCTCTTTTGATGTCTAATGTATGTAGTGCTCTTTCAGCTATTGAGTCTGGCTGTGGGAAGAACACTGGTAATTCTACTGTTTGATTTAAGTGGAACGGTGAGATAACCTTTGGTAAGAATTTTGGGTTGGTTCTTAGAACTACCTTATTTTTGTGTATTTGAATAAATGGTTCTTGTATAGTAAACGCCTGAATTTCACTTACTCTTCTTAGAGATGTAATGGCAACGAGAAATGCAACTTTCCACGTTAGGTATTGCATTTCGCAAGAATGCATGGGTTCGAAAGGTGGGCCCATGAGTCTTGTTAAGACAATATTGAGGTTCCATGAAGGAACAGGTGGTGTCCTTGGTGGTATAATTCTTTTTAGTCCTTCCATAAACGCTTTTATGACAGGTATTCTAAATAGGGAAGTTGAATGAGTAATTTGCAGGTATGCAGATATTGCTGCGAGATGAATCTTTATGGAAGAGAAAGCTAGATTTGACTTTTGCAAATGTAGTAAATACCCTACTACATCTTTTGGAGATGCATGCAATGGTTGAATTTGATTATTATGACAGTAACAAACAAATCTTTTCCATTTACTTGCATAGCAGTGTCTAGTGGAAGGTTTTCTAGCTTGTTTTATGACCTCCATACACTCTTGAGTGAGTCCTAAATGTCAAAATTCTAGGATTTCAGGAGCCAAATCGCTAGATTCAGCGATGCAGGGTTTGGATGCCTGATCTGTTGTTTGTGTTGTGTTAACAGATCTGGCCTGTTGGGTAGTTTGACATGAGGTACTACTGACAGGTCTAGTAGTGTGGTATACCAAGGTTGTCTTGCCCATGTTGGTGCTTATCAGTATGAGTTTGAGTTTGTTTTGACTCAATCTGTTTACTAGATATGGAAGGAGAGGGAGAGGGGGAAAAGCGTACGCAAATATCCCTGACCAATTCATCCATAGAGCATTGCCTTGGGATTGCCGGTGTGGGTACCTGGATGCAAAGTTTTGGCATTTTGCGTTTTCTTTTGTTGCAAATAGATCTATTTGAGGTGTTCCCCAAATTTGGAAGTAATTGTTCAGGATTTGGGGGTGAATTTCCCATTCGTGGACCTGTTGGTGATCCCGAGAGAGATTGTCTGCTAGCTGGTTCTGGATCCCTGGAATAAATTGTGCTATTAGTCGAATGTGGTTGTGAATTGCCCAATGCCATATTTTTTGTGTTAGGAGACACAACTGTGTCGAGTGTGTCCCCCCCTGTTTGTTTAAATAATACATTGTCGTCATGTTGTCTGTTTTGACAAGAATGTATTTGTGGGTTATCATGGGTTGGAATGCTTTCAATGCTAGAAATACTGCTAACAGTTCTAGGTGATTTATATGAAACTTTCTTTGATGTACGTCCCATTGTCCTTGGATGCTGTGTTGATTGAGGTGTGCTCCCCACCCTGTCATCGAAGCATCTGTTGTTATCACGTATTGTGGCACTGGGTCTTGGAAAGGCCGCCCTTTGTTTAAATTTGTACTGTTCCACCATAGAAGCGAGATGTATGTTTGGCGGTCTATCAACACCAGATCTAGAAGTTGACCATGTGCATGTGACCGTTGTGATGCTAGGCACTGTTGTAAGGGCCGCATGTGCAATCTTGCGTTTGGGACAATGGCTATGCATGAGGACATCATGCCTAGGAGTTTTAATACCATTTTTGCATGTATCTTTTGATTTGGATACATGGCTTGTATCACCTTGTGAAAATTTTGAACCCTTTGTGGACTTGGAGTGGCTATCCCTTTTGTTGTGTTGATTGTCGCTCCTAAGTATTGCTGTGTTTGACACGGCACAAGGTGTGACTTTGCATAGTTGATGGAGAAACCCAGCTTGTAAAGGGTTTGTATAACATAATATGTGTGGTGTGAACACTTTGATAGCGAGTTGGTCTTGATTAGCCAATCGTCTAGGTACGGGAACACGTGTATTTGCTGCCTCCTGATGTGTGCAGCTACTACTGCTAGACACTTTGTAAAGACTCTTGGCGCTGTTGTTATTCCGAATGGCAACACTTTGAATTGGTAGTGTATTCCTTTGAATACGAACCTTAGGTATTTCCTGTGCGAGGGATGTATTGGTATATGGAAATACGCATCTTTTAGATCTAATGTTGTCATGTAGTCTTGCTGTTTCAGCAGTGGGATTACGTCTTGTAATGTCACCATGTGAAAGTGGTCTGATTTGATGTAGGTGTTTAGTGTTCTGAGGTCTAATATTGGTCTTAGAGTTTTGTCTTTTTTGGGTATTAGAAAGTACAGTGAGTAAACTCCTGTGTTCTTTTGTGGACCTGGTACTAATTCTATTGCGTCTTTTTGCAGTAATGCCTGAACTTCTAGTCCTAGAAGGTCTATATGCTGTTTTGACATATTGTGTGTTTTCGGTGGGACGTTTGGAGGGAGTTGGAGAAATTCTATGCAATAACCACGTTGGATAATTGCTAAGACCCAAGTGTCTGTTGTTATTTCCTCCCAAGATTTGTAGAACTGGCTTAGTCTTCCCCCCACTGGTGTTGTGTGAAGGGGTTGAGTGACCTGTGAGTCACTGCTTGTTTTGAGGGGTTTTTGGACCTTGAAATTTTCCCCGGTTTCTTGGGAATTGGCCGCCTTTGTATTGGCCTCGAAAGCCTCCCCTTTGGTATTGTCCCTGGTAGGTAGGCGGTGTTGTTTGTGAGGTGCTGGCTTGTGTGGCTTGACCTCGAAACCCTCCTCTGAAAGTGGTTTTACGAAATGTGCCAAATGTGCCTCTGCCCTGCGGGGAATAGAGTGCGCCCATGGCTTTAGCTGTATCAGTGTCTTTCTTAAATTTTTCAATTGCAGTGTCCACTTCTGGGCCAAACAATTGTTGTTCATTGAACGGCATATTAAGCACTGCCTGCTGTATCTCGGGTTTGAAGCCGGATGTGCGCAGCCATGCGTGCCTCCTTATTGTTACAGCAGTATTTATTGTTCTTGCAGCTGTATCTGCTGCATCCATAGAAGAACGGATTTGGTTGTTGGAAATGTTCTGTCCCTCTTCAACCACTTGTTTTGCCCGTTTTTGGAATTCTTTGGGGAGGTGTTCGATGAGATGCTGCATCTCGTCCCAATGGGCTCTATCATATCGCGCTAGGAGTGCCTGCGAGCTGGCGATGCGCCATTGATTTGCAGCTTGTGCTGCAACCCTTTTCCCCGCTGCATCAAACTTGCGGCTCTCCTTGTCAGGAGGTGGTGCGTCGCCTGATGTGTGTGAGTTGGCTCTTTTACGAGCTGCTCCTACGACAACTGAATCTGGTGTCAGTTGTGATGTAATAAAAGCAGGGTCTGTGGGCGGTGCCTTGTATTTCTTCTCCACCCTTGGAGTTATAGCTCTGCTTTTCACTGGCTCCTTAAAAATTTGTTTAGCGTGCCTTAGCATCCCCGGGAGCATAGGAAGGCTTTGATAATTGCTATGGGTGGATGACAGGGTGTTAAAGAGGAAGTCATCCTCGATAGGCTCTGAGTGCAGCGATACATTATGAAACTCTGCTGCCCTAGCTACCACCTGTGCATATGCCGTACTGTCCTCAGGCGGTGAGGGCTTAGTGGGGTACGACTCAGGGCTATTGTCTGATACTGGAGCGTCATAGAGATCCCATGGGTCCTGATCATCTTGGCTCATGGTGGTATGAGCTGGTGATTGTGGCGGAGTCTGTGCCGGTGATATATGAGTTGTCGGTGGTGGAGAGGGTGGTGGAGTTACCTTCTTTACCACTTTTGCTTGTGGTGTCTTGTCTTGGTTTTGGAAATCTAGTTTTCTTTTCCTTCTGATTGGGGGAAGTGTGCTGATCTTCCCTGTCCCACTTTGTATAAAGATCCGCTTTTGCATGTGATCTACGTCTGTTTCTTTTAATTCCTCCTCAAATCGGTGTCTTTGTAGTTGGGAGGACAGTGATTGTTCCTCTGAATAGGAACTGGCTTTCGGTTCGGTTGCTGGGCGTTTTGGCACCGAACCGTGCCTTTTGTTATTTTTGGCTCCGACGAGATTTTTCTCTTTTTCGGCGTCGCACCCTCTCGGTGTCGACCATCTTCGGTGCCGTTATCTCTGTGCCGAACAGCTTTGGTGCTGCTGTCTCTGTGCCGAGCAGCTTCGGTGCCGCTATCTCGGTGTCGACCCTTTTCTGCGGCACTTTCTCGGTCCCGAGATTGCTGCGTGCCTGTGTCTCGACCTGAGTCGGACGATCTCGGCACCGTCTCCCCCTTCTTCGGTGCCGATGGACGGTCACCTACTTTATGGGTTGAGCCATGGCCTGTTGGCAGTGGCGTCCCCTGGGCTTTGTCTGTTTTTCCCTGTGATGTTTGTTTCGACGTCTTACTCACGGTTTCTTCGACGTTGAATTCTTCGGAATCCGATTCGTGGATGGAGAATGCTTCTTCTTCTCCCTCTTCCTCGAACCTTCGTTGTCCTGTCAGCGTGGACGCCATCTGTAACCTTCTGGCTCTTCGGTCTCGGAGCGTTTTTCTCGACCGAAACGCTCGACAGGCCTCACACGTCTCTTCTTTGTGCTCGGGTGACAGGCACAAGTTACAGACCAAATGTTGGTCTGTATAGGGATATTTACTGTGGCATTTAGGACAGAATCGGAACGGGGTCCGTTCCATCAGTCTCGATGTTGCACGCGGTCGGGCCGACCAGGCCCCGACGGGGGATCGAAATTACCCCGAAGGGCTACCGGAGCTCTTCTGGATTCGGTGTCGACTCTAATCTAACTCGATACCGAACGAAACAATACTGACGAATTTTCCGTTGATTCTGACTAACTTTCCGACCCGAAACACGGAGCGAAAAGGAACACGTCCGAACCCGATGGCGGAAAAAAAACAATCTAACATGGAGTCGACGCCCATGCGCAATGGAACCAAAGGAGGAGGAGTCCCTCGGTCTCGTGACTCGAAAAGACTTCTTCGAAGAAAAACAACTTGTAACACTCCGACCCAACACCAGACGGCGGACTATGCAAAGCATGTGTATCTGCAGCTACACATGCCACCGAACATATACTAATTAAGTATTAGCCAATTGTTCACATACTTTGAGGGGTCAGAGGACATGCACTGGGGCCTGGATAGTAGACCCAGTGCATTAAAGAGCCAAAAAAACAGCACCTATTATCAAATAGTGGGGGTAAAAAGTGGAGGTGAACCTGCAAAAAACTGGTTCCCCACAACAATTGTTACGTTTAGTACGCATTCCGTAGGCAAAAACAGCCCTTCACACTTCTCAAAGACTCTGAAAGCAATTTCTAAACAGATTCGGCAGGCACCCCTCAAAGATTTCTTCTAAGAATACAGCTAAATAGTAAAACAAACTTATAGCATTTTCCACAAGAAGATGTTTTGAAAAATATACAGCAAAAAAGGTGCATTTTTGATGCAAAAATATACATCTGAAATACTATTAGAAAGAGTAGATTATGTGGTTTACCTTAATAGACCCTCAAAACTCGTACTCATTTTACAAGCACATTTCGTCTAAAGCACAGTGATCACAGCTCTGTCCTTAAGATCACCAAAAACAACTCTTGCTCACTATCAGTAGGTCCTTCAGGACCTCATGTAATGGACAGCATCCCAAATTCAGTTTTAGAAGCAAGACCAAAGAAAAAAATGAACATAGTTAAAACGTGAAATCACATAGCTTGTCCTGAACTACATCTTCATCTGAGTTTCCAATGTAAAAGTATGGATCAACAGCAAAGTAGCAACTATGCATTTCTACTTTGCTCATGAAAGGGCTTTTTGGGCTGTATGTTGCCCCTGGACTATATAATGCTGCATCAGTGCAGTAAAAGAGTAATAAAAATAAGAAAAACTCTGAGAAGGGTCGCTCATAGATAGACCTTTGGCCAGCCACCACTGAGCTGACAGGCAGTGAGCAGTGTGGGATGGCTGCCTCCAGTGGGTCTGGCGCAGGGCCAACCCGCTGGAGAATACTGTGCACAGGTTGGGAGTCCAGGAGGGGTTGATCACCAGCTGTGGGGTTTGTTGCAGGACCTGGAGACAACACTTGTGCGGTGGGACCAGACCTTGAAGTCAACTGCCGTAGTGCGGGACACAGGCTGTGCACAACGGGGACTGGGCGCAGGGACAGCCCACCGATGTGCACAGATTCAGGCTTTATGCAGTGGAGTTGGTGCAAGAGTCTGTCCGGCACAGTCAGCTGCAGCTAACCCCTTGTGCACAAGGCTGAAAGACGTGCACAGCACTGGTTTATACACTCACAAGATAAAAGGCACAGAGGATTGGTCACAGTATTGATTTGGTGCCCGTGAGGGGACGGGGCAGAGAGGACCAGAGGTTGGGTACCTGTGGGGGCTGGACACAGTAAAGAGTTGGATGCAGAGCCTGGCCTGAGGCCATACCCTGTGGCCAAACCCTGAATCGCAGTACCAGTACTGATACTGCAGTACTGAAAAAAACATTTGAAAAAGAAAATGAGAAGGGTCTGGTCATAAACAAGGACCTGCGGCCAACTGCCATTGTGCAGGCCATACACTGTACACTGTACGCAGTGGGGGATGGCTGCCTACAGTGGTTTGCGTAGGGGGTCAAATCAATGCAGCGCACAGCGCACAGCTGAAGGCCATGCACAGTGTGTGCTGGGTGCCCAGAGGGGATTGGAAGCAGAGCCTGGCTGCAACATGCCAGTGAGGTTGGTTGCATGGTCAACTTTGAATATGATTTTTTTTTAAACACAGGACTTCACAGAAAAAAAAAAAAAAAGATTAAATTATGTTATAGTTATGTATGGATACAAGATCTTAGCTTACATTATAAAAGCAGCAGTTCGATGAAAAAACACAAGTGCTAAAGTGATTTTATAGTTAGGCGTTGAAAGGAGATAAGAACTAATGTTTAAAAAACGAAATACCACTGAAATTCACTATCTATAATTCAGCGAAATAACTATAACCTGCCCCCTGTCATGCACTGCTTATGACCTCACATATTACATCACGCATGATATGTTAAATAACATCATTAATGACATCACTGAGTGTAGGAAAGTACCCTCTTTCTTGACATCGTTACCCCCCCCCCCTTTCTGACTGTTTTCAGTGTGTTTGACTATGTTCACTGGGATGCTGCTAATCAGGACATCAGTGATTACGCTCTCTCCCTTCTAACTTGGTAACTTGTACCATTTTCAACCCACATTTGGCATACTGTTGCCCCCATGTAAGTCCCTAGTATATGGTACACAGGTACCCAGGGCATTGGGGCACCAGGGAATCCCCATGGGCTGCAGCATGTATTATGTCACCCATGGGGAGCCCATACAAAGCCTGCGTGAAAGGATGCATATACCCTTTTTCATCATAGGTCACTGCATCAGGTCACTAAAAGTCACCCCTATGGCAGACCCTCCTAGCTCAGAGGGCAGGGTGCAAGTATCTGTGTGTGTGGGCACCCCTGCACTAGCAGAGGTGCTCCCACAAGCTCCAGTGCCATTTTCATGGACTTCGTGAGTGCGGGGACGCCATTGTATACGGGTACTGGACATAGGTCACTACCTATGTCCAGCTACATAATGGTAACTCCAAACCTAGGCATGTTTGGTATCAAACATGTCGGAATCATGCCCCAATACTGTTGCGAGTGTTGGAAGTATGATTCCATGCACTCTGGTGGCTCCTTAGATGAACCCCAGCATTGCTCCTACCAGTCTTCCAGGGTTTTCCAGGCAACCCAAGCTGCTGTCACCCCTCAGACCGGTGTCTGCCCTCCTGCTGCTTTAACAGCTCAAGCCCAAGAAGGCAGAGCAAAACATTTCCTTTTACCCCCCCCCCTCCCTTTGGAAATAGGTGTTACATGGCTAGGGAGGGGTAGCCTCCCAAAGCCACTGGCAAGCTTTAAAGGGCATATTTGGAGCCCTGCATGCATAAACCAGTCTACACTGGTTCAGGGACCTCCAGTCTCTGCCCTGGCGCAAAACTGGACAATGGAAAGGGGAGTGACTACTCACCTGTCCATCACCACCCCAGGGGTGGTGCCCAGAGCACCTTCAGAGGGTCCCTGGGTTCTGCCATCTTGATTGCAAGGGTAGCAGGGATCTCTGGGAGCATCTGAGTGGCCAGGCAGGTGACGTCACAGCCCTCTCCTGATAGGTGGTCACCTGGCTAGGTGACCAATTCCCCTTTCAGGGCTATTTAGGGTCTCTCTCTTGGGTGGGTCTTCAGATTCGGCTTGCAAGATTCCAGCAGGACTCCTCTGCAACCTTTCATTGACTTCTAGCCACCGGAACCGCGACAGGACCCCCCAGGAACTGACACTCTGCAACCATGAAGTAGACTCTTCTTGCAACATTGTTTCCACGGCTCCTTCCAGCTTCTGAAACATTTCCCCAGCTGTTCATCCTCTGAGGGCGCCAAGTCTTCAGCCTGCATGAGAAGGAAGAAGGAATTTTCCTTGGAGTAAAGGAGTTACTTCTCTGCATCTGCAGGCACCTACCGCAACAACGACTGGCTGCGTGGATGTCCTCTCATCATGAGCTGCATGGCTCTTTAGTGGTCCGGAGTAGTCCTCTTGGTACTCTCTGCCAGCTGTCCAACTTTGGTGGTGGTAAGCCCTTGCCTGCCCATGCAGGAGAATACCCCCGTGCACCGCGTTTCTTGCAGCTGCCAAGGCTTGTTTGTATCTCCTCTAAGGGATCTCAAGGCTACGTGCAGCTCCGGCCCCCAGCACTCCTTCCTGCGATGCTTAGCCCTCTGCGTGGTTCTCCTGCATCGTGGGATCCCTTTCTGAAGTGCTGCGTGGGCTCCTTCTGCGACTTCTGAGTACCCGTCCTGAGGGACTCCGGTGGGTGTTGCCTCAGCTCCTGTGGGCTTTCTGTGTCATTGAGGGTCCCGTGTGACGTCCTCTCCTGGGTTGAGTTCTCTTGGGCCTTGCTGGTCCCCGGCAGCACCACTTTTCCACTAACCGCAAATTTGCGTTTGCCAAGGCTTGTTGGTAGAATTCCTGCACCAACACCCGTCTGCAATCTTCATTCCACTGTGGGACATCTTCTGCATTCCTCAGGAACTGCAGTGCTGACCTGTTCTTCCTCACCATCGACCAACTCCTGTAAGTACAGCTATGTGGGTAGTAGCTCCTACTCCTGCTGGACTCCACTGGCACTTTAGGACTTGGTCCCCTCTCGCCACAGGTCTTCTCCAGGAATCCAACGCTGGTTTCTTGCAGTCTTGTCTGGGTGTCTTCTTTTTTCTTTACTTTCCTTGTGGGTGGTTTGGGGTGAATCCAGAGATTTACTCCTGATTTCCTGGTCGCTGGGAGGTACTGTGTTACTTACCTCTGTGATTTCCCAGCTCCCCTCTACACATTCCACTTACCTAGGTGCGGGTCCTGTGTTTGCATTCCCTTTTTTTAGTATATGGTTTGGGTTCCCCCTAGGGTCCCTATTGGTTATTTACATTTGCACTGTTTTCTATCCTTTTCTATGTTTATTGCTGTTTATTAGTGTATATAATTAGTGTATTACTTGCCTCCTATCAGAGGGTTGCCCTTCTAGTTTTTTGTGGTATTGTGTGAGCAAATATAAAGTACCTTTATTTTTGTACAACTGAGTGATTTATTTCATTTGTGTAAGTGCTGTGTGACCACAGTGGTTTTGTATGAGCTTTGCATGTCTCGTAGTAAGCCTTGGCTGCTCATCCATAGCTACCTTCAGAGAGCCTGGCATCTAAACACTGTCTACACTTCACTGATAAGGGATACCTGGACTTGGTATAAGGTGTAAGTACCTTAGGTACCCACCACACACCAGGCCAGCTTCATACACTGATGACCTCTCAAATGATATCATCCACCACACTGCTATTCAAAACACTCCATAAACCCTTACAACACTGTTAGTAAATATACTATAGTCATATGCTGCAAAGAATCACTGTGTGTACACATTTGGGTGCACTGAATGTAAAAAGCATAAGTCCTGGAGGCAAGTGAGGCAACAAGCAAGGCATGTTGAAAGTTGTATGATGCACCATTTACTAACCATTAACATCTGAGGTACAAGTAGTACACTATGTTAAACAAGGTAAAGGCTGAGCACACCTTGTGTGGATTGCACAGGCATCACGCAAAGTAGTACTACTCTTTTGAAATTATGGAACGGCATTTCAGTAATTGATCAGTCTTCCACCATGAACACAAAAGAATATTTGTACTTATTTGATGAAGTGCAAACAAAACGTTCTTTATTTTCTTCAGTTGACATTTCTTGACATCATAAGCCAACGTGTTTCGTAAAGGCCAATCTGCCTCCTATGCTTCTTCAGGGCTAAAGTAACATATAAAACGCATAATGAGTAACCCAGTCACATGATTCTAACCATCACCAATATCCAAGAGTGAGAAAGTAGGGAAGGTGTGAGAGAAATGATTACAAGTGGATCAGGTTCCATGGGATAGATCAAACCCCACTAGGTCCCCGACAGGGAAACAGGAAGCTTACGCTCCGCAGACCAGAAGCCTTACGGATTTTCAGATTACGAGTGGTGGAGAAATACGAATATTGCTCTTTTGTGCTCACAGTGGAAGACTGATCACATATTGGGGCACTGCTCCAAGTTTGTGACAGAGTACAGTTAATTTGCAGAGCTCTAGTAAAGTCCAGAGAATGTAAGGAATGCTCTGATAGAGATGACAGGTTAACAAAAAAAAAAAACACAACTGTGAAATCAGAGGAAAACATGTAGTGGTGCCCATGACCAGTTAATCAATAGAGCGTTGTCCAAGGAGTCTGTCTTTGACAGTCTGGAGACGGGTTCTTGGCACTGTTTTGTTCTGAGATGTTACCAAAAGATCTATTATTGAATAGCCACAATCTGCAAAGAGTAGATGAAGAAAGTAATCATGCAGAACTTCTACAACCAATTAGCTTAGGAAATCAGGATTTTGGTTTGGGATTCCTGGCAAGCATATTGCACTTACTGATATACTCCTAAACAAAGCCAAAGACCTGATCTTCTGCAACAAAGGTCTTGATCTTGGGCCTCTGGCTAGTTCACGTAGTGCACGGTCATTGAGTAGTCTGTTGGAATCAGAACCTTGCTTGTCATCAGAGATGGTAAGAAGGCCTAGAAAGCTAGGTGGACTGCTCCAAGTAACTGACTGATGTGAAGGGACCTCTCCTTTTCTTTCAAATTGCCTTGCACGGACACAGCTCCTGGATGAGCTTCCTATACTCGGTTACAATCAGAGAGTTCCGCTTAAAGGAACACCTTGGGATAATTTTTTTCTTTTGTAACACTTTTTTGTTGGCATTAGCAGTCACGGTGCACAGGTATAGCAAGACTATGCGATGGTACAAAAACAGTAACAAAGTACCATTCTGCATAATGATATATAGTGGCTAGGGATATGTAACAGGAGTGTGTGTGGGGGTAAGGATGCGGAACCATTCAATTGTGGGGGCAATGAAAGTGCCTCCTCCTGCAAGTTAGGTCAGTTATGCAAAAGCATACACAAAGAAAACAATCAGTGTGGAAGCATCAGTCTTGTATGCTGTGTCTCTCTGCTGAAATTACCAGTATCTCTCATTGGGCCACCCAGCATTGGGTATCCAATGCCACCCTCATTGGGTATCTCTCATTGGGACACCCAGCTGATCATATCCCTCACCGAAGATCCCGACACAGCCAAAGCTAACCTCCACCGAGGAATGAAGGCCATAGCCGACTGGATGAAGGACAGCAGACTGAAGCTGAACTCAGACAAGACGGAGGTCCTCATTCTCGGACCCACCCCATCAGCCTGGGACGACTCTTGGTGGCCCACGTCACTAGGCCATCACCAACAGACTCGACTACGGGAACGCCCTCTACTCAGGAACTACAAACAAGCTCCTGAGACGACTCCAACGCATCCAGAACGCCTCGGCCGACTCATCCTCGATGTCCCCCGCCGCAGCCACATCACACTCCACCTGAGAGGCCTGCACTGGCTCCCCATCAACAAAAGGATCACCTTCAAGCTCCTGATCCACGCACACAAAGCACAGCACAACACCGGACCCACCTACCTCAACAACCGACTCAGCTTCCACACCCCCACCCGAAGCCTCCGCTCAGCCAACCTCGCCCTCGCCACAGTCCCCCGCATCCGAAAAACCACCGCCGGCGGCCGATCCTTCTCCTACCTCGCCGCCAAGACCTGGAACACTCTCCCCACCATCCTACGACAGACCCAGGACCTGCTGGCCTTCAGAAGACTCCTCAAGACCTGGCTCTTCGACCAGTAGCACCCCCCCTCCCCAGCGCCTTGAGACCCTTGCGGGTATGTAGCGCGCTTTACAAATGCAGTGATTGATTGATTGATTGATTGATCCAAATAACTTTGTTCTGTTGCATAATCATGGCACAGATTGTCTTGCATTTGTTGACATGTAGAGCCTGTCATCCCAGATGTTCTCCTTTGAGATCACTGATCCTCTAGACACTGTTGAAAGTCTCATATGTAGACTGACGTACAGGTCAAAGGAAATGTAGGAAGCAGTGGACTCTAGTAGCAAGGAGACTTGAGCTGTCAGATTGGAAGACTTCAAGAGAAGCTGACATTTCTCCTAGAATGATGCAACTCTCTCCTCTGAAGGAAATACTTTTCCATGCACTGTGTTTAACGTTGCCTTAGAGGTGTCCCCTGAAAACCAACAGTGTGCAGACAGATTAGTTTTAGCCAGCCAGGCACCACCAGACATGCTTCTGACCACCAAGGGTGAGAGCTTTTGCTCTTGGGTGGCCAGAAACAAAGCCTGCTCTGGGACAGGTGTTTAAAAACCTCACCCAACAGGATGACCTGCAAATCTGCATTCCAAAGCAGGGGGCTTCAAAGAATCCCACTGTCCATGTTATAAAGATCTAGCTTCACTCAAAGAGGAGATGCCGACCCCCCTGCCCCAGGGCCCATTTAGCACCTGGACTGGAAGAAAATTTAGTATTCAAAGAGGTGTGTCCATCGCTGAGGTCAGTCCTACCCCTAAGGTGCGCTGCCTGATGTGCAAACAACATTTAGAAATCTGCCATCTTGGTGTTGGCAGAGTTAGGATATCTGGGCCAGAGTTATGCCCACTTCCCACAGGAAGTGGTCATTTAGGGAGTGTAGAGAACCCAGGGGTAAGTAGACTATTGGCTACTACCCTACACTTCCCGAAATGCTCCTAAATTCAGTATTTAGGGGAGTCCCTGGCACCAGGTAAAAAGATTCCTGCTGACCTATGAAGAAGGAGGACACCCAAGAGCTGCAAAAGCAAAGACTCAGGAAGAAGCACCTGACATGGCCCCAGCCCTGTCGGCCTGTCTGCTGTCCCCGCCAATTTGCACCAAAGTCGACTCATCCTGCAAGCTGCTGACTCTCCAAAAGCCTGGGAGTACTGCATGCCTTCAACAAAGACCCAGGAACTCCAGTAGAGCAGCGTAGCTGCTTTCCTGCCTCTTGCAGGCGCCCCAAGGGACCTGAAAGGACACCGAACTGCAAAAACCTGACACCAGAAAGCACCACTGCACCCGTACCATCTAGTCTGAACTTAAGTGGGCCAACGGTGCCAACATGGTCCCCCAGCCCTTCAGAGACCGATCCCACCTGGGACTTGCCCACCATGGATTCCCCGATACCGCCTGCAGGCCGCCATAACTGCGAGTGCTCCCAGTGGAGAAAACCCAATGTCTCAGAACGCCTCTGCACCTATCACCTCTGGCCCATGGAAAAGAGGATCTAGAGTGTCCCCACGTCCCAGAGCATCTCAAGACTTGAACTCACCTGTTAGTTCTCCTCAATTTGACTCCCTCTCCAAACCTGCAGCCTCTTTTCAACTGGATCAATCCCTATTGACTAAGACTGGGCACTCAACGCCATACTACAGCTCTGCATCCGGCCGCCCCAGTGCCGCCCGGTGTGACCTGTTGATGTGCCCCTGACCCTTGTCCAATACTTACCTTATGTCCAGGAGATAGGTCCTGTAAGTCGCTGTACTCTACCTGAGTGTAGTACTTGTTTTTCCTCCATAGGATAATATTGCTGCTTCTGAACAATGTCGCCTTTTGAAACCTGCAAGTATTTTTCTTGAAAAATGTACTTACCTGATCGTATTGATTCTGGTGCCTAAATATATATAAAGACACTTGTTATTTTAGAAAATTGGTGTGGATCTCTTTATTGAGTCTTGTGTCTCATTTATTGATTGTGTGTTACTTGCAGATGCCTAACACTCCTCTCTGATAAGGTTAAGGTTGCCCGACCACAATACCCCCAAAAGAGCACATTGGGACTCCTGGAGCAAGCCTCTGTCCACTGGAAAAGGGATTTCCTGGACTCTTTGCACAATATATTGCATTTTGATATATCATCTAAAGAGCCAGCTTCCCACATCTATGAATCACAAGTATTTCCTGTGTTTTTTTTTTTATATTAGAATGTGAAAGTATGCACCTTGAAGATCTACGCCACACATCCAATCCCTTTGTGTGAGGTAAGGAAAAAAGTGATGAAGAGCTCAAATACAAACATACAAAACCTTTGCCCTTTTGATCCATTTGTTGGCCATGATTAGATCCAATACTGGTCTGAATTCCATTGTTGAGGTTTTTTCTAAACCAGAATAGATTCCTTTTCCTCTGTGTGGGATAGGGACTGGTTTGACAGCACGTTTCTTTTTTTTTTTTAGTCGTCTGGAGTTTTTTCCCCAGGTTGACCAACTGAAACCTCAATGTGGTGGGAATGTGGGGAGCTTAGATGGGAAAGACAGTGGAAGTGAAATGTAGAGGCTGCCGAAATGCTCAAATGGTTACTGCCCTCGTACTTTGTGATCTTTTCATTCTTTTTCAGGAGCAAAAAGAATGTTCACCTGCTTAAGTGGTGAACAAACAGGAAGGCGTTAAAGTGTTAGTGAATAAGCAGTATTAACTTTAGAACATGCTTCTTCAACAAGTAGCTCGTGAGATACTGGTAGCTCTCCATCTACCTTTAAGTAGCTCTCCTGTGTGCAGCCCAGTGAACTAAATTAAAAGCTTTTGCTTGGAAGAATTAAATGGAAATTGTTACTTACCCAGTTGACATCTGTTCGTGGCATGTATTGCTGTAGATTCACATGCTTTGCATAAGTCCACCATCTAGTGTTGGGCTCAGAGTGTTACAAGTTGTTTTTCTTCGAAGAAGGTTTTCGAGTCACGAGATAAAGTGACTCCTCTTCTCGGTGATAGTGCGCATGGGCATTGAGTCCTTTGTTAGACTGTTTTCCTGCATGAGGGTGAAGTAAAGAGTGTGCAAGGGTATATGTAGATATATAGTAAAGAAAAGAGATATCCATGCAATGTATATGAAAAAGGTCACTTACCCAGTGTACATCTGTTTGTGGCAGAAAGTGCTGCAGATTCACATGATTTGCATAAGTCCACTATCTAGTGTTGGTCTCGGAGTGTTACAAGTTGTTTTTCTTTGAAGAAGTTTTTTCGAGTCACGAAATCGAGTGACTCCTCCTCTCGGTGATAGTGGGCATGGGCATCGAGTTCTTTGTTAGATTGTTTTCCCGCAGGAGGGTGAAGTAAGCAGTGAAGAAACGTATACGTACATATATATAGTAAGAAAAGAAGCTGTCCATGCAATGTATATTGAAAATGTCACTTACCCAGTGTACATCTGTTCGTGGCATTAGTCGCTGCAGATTCACATGTTGTGCATAGCCCGCCATCTGGTGTTGGGTCGGAGTGTTACAAGTTGTTTTTCTTCGAAGAAGTCTTTCGAGTCACGAGACCGAGGGACTCCTCCTCTTTTGCTTCCATTGCGCATGGGCGTCGACTCCATCTTCGATTGTTTTCCCCGCAGAGGGTGAGGTAGGAGTTGTGTGTGTTAGTAATAGTGCCTATGCAATGGAGTGAATAAGTATGTACCAATTAAGGTTTAAATAATATATTTACAAATGTACAAAGTTGAAGCTAACTTCCAAACGGCTACAGGCTCCCGGGGAGGCGGGTGGGCACATGTGAATCTGCAGCGACTAATGCCACGAACAGATGTACACTGGGTAAGTGACATTTTCAGTTCGATGGCATGTGTAGCTGCAGATACACATGTTGTGCATAGACTAGTAAGCAGTTATCTCCCCAAAAGCGGTGGCTCAGCCTGTAGGAGTGGAAGTAGTCTGAAATAAAGTTCTTAGTACGGCTTGACCTACTGTGGCTTGTTGTGCGGACAGCACGTCTACACAGTAGTGCTTAGTAAATGTGTGAGGCGTAGACCATGTGGCTGCCTTACATATCTCGTGCATTGGAATATTCCCTAGGAAGGCCATGCTAGCGCCTTTCTTTCGGGTTGAGTGTGCCCTTGGTGTAATGGGCAGCTCCCTTTTTGCTTTAAGGTAGCAGATTTGGATGCACTTAACTATCCATCTGGCTATACCCTGTTTTGATATTGGGTTTCCTGTATGAGGTTTTTGGAATGCAATAAACAGTTGTTTAGTTTTTCTGATGTCTTTTGTTCTGTCAATGTAGTACATTAGTGCTCTTCTGATGTCTAATGTATGTAGTCCCCTTTCAGCTACCGAGTCTGGCTGTGGGAAGAACACTGGTAGTTCTACCGTTTGATTTAAGTGGAACGGTGATATAACCTTTGGTAGAAATTTAGGATTGGTTCTTAGGACTACCTTATTTTTGTGTATTTGGATAAAAGGTTCTTGTAATGTAAACGCCTGAATTTCACTTACTCTTCTTAGAGATGTGATGGCGATGAGAAATGCAACTTTCCAGGTTAGGAATTGTATTTCGCAAAAATGCATGGGTTCAAAAGGTGGACCCATGAGTCTTGTTAAGACGATGTTGAGGTTCCATGAAGGAACGGGTGGTGTCCTTGGTGGTATAATTCTTTTGAGGCCTTCCATAAACGCTTTAATGACAGGTATCCTAAATAGTGAAGTTGAATGGGTAATCTGCAGGTATGCAGATATTGCTGCGAGGTGTATTTTAATGGAAGAGAAGGCCAGGTTCGATTTTTGTAAGTGTAGTAAGTAACCCACTACATCCTTTGGAGATGCGTGTAATGGTTGAATTTGATTATGATGGCAGTAGCAAACAAACCTTTTCCATTTGCTTGCATAGCAGTGTCTAGTGGATGGTCTCCTAGCTTGCTTTATGACTTCCATACATTCTTGTGTGAGGTTTAAGTGTCCGAATTCTAGGATTTCAGGAGCCAGATTGCTAGATTCAGCGATGCTGGGTTTGGATGCCTGATCTGTTGTTTGTGTTGTGTTAACAGATCTGGCCTGTTGGGCAACTTGACGTGGGGTACTACTGATAGGTCTAGCAGTGTTGTGTACCAAGGTTGCCTTGCCCATGTTGGTGCTATCAGTATGAGTTTGAGTTTGTTTTGACTCAATTTGTTTACTAGATATGGAAGGAGAGGGAGAGGGAGAAAAGCGTACGCAAATATCCCTGACCAGTTCATCCATAGGGCATTGCCTTGAGACTGCCTGTGTGGGTATCTGGATGCGAAGTTTTGGCATTTTGCGTTCTCCTTTGTTGCAAATAAGTCTATTTGAGGTGTTCCCCAAAGTTTGAAGTAAGTGTTTAGAATTTGGGGGTGAATTTCCCATTCGTGGACCTGTTGGTGATCTCGAGAGAGATTGTCTGCAAGTTGATTCTGGGTCCCTGGAATAAACTGTGCTATTAGGCGAATGTGGTTGTGAATTGCCCATTGCCATATTTTTTGTGCAAGAAGGCACAGCTGTGTCGAGTGTGTCCCCCCCTGTTTGTTTAGATAATACATTGTTGTCATGTTGTCTGTTTTGACAAGAATGTACTTGTGGGTTATGATGGGTTGGAATGCTTTTAACGCTAGGAAAACTGCTAGCAGTTCGAGGTGATTTATATGCAGCTTTGTTTGATGTACGTCCCATTGTCCTTGGATGCTGTGTTGATTGAGGTGTGCTCCCCACCCTGTCATGGAAGCATCTGTTGTTATCACGTATTGTGGCACTGGGTCTTGGAAAGGCCGCCCTTTGTTTAAATTTATACTGTTCCACCATAGAAGCGAGATGTATGTTTGGCGGTCTATCAACACCAGATCTAGAAGGTGACCCTGTGCTTGTGACCATTGTGATGCTAGGCACTGTTGTAAGGGCCTCATGTGCAGTCTTGCGTTCGGGACAATGGCTATGCATGAGGACATCATGCCTAGGAGTTGTAATACCATCTTTGCCTGTATTTTTTGTGTTGGATACATGGTTTGTATAACTTTTAGGAAATTTTGAACCCTTTGTGGACTTGGAGTGGCTATTCCCCTTGTTGTGTCTATTGTTGCTCCTAGGTATTGCTGTACTTTGCACGGCAGAATGTGTGATTTTGCATAGTTGACGGAGAAACCGAGTTTGTAGAGGGTTTGTATGACCTGATCTGTGTGGTGTGAACACTTTGTCAGTGAGTTGGTCTTGATTAGCCAATCGTCTAGATACAGGAATACGTGTATTTGCTGCCTTCTGATGTGTGCAGCTACTACTGCTAGGCATTTTGTAAAGACTCTTGGTGCGGTTGTTATACCGAACGTCAATACTTTGAATTGGTAATGTATTCCTTTGAATACGAACCTTAGGTATTTCCTGTGCGAGGGATGTACCGGTATGTGGAAATACGCGTCTTTGAGATCTAAGGTTGTCATGTAGTCTTGTTGCTTTAGCAATGGTAACACTTCTTGTAGCGTGACCATGTGAAAGTGTTCTGATTTGATGTAGGTGTTTAGTGTTCTGAGATCTAGGATTGGTCTCAGTGTTTTGTCCTTTTTTGGTATTAGAAAGTACAGTGAGTAAACTCCTGTGTTTATTTGTGTACCTGGTACCAGTTCTATTGCGTTCTTTTGCAGTAATGCTTGAACTTCTATTTCCAGAAGGTCTGAATGCTGTTTTGATATATTCTGTGCTTTTGGTGGTATGTTTGGAGGGATTTGGAGAAATTCTATGCAATAACCATGTTGGATAATTGCTAAGAGCCAAGTGTCTGTTGTTATTTCCTCCCAAGAATGGTAATGAAAATGTCATTTACCCAGTGTACATCTGTTCGTGGCATCAGTCGCAGTAGATTCGCATGTTCTGCAATAGCTCGCCATCTGGTGTTGGGCCGGAGTGTTACAAGTTGTTTTTCTTCGAAGAAGTCTTTCGAGTCACGGGACCGAGTGACTCCTCCTTTTGTCTCCATTGCGCATGGGCGTCGACTCCATCTTCGATTGTTTTTCCCCGCAGAGGGTGAGGTAGGAGTTGAATTGTAGTAATAGTGCCCATGCAATGGAGTGACTAAGTATGCACCTATTTAAGGTTGAGATGATACATATATAAATAATTGAAGGTAACTTCCAAACTGCTACAGGCTCCCGGGGAGGCGGGTGGGCACATGCGAATCTACTGCGACTGATGCCACGAACAGATGTACACTGGGTAAGTGACATTTTCAGTTCGATGGCATCTGTCGCTGTAGATACGCATGTTCTGCATAGACTAGTAAGCAGTTATTTCCCCAAAAAGCGGTGGATCAGCCTGTAGGAGTGGAAGTAGTCTGAAATAATGTTCTTAATACGGCTTGACCTACTGTGGCTTGTTGTGCGGATAACACGTCTACACAGTAGTGCTTGGTGAATGTGTGAGGCGTAGACCATGTGGCTGCCTTACATATTTCTTGCATTGGGATGTTTCCTAGAAAGGCCATGGTAGCACCTTTCTTTCTGGTTGAATGTGCCCTTGGTGTAATGGGCAGCTGTCGTTTAGCTTTAAGGTAGCAGATTTGGATGCATTTAACTATCCATCTGGCTATACCTTGTTTTGAAATTGGGTTTCCTGCATGAGGTTTTTGAAATGCAATAAAGAGTTGTTTAGTCTTTCTGATGTTTTTTGTTCTGTCAATGTAATACATCAATGCTCTTTTGACATCTAATGTATGTAGTGCCCTTTCAGCTACGGTATCTGGCTGTGGAAAGAACACTGGAAGTTCCACTGTTTGATTTAGATGGAACGGTGAAATAACCTTTGGCAAAAATTTAGGATTGGTCCTTAGGACGACTTTATTTTTGTGTAGTTGTATAAAAGGTTCCTGTATTGTAAACGCCTGAATCTCGCTTACTCTTCTTAGGGAAGTAATGGCGATGAGAAATGCCACCTTCCAGGTTAGGAACTGTATGTCGCAGGAGTGCATGGGTTCAAAAGGTGGACCCATAAGTCTAGTTAGGACAACATTTAGGTTCCATGAAGGAACAGGTGGTGTTCTTGGTGGCATAATTCTCCTAAGGCCCTCCATGAATGCTTTAATGACTGGTATCTTATATAGGGAAGTTGAATAGGTAGTCTGCAGGTATGCAGATATTGCTGCAAGGTGTATTTTAATGGAAGAGAAAGCTAGGTTAGATTTTTGTAAGTGAAGCAAGTAACCCACTACATGTTCTGGAGTTGTGTGTAATGGTTGTATTTGATTAATATGGCAGTAGCAAACAAACCTCTTCCATTTACTTGCATAGCAGTGCCTGGTGGATGGCCTTCTGGCTTGTTTTATGACTTCCATACATTCTTGGGTAAGTTGTAAGTGCCCGAATTCTAGGATTTCAGGAGCCAGATTGCTAGATTCAGCGATGCTGGATCTGGGTGTCTGATCTTTTGGTTGTGCTGTGTCAACAGATCTGGCCTGTTGGGCAATTTGATGCAGGGTACCACTGATAGGTCTAGCAGCGTTGTGTACCAGGGTTGCCTTGCCCAAGTTGGTGCTATCAATATGAGTTTGAGTTTGCTTTGACTGAGTTTGTTTACCAGGTAAGGAAGGAGAGGGAGAGGAGGAAAAGCGTAAGCAAATATCCCTGACCAGTTCATCCATAGGGCATTGCCTTGGGATTGTTCGTGTGGGTATCTGGATGCGAAGTTTTGGCATTTTGCGCTCTCCCTTGTCGCAAACAAGTCTATCTGAGGTGTTCCCCAGAGTTTGAAATAAGTGTTCAGAATTTGGGGGTGAATTTCCCATTCGTGGACCTGTTGGTGATCTCGAGAGAGATTGTCTGCGAGTTGATTTTGGATCCCTGGTATAAACTGTGCTATTAGGCGAATTTGGTTGTGAATTGCCCAATGCCAAATCTTTTGTGCTAGCAGGCTTAACTGCGTGGAGTGCGTCCCCCCCTGCTTGTTTAGATAATACATTGTTGTCATGTTGTCTGTTTTGACGAGAATGTATTTGTGAACTATTATTGGTTGGAAAGCTTTTAGTGCTTGAAAAACTGCTAGAAGTTCTAGGTGATTGATATGCAGTTTTGTTTGATGTACGTTCCATTGTCCTTGTATGCTGTGTTGATCGAGGTGTGCTCCCCACCCTGTCATGGAAGCATCTGTTGTTATTACGTATTGTGGCACTGGGTCTTGGAAAGGCCGCCCCTTGTTTAAATTTATGTTGTTCCACCACAGGAGCGAGAGGTAAGTTTGGCGGTCTATTAACACCAGATCTAGAAGGTGACCCTGTGCTTGAGACCACTGCGATGCTAGGCATTGTTGTAAGGGCCTCATGTGCAGTCTTGCGTTTGGGACAATGGCTATGCATGAAGACATCATGCCTAGGAGTTGTAATACCATCCTTGCCTGTATCCTTTGTGTTGGATACATGCGTTGTATGATGGTGTTGAAATTTAGAATTCTTTGTGGAGTTGGAGTGGCTACTCCCTTTGATGTGTCTATTATGGCTCCTAGGTATTGTTGTACCTTGCGCGGCAGAATGTTGGATTTTGTAAAGTTGACGGTGAACCCGAGTTTGAAGAGGGTTTGTATGATCTGATTTGTGTGATTTGAGCACTGTATGAACGAATGGGCCTTGATTAGCCAGTCGTCCAAATATGGGAACACATGTATTTGCTGCCTTCTTATGTGTGCAGCGACTACCGCTAGACATTTGGTAAAGACTCTTGGTGCGGTTGTTAATCCGAAAGGCAGTACCTTGAATTGGTAATGTATTCCTTTGAATACAAACCTTAGGTATTTCCTGTGCGATGGGTGTATTGGTATATGGAAATAAGCATCCTTGAGGTCTAAAGTTGCCATGTAGTCGTGTAGTTTTAGCAATGGCAATACTTCTTGTAGTGTGACCATGTGGAAGTGGTCTGATTTGATGAAAGTGTTCACTACTCTGAGGTCTAGGATTGGTCTCAGCGTTTTGTCCTTCTTTGGTATCAGAAAGTACAGTGAGTAAACTCCTGTGTTTATTTGTGTGTTTGGCACTAATTCGATTGCATTCTTTTGCAATAGTGCCTGCACTTCTATCTCCAGGAGATTGGAATGGTGTGTTGTTAAATTTTGTGCTTTTGGTGGTATGTTCGGAGGGAATTGTAGAAATTCTATGCAATAACCATGTTGGATAATTGCTAGAACCCAAGTGTCTGTAGTGATTTCCTCCCATGCTTTGTAATAATTACCTATTCTTCCCCCCACTGGTGTTGTGTGGAGGGGTTGAGTGACATGTGAGTCACTGTTTAGTAGCAGGGGTTTTGGGGCTTTGAAATCTTCCTCTATTTCTAGGGAATTGCCCTCCTCTATATTGTCCCCGAAAACCTCCTCTATACTGTCCCTGGTAACTGGACGGTGTGGCTTGTGAGGTGCTGGCTTGCGTGCTTTGACCCCGAAACCCCCCTCGAAAGGGCGTTTTACGGAATGTGCTGTAATTCCCTCTGCTCTGCGGGGAATAGAGTGCGCCCATGGCTTTGGCAGTGTCCGTATCTTTTTTGAGTTTCTCAATCGCTGTGTCCACTTCTGGACCGAACAGTTCTTTTTCATTAAAGGGCATTTTGAGAACTGCTTGTTGAATCTCTGGTTTAAATCCAGACGTTCGGAGCCATGCATGCCTTCTGATAGTTACAGATGTATTAATTGTCCGTGCAGCTGTATCTGCAGCGTCCATGGAGGAGCGGATCTGGTTGTTGGAAATGGCCTGTCCCTCCTCAACCACTTGTTTTGCCCTATTTTGTAAGTCCTTGGGCAGATGGTCAATGAGATGTTGCATCTCGTCCCAGTGGGCTCTGTCATAGCGCGCAAGTAGTGCCTGGGAGTTCGCGATGCGCCACTGGTTTGCAGCTTGTGCTGCGACTCTTTTACCAGCTGCATCGAACTTGCGGCTTTCTTTATCTGGGGGTGGTGCATCTCCAGATGTGTGAGAGTTGGCCCTTTTCCTAGCTGCTCCTACAACGACAGAGTCTGGTGGCAGCTGTGTAGTGATGAAAACCGGGTCTGTAGGAGGCGCCTTATACTTTTTGTCCACCCTTGGTGTGATGGCCCTACTTTTGACCGGCTCCTTAAAGATGTCTTTTGCGTGCCGGAGCATACCAGGGAGCATAGGCAGGCTTTGGTATGAGCTGTGGGTGGTGGAGAGTGTGTTGAATAAAAAATCATCCTCGACTTGTTCTGAGTGGAGGCTTACGTTGTGAAATTGTGCTGCTCTAGCCACCACCTGAGAATACGCGGTGCTGTCTTCTGGTGGAGATGGCTTCGTAGGGTATGCCTCCGGACTGTTATCTGACACTGGGGCGTCGTATAGGTCCCATGCGTCCTGATCTTGGTCACCCTGGCTCATGGTGGTGTGAGCTGGGGAGTGTGATGGAGTTTGTGCTGGTGAGACGTTAATCACGGGCGGAGGAGAGGGTGGTGGGGTAACTCTTTTCACCACTTTTGGTTGTGGTGTCTGTTCAGTCTGGAACTCCAACCTTCTCTTTCTCCTAATGGGGGGAAGGGTGCTTATTTTTCCTGTCCCCTGCTGTATGAAGATACGCTTTTGCGTATGGTCCACATCAGTTGCTTGTAGCTCTTCCTCAAACCTATGCTTCTGCATTTGGGAGGTTAGCGAGTGCTCTTCTGTATAAGAGCCTGAAGCTGGGTCGCTTGCAGTTTGTTTCGGCATCGAAACCCTGTCTGCGTGTTTTTTCGGCTCCGAGGTGACTTTTTTCTTTTTCGGGGCCGAAACTTCTCGGCGTCGATCTGTTTCGGTGCCGCTGTCTCGGCGTCGAGCCGTGTCGACACCGGCATCTCGGTGTCGAGACTTGTCTCCAGCACTTTCTCGGTCCCGAGAAGGCTGCGTGCCGGTGTCTCGACCGGAGTCGGACGATCTCGGCACTGTTTGGGCCTTTTTCGGTGCCGACGGTCGGTCACCGAATTTATGGGTGGAGCCATGGCCGGATGGCAGTGGCGTCCCCTGGGCCTTGTAAATGTTCCTCTGTGTGGTTTTCGACGTCTTACTCACGGTTTGTGTATCGTCGAATCCTTCGGAGTCTGAGTCTTGGATCGAGAAGGTACCTTCCTCTTCCTGTTCCTCGAACTCCCGTTGGGCTGTCGGTGCGGACGCCATCTGAAGTCTTCTGGCTCGACGGTCTCGGAGTGTTTTTCGGGACCGGAACGCACGACAGGCCTCGCAGGTGTCTTCGCTGTGCTCAGGTGACAGGCACAGGTTGCAGACCAAGTGTTGGTCTGTGTAGGGGTATTTATTGTGGCATTTGGGGCAGAAACGGAACGGGGTCCGTTCCATCGGCGTTCTTCAGCACGCGGTCGGGCCGACCAGGCCCCGACGGGGGATCGAAAAACTACCCCGAAGGGCACCGGAGCTCTTCGATCTTCGATGCGGTGTGGAACCTAAGTACGCCGATCCCGAACGCAACAATACCGACGAAAATCTTCCGAAATTAGCTATCTTTCCGTTCCGAAACTCGGAGCGACAGGAACACGTCCGAACCCGATGGCGGAAAAAAAACAATCGAAGATGGAGTCGAGGCCCATGCGCAATGGAGACAAAAGGAGGAGTCACTCGGTCCCGTGACTCGAAAGACTTCTTCGAAGAAAAACAACTTGTAACACTCCGGCCCAACACCAGATGGCGAGCTATTGCAGAACATGCGTATCTACAGCGACAGATGCCATCGAACTACTGACTTATTCTTCCCCCCACTGGTGTTGTGTGGAGGGGATGAGTGACGTGTGAGTCACTGTTTGGTTGCAGGTGTTTTGGGGCTTTGAAATTTTCCCGTTTCTAGGGAATTGTCCTCCTCTGTACTGGCCCCGAAAGCCTCCCCTTTGGTACTGTCCCTGGTAGGTAGACGGTGTTGAATGTGAGGTACTGGCTTGTGTGGCCTGACCCCGAAACCCCCCTCTGAAGGTTGTTTTGCGGAAGGTGCCGAAAGTGCCTCTGCCCTGCGGGGGATAGAGTGCGCCCATGGCCTTGGCAGTGTCAGTGTCCTTTTTTAGCTTCTCAATTGCCGTGTCCACTTCAGGTCCGAACAATTGTTGCTCATTGAATGGCATATTGAGCACCGCTTGCTGTATCTCCGGTTTAAAACCAGATGTTCGTAGCCATGCGTGCCTTCTTATGGTTACTGCTGTGTTAATTGTCCTTGCAGCTGTGTCCGCTGCATCCATAGAGGAGCGTATTTGGTTATTGGAGATGTTTTGTCCCTCCTCAACCACCTGTTTCGCCCTTTTTTTGTAAATCTTTGGGTAGATGCTCGATGAGGTGCTGCATCTCGTCCCAATGGGCTCTGTCATATCGCGTTAGGAGCGCTTGAGAGTTAGCGATGCGCCACTGGTTTGCAGCTTGTACTGCGACCCTTTTTCCGGCTGCGTTGAACTTGCGGCTTTCTTTATCCGGGGGTGGTGCATCGCCTGATGTGTGAGAGTTGGCTCTCTTGCGAGCTGCCCCTACTACAACTGAATCTGGTGGCAGTTGTGAGGTGATGAAAGCAGGGTCTGTGGGCGGTGCTTTATATTTATTTTCCACCCTTGGTGTTATTGCTCTACTCTTGACAGGCTCTTTGAAGATTTGCTTTGCGTGCCTTAGCATTCCTGGGAGCATAGGCAGGCTCTGGTAGCTGCTATGGGTGGAGGAGAGGGTGTTGAAAAGGAAGTCATCCTCGACAGGTTCCGAGTGTAGCGACACGTTATGGAACTCTGCTGCCCTAGCTACCACCTGTGAATACGCTGTGCTGTCCTCTGGTTGTGAGGGCTTGGTAGGATACGCCTCCGGACTGTTGTCTGACACTGGGGCGTCGTATAGGTCCCAAGCGTCCTGGTCATCTTGGCTCATGGTGGTGTGAGCCGGTGAGTGTGACGGAGTCTGTGCCGGTGATATGTGAGTTACAGGTGGAGGAGAGGGTGGCGGAGTTACCTTCTTCACCACTTTTGTTTGTGGTGCTTGTTCCTGTGTTTGGAACTCAAGTCTCCTTTTTCTCCTAATAGGGGGAAGGGTGCTGATCTTCCCTGTCCCACTCTGTATGAAGATCCGCTTTTGAGTGTGGTCCACTTCAGTGGATTGTAACTCGTCCTCGAATCTATGTCTGCGCAATTGAGAGGACAGTGATTGCTCCTCTGAATAGGAGCTGGTAGTTGGCTCGGTTGCCGGTCGTTTCGGCACCGAAACTATGTCCTTACTCGTTTTCGGCTCCGAGGCGACTTTCCTCTTTTTTGGAGTCGAAACTTCTCGGCGTCGATCCTTCTCGGTGCCGCTGTTTCTGCGTCGAGCAGCTTCGGCTCCGCTGTCTCGGCGTCGATCTTTGTCGGCAGCACTTTCTCGGTCCCGAGATTGCTGCATGCCTGTGTCTCGACCCGAGTCGGACGATCTCGGCACTAGTTCGGCCTTTTTCGGTGCCGATGGGCGGTCACCGACTTTATGGGTTGAGCCATGGCCTGTTGGCAGTGGCGTCCCCTGGGCCTTGTCTGTTTTCTTGTGTGCTGGCTTCGACGTCTTACTCACTGTTTCGTGGACGTCGAATTCCTCCGAGTCCGATTCATGGATAGAGAAGGCTTCCTCTTCTTCTCCTTGTTCCTCGAACTCTCGGTGTCCTGTCGGCGTGGACGCCATCTGTAATCTTCTGGCTCGCCGGTCACGGAGCGTTTTTCGGGATCGAAACGCACGACAGGCCTCACAAGTTTCTTCCTTGTGCTCGGGCGACAGGCACAGGTTACAGACCAAATGTTGGTCTGTATATGGGTATTTGTTGTGGCATTTAGGACAGAATCGGAACGGGGTCCGTTCCATCAGCTTCGATGTTACACGCGGTCGGGCCGACCAGGCCCCGACGGGGGATCGAAATTACCCCGAAGGGCTACCGGAGCTCTTCACGATTCGATTCGGTGTCGATTCTATCTAACCCGATCCCGAACGCAACAATACCGACGTAATTTTCTGAATTTTTAACTATCTTTCCGTTCCGAAACCCGGAGCGAAAAGGAACACGTCCGAACCCGATGGCGGAAAGAAAACAATCGAAGATGGAGTCGACGCCCATGCGCAATGGAAGCAAAAGAGGAGGAGTCCCTCGGTCTCGCGACTCGAAAGACTTCTTCGAAGAAAAACAACTTGTAACACTCCGACCCAACACCAGATGGCGGGCTATGCACAACATGTGTATCTGCAGCTACACATGCCATCGAACACATATTTACAGAAAGAAGGTACTACAACGGCTACAGGCTTCTGGAGAGGAGGGAGGGCGCATGTGTATCTGCAGCACTAACATGCCACGAACAGATGTACACTGGGTAAGTGACATTTTCCGTTCAATGGCATGTGTAGAAGCAGATACACATGCGTTGCATAGACTGAAAAGCAGTCCCCACCTAAAATAAGCGGTGGCTAGCCTGTAGGAGTTGGAGTAATTTAAAATAGTGTTTTAAGCACTGCTTGACCAACATTTGCTTGTTGGCAAGATAGCATATCCACACAGTAGTGTTTAGTAAATGAGTGTGGTGTGGACCATGTGGGAGCTCTGCATGTATCACCCATTGGTATATTTCCTAAGAATGCCATTGAAGCTCCTTTCTTTCTAGTAGGATGTGCTTTAGGAGTTACTAATAGTTGCCTTTTAACTTTAAGATGGCAAGTTTGAATACACTTTACTATCCATTCGGCCAATCCTTGTTTTGAAATAGGATTACCCTATGAGACTGTTGAAAAGCCACAAAAAGTTGTTTACATTTTCTAAAATATTTTGTTCTGTCTATATCATACATGAGAGATCTTTTGGGATCAAGAGTGTGGATAGCTCTTTCAGCAACTGAATCTAGTTGTGGAAAGAAGACTGGCAATTCCACTGACAGATTGATGTGAAATGGTGAAACCACTTTGGGTAGGAATTCTGGATTTGTCCTAAGTACTCTTTTGTGTTTGTGAATTTGGAAGAAAGGTTCTTCTAAAGTGAATGCTTGAATTTCACTAACTCTCTTAAGGAAGTAACTGCTACCAGGAAAGCAACTTTCCATTAGAGAAACTGAAGAGCGCAAGAATGCATGGGTTCAAACGGTAGACCCATAAGCCTTGTGAGCACAATGTTAAGATTCCAGGCAGGAGCAGGTGGAGCTCTAGGAGGAATAACTCTTTTAAGACCTTCCATAAAAGCTTTTATGACAGGAATTCTAAACAGAGAAGTTTGCTGTCTGTTTTGGAGGTAAGCTGACATTGCTGTTAAATGAATTTAAAAAGATGAATATGCAAAATTAGCTTTTTGTAAGTGAAGCAAATAACATACACTATCCTGTACTGATGCTTTAAGTGGATCAATCTTATTGAGATGACAGTAATATACAAAACGCTTCTGTGTAGCTGCATAGCACTGCCTAGTTGTAGGTTTACGTGCTTCCTTTAGAATGTCCATACATTCTGATGAAAGCTGTAGATATCCAAACTCTATGAATTCAGGAGCCAAATCGCGAGGTTGAGCATACTGGGATTAGTATGCCTGATTTGACCTTTGTTTTGAGTCAATAGGTCTGGTCTGTTTGGAAGTTTGTGATGTGGTACTACAGATAGATCCAATGGTATTGTTTACCAGTGTTGAAGTGCCCATGTGGGAGCTATGAGTATCATAGTGAGGGAAGTGTGACGGATCTTGTTGACAAGAAACGGAATTAGTGTGAGAGGGGGAAAAGCATAAGCAAATATCTCTTACCAATTGACCCATACAGCATTGCCCTTGGATTGAGGGTGTGGGTACCTGGATGCAAGGTTTGGGCATTTTGCAGTTTTGCTTGTTGCGGAAAGGTCTATGGTTGGTGTTCCCCACATGTGAAAGTACTGTTGAATCACCTGTGGGTAAATCTCCCATTTGTATACATTTGTTGTTGCGTCCTGCTTAAGAGGTCCGCTAATTGATTGTGTATCCCTGGGATATACTCTGCCACTAACTGAAGGTGAGTGTGAATTGCCCATTTCCAAATTGTCTGTGCTTGAAGGGACAACTGAGATGAATGCGTCCTCCCCTGTTTTTGCAGGTAATACATTGCATCACATTGTCTGTCCTTATTAACACTGTCTTGTGTGTGATTTGTGTCTGAAAATCTTTGAGTGCTAGGAATACTGCTAGTAATTCCAAGTGGTTTATGTGATAAATCTGCTGGATTGAGTTACATTCCCCCTGCATAGTGAGGTTGTTGACATGAGCTCCCCAACCTAACACTGATGCATCTGTTGTGATTATGCTTTGAGGCACAGGGTCCTGAAAGAGCCGCCCTTTTGATAGGTTGGTGTAATTCCACCATTGCAGAGTGATAAGTTTGGCGGTCAAACAAAACTAGATCCTGAATTTGATTGTGTGCCTCAGACCATTGTTGAGGGGAACATTGCTGTAGTGGTTGCATGTGGAGTCTGGCATTAGCTACTATTGCTATGCATGAGGCTATCATCCCTAATAGTTTAATCACTAACTTTACTGTATAAGTGTGGTTGTATTGTAGTTGTTATATGAGACTGTGAAATGCCTGAATCCTGACTGGGTTTGGATATGCCAGTGCTGACTGAGTGTTCAGAATTGTTCCTAGATACGGTTGTATCTGTGATGGTTACAGGTGAGATTTTTGATAATTGATGGTGAATCCTAGATTGTGTACGCTGTTTATAGTGTATTGAGTATGTTGTTGGTTAACTTGAAGCATACTGGCTTTTATGAGCCAGTCGTCAAGATATGGGAAGACATGTATGTGTTGTTTTCTGAGGAATGCTGCAGTTGTTACCACGAATGGTAGCACTTTGAATTGGTAGTGTTTTCCTGCTACAACAAATCCTAGATACTTTTGATGTGCTGGATGCATTGGAATGTGGAAATAAGCATCCTGGAGGTCTAATGCTGTCATGTGATCTTGTTTTTGTAGTTGGGGAATAATGTCTTGTAGAGTGACCATATGAAAGTGTTCTGATAGTATGTATAGATTAAGGGGTATGAGATCGAAGATTGGTCTGAGAGTACCATCCTTTTTTGGTATGAGGAAGTATAGTGAGTATGCTCCTGACCCCTGTTGGGATATCTGTACTATCTCTATGGCTCCTTTGAGCAGTAGTTATTGGACCTCCTATTTTAATAGAGTGAGATGCTCCTGAGTAAGTCTGTGTGAACGAGGAGGAATGTTTGGTGGAGTGGAAATGAGTTCTAGACAATAATCATGTTGGATAATTGATAGAACCCACTGATATGTAGTGATGTTGTGCTATTGTGGATAGAAATTTACCAGTCTTCCTCCCACAGGAGATGAGTGCTCTGTGGGGACGGTGAGAAAGTCACTGTTTATTTGAGTGAGAGGAACCTCTGGAAGTGGACGGTTTGCCTCTTCCTCTATTGTTGGATCCTCTACAGTAGCCTCTAAATGATCCTCTAGTGTAGATTTGTGAGGATTGTTTTTGTTGGGAAGTTGCTGTTTCTGAAGCTGATGGTTTGAAACCTCCTCTAAATTGTGGTCTACGAAAAGTACCTCTGGTGGGTGTGGTGTACAACGCACCCATCGCTTTGGCTCTCAGAATCTTTTTTAAGTTTAATTATGGTTAGGTCAACCTCGGGCCAAATAGATGTTTGTCAAAAGGCATGTTTAACACTGCCTGTTGTATTTCAGGTTTGAACCCTGAACATCTTAACCGGGCAAGTCTTCTAATAAGCGCACTGGTGTTGATTGATCTAGCTGCTATGTCAGCTGCATCCTTAGCAGATCTAATAGCATTATTAGTTATTGCGTGCCCTTCATTTACTAGTTTTTGTCCCCTCCTTTGGTGTTCTGGAGGGAGGTACTGTAATAGTTCTTCCATTTCATCCCAGTGTGCCCTATCATATCTAGCCAAAAGAGCTTGCGAATTGGCTATCCTCCAATGAATTGCAGCATATGAAGCTACTCTTTTACCCGATGCATCTATTTTCTTACTCTCTTTGTGTGGAGGAGGGGCCTCTCCTGTGGACTGACTGTTGGCCCTTTTTTCTTGCTGCGCCAACTACAATTGAATCAGGTGGTAATTGAGTTCTTATAAACGCTGGGTCTGAGGGTATATTTTGTATCTACTCTAGGAGTGATAATGCTGGCTTTAACAGGTTCCTGGAAAATATGGCATGTCTGAGCATTCCTGGTAGCACTGGAAGACATTCATATTGTTTATGTGTAGACACTAGTATGCCAAAGAGGAAATCTTGTTCTGTCTGATCTGTATGCATTTGCACATGATGATAGGCCGCAGCTCTAGCCACTACTTGATTGTATGCAGTAGTGTCTTCTGGTGGTGAGGGTCTAGCAGGATATAAGTCTGGATCACTTGGTAGAATGGAATCAGGATCATATGTATCCAATGGATTTTTATCCTGCTGGTCATCAGTAAGATCATGCCTGTGTGGCTATAATGAGGATGTGTGTGGTGGCAATTGTGCTTCATATGTGGGTGATGGTGGTGGTAGTGGTGTGGAAGGAAGAACAGGGGAATATGGTGGTGAAGGCTGTTTGTTTTGTAGCCTCTTCCTGTTGTTTATCCTTGGAGACCTTTTTTGATGGAGGTACGTCCTTTAAAGTGTCTTCAAAAGTTAATTTCCTTCTAAAGGACATTGGTGGGGAGGCAATTGTTCTTCCTGTGTCCTTTTGAATGTGTATTTTTCGCTGTTTAGCGTCCATCACCGCTAAAACCTGTTGTATGTCCAAGGATTCATGGGTAGAAGTCGTTTGCTTTCTACCTGTGTCTTTCGACACCAAAGGTTTGTGTTTTGTTCAAACCAAAAGCATCGGCTGCGAAGGTGGTGTAGATTTTTTTGGCTCCAAAGATGTGCTTTCTAATTTTCGGCTCTATACCGAGACTGTTGTTGGTGTCTGTCTGGTTGATGCTGAATGCACTCTAGTCTTTAACCTCAGGGCCAAACCCGAAGGTTGGCCATCCGGACTTTCTTTTCGAATCCAATCATGGCCCGAAGGCAGTGGAGGATCAACACTAGTGCTGGAGTCTCTTTAAGTATGTTTGTGTGGTGTGATGTGGCAGTTGTACTCACGTACTGAGCCGGCAGCACGTAGTGGCTATCATCATCAGAGTGTTGATCGGAGTCCGAGTCTCGGATGGAAAGCGCTGCCCCTTGTCGAACTTCTTCCTGGGTGTGTTCTTCACCGAAGATATCAGGTGTGTCTTCTATGGACTTAGACGCCATTTTGAGACGACGAGCTCTATGGTCCTGGAGAGTGTTTTTAGATCAAAATGATCGGCAAGCGTCGCAAGTTTCTTCTCGGTGATCTGGAGACAGACACGGATTATACACGGAATGTTGGTCGGTGTATGGAAATTTAGAGTGACACCGAGGATAGAATCGAAACAGAGTTCGTTCCATCAGCCCAATATTGAAGTAGGCCCTAAATGGGCAAGGTCATTGTAAGGGTGAGAATTTGACCTCAACGATCTAAATCAGATCAAGTATAGATGGAAACAATACCGACGATAGTATAGGAAAGGTGGAATAAGTTCAGAAGTACCAAACCGAGATCAGCCGAGCGAGAGGAAACAAGTCCAAACACAACAGCGGAAAGAAAACAATCTAACAAAGGACTTAGGGGGTCATTACAACCTCGGTGGTCTGCATGGCAGACCGCCGAGGTTGCGGGCGCCAGAATACCGCCACTGCTGGCGGTATGGCTGGCTCCCTATTTTAACATTTCCGCTGGGCCAGCGGACGGTAACAGAGTTACCGTCCGCTGGCCCAGCGGAAATGTCACATCAACATTGCCGCCGGCTCGTAATTGAGCCGGCGGCAATGCTGATGTGCAGCGGGTGCAGTAGCACCCGTCGCGCATTTCACTGCCCGAAATTCAGGCAATGAAATGCGCGACGGGGCTCTGCCTGGGGGCCCCTGCACTGCCCCTGCCAAGTGCATGGGCAGTGGAGGGGCCCCCAGGGGCCCCCTGAGTCCCCTTACCGCCAGCCTCTTCCTGGCGGTGCAGCGCAGCCCTGGCAGATTAGCACCGCCGGGGCTAAAATGGCGGTATACCGCCGGCCCCGGCGGTGCGACCGCGGCTCTACCGCCACGGTCCAAATACGCAGGGAGGCACCACCAGCCTGTTGGCGGTGCTCCCGTCGTTTTGGCCCTGGCGGTCATAATACCGCCAGGGTCATAATGACCCCCTTAATGCCCACACGCACTATCACTCAGAGGAGGAGTCACTCGATCTTGTGACTCAAAAACCTTCTTCGAAGAAAAACAACTTGTAACACTCCGAGCCCAACACTAGATGGCGGACTTATGCAAAGCATTTGTATCTACAGCTACACATGCCATCGAACATATGTTTAACAAAGCTGAAACGTATTTGATACGAAAATGCGTGTTTTTTTCAGAATTCATAAGCTAATGGTTAGAGGAAAACAGCTGAATTTCCCAAATTTATTTAAAGCTAATATTTGAGTGATGAAAATCAAACTAATTTTATTAACTTGCTGCTAAGAGCACGGCAGAGATGGCTACTATGTTCTAACTATCTGCAGGCATTCCAAATTGACAAAGCATTTATCACATTACTGCTGGCAACGGCATCTGATGCGCGGAGGTGATCGCTGCTGGTGATCGTGCATAGAGGAGGCCACTTATGCAATCTTTTCTGCTGTAGTTACTCTGATATTAGTAGCTAGTGAGAATTTTCAATTAACATAAGTAACTGCTACTACAAAGAAGCTTGGAGATCCCCCATTTTAGAGCCCATGTGCTGACAGGGATATCTCTGGCCCTGCTGCAGTGTTGCAGATCGGCGCGGCAAGAGAACCGAACTCTCCGAGACTAGCAAAAGCAGTCTCCATGACTGTACTGGGAACTGAAGATTTTTTCTCCTCTTCCACACACACGGCCTTCAGTGTCTCATTTCCAACTTTCCTCCTCAGTATGCTGCCCAGAAAAAGAGTCAGGGAGATCAGGAATTTTAGTTGTGAATCATGTTTTAGCATGGTGAGGTGCAACTAAGATGAATGATGCAGGGTTGCTCCATGATGGTATAATGATGCTGCCAATTCTGCTATGTCTAATACCACACAAATAACTTGCCTGGACACTAATGAGCCTTCATTCATCATCTTTTCAAAATGTTGCCTCTGGTGCCTTGGCAGATCTTCCACAAAGGATTTGAGGCTGCTCCAAGTTTCTCAGCCACAGCGACAAGGAGGGAAGTGGCACTGGCTAATTTTAGACCTGCAGCCACTGTTCTGAAAATGTTCCTACCAGTTTTATCCATCCTCTTGCTCTCCCTGTTAGGGGGTGTGCAAGAGTCAACACCAGAGGAATGTTTCCTTCTAATGAACAGCAAAATAACAGAGTCTGGTTTGAGGTCTGTTTTAAAAAAAAATCCAAGTTTTGCTGAGAATGCTTGTAATTATTTAGCAGCCTTGCTGTTGCTGCTTTGACAGTGTCAGGTGTGAGGTATTTCCCCTCTGCAAATTCCAGTAAAGCCAGCGCCAACAGAAGGAGAAGCCCTGCTGAAGCGCCCAGATGAAGGGTCTCCATAATTACAGACAATTATTTGTGATGCTTCAAAGGGGTATTCACTTTTGAGGCTTTTATTACCAAAACATCAAGAAAGGTGGCTATATAGTCCACTGAGAGACACTCTTGGGGAGCCTGCAGGTGATGTTAGTGTGTATGTACACCTTGAATTCCCATCAATTGAGCCTAACCAAGAAGGTGATACAGACACACTGTGGGCTGTATCTCCTAGGAGTGTGTGAACAGCTCTAATCACTCAAAGGAGAATGCAGAGCTTGAGATACAACCCGGGCACTTGGAGCACTTTGTATAACAGTAGCATCTCTCAAACAGGTGACGTTGATGGAGAATGGTGAAGAGGCCACAGTGGGGCCTGTGATGGGTCCTCAGAAAGGATGACAATAGTGGTGGCCCGAAGGGCTGCAGTTAGCTGCAGCTGGTGACAGTCTCAGTTTCTGCTAAGGAGGAGCAGGAGAAAAAGTCGATACTGAAAATATAAATCGCGGCTATGTCGAGAGTTGGCATGATATGGTACAGTGGCAATTAATGCAGTGGTGACCTCTACTGGACAGTATGACTCAATGACGTACATCTGGAAGACTTTGTTGTTGACGCTGTTGAGTGTTCTGATGTCAAAAACTTGCTAGAGTGGTGTCATTGTAGGAAAGCACCCTCTTTTTAGCATGGTTACCCACACCTTTTGCTTGATTGTCAGTATGTTTTGACTGTGTTCACTGGGATCCTGCTAACCAGGACCCCAGTGACTGTGCTCTCTCCCTCTAAATGTGGCTGCTGGGAATTCACACACTCCACATTTGGCATACTGGTGCCCCAATACAAGTCCCTAGCATATGGTACCAAGGGCATTTGGGTGCCAGGGGTTCCCCACGGACTACAGCATGTATTACGCCACTCATGGGAGCCCATGTAAAATGTGTCTGCATGCCTGCCATTGCAGCCTGCGTGAAATGGTGCATGCACCCTTTCACTTCAGGTCACTGCACTAGGACACCCCTATGGTAGGCCCTCCCAGCCCAGAGGGCAGGGTCAGGAACCTATGTGTAAGGACACCCCTGAAGGAGCAGATGTGCCCCCATGAATTCCAGCTCAATTTTCCTGGACTTTGTGAGTGCGGGGAAGCCATTTTTACCCTTGTACTGGACATAGGTCACTACCTATGTCCAGCTACATAATGGTAACTCCGAACCTGGGCATGTTTAGTATCAAGTATCAACCAGTATTGGTTTTATGATTCCATGTACTCTTGGGGCTCCTTAAAGGACCAGCATTGCTCCTACCAGCTTTCTGGAGTTTTCCGTTCAGGCCACGCTGCTGCCACCCCTCAGATGGGTTTCTGCCCTCCTGCTGCTTGATCAGCTCTTGCCCAGGAAGGCAGAAAAAAGGATTTCCTTTGGGGAGGGAGGTAAGACCCTTTCCCTTTGGAAATAGGTGTTACATGGCTTGGGAGAGGTAGCCTCCACAAGCCAGTGATATGCTTTGAAGGGCACATTTGGTGCCCTCTATCACCACCCCAGGGGTGGTGCCCAGAGCCCCTCCAGGTGGCCACTTGATTCTGCCATCTTGGATCCAAGGTCGGCTGAGGCCTATGGGAGCATCTGAATGGTGGCCAGGTCAGGCAGGCAATGTCACATACCCCTCCTTATAGGTGGTCACCCTGCTAGGTGACCTATTTCCCCTTCCAGGGCCTCCTCTGCAACATTTACTTCAATTTCTGGCCACTGAACCACAACTGGACTACTACAATCTGCAGCTATAACTGTGCATCCTCTGGGGGTGACAAGTCTTCAGCCTGCACAAGAAGAAAGAAGGAATCTCCCTTGGAGTGAAGGAGTCACTCCCCTGCATCCATAGGCACCAACTGCAACAACAACCAGCTGTGTGGATCTCCTCTCCTCCAGAGCTACGAGGATCCTGCATCACAGGTGGTGGTCTGGAGTGGTCCCTTTAGTCCTCTCTGCCAGCTGTCCAACTTTGGAGATGGTAAGTCCTTGCCTCTCCACGCAAGACAGAAACCACATGCACCGCATCTCTTGCAGCTACGAAGGCTTGTTGGCATCTCTTCCAAGGGATCTTTGGGCTCCGTGTAGTCCCAGCCCCCAGCACTCTTCCCTGCGACGCACAGCCCTCTTTGTGCTTTTTCTGCATGTGGGACTCCTTCCTAGGTGTGCTGCTTGGGCCTCACCTAACTCCTGTGCTTGCTGCCTGTGGGGGCTGCCTCCTCTTCCTGAGACTCTCCTCACTACTGAGGGTCACCCGGGACTTCCTGACATTGAAAGAGTCCCCCTGGACCTTGCTGGTCCCCGGCAGCCCCGCATTTCTTCTCCAAAGACATTTGTCTTTGCTAAGGCTTGTTGGTAGTTTTACCACACCACTGACCGACTGCAATCCTTCTCCCGGCATGGTACATCGACTGCATCACCCCAGGAACTCTTCATCTGCTCCTGGACTGCACTACTGCTCCAACGTGAACTAGACTTGGTCCGGTTCTTTTCCAGGTCATCCTCCTCCACGATCCACCGTTTCTTGCAGTCTTGTCTGGGTCTTGCAATATCCTTCTCTGAAGTCCTTTTGGTGGGTATGGGAAAAAACAAATACTTACCTCTTTTCTCTGGGTCACTGGGGGCACTCCGGTACTTACCTTGTGGGTTTCCTTGTTCCACTAGCTCCCCTCTACCGGGTCCACTTCCTTGGGTGGGAGACTGCCTTTCACGTTCCACTTTCTTAATATATGGTTCGGTCCCTCCCTAGGCCTTCAGTATTTTCTATTGTGTTCACTGTTTTCTATTGTATTCTATGCTAATTGCTGACAGCTACTGTACAGATAATAGTGTGTTTTATTACCTCCAGTTGGGGTATTGCCTTTACAGAGTTTTAGTATTTGTGTCACTAAAATAAAGTACCTTTGTTTTTATAACACTGAGAGGTTCTTTCATGGGTGTAAGTGCTGTGTGACTACAGTGATATTACATAAGCTTTGCATGTCTCCTAGATAAGTCTTGGCTGCTCATCCACTGCTACCTCAAGAGAGCCTGGCTTCCTAGACACTGACTACCCCTCTCTCATAGGGGATACCTGGACCTGGTATAAGGTGATAACACCATAGGTGCTCACCACACACCAGGCCAGCTTCCTACAGTCATTGACATCGAGACGATCTTAAACAGGGTATGTTGTAGTTTAGGCATTCAATGGCAAAGTTGTGGTGTCCATCAGCGACAATGATGATGACAATGTCATTTGTTATTTATCTCTCAACTTTTCCAGACTTTCTCTCCCTGGAACTCCCTCTGTGGGTGCCCTTTGGGGTTGCAAGTGCTGTCCCAGTGGAAACAAAGTGTTTCCTGGAGGGCTTTTCTGGTCTTTTGTTTCCCTTCTCCCTAGGATATTTTAACTGCAGTGGAGTCTTATTCCTTCTCCCTTCTTCAGGGTCCTTGTTTCCAGAAAATCACAGTCGTTTATGGAATGAGAGGAGGGCAGACACAAATGCGCATACTTGGTATGGGGCTGATTCAGCATTCTTTCTCCCAGAAAAAAAATTATTTAATGAAAAGAGAAAGCACTCGGAACTGTAGAAAAGGGAAAAATACTCTTTGAGGAATCCGCCAATACAAAAATTAATTGCTAGGAAAAGCTACTGGAGCCTTAATGGAACAGGATGCCTTTTTTAAATATCATATTGTAATCCATTCGAGCTGCACCACAGGAGCTGCAATGTCCTCTTGTGAAAAGGTTTTGGTATTACACACTCTCTAAAATTCAGAAAGTATTCTCTGTAGTAGTAATTTGGAGGGTGTTTCACAATATGCTGGACTCTTTTCTATTGATATATGAATTGTGCAGTCTGGTCCTGCTGCGCTCTTCTTTGTAAATCCATTGATTTTGACCACCATGAAAAGATCAACACCAAATTTGCCACCCATTTAGCATAGTCATATAAGATTCGGCATGTCAAACAACGTGCAGCTCCGTGCAGGGTTAAAAAGTTAATAGGGACATGGATGGGAAGCAGGGGTAAACAAAAATGTTTTACCATTTTAATTCCCAATGAGGATTTTGTTCATGTCTACCGCCAAAACTTCTAACCAGATTTACACCATTTCTGGCACAAAAGTTAACCTTTACTCAGAAAGCGTGCTTTCTGTTCAATAGCATGTGAAAGCCAGGTGGGCTTCAAAGAATTAACATTTTTATATATTTGATCAGTTCACAAGCCTTTTTTTTTATTTGCTTATAACTTTTGCACAGCTTGATGACTACATATCAAATATGGAAAACACCGGGTTGAGATTACTCTTGATAACCGCCAGTTATCTTGTGCAGCGCACAATGTGCACCAAAATTCATGCCGCAACTGCGCTCAGTAGACCCCTTATCCCAAAAGCATGCCAAAAAATAAAAGACTATCTACAAACAGCAAAACATAGTGAGCGTGAGTTATGGTGTGCATAATTCGCTAATTTCATGGCTTTTTCAGTTTTGTGTTTGCTGATTCATAACTAACCTTTAACTTTGCATTTCAGTGAATATAAGTAAACAGGCAGATAAGCAGAGAGGCTGATATGAGGTGTTCCGAGTCCCCACATGCAGAGAGTAACTATACTAAGATTTTGGACTAAAAATTAAGATCCTAAGAGCCAGAACTATCCTTATGTTTTTTCATTTCTTTAAAACCTTTCTTCATTCAGCATTGAGTATGAAGCTAGATGAACTCTGTGGAAAGCAGTGAATGAAATTAGTTGCCTCTAGTTATCAGCAGTAAACTAAAGTATAAATCAATATGAGGAAGCAAAAAAACCAAACATGGGCAAAGTCAATCGGTCTACTCTGCCAAAGCATGTTTTCTGCCAGTATTCACTTTCTCAATCCTTGCAGACCTGCTGAGCAAGCACTGGCAAAGCCAGTATCAGCAGACAGGCATCGTGGGGAAATCTAGATGCAATGTGTCCGCATCTTGAAAGTATAGAAAATAACATTCCAAGATGGCCACTTGTCGTTTTTGGCAACCAATTTTACAGCACCGGCAAAGTAACAACAGCAGACAGAAACGGCCTTAGAGAATGTAGAGGAAGAAATAGGTGGTGAAGTGAGATACTGTGACAGTGGAGGTGGGGGATTCAAGGATGACTCCTATTGACTTCCAGAGTAGAAATGCCCTAGACACATGCAAAAAAATAGTTCCCCCCGACATCAGCCATGGAAGGATATACTTCAAAATGATCTGATGATGGTGGCGTGGGGGAGGAGTGGTGAAACAAACCCAATAAAAGGGAAGAAAGCAATTTCATCAGGAGAAGGTTACTGAAATAAGAGGGTAATCTTTGATTTTGGCGTTGCTGTGTGTTGAGGAGAACCGTGTACACCTTATCAGAATATTGGATGCTTCTAGCCCTAAATATATTTTGGAATTCTAATTTAGAACTTTCCGTCAGTCACTCAGGAAGATGTGCACTTTTCTCATTTGTTAGCCACCACGCTTTTCTATTAAAATATTTTCCCATTAATACCCTGTGCTTTCAAATCTCATAAAAAACGCTTTACCATGCCCTACCTTTTCCTCTATGATGGCGATGATGTCACCCACAGTCTCAAAGTCCAGCTCTTCGCAGGTGTATGAGTCCATTCGGTCAGAAAGATCAAGATCATCCTTGGGGTCTGCCAGACTGCTGCTGCGGTCTTTGGGATCCTCAGAATCGGTGCCGGTGCCCAAGCATTCTTTATTAATGGAGTCCATGATCATAGAGATGTCACTGCTGTCCACAGAAACCCCCAGTGAGTCAGGATCCACCATTGAGTCCAAAGGAAGGCAGGCCTCCTGCAAGCCCACTGCAAAAACAGAACACTTAGAGAACAGGACAGACATGAACACCTGCCACCATCCCGCTCACACACCCAAGCTCAGTGCTAGCCAGCAAAGCAGGGCAAGGCCAGGGAAAACCCAGCTAGAAAGGAGGAGGGTTGGGCTGAAGACGCACCTGAGACTGCTGCAGCTGCTGCTGTTGCCACTGCACTTCCTGGAGCTGCCATTGGTGGAACCAAGCCTGGTGTTGGCATTCTGGACATCATGACCATGGGGGCTGAGGACACAGAATCTACCAGGGAGAGTGGAGCTTTGCCCGGTGACTCATTGCTGACAGCAGAGAAGGAAGCTAGAGGCAGGGAGAACTGCGCTGGGGCAGCTTCTAACAGTCGGGATAGGGTGGGAGCACCTGACAGACAGAGGACAAGAGAGGAGGAAGAAAGCTCAGAAGAAGCAGCAGCAGCCATCCCATCTCACATCCTTTAAGCTTTTTTGCATCTCAGCACCTCCGGCTGCACAAGTAAACACTGCATTGGGAACATCACTTTCATCTTCCAGTACACCCCCGTTCTCAGCACCACACAAAGAGTGGTGCCATCTACACACTCCTCCTCTCCTACAGCTCTGTATAACTACAGGCAGCTTCTTCAGCACAAGCTCCAGAGCTCTACCCTCTGTAAAATCCAAAGTGCATTGGTTTGTACACTGCAAACCGTTAGTGCATCACACCCTTTGCACAACCCCCAGAAAACCTTGTATCACTACAATGCTTGATCTCTACCACCTGTATAATACTCAATGCCTTCTGTCTCCGCACAACCATGAGGCTACATCATCCTTCCCCAAAAGCATGACCTCTGCCCTTCACATAACCTCTGGAGCATAGCTTTCTATAAAAGGTTTTTCTAACACTACAACCTACTTTGTTCACGCAATGTTCACATCCTCTCAATACAACCCTCATATCTCTCCTCACAAGCCTTAAAGTTCTGTACTTCATGCAAACCTCACTAAAACAACTACAGCATGGTCTGCTGGGCCATACATCTCTGCTAAGACTGCATATTAAACAAGGGAAATTACCAGAGGCAGCAGGTGATGAGCCCTGCACTAATTGTAGATCCGCTCCATGAAGTAATGGAAGGGTGCCTCCAACCTCCATTAAGGCACCTGACCCACTCATGTGACCACATGCCATTGCCATCTCGCTCTCGCTGGCCTGCAAGAAAAACAGTGTTAGAAGTCTGAGGACGGTAGAGAAAATCTGGTAAAGACAGAAATCCAATGGGATAGGAAATGATACAATGACATTAAAGTAAACCAAAGAAAGGGCTAGATTCCAGGACAAGAGAGAAATGCCTCTAAAGAAAATGAATGTGGGAAGAAGAGAAATTAGAGAAAACACTGGACATCAGGTCAAAAGAGGAATACTATGAAAAGAAGAGATAACCAGACAAGCGATAAAAGTGATACGCAGACAAATGGAACCACCTGAGGGAGAGGGATACCAGGACAAGTAAGGAATATATCCAGAGGACTGGTTTTGGGACAAGTGAGTGATGCTTCAGTAAAGAAAGGGATACTGAGACCAGAAAAGGGACGATAGATAGGAAAGAGTTCCTAGGATGAGAAAATAAAACTGGGACAAGAGGGGAATTCCTCAAGTGAGAAATGGAAACCTAGACGCAAGGAAGGTATGCCAGGAAAAGAAAGGAATCTAGAGAAATTGAGAGGGGATAGAAATCCTTCAACAGAGAAAAGAATACTTTCCCAAATGAGGAGTGCAGAAATAGGGAGAGGAACAAAGGACAAGGATGCAATCAATAGAAGAGGAGGCAAATCAATACAAGTGAGGAATCCCACTAAAAGGAAGGGACACCGTTGACGGAAGAGGACATCTGGAAAGACAAGGAATACAGGCAAACAAGAGACAAATTCAGAAAGAGAAAAGGGGACACTAGAACATGAGAAGGCGAGAGAGGAAAAAAGAGGGTCGAAACACCAGGAAAAGTAAGGATTTGTACGTAAGTGGAGAAAACATGTGCAATTGAATAGAAACAAAATGGTAAAGAATACCAGCAAGACTGAATCAGACAATTGATGCTTCTAGACAAGAAAGATACAGATATTCTGTAGTAGACAAAGACACAGGACAGATAACAATAGTCATATCAAGAGATTTCATAACTGGTGGGAAGATACTTAAGAGTATGAGGTTGTGTTCAACTGTGCTAGAAGGGGAGTCGCATATACCAAATGACAACATTTGAAATCAATAAGACTGAAGTCCTTTCATCAGTATAGAACATAATGTAAGGTTTTGATAAGGCATTTTGATAGAACACGTAACTACATTTAAGTTTTTAGAGTCTAAATCTAGGATGGATGATAAACAAAGCTACTTAAAAAGTGTGCTGCACATTTTCTGTGATTAGTGGCACATAACACCCCGGGGGCTAAAAATCACTTATAGAAGAGGACAAAGGTGCAAAGGGCATGATTTAGAGTTTGACAGATGATTTACGCAATCATAAACTTGGCAGATATCCCGTCCACCATATGGCAAGTGCATTATATCCAATGGCACTTGTGGTATGGCAGACTGGATATCCATAATTCCTGTGACCAAATAACCTGTCTGCCGAACTCTGCATCAGGCCCTAAGTCTGAAACTAAAGAAACAGTGGGTAAGAATTTAGAGAAATATAAGTTCCTAGACAAATAAGCATGTATTCTAACTAGCATGGTAATCCTTATGCAGCAGGTGTTACAAGTGAAATATATGAATCTACCAATGACTTGACACTTAAAGGTGGGTAGTTAGGGAAATCTATGAGTTAAGTCCGGCAAGACTGCATTAGCTTATGGCAAATAATTAACAAAATAACTCTAAATTCAGTTCTTCTTGCAAGCTCCATATTCTCCCTCAGATCTCATGCTATCGCTGGAAAAGAACTGATTAACTAGAAAATAAGTAGTGATAAAGTTGACAGGATCATGTGGTTTCTTCTCCTATGTGCCTTCTTCTTGGATATTATCTTAGCAACAGTCAGCTCTCAATTATCTCTCTGTATGCAAGGTTTGCCAGGTTTTGGCACTGTGTTTCTTTTGGTTAAATGAACTACTTTGCCCATTTTTATATTTTCTAATGGACTCAACTTCAACTTCCATTCCACGGTGGGGGTGCTTTCAAGATGTGATATACTCTGTTCATGTTGTTTAAAACTTGTATTCACCCATGGGCTTGACAGTACTTTCATTTCCGAATAAGTCTGCGCTTCAGCAAGGGCAAAATCTTGATATCGTTATATTGGTCTTTTATGTATGGCTTCTCAGCAATGGATTATAGGCCAAACTTGGCCACTAGTGTTTTCTGGAATTCTCTCAATCTCTTCCTCAGGATGGCTTGGTGCTTCATCAGTCAGGGAGGAGATGCAGTCTTCCTTCTCAGGACCTGTTTGGGACAGATTTGGCCTGTCATCTTCTTAACGCTGGGTGCCAAAATTACCATGGTTCTTTTTTTCAGTGAGATGCTTCCCACTGTTATTTGGATCCTGCTTCCTGCAATCCAATCTACAATTATAACCATAGGTAGTCCCCCTAGAGAAAATGTCCTACAATTCTTTATCGTGAGGAAAACGTTCCTGTTCCTTAAACAGAAGGAATGATGCTGGGCAGGTGTGGCATTTAGAATCCTCTTCAGGGTAGTGTGGACCCTTTCACCTGGAGTTTCCTACTTGAGTCAATAATTCCTTAAAACGGAATGTCTTTCCCTGATTTTCAATGTAGCATCTCATTTTAGTCCTCCATGAGTTTTTCAGTACATCATCTGATTTTAGCCCCCATGAGCTCCTCAGCTCCAGACTGCTGCTTGGCTTCAGTTAGCTTCGCTAACTTCCTTAGCACCTCAGCTCGTCAACTCTAATCAGGTCCTATGTTCCGACAATCTACCATTTTGTATTTTGCTATGAAGTGTGTATAAGAGGCATAGTGGGCGGAAAATAGAGATGAAGCACAAGATAAATACGAACATAGGGATGATGACCACAATGCTAACGACAATAGACTATACTCGCCCAGTGACTAACACGGGCATCTTCTCACGGTGAAGCCTGATCAGCCTGCAGAATGTTCCAGTGCTGCTCTGGTACTGGGCCAGTCATGGGTACATGACCCTGTAGGACATTGCAGCGTTGTTTATATGCTAAAACAGCTTTTCGGAATGGTGCACCTTTGTCTTGCCTGACATCAGAATTGGAGAATTAAACCCTCAGAACAAGTGGGCAAATTTATGCAACAAAAACAGGAGACTAGAAGAAGATTCTGAAAGTTTTGGAAGGAAATACAGGATATGGAAAATGTCACTTACCCAGTGTACATCTGTTCGTGGCATTAGTCGCTGCAGATTCACATGCTGTGCACATCCCGCCATCTGGTGTTGGGCTCGGCGTGTTACAAGTTGTTTTTCTTCGAAGAAGTCTTTTCGAGTCACGAGATCGAGGGACTCCTCCCATTTCAGCTCCATTGCGCATGGGCGTCGACTCCATCTTAGATTGTTTTCCCCGCAGAGGGTGAGGTAGGAGTTGTGTATGCTAGTAATAGTGCCCATGCAATGGAGTGAATACGTATGTACATAATGTAGTTTAAAGTAATATATTTACAAATGTTCAAGATCAACTTCTAAACGGCTACAGGCTCCCGGGGAGGCGGGTGGGCGCATGTGAATCTGCAGCGACTAATGCCACGAACAGATGTACACTGGGTAAGTGACATTTTCCGTTCGATGGCATGTTTAGCTGCAGATACACATGCTGTGCATAGACTAGTAAGCAGTTATCTCCCCAAAAGCGGTGGTTCAGCCTGTAGGAGTTGAAGTTGTTTGAAACAATGTTCGTAGTACTGCTTGACCTACTGTGGCTTGTTGTGCTGTTAACACATGTACACAGTAGTGTTTAGTAAATGTATGAGGCGTAGACCATGTAGCTGCCTTACATATTTCGGTCATTGGAATATTTCCTAGAAAGGCCATGGTAGCACCTTTCTTTCTAGTTGAGTGTGCCTTTGGTGAAATAGGCAGTTCTCTTTTTGCTTTAAGATAACAGGTTTGAATGCATTTAACTATCCATCTAGCAATGCCTTGTTTAGAAATTGGATTTCCTGTATGAGGTTTTTGGAAAGCAATAAATAATTGTTTTGTTTTTCAAATTAGTTTTGTTCTGTCAATGTAGTACATTAACGCTCTTTTGATGTCTAATGTATGTAGTGCTCGTTCAGCTACAGAATCTGGCTGTGGGAAGAACACTGGTAATTCTACTGTTTGATTCAAGTGGAACGGTGATATGACTTTTGGTAAAAATTTAGGATTTGTCCGTAGAACTACTTTATGCTTGTGTATTTGAATAAATGGTTCTTGTATGGTAAATGCTTGAATCTCACTTACTCTTCTTAAAGATGTGATGGCAATTAAAAATGCAACTTTCCATGTTAAGTATTGCATTTCACAACAGTGCATGGGCTCAAAAGGTGGACCCATGAGTCGTGTTAAGACAATGTTGAGGTTCCATGAAGGAACTGGTGGTGTTCTTGGTGGTATAATTCTCTTTAGGCCTTCCATAAACGCTTTTATGACTGGTATCCTAAACAGTGAAGTTGAGTGCGTAATTTGCAGGTAAGCTGAAATTGCGGTATGATGTATCTTAATGGAAGAAAAAGCTAGCTTTGACTTTTGCAAATGTAGTAAGTATTTTACGATATCTTTGGCAGATGCGTGTAAGGGTTGAATTTGATTATTATGGCAGTAATAAACAAATCTTTTCCACTTATTTGCATAGCAATGTCTAGTGGTAGGTTTCCTAGCTTGTTTTATGACCTCCATACATTCCTGTGTAAGGTCTAAGTGTCCGAACTCTAGGACTTCAGGAGCCAAATTGCTAGATTCAGCGATGCTGGATTTGGGTGTCTAATCTGTTGTTTGTGTTGCGTTAACAGATCTGGTCTGTTTGGTAGTTTGACATGAGGCACTACTGAGAGGACTAGTAGTGTTGTGTACCAAGGTTGTCTTGCCCATGTTGGCGCTATTAGTATGAGTTTGAGTTTGTTTTGACTCAACTTGTTTACCAGATATGGAAGGAGTGGGAGAGGGGGAAAAGCGTAAGCAAATATCCCTGACCAACTCATCCATAACGCATTGCCCTGAGACTGATGTTGTGGGTACCTGGATGCGAAGTTTCGGCATTTTGCGTTTTCCTTTGTTGCAAATAGATCTATTTGTGGTGTTCCCCAGCTCTGGAAGTAAGTGTTCAGTATTTGGGGGTAAATCTCCCATTCGTGGATCTGTTAGTGATCCCGAGAGAGATTGTCTGCTAACTGATTCTGAATTCCTGGAATAAATTGTGCTATTAGGCAAATGTGGTTGTGAATCGCCCAATGCCATATTCTCTGTGCCAGGAGACACAACTGTGTTGAGTGTGTCCCTCCCTGTTTGTTTAGGTAATACATCGTTGTCATGTTGTCTGTTTTGACAAGAATTTGTTTCTGGCTTATTATGGGTTGAAATGCTTTCAGCGCTAGAAATACTGCCAATAGTTCTAAGTGATTTATGTGAAACTGTTTTTGCTGACTGTCCCATTGTCCTTGGATGCTGTGTTGATTGAGGTGTGCTCCCCACCCTATCATGGAGGCATCTGTCGTTATTACATATTGTGGCACTGGGTCTTGGAAAGGCCGCCCTTGGTTTAAATTCATACTGTTTCACCATTGAAGCGAGGTGTATGTTTGGCGGTCTACCAACACCAGATCTAGAAGTTGACCCTGTGTCTGTGACCATTGTGATGCTAGGCACTGTTGTAAGGGCCGCATGTGCAACCTTGCTTTGGGACAATGGCTATGCATGAGGACATCATGCCTAGGAGTTTCATCACCATTTTGACTTGTATTTTTTGTTTTGGATATATGGCCTGTATTACTTTGTGAAATGCCTGAACCCTTTGTGGACTTGGAGTGGCAATCCCTTTTGCTGTGTTGATTGTCGCCCCTAAGTATTGCTGTGTCTGACACGGCAGAAGGTGTGACTTTGTGTAGTTGATTGAGAAAACTAGTTTGTGGAGGGTTTCTATGACATACTTTGTGTGTTGTGAACACCGTTCTAGCGTGTTGGTTTTGATTAACCAATCGTCTAGGTACGGGAACACATGTATTTGCTGCCTTCTAATATGTGCAGCTACGACTGCCAGGCACTTTGTAAAAACTCTTGGCGCAGTTGTTATTCCGAATGGCAACACCTTGAATTGGTAATGTACCCCTTGGAATACAAACCTTAAGTACTTTCTGTGTGAAGGATGTATCAGTATATGGAAATATGCATCCTTTAGGTCTAGTGTTGTCATGTAGTCTTGTTGTTTGAGCAGTGGGATTATGTCCTGTAATGTCACCATGTGAAAGTGATCTGATTTGATGTAGGTATTTAATGTTCTGAGGTCTAATATAGGTCTCAGACTCTTGTCTTTTTTGGGTATGAGAAAGTACAGAGAGTAAACTCCTGTTCCTTTCTGTTGGTTTGGTAGTAATTCTATTGCTTCTTTCTGTAGCAATGCCTGAACTTCTAGTCCTAGAAGATCTATATGTTGTTTTTACATATTGTGTGTTTTTGGTGGGACGTTTAGAGGGAATTTGAGAAATTCTATGCAATAACCATGCTGGATAATTGCCAGTACCCAAGTGTCTGTTGTTATCTCCTCCCAATGTTTGCAAAATGTGCTTAGTCTCCCCCCCACAGGTGTTATGTGTTGGGGATGTGTGACTTGGAAGTCACTGCTTGTTTTGAGGAGTTTTGGGGCTTTGGAACTTCCCTCTACTTTTTGGGAACTGTCCCCCTCTATATTGTCCCCGAAAACTTCCCCGCAGATATTGGCTCTGATAAGTGGGCCTTGTTTGTGAGGTTGTGGGTTCTGTGCTTTGCCCTCGAAACCCCCTTGAAACTGTCCATAGCATCCGAAAGGTAGTCAAGTAACAAAACGCCAACACGTGTTTCGTCTAATGAGATATAAATCTCCAAGACTTCATCAGGGCTAGAATAAACAAAGATAATGTCTAAGAAATGTGATACGGTAATCTCTGATTCATAATAAACAATGAGTGACAACAATATGTCACCCCCACCGTGACGTTTGTGTGATTCACAAAGGAAAATTGCAATATGTGACATATGTGAAAAGAGCAGAGAAGAATTAAACCTTCACCCATACGGGTATTAACAAGCAAAAATTGATACAACGTGAAACGGAAGGAAAAGGAGGTCAATTCTTGTGAAAATGCAAAAAAAATACAATAAAACAGGACAGACGCTGTCGGTACGAACATTCATTGTAAAGGCTAATACACGCTAAGATTTGTTGTGTCATGATTGGTGCACGTCCTCAATTTTAGATTGTGATGTAGGTGAGAACATTCAAAAAGACTCAAATTCAAAAGGCCGGTATGTCAAAAAGCAATTGCTATTGTTGCAATTACAATGAATGTTCGTACCGACAGCGTCTGTCCTGTTTTATTGTATTTTTATTGCATTTTCACAAGAATTGACCTCCTTTTCCTTCCGTTTCACGTTGTATCAATTTTTGCTTGTTAATACCCGTATGGGTGAAGGTTTAATTCTTCTCTGCTCTTTTCACATATGTCACATATTGCAATTTTCCTTTGTTAATCACACAAACGTCACGGTGGGGGTGACATATTGTTGTCGCTCATTGTTTATTATGAATCAGAGATTACCGTATCACATGTCTTAGACATTATCTTTGTTTATTCTAGCCCTGATGAAGTCTTGGAGATTTATATCTCATAAGACGAAACACGTGTTGGCGTTTTGTTACTTGACTACCTTTCGGATGCTATGGTCACGGATGTGTTGACCTTAAGGATTGTTCTTCCATCACTGTGATGTAACCTATCTTTCAAGAATAAATTGAAGATTCCTGTTTTCACGATTTCCGGTCTCACAACGAAATTCTCAATTAGTATTTTATGGACACTAAACACATCTTATGTAATTGTTTTTTGATTCATAAGTGCCCTGACTTCCAACTTTTCTATGTTCGGTCTCTTCGGAAACCTCAGAGGATTAGGGAAGATCCTCTTGCCAGGAGCACCGTGCCCTATCTGCTATGTATATCTATTACCTTGTGGATTCATTGTGAGCGCCCAATTTCTATGTTCTTTCTTCCTGGTTGCTAGTGCTTTGGTTTTCCCCCTTGAAACTGTGTTTTTCGAAATGTGCCTCTGCTCTGTGGGGAGTAGAGTGCGCCCGTGGCTTTGGCTGTATCAGTGTCTTTCTTAAGTTTTTCGATAGCAGTGTCCACCTCCGGCCCAAACAACTGCTGTCCGTTAAATGGCATATTCAGCACAGCTTGCTGTATTTCCGGTTTAAATCCTGATGTACGCAGCCATGCATGTCTCCTTATTGTCACTGCTGTGTTGACAGTTATAGCAGCTGTGTCTGCTGCATCCATTGCTGACCGTATCTGATTGTTGGAGATACTCTGTCCTTCTTCTACTACTTGCTGTGCTCTTTTTTGGAACTCCTTGGGCAAATGTTCTATAAAGTGTTGCATTTCGTCCCAATGAGCCCTATCGTATCTGGCCAACAAAGCCTGTGAGTTTGCAATACGCCACTGGTTTGCTGCCTATGCCGCCACCCTTTTGCCTGCTGCGTCGAATTTTCGACTTTCTTTATCTGGAGGTGGTGCATCTCCTGAAGTGTGTGAGTTCGCTCTCTTGCGAGCTGCCTCTACTACAACTGAGTCCGGTGTTAGCTGTTGTGTGATGTACACGGGGTCTGTTGGTGGCGGTTTATATTTTTTCTCCACTCTTGGAGTAATGGCCCTTCCTTTTACAGGCTCCTCAAACACTTGTTTGGAGTGTTTTAGCATTCCGGGTAGCATGGGAAGACTCTGGTACTGGCTGTGTGTGGACGACAATGTATTAAATAGAAAGTCGTCTTCAATGGGCTCTGCATGCAGGCTGACATTATGAAATGCCGCTGCCCTCGACACCAGCTGTGCGTAGGCTGTACTATCTTCTGGTGGCGACGGTCTAGCTGGATAACAGTCAGGACTATTATCTGACACTGGCGCATCATAAAGGTCCCACGCGTCAGGGTCATCTTGACTCATACCTGTATGAGTCGGGGATTGCATCATAGGTGGAGTGGCTACCGGTGATGTTTGCGGCGATCGCTGTGGAGATGGTGGCGGGCTTACTTGTTTAGCCACCTTTGCCTGTGGCTGCTTGTCTTTCTCCTGGAAGCCAAGTTTGGTTTCATTCTAATAGGAGGGAGAGTGCTGATCTTCCCTTTTTCTTTTTGGATGTGGAGCCTTCTTTGGGTGTAGTCTGGCTCCATTGTCTCCAATTCCTGTCCAAATCTATGTATTTTCATTTGTGAGGACAGTCCTTGTTCCTCTGTGTAGGAACTTGATTTCAGTTCCGAGGCCGGATGTTTCGGTATCGAAACCTTTTCGGCTACTTTTTTAGGTTCCGACGAAACCTTTTTTATTTTCGGCGTCGTCGTCTCTCTGTGCCGATTCATTTTGGTGCCGCTGTCTCGGTGCCGTACTTGCTAGGAACCGCTATCTCGGGCCCGAGATTGCTGTGTGGCGGTATCTCGACCGGAGTCGGATGACTTCGACACAAGCGTGCCCTTTTTCGGTGCCGATGATCGGTCACCTATTTTTCGGGTTAAGCCATGGCCTGTTGGCGGTGGCGTCCCCTGGGCTTTTGTGGTCTTCTCGTGAGTTTTATGTTTCGACGTCTTACTCACGGTTTTCGGCGTTCCTTCAGGATCGATCTCATCCGAGTCCGATTCCTGGATGGAGAAGGTTTCTTCTTCCTCCTCGAAATGCCCTTGTCCTGTCGGCGCCGATGCCATTTGCAGTCTTCTTGCTCTTCGGTCTCTTAGTGTCTTCCTGGACCGAAACGCTCGACAGGCTTCACAAGTATCTTCCTTGTGTTCTGGCGACAAACACAAGTTACAGACCAGATGCTGATCTGTATATGGATACTTGTTATGGCATTTTGGGCAGAAGCGGAATGGGGTCCGTTCCATCAGCCTTGAAGAGACACATGGCCGGGCCGACCAGGCCCCGACGGGGGATCGAAAAAAAAACAAAGGGCCACCGGAACTCTTCAAAAGTCGGTGTCGATCTGTTATAGCTAACCCGATACCGAACGCAAACAATACCGACGATTTTTCCGAGATTCTAACTAACTTTCCGAACCGAAACCCGGAGCGAAAAGGAACACGTCCGAACCCGATGGCGGAAAAAAAACAATCTAAGATGGAGTCGACGCCCATGCGCAATGGAGCCGAAATGGGAGGAGTCCCTCGATCTCGTGACTCGAAAAGACTTCTTCGAAGAAAAACAACTTGTAACACTCCGAGCCCAACACCAGATGGCGGGATGTGCACAGCATGTGTATCTGCGGCTACACATGCCATCGAACATGTATATACACCAAAATAACATAAATACTCAGGATTTCCCCAGCAGAGCAAGGGACAGAAATATTAAGCGTGTCTTAGAGCTTCTTGAAAAGGGGAAAGTGGTGGAGGTTAAATGGGTGGGAATCAGTTGCCATTCACGGAGGCAGAATGTAGCGATTCTTAAAATTACAACATTTAAAACACCATTGTTAAAAAGTATACGGAACAGGAAATTGGTGTACAGCAACAAAGCTGACTGGTTAAGGCACACAAGTGATGATAACAACTATAGATACATGGATGAGAGGCAGTAAAACAGGTGAACAAATATACATATGTAAGATGACAAATAAGGCCAAGCAAAACATACATCGATATCACAAGCAGACAATTAATATGTAGGAAACATCAGAGGAAAGCACTGAGACAGAGAGACATAGGGACACCATAAGTAGACATCAAGAGTGACATACAGATACACAGGGACTCAAGCGGTTGACACAGAGGCAGATACGCAAAGACAGACACACATCATAAGAAAACACATGGACAGTCAGTTAATAAGACAGGAACAAAACTGTCACAGAAACATGCTTAGACAAACAGATAAAGTGACATCAGAAGAAAGCACTTAGAATGAAAGGTAGCTACTGGCATATCACAGAAAGGGTCCAACACTGTTAAGGCATCTGGCGCTGGGCTAGCATGGTACAAGTCCTTCATTACATAACAACTGAGACAAACAGTGAGCAGCAAAGAGACATCGGGGAAATGCTGCAAGTAGGCAGAGATACACGGCAATGACAGAAGATTTTGTTCAGGCAAGAACACACAGGGATACCCTAGGAAAAGGACAAGATACTGAGATGTTAGAAATAGCCTCTGGCATGGGCGTGTGTCTATGAGACAGAGAGAAGTCGTTAGTACATATACTGAGAAGTAGGGCACACTCCCCAACAGGCTGTGTGTGATACAGGGAGTGTAATCCATACCAGCCGGGGACTCGAGGGCAACAAACTGCCTTTCTTCAGCAACTCCGACAGCAGCGGGGAAGAGGGTGGAGTCACCTTCTGTGTCATCAGCTTTTTCTGGGGGGAGTCATCAGCAAGTGGGGTGAGGGGATCTTCCAAGGGGGCTGAAGCAAGAGGGCCATCAGAAGCCCCAATAAAGGAGGCGAGTGGGGGGCTCTGCAGAGAACCCACACTTACCTAGAAGAAAAAAAACAATTAGGGAATCAGATACAGTCCATATATCCATGTATATTTGCAGCTTTTGGTAAATATATCAGATTTACAAATATGTATTTATATGTACACACACACACACACACTGTCCCTATTCATAACTGATGACTGAGGAAACCATCAATGTGCATATGCACCCCAGTCTAACCTAAAAGATTGACGGCAGCATAATAGTTCAAGACATTTGCCCCAGCACAACCTAAAAGTCAAAGTCAGCATACTAGCCCAAGAGAACATGGAGTGAAGTAAGAGCCCAGGGCTGGTGTCAAACCTCAATCTAAAAGACTGGGATGCAATGAGGCCCAGAAGACCTGCAGCAGTGTCTCAGCCCAAGAGAATGGTTGCAGAGGTCACACCCAAACTAATGAATGCGTGGCAGCATTCTACACAGACTATGTGGGCAGATTCCAAGCCAAATGGGCAAGAAGAACATGCAAATAAAGGAGACTGCTAGGAAATGGAGGATTCTAATCCATGAGAGCGAGGCAAGAGGGGTGGAGAGTTCATAACCGCAACATGGACAGAATGCAGCCTAAAATGTTTTGAGACTGTTGCTCTAGGAAGCCTTTCCAGACTTGCAAGGAGAAAAAGACAGGTAGTAGGTGCTGTATACTATCTCACTATTGGTGTCTCAGGCTTTGAATTCTTTGTACCCACCCCTGAACTGCCCTCCTCCACAGCAGACTGAGACATCTCCCCAAGGTTGTATTCTCCTCCTGGTGATGATGATTCTAAAGGAGAGCGTCCCATTGTCACAGTCAGTCTCCGTGGCATGTTCTTAATAGCCTGGCGAGCTAGAAGAAAAAAAGAGCAAACGGTTACAAGATGATATGAGCATCAAGGCAGTTTTCCTTCCAACATTGGACTTTGCCAAAAAGCATTGCTCCATCGCTGTGACAATAATACACCCTTCATCAGAAGTCTTCAACGAGGAGCTGGGAGCTAATGGTAGCTCATCCGCACCCTCAAAGTAGCACTCAAAGGTGAAGTCAAGCCCAGTATCTCTTTTAGAGATTCTGTGCTGCTAAAGAAGGCATCACTGTTCATTTCAGCACAGCCAGCCAACCCAAAGGCAGGGTCTCATGATAGCACTCAAATACACACTGTGTCTGCCTATGGGGGCTGCTGCATGACCATCTGCATCCACTCTCAATCTAGCAACGTCACAAGGAGATTGGCCATGTCATAGGTCATTCTTCATCAGTCGCGCCATGCGTGTGAACAATGCACCATGTAGCCTAAGCATTAACCGGCACTGACCCACTGAAGTCTGAGACTGCATGTTAGTTGGGTGCATGATCAGCCCACAAGCTGAAGAGAGCATGGTATGGATCCATGGCAGAGAAAAGTAAGAGCCTCGTCTGCATTAATTTATGTGTGTATCTGAGTGACAGTGTGTCCTTACCCAATTAATAGTTTCATTCCCTGGTCACTACGCCTCGTTCAAGGACTGCCAAAATTATATTCTAGCCTCTATGAAAAGGATTTAATCTCTGGCACAATTGTATCTGTTCAAAGCATAATGGTGCGAAGCTGCATAATAATGTTCAACCTTGACTATTCTAGGCAATCTTGTGCTAGTTGTTGCATGTTGGCATCCATCACTGTTAAATTAACAGTATGGCCGGTGTCCTTTAAGACATCCCTGCATAATGATGGTGGAGCCACCATCCTAATTAAGGCCATGACTGATATATGGTGAGCATCCTGGCCATTACGGTGCACAGCCTTGGCATATGGTGGCCCTTGAATAATGGCAGGCATTACTGGCATAATGAAGGCATTCTTGATGTTATGGGAAGCATCCATCGGCTATGACTGAATTATCTTGCCAATGGAAGCAGAATCTGTCAATGTGAGGCATTTGTACATTCGAGTACTTGAAAATTACAAGCTTATGTTTGGGGACTGTGCATTTCCTAAAAATGAAAACTGCTATTTTAAAGGCAAAAATGCTTTATCAGAAAAGGTATTTATTTCTTCTGTGAAACTGAGTTTGTTTGCCAAAAACTGAAAGTAGTAGACAAATATGTGTATTTTCAGAAACAGATATGCTGATGACGACAAAAGGGTGCAATTTCAAAACACATTTAAAATTGAGAGTTGATTGATAATTCATGCAGAATTACGGAAACCTTGTGCTGTAAATATGTTATTTGTGCCAGATGGCATGTAATGATTTGTGTGTTACTTCACCAGTCAGGTAGAGACATTGAATATTGATAAGCTTTTTCAGGCATTTCCTCATGTAATGTTGCTTGGAGTGCTTGTGCAGTCACTACCCATAATCCTGCTTACAGTGGTCATAGTGTAATTGTAACACACATGGTCATATCTTACAGTGATAAAATCTGTTTGTATCTCAGGAGGATTTTCGTTGAACAGAAGTAGCTGTTACTATGGAAAAGGTTGGAGACCCCCTGCCCTACACCAATCAGTGTTTACCCACACCAACAAATCAGAAACAATCCAAATTGCAAATGGTCCAAAACAGAGGGGGAAAAAAGGACCAAAGTACAAAATATGACCCATCCACAATTAAATCGAACTATGAGCCAATCATAATCCAGTAAAATATGAGCCAACCAGGAATAACCCAAATACAACACAACCATAAATCCAACTAAATGACGGTGGTATGACTTTGGTAGCCAATATGATGGTTTTTTTTTGATAATGCTCCAGTCGTTTCCCTAAACATTCTGCAAAATATCCGATAAGAAGCAACCATACCCAGCTCAAACTGCTTAACACGGTGGTGGACCGCACACGCCACTACTACTTGGTGGCGAAGTTTGCATCTAAGTACAGTCTGATGGCTCACCTTGGACCTGTCCTTGTTGTGCCCTGAAGGGCCTAACATGGTGGTGTGAGAAAGTAGCCTCTTTCTAGCCTTGTTACCCCCACTTTTGGCCTGTTTGTGAGTGTATGTCAGGGTGTTTTCACTGTCTCACTGGGATCCTGCTAGCCAGGGCCCAGTGCTCATAGTGAAAACCCTATGTTTTCAGTATGTTTGTTATGTGTCACTGGGACCCTGCTAGTCAGGACCCCAGTGCTCATAAGGTTGTGGCCTATATGTATGTGTTCCCTGTGTGGTGCCTAACTGTCTCACTGAGGCTCTGCTAACCAGAACCTCAGTGGTTATGCTCTCTCATTTCTTTCCAAATTGTCACTAACAGGCTAGTGACCAATTTTACCAATTTACATTGGCTTACTGGAACACCCTTATAATTCCCTAGTATATGGTACTGAGGTACCCAGGGTATTGGGGTTCCAGGAGATCCCTATGGGCTGCAGCATTTCTTTTGCCACCCATAGGGAGCTCTGACAATTCTTACACAGGCCTGCCACTGCAGCCTGAGTGAAATAACGTCCACGTTATTTCACAGCCATTTTACACTGCACTTAAGTAACTTATAAGTCACCTATATGTCTAACCTTTACCTGGTAAAGGTTAGGTGCAAAGTTACTTAGTGTGAGGGCACCCTGGCACTAGCCAAGGTGCCCCCACATTGTTCAGGACCAATTCCCTGAACTTTGTGAGTGCGGGGACACCATTACAGGCGTGTACCACATATAGGTCACTACGTATATGTAGCTTCACAATGGTAACTCCGAATATGGCCATGTAACATGTCTAAGATCATGGAAATGCCCCCTCTATGCCATCCTGGCATTGATGGCACAATTCCATGATCCCAGTGGTCTGTAGCACAGACCCTGGTACTGCCAAACTGCCTTTCCTGGGGTTTCACTGCAGCTGCTGCTGCTGCCAACCCCTCAGACAGGTTTCTGCCCCCCTGGGGTCAAGCCAGGCTTGTCCCAGGATGGCAGAACAAAGGACTTCCTCTGAGAGAGGGTTACACCCTCTCCCTTTGGAAAATGGTGTGAAGGCAGGGGAGGAGTAGCCTCCCCCAGCCTCTGGAAATGCTTTCTTGGGCACAGATGTGCCCAATTCTGCATAAGCCAGTCTACACCGGTTCAGGGGACCCCTTAGCCCTGCTCTGGCGCGAAACTGGACAAAGGAAAGGGGAGTGACCACTCCCCTGACCTGCACCTCCCCTGGGAGGTGTCCAGAGCTCCTCCAGTGTGCTCCAGACCTCTGCCATCTTGGAAACAGAGGTGCTGCTGGCACACTGGACTGCTCTGAGTGGCCAGTGCCACCAGGTGACGTCAGAGACTCCTTCTGATAGGCTCCTTCAGGTGTTAGTAGCCTATCCTCTCTCCTAGGTAGCCAAACCCTCTTTTCTGGCTATTTAGGGTCTCTGTCTCTGGGGAAACTTTAGATAACGAATGCAAGAGCTCATCCGAGTTCCTCTGCATCTCTCTCTTCACCTTCTGCCAAGGAATCGACTGCTGACCGCGCTGGAAGCCTGCAAAACTGCAACAAAGTAGCTAAGACGACTACTGCAACACTGTAACGCTGATCCTGCCGCCTTCTCGACTGTTTTCCTGGTGGTGCATGCTGTGGGGGTAGTCTGCCTCCTCTCTGCACTAGAAGCTCCGAAGAAATCTCCTGTGGGTCGACGGAATCTTCCCCCTGCAACCGCAGGCACCAAAAAGCTGCATTACCGGTCCCTTGGGTCTCCTCTCAGCACGACGAGCGAGGTCCCTCGAATCCAGAAACTCTGTCCAAGTGACTCCCACAGTCCAGTGACTCTTCAGTCCAAGTTTGGTGGAGGTAAGTCCTTGCCTCACCTCGCTAGACTGCATTGCTGGGAACCGTGACTTTTGCAGCTACTCCGGCCTCCGTGCACTTCCGGCGGAAATCCTTTGTGCACAGTCCAGCCTGGGTCCACGGCACTCTAACCTGCATTGCACGACCTCCTAAGTTGTTCTCCGGCGACGTGGGACTTCTTTGTGCGACTTCGGGTGAGCACCGTTTCACGCATCCTCGTAGTGCCTGTTTCTGGCACTTCTCCGGGTGCTACCTGCTGCTAAGAGGGCTCCTTGTCTTGCTCGATGTCCCTTCTACCTCCTGGTCCAATTTGCGACCTCCTGGTCCCTCCTGGGCCACAGCAGCATCCAAAAACGCTAACCGCACGATTTGCAGCTAGAAAGGCTTGTTGGCGTTCTTTCGGCGGGAAAACACTTCTGCACGACTCTCCACGGCGAGGGGGATCCGTCCACCAAAGGGAAAGTCTCTAGCCCTTTTCGTTCCTGCAGAAACCTCAGCTTCTTCTGTCCAGTAGAAGCTTCTTTGCACCCACAGCTGGCATTTCCTGGGCATATGCCCATCTCCGACTTGCTTGTGACTTTTGGACTTGGTCCCCTTGTTCCACAGGTACCCTAGATTGGAAATCCATCGTTGTTGCATTGTTGGTTTGTGTCTTTCCTGCATTATTCCTCTAACACGACTTCTTTGTCCTTAGGGGAACTTTAGTGCACTTTGCACTCACTTTTCAGGGTCTTGGGGTGGGCTATTTTTCTAACCCTCACTATTTTCTAATAGTCCCAGCGACCCTCTACAAGGTCACATAGGTTTGGGGTCCATTCGTGGTTCACATTCCACTTTTGGAGTATATGGTTTGTGTTGCCCCTATCCCTATGTGTCCCCATTGCATCCTATTGTAACTATACATTGTTTGCACTGTTTTCTAATACTATTACTGCATATTTTGGTATTGTGTACATATATCTTGTGTATATTTGCTATCCTCTTACTGAGGGTACACTCTGAGATACTTTGGCATATTGTCATAAAAATAAAGTACCTTTATTTTTAGTATAACTGTGTATTGTGTTTTCTTATGATATTGTGCATATGACACTAAGTGGTACTGTAGTAGCTTCACACGTCTCCTAGTTCAGCCTAAGCTGCTCTGCTAAGCTACCATTATCTATCAGCCTAAGCTGCTAGACACCCTATACACTAATAAGGGATAACTGGGCCTGGTGCAAGGTGCAAGTACCCCTTGGTACTCACTACAAGCCAGTCCAGCCTCCTACAGGTGGCTAACCAGACGTGCAGCATGGACATTGGCAAGGGGGCGTCCTAAATTGAGGACAATTTATAGATGTGGTAAGTGCTGGACAGCGAGTTGTCCTTTGCCTTCCTGGCTTGCTACTGTAGCCTCGAAAACTAGCTTTGCCCTGGAAGACAGCTGGGACGGGAGCAACCCAAGCTGGTGGAGAGAGTCACAGCTGAGCGAATATGAGGTTCTGGGTGTGTTATACCACAGGAAGCACAACCAGGCCAGCTCCTTGAGGGAAGAAATGGAAGGACAGAGCACGACCAATGTAGAAGACATTGTGGCGGACCCGGCTTCTCGTGCTGCCTGCAACATGACACTCTGGATTAGTGAAGCAAGCAGACTAGATATCTTTCTCCTGTACTGGGGTGAGACCACAAGTAACTTGCTTCCTTCACACCTCTGTGGAGGTGTTGGAGGGAACTAGCGCACTACAGCCTTCACCGGTAGGAAGGGTCTGTGTCAGCAGACCTTGTGTTGGGGCAGTGTCAATGAGAAAGCTACCTCCTTACCCATCAATTCCCTTACCCCCGCATCCTACCCCATGGGATACCACTAGAGATGTGGTAGCCCAGTAAACCTGCTCAAGGTACTCATCACATCGGGGAACAGGGTAGATATCTGGGTACTGGCGGAACAGAATGAACCTGAGAGACTTCACTGTAGCTCACTGATCCTAAATATATTCCTCACCCAAGGCTGTAACTTAATGGACCTCTCTGAACCATTGTGAGCAGCCATAACGCTGACACTGCTCACATCGGACTCACCCTGGTTTTGCTTATGTCTTTCTCTTGCAACACCTAATCTGTACTGTCTGGCTTCAGCATCATGTCCTTGACCTCCCAAGCAAGCACCCTTATCAGTATAGGGAAATGTGCGGAAGACATTGTGACGCGCAGGGTAAATTAGCTTGAGCAGTGTAGATGAGCGTGATGCCTGCTGAAACCCCCGAACAACGTGGAAAAGTTCATAATATTATTTTCAAGCTTGTCTGTGTAGGAGACTCCGTCTCAACCTTGAGAACGAGAGTACAGGGAGAAGATGAAATGAAAATAAAGGCTGGGGAAGGGCAGAGCAGCCAAGAGACAAGTGCTGATAACATAGCTAGAAAATGCCGCCAGAAAGAGATAGAATCCAAGCTTCGGGTTATTTAAGCACTGAAGTGCAGGTGAGGGATTTGAAGCTCCCAGATGGGGTTGTGAAAGCTGCCATCTTCAGACCCAGTGCTGCCTCCCTGTTTGCTGTTCAGAGACCGTGATGCTTGAGAGGGGTTGAGGTCCAAGCGGGCGGTAGAGGGCTTCCCAGCATTTCGTGAACTAAGTTAAGTTCCACACAGGGATGAAAGGCCTTTGTTTCTCTGCTCTATTATTATGATTGATTATTATGCTTGCACTGTGTTTATAATCTGAAGTATTCAGCTTGTTTATACAGGGAGTGCAGAATTATTAGGCAAGTTGTATTTTTGAGGATAAATTTTATTATTGAACAACAACCATGTTCTCAATGAACCCAAAAAACTCATTAATATCAAAGCTGAATATTTTTGGAAGTAGTTTTTAGTTTGTTTTTAGTTTTAGCTATGTTAGGGGGATATCTGTGTGTGCAGGTGACTATTACTGTGCATAATTATTAGGCAACTTAACAAAAAAAAAATACATACCCATTTCAATTATTTATTATTACCAGTGAAACCAATATAACATCTCAACAGTCACAAATATACATTTCTGACATTCAAAAACAAAACAAAAACAAATCAGTGACCAATATAGCCACCTTTCTTTGCAAGGACACTCAAAAGCCTGCCATCCATGGATTCTGTCAGTGTTTTGATCTGTTCACCATCAACATTGCGTGCAGCAGCAACCACAGCCTCCCAGACACTGTTCAGAGAGGTGTACTGTTTTCCCTCCTTGTAAATCTCACATTTGATGATGGACCACAGGTTCTCAATGGGGTTCAGATCAGGTGAACAAGGAGGCCATGTCATTAGATTTCCTTCTTTTATACCCTTTCTTGCCAGCCACGCTGTGGAGTACTTGGACGCGTGTGATGGAGCATTGTCCTGCATGAAAATCATGTTTTTCTTGAAGGATGCAGACTTCTTCCTGTACCACTGCTTGAAGAAGGTGTCTTCCAGGAGCTGGCAGTAGGACTGGGAGTTGAGCTTGACTCCATCCTCAACCCGAAAAGGCCCCACAAGCTCATCTTTGATGATACCAGCCCAAACCAGTACTCTACCTCCACCTTGCTGGCGTCTGAGTCGGACTGGAGCTCTCTGCCCTTTACCAATCCAGCCACGGGCCCATCCATCTGGCCCATCAAGACTCACTCTCATTTCATCAGTCCATAAAACCTTAGAAAAATCAGTCTTGAGATATTTCTTGGCTCAGTCTTGACGTTTCAGCTTGTGTGTCTTGTTCAGTGGTGGTCGTCTTTCAGCCTTTCTTACCTTGGCCATGTCTCTGAGTATTGCACACCTTGTGCTTTTGGGCACTCCAGTGATGTTGCAGCTCTGAAATATGGCCAAACTGGTGGCAAGTGGCATCGTGGCAGCTGCACGCTTGACTTTTCTCAGTTCATGGGCAGTTATTTTGCGCCTTGGTTTTTCCACACGCTTCTTGCGACCCTGTTGACTATTTTGAATGAAACGCTTGATTGTTCGATGATCACGCTTCAGAAGCTTTGCAATTTTAAGAGTGCTGCATCCCTCTGCAAGATATCTCACTATTTTTGACTTTTCGGAGCCTGTCAAGTCCTTCTTTTGACCCATTTTGCCAAAGGAAAGGAAGTTGCCTAATAATTATGCACACCTGATATAGGGTGTTGATGTCATTAGACCACACCCCTTCTCATTACAGAGATGCACATCACCTAATATGCTTAATTTGTAGTAGGCTTTCGAGCCTATACAGCTTGGAGTAAGACAACATGCATAAAGAGGATGATGTGGTAAAAATACTCATTTGCCTAATAATTCTGCACTCCCTGTATTTTGCTTTCTGAACATCGTAGTGTGAGCTTGCTGCAGTAATTGAAACATGCATTTTGGTATGCAGTTAATCAAAGCTAATCCGAAGTATTCAGCTCGTTTATATTTTGCTTTCTGAACATCGTAGTGTGAGCCTGATGCAGTAATTGAAACATTCATTTTGGTGTGCAGTAAATCAAAGCATATCTGAAGTATTCAACTAATTTATATTTTGCTTCCTGAACATCGTAGTGTGATGCATTTTGGTATACAGTTAATCAAAGCTTATATCTGTCAATGAACTCTTTGCTTATATATCTATATGCATAAATGCTCTTTGTAGTGTACTCATATATAAATAGATGCTTTCCATTGCTATTCTTATTCTACTATTGTTGATGTGCTAAATGCATACATTTACCTGAAATTCTAGTAAAGCTAAATTGTATTCATAATTGGCGTGTGGTCCTACATTGAGCGTCCTTATTGACTTATACCGAACAGGTGTCAACCAGTCACCTGGACAAGACACACCCTCTCGCACATGCACGCCCGGAGAGCACCTTTTATTGTTATCAGTTACATTGTTTCCTTATTCTCTTTACGATTTATTATGTATATACGCAACTCATGGTTAGTGCAAACATACACTACATAGGATAATCCTACACACAACAAGTAGCAATGATGAGTGTGCTAAGTACTAGTACACAAAACTAAAGGGTATGTAAGGTTTGTATACTGTAATTGCCGGACATATTATGATATGAGATAATCTTTGTATTGTACACTTCTACGAAAATGAAGCTTGAACGTTGTATTGCATAGATGTGCACCATACAGCTGTTATCCAATTCCCAAAACTAATAAAGAGATATAAAAAAAAAAATACCACTTCGTGTTGGAAGTGGGCATAACCCTGTCCCAGAATTCCTAAGTATGCCATCACAAAGATGGCTTCTTCTGAAAAATGGGGGTGGTACTAGCCTGGGGGTGGTACGCCTACCAGACTAATTTTCCTGCCTGTCCAGGTTCCAAATGGTCTCCTGTGAGGGGAGCCACGTTTGCATTTCAAATGTGGCAGCCCTGTCTTAGGAAGGCTAATTAGCAGGTTATTCTGTGGGAGGGGGCGTTACACCTTCTTCCCAGAGAGGTTTTTGTTCTGGGCCTCCTGAGAGAAAAGGCTCACACCCTAGGGATCCATAACGGTGTCAGGCTGGCAGAAACTGGTCAGTGAGCACACCAGAGGCCGGTAGTGTTTCAGGAGGCACCTCTAAGGTGCCCTCTAGGTGCATGTACTGGTAAATCTAACACTGGCATCAGTGTGGGTTCACCAATATGAAATGTTTGATACCAAACATCCCTATCTTCAGTGGAGCAATCATGTACCTGGGGAAGCCGTGTTGACCAATGTCCAGTACATGCATTTAAAATGGCTTCCCTGGTCACTTACTCGTGTAGATATGCCCTCGCATGTAATATAATTCACCCTGTTTTAGGGCTGTTAAACCGGCTAGAGGGGTGACTTACATATATTGCATGCAGTTTAAGGGGACATGGCACACAGCTGTGTGCCATGTCATGTTCTCACTTTTGTCTGCACCAAGACACGCAGCCTGCAATGGCAGCCTGTCAAGTGCTTGGTGAGGGGTCCCTTAGGGTGGGGCACAATTCGTGCTGCAACCTTTAGGGACCCCATTTAGTACCCCAGGCCCTAGGTACCAGGCGTACTATTTACTAGAGACTTACAGAGGGTGCTAAAGGTTTTGTCAACTGGGGAAATAACTGTGCAGTATTGGGAAAGAGATCTGGCACTGGGGACGTGGTTAGCAGGAACCCAGTGCACTTTCAGTCAAAATCACACCAGATACCAAGCAAAAAGTGGGGGGTGACCATGTCAATAAGAGCCACTTTCCTACACAGAGCACAAGCCATGATGGATAAATACACTCAAACAGCTTCAGGCTCCTTTTCACTGCCTGGTGGAAATACACAGCAGCTTCTTAGGCAATCACCCACCAACACCATCTTCAAGCAATCCAAAAGTCATGCATGGCCCTACAGGATAAAGTAAGAAGAATGCAATAGACATCTTGCTGTTCAAGGAAGACCTATAGAGTGTGATTGAAACAGTGACTAAGGTAGAGGCTTTCAAGACACAGTTCAGAAACTTAAGTCCATAGTGCCCCACTTGTCTGCAGCATCTAAAACCTTGGAAGAAAGAGAAAACGTTGATGAGAGGGTGTGAAGAAATAATCACAGTTTTTTAGGGTTCTCTGTGACTGTAGAGGGTACCTAACCTGAAAAATCCATGGAGACATTAATTACTTTGTTGGTACCTGCAGGTAAGCATTCATCCGGCTTCATCCCTGTGAGAGCATACTAGACACTAGTGCACCAGCCCCTCACCATGTGGGGGTTGTTGTGGTCGAGCTTTGGGGGAGCAGGGTCATCTTTTCTTCTTTTTGCCAAAATCATAAGCTACAGGGACAGAGATGTCATCCTCGAGGTGGTCAGAGTCTCCAATATATACCGTATGAGGTAGCGGAAGTCTTTTGACACACTTAAGCAAAATTTGCAGGCCATGAATATAAAGTATATGCTTATCTTTCTTCCAGGCTCAAGGTCATATGTGGCTTGCAGACCATCTTCTTTAATTTACATGAACCTGCTTGGGATTGGGTGGAGGAGAAGGAGGAGTTGAGGAGACAGTTGGATCAACCTTGAAAAGCAACACCCCTATGTACGACACAGGAAAGCGGTTCCCAGGCAGCAGCGACAACACCACAGATGGGGCACAGCAGAACAGCTGGGAACTGCTGACTCAACTGAAACTGATGGGGACAATCTGGGAGGTACTATCACTGCTGACTCAACACCAAGTCCAAGTGGAGTAAAAGTCTTGAATCCCAGAGGTGGAACGGACCTCACAGGTTCAACAAGCAACTCTGTCAAGCCTTGGTGCAGTAGCCAGGAAATGCAGGGACCTTCTTATCTGTTACTGGTTGGTTAACAGTATTCCTACTTGGGCCACTCCACAATCCTGTAGCATGGTGTTTAAAATAGGCAACAGATGCTTCAAGGATGGATATATCACTGAAGGAGTTCTGGGGAAGTGTGGGTGTTTTAAGGGTTTGTTTAGTTGGCTCCAACATTGTTCTGTGGTTTACAAGGGCACACATTGATTCTAAAACTGAAATTGAGGGAGCAAGAGATGCTGAAAACGAGGGCCAGGTTGCAGCTTAGCTGCAAATAAGAAGTGTAGCTGTTGAGAGAGGCACTCGGAGATACTTGCAACCTGCATGGTGGGGAGCTTCAGAGACTCCTATTGGGGTGAGTGAGCAGAAATGCACTGCCATAGGTGGATAGAACATCCATGAAAATGTTGTATTGAATGTTTCTCCCAAACTCCTTACGCTTTCGGCCCACTTGGTGATACAATTAAATTAAGACACTCTTATCCAGGACCAGGAGTCATTGTCTTTAAATAATAGTTGCCTCACGGTTGCCTCCGTCCCAATTGCAAAGGTTCACTAGACAGAGCAGTGTCTTGATCTGGGTATTTATCCCTACAGCAGGTTTTGTTTCCAATTTCTCAAAAATAGGCTTTACGATATGGTTTAAGGATGTAATACACTACTCGCAAGCATTTCTCGTCTGGTTTAGGACAGACAAAATAAGGATACTTCATATTTGAAGCATGGCTCAATGAAATGCATAGTACACGAGGTAGTAAGTCCTAGAAGTCTCAGAGTGTCAAATTCTCCTTGGGAGACCTTATCTCCACACAGGAGAAATGTCTCTTCGATTTCTACAGCAAAAATATTTTTTTATGAAATTCATCCAATGGAACAGAATCATCCATTGCAACAGAACCAGTGAATGTTTGGCTTTGTTCAACAAAAGCTGTGGAAACGCAAGGTTTAGAGAACCAGTGTAGTTGATCATCCACTTTGAAGAAAATCTCATAAGGTATGAATCTCAGGTGGACTGTCATCAAGGCTTGACCTGGAAAAGTATTACAGAAGCAACATTCAGGCAAGATATTCATGCGTGACCCGATAACATACAGAACTTAAGCCACACCTTTCTTGCGGATGGCATTATTTTGCATTTGAACCTTACCTGTAATGTGGAATCAGATGTCTTAAAAATCTACAGTAAAGCACCTATCCAATTACTGAAGAAATCACAGAATTCCAGGATGCTGATATCAATCATGAACAGTCCACAGACAGTAATCATGGGGCCTAAGAGACCCCATAGAGCGTTATCCTAAGCCAAGCCTAAGGTGGTCTGATATTTAAACCTAGAAAATTCAAGAGAACGTTCAAGTATGTTTACTGCAGGCCAAGAGGGAGTTCAAGGATAGATGAATGTGCTCTGAGACAGACTATCAATAGCAAGAACACATCAGTCTCGGAGCTCATACTACAAAAATCCGAACCTGATGGTGAAAGAAAACAATATGAGATGGAGCCTGTTTCCTCGAGAATTGTAAACTATATGGGAGGGGTCTTAACAGTTTTCTTTACTCTGACTTCTTTTAACAAAAACATTAAAAACCCAACACTAGATAGGAAGAATATGCACAGTGAGTAGCTACAGCCGCACATTATACAACTATTTTATGATCCAAAAGGGTAGACTGGTATCCCTGCTCTATGGAAATATCACAAGGCAATCCTTTTGCCATTTTGTGTCACATAGACAGGCACCATATTAATAAAGGCTGGTGCATGAAAGACCATTGACTGCGTATCAAGCCCTTGTGGGAGGTGCTCTGCCTTCCGAGGGGGCAGAGGGATCCAATACTCTAAAACAGAGACCACTGCCACCTCCTCTTTCTTTTCTGTGTGAGGTTCTCCACCAGCACAGTAGATTACTCTACACACCTAAGTATACCTTTTTGTAGTAGATGTGGAACAGACAAGAAGTGGGTGAAAAATGGGGAATACTGACAGCAATATGGTATGGGTTGTGGGTGAAGTATGGTAGGGGTCTAAGAAGGAGAAAGAAGCAGTTTGTGGGGGAACATGCTAATACAAACAGCCACACACAAAAGGGTAAGAGAGGGGTGTAGGAAAGTGACCTTGTTGACATCCCCCCCCCACACCTTTTGCCTGATACTGATGCCAACTTGACTGAGAGTGTGCTGGGATCCTGCTAACCAGGCCCCAGCACCAGTGTTCTTTCCCAACAACTGCACCATTGCTTCCACAATTGGCACAACCCTGGCACACAGTTAAGTCCTTTGTAAAAGGTACCCATGGTACCAAGGATCCTGTAGCCAGGGAAGGTCCCCAAGGGCTGCAGCATGTATTATGCCACCCTGAGGGACCCCTCAACAAGGACATGTACACTGCCATTGAAGCTTGTGTGTGCTGGTGGGGAGAAAAAGAGAAAGTAGACATGGCACCTCTCCCAGGGTGCCATGTCCACAACCCACTGCCTGTGGCATAGGTAAGTCACCCCTCTAGCAGGCCTTACAGCCCTAAGGCAGGGTGCACTATACCACAGGTGAGGGCATACCTGCATGAGCAATATGCCCCTACAGTGTCTAAGTCCATTCTTAGACATTGTAAGTGCAGTGTGGCCATATTGAGTACCTAGTCTGGGAGTTTGTTATTACGAACTCCACAGTTCCATAATGGCTTCACTGAACACTGGGAAGTTTGGTATCAAACTTCTCAGCACAATAAACCCACACTGATGTCAGTGTTGGATTTATTGAGAAATGCACCCAGAGGGCATCTTAGAGAGGCCCCCTGTATGTTAGCCAAACTGCTAGTGCAGGACTGAACAGTCTGTGCCAGCCTGCCACTCCAGCTAGTGGAGATGCCCGCTTCCCCTCAGACAAAGCCCCACTTTTGGTGGCACGTCCGGCGGGAAAATTAGGGAAAGCAGGGAGGAGTGACCACCTCAGCTGCGACCACCCCTGAGGTGTCCAGAGCTGAGGTGACCCCCCTCCTTGCAAAATCCTCTATCTTAGTTTGGAGGGCAGGAACCGATAGGGTTAGGTCGGTGTTCCCCTCCCCAAAGGGAGTGGACACAGCAAGGGTGTAGCCGCCCTCAAGGACAGTAGCTAATAGCTACTGCCCTCTGACCTCTGTAACGTCCCTAAATCCAGGTTTTAAGGGCTCCCCTGAACCCAGTTCGTCAGATTCCTGGTGACCTAACAAGAAGAAAGAAGAAGGACTGCTAAGCTGAAACCTCAGCAGAGAAGACTGAGGACGCAAACTGACTTGGCCCCAGCCCTACAGGCCTCTCACCAGCTTCAAAAGCTCTGCAAGAAGAAAGCGACGCATCCTGCAGGTCCAGCGACAGCTGAAAAGCCCCCAGAGGACTGCCTGCATCACAGAGGACCAAGAACTCCTGTGGACAGCGGCCCTGCCCAAAAAGAAACTCCATCTATGGACTCCGGAGCCACCCTGGATTCACAAGTCTTGTCCACTCTGCACTCAATGCCCATGGCCCGTGTCCAGGTGGCCTGACCTACTAGAGCTGGTTCATAGGTGATTCTGAGCAAGTGTCCACCTAGGTTGACCCCTCTTGTACAACACAACAACCCCTGCAGCCTGAATACGGAGGACCCCCGTGACCGCAACAGAAACGGACTAAGATACAAGTCACCAAAAGGTACTCTGTGCCCGCAGCCTCCGGGCCTTGGGGAATCTAAACTCCGGTGCAGCAACATCCAGCAGGTGGCCCTCCTCCTTGTCCAGACTGTGGTTTTCAGGAACTGACCACCTGGACCAAGCCTGCTGCACCTGGCAGGCCCGTGTTACTGGGTATTTGGCGTTAACTGGTACCCCTACCAGTGGATTTCCTAACCCCCAGAGACTGGAACTGTAAGTTGTGTACTTACCTCGAAACTGTGTTAACGTTTCTACTGTTTCTGAAAACTGCACTGTCAACTTTTAAAACAGATTATTGCCATTTATCTGAAAACTGTATAACTTGCCAATTCTAACCAAAGTGGTATTGATACACATGTTGAATACTTACTTATTTATGTACTTACCTGCAACTTGAATCTTGTGATTCTAGAAATAAATTAACAAAATATATTTTTGCTACATAAAAACCATTTGTCTGGAGTTAGTCATTGAGTGTGTGCTTCCTTTATTGCCTGTGTGTGTACAACAAATGCTTTGCACTACCCTCTGAAAGTCCTAACTGCTCAACCACACTACCAGAAAAGAGAGCATTAGTATTATCTACTTTAGCCTCTGTTAACCCTTTAAGAACCCTTGGACTCTGTGGCACACTATATCTCATGTTGATATAGTATATTCAGAGCCAGCTTCCTACATGAGGTCTTCAATCATTTTGCTCTGAGCACCCTACCTAAAATGTTTTTAAGTCCCGCCAGCTCAAAAATCTTCTGGATAGAGTTGGGGGAGTGGAAGGTGCAGGGCTTAACACAGGCAGACAATGCTTGCAAGATCATTTCAGGCGTACTTTTTTTAGTAGCTCATAATTAACACTAAATGTGAGACCTATAAAAGAGCAAATAATTTAAAAAACTGAAATAGACAAAAGAACCTCATCCCTTTGCCCCTTGGTAAAACTCCCACATCCTGTGTTCTGCCACCTCTCCAAAGGCCTAAGCTGAGGTCTCTCCTCTGCTTCAATTTTCACCTCTCTTGGGCAATTGGTCTGATGCCCAAAGCAACACTGGCACAGTAAAGGTGCACTGACCCCTAATACAAGCAAGGCATGACAATACCTTTAACAGGGGTATAGTTGGGCCCTCACTCCCCGAGGTTCCAGTTCCATTGCACTTGCAGTACCAAATATACATACTCCTCTGCCCCACTCAACTGGGTCATCAGTCCTAGGCCTAAGGCCCAAAGCAGACTGCCTGTACCTGTGCGTCATAAAAGTAGAAAAATACCCACATCTCGCACCTTCACTGCTTGGGAACTGTTCCGTGCGCAACCAAGGGTGATTTGGGCCCCAATGCTAACAAGGAAAATGTCTCTTCATCCACTCTGTGCTAGTAACAGATCCACAACTGGAGTGAAAAGGACCCTCACACCAATGCCCTAGAGCCACTGCACCTGCTGCACTAATGGTCGTGGAGGCTGTTCAAAAATAAAATGAGCCTGCATTTCTTAACACTTTCTTCTGGGCGTCTCTCTGGGGAAGTGGGAAAGCTGTCTTTTTCCATTTGTAAATGAAAAAGATTACCCCCCACCCCCCAAATGGAGACCCCCCCTTCGCTGGGCCATATCTTTGAGGTTATACATGGATTTCTCTCCTTTCTCTGGGGTTTTTATTCTCTACGGCTCCAGGGGTCTGGACGATCAGGGGTCAGAATATGACTCTGTTGGCATCCTTCCTGCCATCCCTTCAACTCACCTGAAAGGACTTCTGCATGTAAACAGAGATCGAAATTGGGTGTGGAGTGCCAGAGAGCCGGGCAGCATGATGTCTGCCACTGAGTGAGGCTTTGCCAGCTCGAAGAATAATCCAGCATTTCTCCACACAGGGTGGTGCCATCCATGCTCTCCAGCACTTGGTGGACTCGACACAGAGGCTTTTGAGCATTCGGGTGTGGACCTGGAGCCGATTGGCAAAGCAGGATCCTCCAAATGTGTAAGGGCCAACGCAGCAGCAGCAATGCTAGTCGAGCACTGTGGCTCCTCCCTGCGGGAGCAGGCCTCTGTTTACAGCTCCCCCGCCCGCACTGGTATTTGGGCCAGTGTCAGAGGCTGGTATCTGCAGAGGTGTTGGTCGTGGCCCCCACCAGTGTTTGGCTGTGGTGGAGTCCACTGCTGACGGATTGTCTAGTGGGCTGTTCATGGTCCCTGGGGAGTCCAGGCCGAGGTTGAGCTGCCTTCAAGACTGAGTTAACCGCAGGAGCACACAGCCCAAGAGAACACTGCTGCCTGATCCTGACAGCACTCATCAGCACCTCTGGTCTTGGGTTGGAGGGAGGGTGAGAGGTCCCACTGTTGCCTATTCTGTTTAAGCCAGCTTGTGCCCCTAGGAGGACTCAGATCGAGGTGGGCCCTCATCACTGCTGCACAACGCACTGGGCCAGCTGCCTGTGGCCCCGAGCAATCACACCCAGACTACACTTCCTGGGCAGCCTGACTGTGTTCTACGGGGCTGAGGCTCCCCAGTAAAAGAAATCACACACCACAGGGTGACCCAACACCAAAGCTCCCTCATTTCCCCGCTTGCACAAATCCTGTGGTCTCTGTGCTCCTTTCTGGACCGATGATGGGGAACTGAAAAGGCACCAGGCCAAGTTGTCTTCGATAAGCGGCGCACCCCGAGAACCATGGAAGATGACACCTCCTGAGAGTCGGCTCCCGGTAAGTATCTAGGCAACTAACATGGCATCCTGGAATTCAAAGATCTGCTTACACAAGTGCATTAACAGCCTAAAAAATGTTGACTCCAAGACTGACACTTATGAACCGACTTGACCACATGGGCAACCTCCTTGACAAGCACGATGAGTGCCTGGCCCAGCTAGAACAACATGTTTCTGATTCGGAGGCTGAAGCGGCGACATGCACAAAGCGACTTCTACATATGGAAAAGATTCTTGATGTTATTAAAGCTAAAAATTAGGATTTAGACTCGTACTCCAGGCGTACCAACATCAGAATCCTGGGCCTTACCAAATTCCTCTACAAGATCACAGTGGAGGACACATGGCATCTGTCCTTGAGCACTACTTGAAGACCACTTGACCATCATTCTCTTAGTGGAGCAAGTGTACAGATACTTGAGCCCGCGCCCGCCGCAACCCATCATAGTACGATTACTACACTACAGAGTCCAGGATGTTATCATGTGCCTTGCACGCAAATGGGGAGGGTTCCAGTACCAGGGCAACAGAATATCGATCTACCCCGACTTTAGCCTTACTGTGCAGTCTGTCCATAAAGAATTCCTCCCCGCAAAGCAGGTGCTGATGAAGTCAGGTATCTTTTAGGCCCTCTTTACCCAGCCAAGCTTTGAGTCACTTTTAACTGCAAAGCTCACTTCTTCACAGATCCCAAGCTAGCCATTACATTTTGCCGCAAACCCAGGAGACAGACCTGCAAGCTGATAATGATCTGGACAGCTCCTCAACAATAATGATTAAAATCCTCACTCGTAGCACTTGATATGCCCACTCTGGCCCCCCTACCCCTAATGTGAGATAGGGAGTTGAAGGGATGGCAGGAAGGATGCCAACAGAGTCATATTCTGACCCCTGATCGTCCAGACCCCTGGAGCCTTAGAGAATAAAAGCCCAAGAGAAAGGAGAGAAATCCTTGTATTACCTCAAAGATATGGCCCAGACACCCGCACACAGCAACTGAATCGGGAGACTGAAAGCATGCAAAGAGTGCCCTAGTGGGCTGGGGAGGTTCACAAACAAGTACAGGAGCTTGGCAGCACCACCATTGTAGCAATGGTGACTTGCCTGGAGCATTCCATTTGCAGTCTGATCCACACCGGGGCTTGATCCTCCAGCCACTCCACCACCCTGCATAGTTCTCTTGCCAGACTTGGGTAATGTCCCTGCTCCTCCGGATCCCGAGGTACTGGACCCTCTCATCAGCCCACTCAAGAGGATATTCACTGGGGAAGCATTCTGTGCACTCATTGAGTGGGAAGATTGTCAACTTCGGTCAGTTAATAGTAATTCCAGCCAGTGTTGCAATGAGTAGAAATTTGTGAAGCTGGGCCCCTTACATATATGGTTACGTCTTCCCCGAACATGCTTTCAGTTTCCCGATTCAATTGCTGTGGGTGGGTGTCTGACCTTGGGAGGTAGTGACTTTGCCCTTTGAGCAGAGGGGGGCGGGGGCCTGTGTGCCCCCAATACTGAATTGTTCTATTTATGTGCACTGGCTCACTACGCATACTACTGGATAATCACACTTAATACCTTGTCACACAGTGATAGAGGCGGACAACGCAACAGCATGCCCCCTGCAAACAATGATTTGCACCACTCCAGTGCATCCATGAGAAGGAATCGTCAGAATCTGATGCACTATGAGGTCCTGGCATTGTCTCTGCCACAAAGCACGGATAGACTGCATCTATTCTGCTGTCCTCCCAATCGCCAATAACCTCGCATTGTCTCCCGTTAGAGATGAGTTTCCTAAGCAGCAGCTGCATAGGTTAGGCCTGGAGACAATGGAAGACCTCTAACCAAGAGGCAAAATCCAGTCCCTACCAGACCTGCAGGCCCACGCCTGCTTCACACCTGTAGACAAGCTCCTATATTACAGATTGTGCAGTGCCTGCAGGGCTGCACGCAGCTCATTTCCCCACAACCCCACCACACCACAAGCCGTAGACTGTGTACTTGATTCCCCCTCCCCTAGGAGACTGATCACCCACATATATTCCTCTATGCAAGATAAGGCTCCAGTGCTTAAAACTAAGGCACCGGTGAGGTGGCAGGCGGACCTAGGGAAGCACCTGACGGCAGTGCTTAATTTGTAAATAAAAACGTGCCGGTGCCCAAAGCCCTTCTCTTAAATACACTGCTGCAGCAATTAAATGTGCGAACACGGAATACTGAGGCAGCGTAATCCTGAAGCCTTCTCAGGCCTCTTTAATCCATTTACAACCACTCCCTGCCCCTTCAGCTTAGTCTTGAAGCTTTCTGCTTTCTCCCATTGTGACGCTTTTTTGTTTTTATCTTCCTCAGTTTTTCCCATAAGTGTCTTTTGCTCGCAGTAAATGCTTGAGGCAGAAAAATAAGCGCCTGCCCTCAAAAATAAGTGCTGGTGCTTTGCACTGGAAACAAGCAGCACACATTAAGCACTGCCTGACAGAAGAGAAACTGTAGTACCACTCCTCCCAAACTAACATGCTGTCACCCAATTATAGAATGAAGCTCATTCATATGAAATTCCTGTATCACATACCAGACACATACAGCCCTACAAAGTATGGGCCTGGTGCTTGGCCCGCTACATGCGCAGGGGAGCCACGGGCACAGATTTAATGTACCTTGCAAGGAGATGTGCCAAAGTAGCCGAGTACTGGACAGCAGTTCTTAAAAGCATAAACTTGGTGACAGTGGGCTCCATGCCCAGGTTGCCACTCACAGCACTATTAGGATATGTTAGGGATGTCTCGGCCAGCACCAGCCGCCAATGCTGATAATTTTTGCAAAGAGAAAGGCAGTGATACACTGGGGAAGATGCAGAAGTAGTACCCCTTAATTGGAAGGCGGGCTAACAGATGGAACCTACTGCCAGAAAAGACTAGAGGAGTATTAGGTGGTAATGCCAGTGACAGCCCGCCCCAAAGACATTTGGAGTCCCTTCAGCACCTCCTTAGCACTCCATGCTGGCCAAGAACCATACTCACAAATTCAGAACTGCCCGCCTATAACACTACAAGAACTGCCATGAATGCATGTTTTTTTGTTGTTTCTTTTCTCAAATGATCAGGAGCGTTAGCATGTTTATTATATAACAAAGAGAAACCCTCTATGTAAATTTTGGAACTTCGAAGGGTACTTTTTTCTATGTTTTTTGTACTTATTATACAATTTCAATAAAATCAACACTGCGGAAAGAAAACAATCTAACAATGGAGTCGATGCCCATGCACACTGGAACTGAGAGGAGGAGTCACTCGATTCCGTGACTCCGAAAAGACTTCTTCGAAGAAAAATAACTTGCAACACTCCAAGCTCAACACTAGATGTCGGAAGAGCTATGCATATAGCATGTGTAGCTACAGCTACACATACCATCGAACATATAATTGGCCGGGTGTACAGTTCCCATATTTTTTTGTTAAAAACAAAATTATTAAGTTGAATTGCTAATGGGGATCTGGAACTACCTCTGCGGGAGAGTGAAAGAGGGGGCAAGTCAAATGTGCTTTTAATTATGGAGTCACTTGAAGCACCGTATTGGCAAAGATTTATTATTTTTGAGAAGTACTGTAAGTATCTCCAGTTTTGGAAAGTGTCCTTTTAATGGGCTTTTAAAAATGTCTACACTAGGTAAAGTCTGGTTAGATATTACTAATATGCATTCTTTGAAAGCACTTGTTTTTATCATATACACTAAGGCCCTCATTCTGACTTTGGCGGGCGGCCTGTACCGCCGTCAGAATACCGCTGCGCTGTCAAAAGACCGCCGCGGTTATTCTGAGTTTCCCGCTGGGCTGGCGGGCGACCGCCAGAAGGCCGCCCGCCAGCCCAGCGGGAAACCCCCTTCCATGAGGATGCCGGCTCCGAATGGAGCCGGCGGAGTGGAAGGGGTGCGACGGGTGCAGTTGCACCCGTCGCGATTTTCAGTGTCTGCTTGGCAGACACTGAAAATCATAGTGGGGCCCTGTTAGGGGGCCCCACGACACCCGTTACCGCCATCCGGTTCCTGGCGGCAAACACCGCCAGGAACAGGATGGCGGTAAGGGGGTTGGAATCCCCATGGCGGCGCTGTTAGCAGCGCCGCCGTGGAGGATTCCCCAGGGCAGCGGGAAACCGGCGGGACACCGCCGGTTTCCCGTTTCTGACCGCGGCTGTACCGCCGCGGTCAGAATGCCACGGAAGCACCGCCAGCCTGTTGGCGGTGCTCCGGCGGTCGTTGGCCCTGGCGGTCCATGACCGCCAGGGTCAGAATGACCCCCTAAGTCATTGTGTGGTAGCCTATCTTATACTGTGTGTAGTACCATTTTAAAATAATGACTTACATAGTCACAGTGCTTTCTGTTACATGCTGGGACCTCATAGCATAATAAATAAGTCACTATTTTTCACTGCACCAGCCAGGATTTAGTTCGGTGACTCTCTGGTCTCACCAACAGAAATCTGCAGTGTTCGCAATCATGTAAAAGAGTTAATTTCCCTCCAATTAGTTTAATTTGCATTTATTTTTCATTTAAGACGTTTGCATTCTTTTATATGTAGCTGCTGTGATGGTGAAACACAACAACATACTTATAGAATGTTTTGTTGTTTTTAGCCATATCTTTGACCCCACCATCACAGAGCTCAGGATCACAGCTGCCATACTTTTGTTATGCACTTCAATAGCTTCATGTAAACGTGAAATATAAACAAGGATTGCTCTTTCAGGACATCTTCCTTTACAAGTATTTACTAAACAGATTGGCGTCCCGCTGAGAATGCTGCTACATACCCCCCGGGGTGGGTCCTACCAGTTTGAAGATCTCTGGATAAGGTCATAGCTACTTATATACCACACTTCTAAAGTTACTACAGCTTAAAAGCTCACAAAACAGCAGTGTATGTGCTACAGCCCAGCCTTGGAGCAAATTTAGAATGATGTATGGTAACTTTTAGATACTAGAACTCACTCCCATAGAAAATAATGGAGGCAGAGACTTACTATAACATCCCATAGGATATAATATTAAATACAATAAGTTGTATCATATCTCATTGTCGGAAGCCATTAAGGCTTGAAACATCTCTCAATCGTGTGACCATCCACAATGGAGTCCCCGGGGTAAGGGACCCCTCCATCCCATCTCTCTGTGTATCTCATGCCACAATGCCACAATCACCTTTGTCGTAGGAGGGGTGTTCTCGTTCAGATTTCCACCATAAAGGACATGCAAATAACAACTAATCTCCCATCATCTCTCTGTCTCCATTGGTGCTTATGCCCAATCACTGACTAAACTTAGATGTGCCACCACGTAGTATCATTTAACATTAGGCAATGCTATCCCTCCTTCATATGTGGAGAGCTGTAGGGTGGAAAGTTATATTCTCAGGGCACCCCTGCCACAATAATTTCCCCAGTAAAGCATCTACATCTTTAAAAAAAATCATTTGGGAATTCTATAAGGGCTAGTCTGTTATACGTAAGTAAAGCATAGGAGAGTCGCCATTTTGCACAATGCCGCCTTACTCATTAAGGAAGGAGGCAGCACTCCCCATTGTCAGCCAATCAGAAAGGCAGGTACAAATCTCATCACTGTAGGAAAGGTGTGGTTACGGAATCCTGAGCCCACTTTCACTTAAAACTTTTCAGCCTGCTGACAAGGACAGCCAACAAGGACTCAGAGTTTGGCCCTTTACTGCTACTGGCTTGAGGTGTGTTAATAAAGAAACCTTTTTACTATCCACATAGCCAACACACGCATGCACTAGTGTTCAGGGAAACAGTGAAGCTGCAACATGAGGGAAGAGAAATAATTGCAGCACTTTGTAGCACACACACCATATCTGGTAGAGGTGGAGAACAGGAACTGCACTGGGTGAAGCTCTTTGATTTCCAGAGCCTCTCATGAATCCAGTTTACATTGCACACCCGGGTCCTCTTTACTCCTGCCTTTCGTGAAACTCCAACCCTTTGGCTTCAAGTGCTTGTCAATCAGGCCTCTCTCGTTGTTCTTTGTTGCTGCTGTGCCACTTCCTTAGTTGTTTGCTTCTCCAAGACCTCTGATGCTGAAGAAGCAATCATTCTGCAGCAGTAACAGATGTCTACTGGGAAGCCTCGAGCAGCTGGATAATTATGATCTCGACATTAGAGTTGTGAGAGGCATTAATTTGTTCAAAAAGTGACTATCAGGCAGGAGAAGTAGTAAAGAAGGTGTGCAGAACAAAATAGCATTTGAAAAATATTTTCAATAGCTTTGGAGACAATAGGAAGGATTGTGAATACCTGCCATTCTTGTCCCTAAACCTGGGTGTCCAAACACCTTTAATTGAGCTTTCTGACCCTGTGTTAGCTTGATTAAATATGTGGTCAATTTTCCCTTGCGGGAACCCTTACTCATCAGCAGATTTTTAGCCATGTTCCCACTCCAAGACGCCAGTACATCCTCATCCCAATCATCATAACGGTACTTATAACACTCTGTTACCCTGTCAGCAGCCTAAACCATTGAGGTGGTGAATCTGCTGTACAGTAGGCCTGCTGTAATTAAGCATTTCTTGCAGAAAGCATTCTGAATATGTGTGTGTCTGCTGAGGGTGTCTCGCCACAGAGTGGAGGAGTGTGTACTCATCTGTTTGCATGTAGGGAGTGTGTCTGTCTGTAGGCTAGTTCCAATGCGTGTGCAGGAGTAGGTATGTGGGTGCGTGCTTACAGCAGGGGGGAGGAGTCTGTGCAAGGATGATGTGTGGCTCTGCACAGTGCAGGTGTGTGTGTGCAAAGGGTGTGTTTGTTTCCATTTAGCTGTCTGGCCGGCTACGATTCCCATTACCCTACATCTTTAGTTACAGTCAGGTCTCAAATTATTGCAGTAAAAAGACCATAAACTAGGCAAAGCCTTGCTGCGATATACACACTTCAGACACACACTGCAAATGCTTGCATCCCCTATACAGTCATATACCCCTTGGCTCTCCTTCAGAGGCACACACATTCCCAGTCTTTCGTGAACCTGACTGTCTGTATGGCAGTCACTCATCAACTACCTGGTGTTATTTGCAATAGAGAGTGCGGGGTGTGTCACAATATTCGTAGGTTGCATATGCATTATTTATTTATGAACATTCATATACGCCCTGTTGAGCTTTGCGAATGATCCAGAGTGCAGTTAGTTTCTCTCTGCAGAGCATGTTTGTGTGTCTGGAAAATCTGTGGGTGTTTTTTATGTTTATTAGAGTAGTGTGTACATTTCTATTTGTGCTGCAAGTCACAAACTGTTAAGAGTGTTTCCTTCTATCACATAAAATAGGTCAAGGTATTTCAACCCAAGCGTTCGTATTAAGCTTCCTAAGGTTAATAACATCTGGTGAAGTAACTCTTCTAAAGTGTCATGTCTAAAGGTATTTGTCAAATAATTTGATAACAGAGAGTGAACAGCTTGTGCAATGAGAACAATAATGACATATTCTCTAATAGCTTACTCAATAAAAAGAGTAAACACATCAGAAAACTGTCTGCCAAAGACAAGCCAAATAACTGTATATTCAAAATTATAGATCAACACAGCACCAACGTTAAACAATTTCACTGAGCAGCAAAACACTAGGGGGGTCATTCCAAGTTTGGCGGGCGGCGTTTGCCGCCCGCCAAACTTACACCGCCACTTGGCCGCTCCGCGGTCAAAAGACCGCGGGGGCCATTCAGACTTTCCCGCTGGGCTGGCGGGTGCCCGCCAAGGGAGCGCCCACCGGCCTAGCGGGAAAGGCCCTGCAACACAGAAGCCGGCTCCGAATGGAGCCGGCGGTGTTGCAGGGGTGCGACGGGTGCAGTTGCACCCGTCGCGATTTTCACTGTCTGCTATGCAGACAGTGAAAATCATGCTGGGGCCCCCAGGGGCCCCACGACACCCGTTCCCGCCATCCTGTTCCTGGTGGTAAAAACCGCCAGAAACAGGCTGGCGGGAAGGGGGTCGGAATCCCCATGGCGGCGCTGCTTGCAGCGCCGCCATGGAGGTTCAGCCCAGCCAGGGGAAATCCGGCGGGAAACCGCCGGATCCCCTTTTCTGACCGCGGCTTTACCGCCGCGGTCAGAATGGGCAGGAAAGCACCGCCAGCCTGTTGGCGGTGCTTTCCGTCGTTCACGGCGGGTCGGAATGACCCCCTAGGTGTACAAAACATGAATAAGCAAAATAAACAGGTCAGACAAATGACAAGAATAAAGGTCACATTGTGTTACCCTGATAAGCAGCATCAGTAGCCTTCCTTTTCACCTCTGCTTCCTCATCTTCAAACTTCTTCTTCCTACAAAAAATGAAAGTAAAAAAAAATCACATGCTTTGGCAGATCATACATTGATCAATGAAGCTCCTACGATGAAGACTCAGTCCTAGTCTTACACACACACACTCACACACACACACACTTGCCAGTAGGTACTTATAGATAGAACCATGTTTCCATAGGAAAAGGTTTTTCGACATGCCTATATCTTTGGCACCATTTGATGAATCTTCGCTAATTTTCCCAAAAAAAAGTGTACTGTGATTCTTGTTGTGCATGGGAAGTTTAAGGGTGATCCGTCAAGCAGGGCAGGGGCTGAGAAAAAAGGGGAGGGGGTAAAAAAATGTGTGTTTCCCATAGAGATTTTAGACACCACTACAGCCCGAACTGCTGGACGGAATTAGACCAAAGTTGGCAGGAAGGTAGCTCTTGGGTCAGAAAGAGTGCTTTTTGTTATATGGTGTAAATCTGTTCAGTAGTTTTTGAAATATTAAAAGAAAACTAAATATAGATATCTGGAGGTGCGAACACTTAGCCATTGGCTGACTGCAACCTAATCTGAAAGTTGGGGCTGCAATTTTGTAAAATGGGAAACAGTCTCTGGGGCTGAAATGAGGTGGGAAAAAAATCAGCAACACGGGATTAGGGGTCAGGGTGGAGGTACTCTGACCCCATGAAGGAAGTGGGAAAGTGATATTGTGACAGGTTATCCGTTTTAAAATGGGAAGGTGTTTTTTGGGGGGTGGGGGGGTTTAACGACGTGGATATTTGCGAATCCGCCCAGAAGTCCAGTGCAGGCCCCCTGTGTAGTGTCACGGCAAATTCAAGAAAATCAGGAAAAAACACGCATAAAAAAAACACATTGGCATACTCATCCACCCACTCAAATAGTCATGCAGATACTCAATGAGGCTCTCAGACAGTCATGCCCCCACTCACTCACTCAGACTCACTCGGGCACTCATGCACCAATTCACAGACCCACTCAGAAACTGACAGACCTACACAATCACACACCTATTGACAGACACACAAACACCCACTCACTCACACACCCACTCATAGTCCCACTCAGAGGTTCATGCACCCACTCACAGACCCACTCATGCACCTACTCAGACTGACACACTCACTCACAGACCCACTTAGATACTCATGCACTCACTCAGACTCTCACACATTCACTCACAGTCTTACACAAAAACACAGACCGATCCAGAAACACTCACACCCAGAGACACACTCTTACACCTACTCTCACACCCAGACAGACCCACTCTAACATCCACACAGACCCTCTCACACCCACTCTCACACCTAGACAGACACACTTACATCCACTCACATGCAGAGACACCCTCTCACACCTATTCTCACACTCAGAGAGATGGGCCCTGCGGCCAACTCCCCCCGTACACGGCTAAAGGCTGTGTGCAGCGCAGGGTTGGGTGGCTCGTACGGCCTTCGGCTGTGGTTGGATTAATGTACAGTAATATAAAATACTTTATGGTAAAAAAATAAAAAAACATAGAAATTCATAGAAAAAAACAAAGGCTACAGGGATGTTAAAGTTAGGAAATAAGCGTTAAAAAAAACATAGAAATTCACTTAAAAAAATAAAGGTTACAGGGACGTTATAGTTAGGTTCTGAATTTACTCGTTATAGTTGGAGCTATTTCAAGTAACTATAACTCAAGGCCTAAGGTAACTAAAACTTTCACTCCCGCCATGCACTGCTAATTACCCCAGATATTACAGCACTCATGACAAGTTTTATAACATCAATAAAAATATCAAACATTAGAAGTCAAATTATTGAATAAAACACTGTGCATGGCGGGGGCACAAGTTACAGTTACCTTAGGCCGCGCGTTATAGTTACTTGAAATAACTAACTATAACTGCTGAATTTCTCTGGTTCTGTACGAGTAAATTCAGATCCTAACTATAACGACCCTGTAACCTTTGTTTTTTTCTCAAAGTGAAAATATATATATATATATATATATATATATATATTTATATTTATATATATATAAAATGTTTTTCAAAATTTTCCTGATTCGAATTACGGAGCGAAGAGGAACACGTCCGAACCCGATGGCGGAAAGAAAATAATCTAAGATGGAGTCGATGCCCATGGGCAATGGAGCCGAAAGGGAGGAGTCACTCGGTCCCGTGACTCGAAAAGACTTCTTCGAAGAAAAACAACTTGTAACACTCCGAGCCCAACACTAGATGGCAGGAACAGTGCACAGCATGTGTATCTGCAGCTACACATGCCATCGAACATTATATATATATATATATATATATATATATATATATATATATATATATATATATGGAAAATGTCACTTACCCAGTGTACATCTGTTCGTGCCATTAGTCGCTGCAGATTCACATGCTGTGCACATCCCGCCATCTGGTGTTGGGCTCGGAGTGTTACAAGTTGTTTTTCTTCGAAGAAGTCTTTTCGAGTCACGAGATCGAGGGACTCCTCCCATTTCGGCTCCATTGCGCATGGGCGTCGACTCCATCTTAGATTGTTTTCCCCGCAGAGGGTGAGGTAGGAGTTGTATATGCTAGTAATAGTGCCCATGCAATGGAGTGAATACGTATGTACATAATGTAGTTTAAAGTAATATATTTACAAATATACAGATGTTCAAGATCAACTTCTAAACGGCTACAGGCTCCCGGGGAGGCGGGTGGGCACATGTGAATCTGCAGCGACTAATGCCACGAACAGATGTACACTGGGTAAGTGACATTTTCCGTTTGATGGCATGTGTAGCTGCAGATACACATGCTGTGCATAGACTAGCAAGCAGTTATCTCCCCAAAAGCGGTGGTTCAGCCTGTAGGAGTTGAAGTTGTTTGAGACAATGTTCGTAGTACTTCTTGGCCTACTGTGGCTTGTTGTGTCGTTAGCACATCTACACAGTAGTGTTTGGTAAATGTATGAGGCGTAGACCATGTAGCTGCCTTACATATTTCGGTCACTGGAATATTTCCTAGAAAGGCCATGGTAGCACCTTTCTTTCTAGTTGAGTGTGCCTTTGGTGTAATAGGCAGTTCTCTTTTTGCTTTAAGATAACAGGTTTGAATGCACTTAACTATCCATCTAGCAATGCCTTGTTTAGAAATTTAATTTCCTGTATGAGGTTTTTGGAAAGCAATAAATAATTGTTTTGTTTTGCGAATTAGTTTTGTTCTGTCAATGTAGTACATTAACGCTCTTTTGATGTCTAATGTATGTAGTGCTCTTTCAGCTACAGAGTCTGGCTGTGGGAAGAACACTGGTAATTCTACTGTTTGATTTAAGTGGAACGGTGATATGACTTTTGGTAAAAAAATTGGATTTGTTCGTAGAACTACTTTATGCTTGTGTATTTGAATAAATGGTTCTTGAATGGTAAATGCTTGAATCTCACTTACTCTTCTTAAAGAAGTGATGGCAATTAAAAATGCAACTTTCCATGTTAAGTATTGCATTTCACAAGAGTGCATGGGCTCAAAAGGTGGACCCATGAGTCGTGTTAAGACAATGTTGAGGTTCCATGAAGGAACTGGTGGTGTTCTTGGTGGTATAATTCTCTTTAGACCTTCCATAAATGCTTTTATGACTGGTATCCTAAATAGAGAAGTTGAGTGCGTAATTTGCAGGTAAGCTGAAATTGCTGTAAGATGTATTTTAATGGAAGAAAAAGCTAGCTTTGATTTTTGCAAATGTAGTAAGTATCCTACGATGTCTTTGGCAGATGCGTGTAAGGGTTGAATTTGATTATTATGGCAGTAATAAACAAATCTTTTCCACTTATTTGCATAGCAATGTCTAGTGGTAGGTTTCCTAGCTTGTTTTATGACCTCCATACATTCATGTGTAAGGTCTAAGTGTCCGAACTCTAGGACTTCAGGAGCCAGATTGCTAGATTCAGCGATGCTGGATTTGGGTGTCTGATCTGTTGTTTGTGTTGCGTTAACAGATCTGGTATGTTTGGTAGTTTGACATGAGGCACTACTGAGAGGTCTAGTAGTGTTGTGTACCAAGGTTGTCTTGCCCATGTTGGTGCTATTAGTATGAGTTTGAGTTTGTTTTGACTCAACTTGTTTACTAGATATGGAAGGAGTGGGAGAGGGGGAAAAGCGTAAGCAAATATCCCTGACCAACTCATCCATAACGCATTGCTCTGAGACTGATCTTGTGGGTACCTGGATGCGAAGTTTTGGCATTTTGCGTTTTCCTTTGTTGCAAATAGATCTATTTGTGGTGTTCCCCAACTCTGGAAGCAAGTATTCAGTATTTGGGGGTGAATCTCCCATTCGTGGATCTGTTGGTGATCCCGAGAGAGATTGTCTGCTAACTGATTCTGAATTCCTGGAATAAATTGTGCTATTAGGCGAATGTGGTTGTGAATCGCCCAATGCCATATTCTCTGTGCCAGGAGACACAACTGTGTTGAGTGTGTCCCTCCCTGTTTGTTTAGGTAATACATCGTTGTCATGTTGTCTGTTTTGACAAGAATGTGTTTGTGGCTTATTATGGGTTGAAATGCTTTCAGCGCTAGAAATACTGCCAATAGTTCTAAGTGATTTATGTGAAACTGTTTTTGGTGAGTGTCCCATTGTCCTTGGATGCTGTATTGATTGAGGTGTGCTCCCCACCCTATCATGGAGGCATCTGTCGTTATTACATATTGTGGCACTGGGTCTTGGAAAGGCCGCCCTTGGTTTAAATTTATACTGTTCCACCACTGAAGCGAGGTGTATGTTTGGCGGTCTACCAACACCAGATCTAGAAGTTGACCCTGTGCCTGTGACCACTGTGATGCTAGGCACTGTTGTAAGGGTCGCATGTGCAATCTTGCGTTTGGGACAATGGCTATCCATGAGGACATCATGCCTAGGAGTTTCATCACCATTTTGGCTTGTATTTTTTGTTTTGGATACATGGCCTGTATTACATTGTGAAATGCCTGAACCCTTTGTGGACTTGGAGTGGCAATCCCTTTTGCTGTGTTGATTGTCGCCCCTAAGTATTGCTGTGTTTGACACGGCAGAAGGTGTGACTTTGTGTAGTTGATTGAGAAACCTAGTTTGTGGAGGGGTTCTATGACATACTTTGTGTGTTGTAAACACCTTTTTAGAGTGTTGGTTTTGATTAACCAATCGTCTAGGTACGGGAACACATGTATTTGCTGCCTTCTGATATGTGCAGCTACTACTGCCAGGCACTTTGTAAAAACTCTTGGCGCAGTTGTTATTCCGAATGGCAACACCTTGAATTGGTAATTTAGCCCTTGGAATACAAACCTTAAGTACTTTCTGTGTGAAGGATGTATCGGTATATGGAAATATGCATCCTTTAGGTCTAGTGTTATCATGTAGTCTTGTTGTTTGAGTAATGGGATTATGTCTTGTAATGTCACCATGTGAAAGTGATCCGATTTGATGTAGGTATTTAATGTTCGGAGATCTAATATAGGTCTCAGACTCTTGTCTTTTTTGGGTATGAGAAAGTACAGAGAGTAAACTCCTGTTCCTTTCTGGTGTTTTGGTACTAATTCTATTGCTTCTTTTAGTAGCAATGCTTGAACTTCTAGTCCTAGAAGATCTATATGTTGTTTTGACATATTGTGTGTTTTCGGTGGGACGTTTGGAGGGAATTTGAGAAATTCTATGCAATAACCATGCTGGATAATTGGCAGTACCCAAGTGTCTGTTGTTATCTCCTCCCAATGTTTGTAAAATTGGCTTAGTCTCCCCCCCACAGGTGTTATGTGTTGGGGATGTGTGACTTGGAAGTCACTGCTTGTTTTGAGGGGTTTTGGAACTTCCCTCTATTTTTTTGGAATTGTCCCCCTCTATATTGCCCCCGAAAACTTCCCCGCTGATATTGGCTTTGATAAGTGGGCCTTGCTTGTGAGGTTGTGGCCTCTGTAGGTTGACCTCGAAACCCTCCCCTAAATTGTGTTTTGCGAAATGCGCCTCTGCTTTGTGGGGAGTAGAGTGCCCCCATGGCTTTTGCGGTATCAGTATCTTTTTTGAGTTTTTCAATAGCAGTGTCTACTTCCGGCCCAAACAACTGCTGTTCATTAAAGGGCATATTCAGCACGGCTTGTTGTATTTCCGGCTTGAATCCTGACGTACGCAACCATGCGTGTCTCCTTATCGTTATTGCAGTGTTTACTGTCCTTGCAGCCGTATCTGCTGCGTCCATTGATGACCGTATCTGATTATTGGAGATACTTTATCCTTCTTCTACCACTTGTTGTGCCCTTTTCTGGAACTCTTTGGGTAAGTGTTCTATGAAATGCTGCATTTCGTCCCAATGAGCTCTATCGTATCTTGCCAAAAGTGCTTGTGAATTGGCAATACGCCATTGGTTTGCTGCTTGTGCTGCAACTCTTTTACCCGCAGCATCGAATTTGCGACTCTCCTTGTCTGGAGGTGGTGCATCTCCCGAGGTATGAGAGTTTGCTCTCTTGCGAGCTGCCCCAACAACCACAGAATCTGGTGTTAATTGCTGCGTAATATAAACAGGGTCTGTTGGTGGTGGCTTGTACTTCTTTTCCACCCTTGGAGTTATGGCTCTGCCTTTTACAGGATCCTGAAATATTTGTTTGGAATGTTTTAGCAATCCCGGGAGCATAGGTAAGCTTTGGTATTGGCTATGAGTGGAGGAGAGTGTATTAAACAAAAAGTCATCCTCAATTGGTTCTGAATGCAAGGTGACGTTATGAAACACAGCTGCCCTTGAGACCACCTGCGTGTAGGATGTACTGTCTTCAGGTGGCGACGACCTCGTAGGGTAACAGTCTGGACTGTTATCTGATACAGGAGCATCATAAAGGTCCCATGCATCAGGATCATCTTGACTCATTGCAGTATGAGTCGGGGATTGCATCAGTGGTGGAGTGGCTACCGGTGATGTGTGCATTGATGGTGGTGGAGTTGTTTGTCTTGCCACCTTTGCCTGTGGCTGCTTGTCCTTTTCTTGAAAGGCAAGTATTCTTTTCATCTTAATTGGGGGAAGAGTGCTTATCTTCCCTGTGTCTTTTTGAATGTGGAGCCTTCTTTGAGTGTAGTCTGGCTCAACAGATTCAAGTTCCTCTCCGAACTTATGTCCTTGCATCTGGGAGGACAATCCCTGTTCCTCTGTGTAGGAACCTGTTTTCGGTTCCGAGGCTGGATGTTTCGGAATCAAAATCTTTTCGGTCGCCTTTTTGGGCTCTGAGGAAACCTTCTTTATTTTCAGCGTCGTAGTGTCTCGGTGCCGAACCATTTCGGTGCCACTGTCTCGATGCCGAATCTGTTCGGAGCCGCTGTCTCGGGCCCGAGATTGCTGTGTGGCGGTATCTCGACCGGAGTCGGATGACTTCGCCACATGCATGCCCTTTTTCGGTGCCGATGATCGGTCACCTATTTTTTGGGTTAAGCCATGGCCTGTTGGCGGTGGCGTCCCCTGGGCTTTTGTTGTCTTCTCGTGAGTTTTATGTTTCGACGTCTTACTCACGGTTTTCGGCGTTTCTTCGGGATCGAGCTCGTCCGAGTCCGATTCATGGATGGAAAAGGTTTCTTCTTCCTCCTCGAAACGCCCTTGTCCTGTCGGCGCCGACGCCATCTGCAGTCTTCTTGCTCTTCGGTCTCTTAATGTCTTCCTCGACCGAAACGCTCGACAGGCTTCACAGGTATCCTCCTTGTGCTCTGGAGACAGACACAAGTTACAGACCAGATGCTGATCTGTATATGGATACTTGTTATGACATTTTGGGCAGAAGCGGAATGGGGTCCGTTCCATCAGCCTTGAAGAGACATGTGGCCGGGCCGACCAGGCCCCGACGGGGGATAGAAAAAACCCCGAAGGGCCACCGGAGCTCTTCAAAAGTCGGTGTCGATCTGTTATAACTAACCCGATACCGAACGCAAACAATACCGACGATTTTTCCGAGATTCTAACTAACTTTCCGACCCGAAACACGGAGCGAAAAGGAACACGTCCGAACCCGATGGCGGAAAAAAAACAATCTAAGATGGAGTCGACGCCCATGCGCAATGGAGCCGAAATGGGAGAAGTCCCTTGATCTCGTGACTCGAAAAGACTTCTTCGAAGAAAAACAACTTGTAACACTCCGAGCCCAACACCAGATGGCGGGATGTGCACAGCATGTGTATCTGCAGCTACACATGCCATCGAACATATATATATATACATACATACATATGACCTTATAGTTAGGACCTAGTTTCTAATGAAAAGCATTTTCTGACTTGGCTATATCTTTGGCATCATTTGACAAATTTTCACAAAATATCCCAAAAAAGGTATCAAGTTGGGTCTCGTCGTGCATGGCAAGTTTCGGGGTGATCCGTCAAGCGGGGCAGAGAAGAACGAGAGCGTAAAAAAAATGTGATTTCCCCATGTTAATTCCCGTAGGGAATTTAAACACGACTGCAGTCTGAACCGCTGGATGGAATTACACTAAATTTGCCAAAAAGGCAGCTCTTGGTCCAGGGCTTGGCCTGACTGCCAAAGATGGCAGACACATAACCTGGGTGCTCCACTCCGGCCTAATTAAAATCCTGCAACATCATCCATCCCAGGGACCTGCAGTCACCAATATCTGCCCGATCCTCTGCGGTTATGCCCACTGCTGTGTGACTTGGTGGTCGGGGTGAGGCTCAGCAGATGGTGATTGGCGTGGGGTGCCTGCCGGGCCTGTTTCCCGCTAGGAGCAGGCTGGCCTTGAGGCGGCTGTGGGTGTCCCGTGGCCTTTCAGTCCTCTAAAGGGTGAGCCAGGGGACCCGGGACCACTGCAGGACCTTGGTGTAGGAAAGTGTCCCTTTTGGCATGGTTACCCTCTCTCCTCCCCCCCTCCCCACACACACACTTTTTGCCTGATATCTGATGCTAACTTGACTGAGTAAGTGCTTGGATCCTGCTAACCTGGCCGCTGCATCTGTGTTCTTTCCCTAAACTGTACAATTGCTTCCACAATTGGCACACCCCTGGCACACAGCTAAGTCCAATGTAAAAGGTACCAGTGGTATCAAGGGCCCTGTGGTCAGAGAGGGTCCCTAAGGGCTGCAGCATGTATTGAGCCACCCTAAGGAACCCCTCACCAAACACATGCACACTGCCATTGCAGATTGTGTGTGTTGGTAAGGAGAAAATGGTAAAATCGACATGGCATCCCTCCCTGGGTGCCATGCCCACAAATCACTGCCTGTGGCATAGGTAAGCCACCCTTCTAGCAGGCCTTATAGCCCTAAGACAGGGTGCACTACACCATAGGTGAAGGCACAGCTGCATGAGCAATATGCCCCTGCAGTGTCTAAGTCCATTCTTAGATATAGTAAGTGCAGTGTAGCCATATTGAGTACATGGGCTGGGAGGCTGTCATTACGAAAACCGCAGCTCCATGATGGCTTCACTGAAGAATTGTAAGCTTGGTATCAAACTTCTCAGCTCAATAAATCCACACTGATGACAGTGTTAGATTTATTTAAAAATGCACACACAGGGCATCTTAGAGATGTCCCCTGTAACTCTCCCATCTCTCTAGTGTGTGGCTGACCAGTCTATGCCAGCCTGGCATCAGCAGATAAGTTTCTGACCCCATGGGGGGAGAGCCTTTGTGCTCTCAGGAGTCAGGAACAAAGCCTGCCCTGGGTGGAGGTGCTTCACACCCCCCACTGCAGGAACAGCAACACTTGGTGGTGAGCCTGAAAGGCTCCTTCCTTTTGTTCTGCTGTCTCAGGGCACTCCAGCTAAATCAGATGCCTGCTCCCCTCACCCTCCCCTCAAACCAAGCCACACTTTTGGTGACAGGTCTGTTGGGAAAATTAGTAAACACCAGGAGGAGTGCTCACCCCAGCAGGGACCACCTCTAAGGTGCCCCTAGGGAACCCTCCTTGCAAAATCCTCCATCTTGTTTTGGAGGAAGATAGTCAACTGGGTTAGGTATGTGTCCCCCTCCCCAAAGGGGAGCACACGAAGGGCGTAGCCACCCTCAGGGTCAGTGGCCATTGGCTACTGCCCTCTGACACCTGTAATGCCCCTAAATCTACTATTTAGGGGCCCCCCTTGAAACTTGCTCTTCAGATTCCTGGAGACCCTAAAGAAGAAGAAGGACTGAAGAGCCGCACCAGCAGTAAAGATTCCAGATGAAAACTGACTTGGCCCCAGCCCTACCGGCCTGTCTGCAGCTTCAAGACTCCTGCTACAAGATGACGACTCGTCCCACTGAGCCAGCGATCTCTACAACCCCAAAGAGGAGTGCCTGCCTACCCAAGGACCAAGATCTCCAGAGGACAGCAGCCTTGTTCACAAAGAAACCCCCAACAAGGACTCCAGAGCCCTCCGGATAGGCGAGTCCTGCCCACTCTGCACCTGACGCCCACGGCCTGAGTCCAGGTAGCCCACTTGACCAGAGAGAGTCCCCAGGTGATTCTGACCGTGAGTCCACCCCGGGCTGACTCCTCCTGGTCACCACGGCGACACCTGCAGTCTGAATCCAGAGGAGCCCGTTCCCCCCCCCCCCCAGACCATGAGTGGATCTGGTGAAGATACCAGATGCCTAAAGGTACCCCTGCACCCGTAGCCCCCTGGCCTTTGGGAACCCAGCCAATGGTCCATCACATCCAGAGGAGCCTAAACCTACCCGTCCAGCCACTGGTCTTCTTCAGCCGACCCCATGGACCAAACCTGCAGACCAGGAGTTCCTCTTTGAAAAGCATTGGGCTCCTGATGCTGTGTTTGCACCTTGCACCCAGCCGCCCCTGTGCCGCTGAAGGTGTGTTTGGTGCTTACCTGTGGTCCCCCGGTGCTGATCTAAAGGCCCTCCGGCCTATGACCTGACCCCGTGGGTACTTACCTGCAAGCATTTCTCTTTTGAGTGCCTCCAATCTCCACAGGATTCCATTGGATGCCCAACACCAACTTTGACCTCTGCACCCGGCAGGCCCAGTGTTGCTGTTGGTGCACCCTTGGTGCCTTCCTAAACTTTGCCCTATGGACAACTTAACCCCCGAAGACTGGGACCATAAGTACTTTTTCCCACCTAGGACTACATTACCTTCACTGAAAACTGCAATTAAGTGTCAACTTTTGAAACTGAAAAGTATTACTCACACGAAAACTGTTTTAAATGTGAATTACAAACAAAGTGCATTAGATACCTGAAACTGATACATTCTTGAAACTGTACTTACCTGCAACAAAGATCCTTGTGGTTCTACAAATAAAGTAACAAAGTATATTTTTTGATACATAAAACACTGGACTGGAGTGTACAACAAATGCTTAACACCACCCTGCTACAAAAGGCGTCACATCCTGCAGGACCAGTGACCTCTTAGAAGCCTCAAGACGACTGCCTGCACCCCAGAGGACCAATATCTCCTGTGGACAGCGGCCCTGTCCAGAAAGAAACTCCAGCAAAGGACTCCAAAACCACCCCTGATCCACAAGTCCTGCCCACTCTGCAGCCAATGCCCAAGGCCTGTGTCCAGGTGGCCAAACCAACCAGAGCTGACCTAGTGTCCACCCTGGGTGACCCCTCCTGTCCAACACAACGAAGTCTGTAGCCTAAATCCAGAGGAACCCCTGACCGCGACAGAACCGGACGGAGATTATTGATGCCTAAAGGTACCCATGCACCCGCAGCCCCCTGGTCTTCAGGAATCCAACCACTGGTCAAGCAATGTTCAGCAGGCGGCCCTCCACCCTGTCCAGTCTCTGGTTTTCGGAACCGACCCCTGGACCTAGCCTGCAGCATCTTTGTGACCCCCAGGGTCATCTCATTGAAAAGCATTGGGAGTCTGATGCTGTGTTGGCACCCTGCACCCGGCCGCCCCTGTGCCGCAAAGGGTGTGTGTTTGGTTCTGACCGGTGCCCCCCCCTCACCCCCAGTGCTCACCTAACTCCCCCAACCCCCCCAGGTCTGCCCTCTGAACACAAGGGTACTTACCTGCAAACAGGCCTGATTCTGAGTGCCCCCAGTCTCCGTAGGACTCCATTTTAAATCCTGCATCATCTTTGACCTCTGCACCCGGCCGGCCCCATGTTGCTGGTGGTGGGTGTTTGGTGTTAACTTGAACCCCGACCTGTGGACATCCTAACCTCCATAGACTGGAACTGTTAGTCTGATACTTACCTCAAAAACTGTACTAATGTTTCTTCCCCCAGAACTGTCTTTGAAAATTGCACTGTCAACTTTTAAAACAGATATTTGCTATTGAAAACCACTTAACTTGCCAAACTGAAACAAAGTGGTGTTGATACATATGTTTGATACTTACTTACAAATGTACTTACCTGCAAACTGAATCTTGTGGTTCTAGGAAAAAAGTAACAACATTTATTTTTGCTATTTAAAAATATTTGGTCTGGAGCTAGTCATTGAGTGTGTGCTTCATCTACTGCCAGTGTGTACAACAAATGCTTTGCACTACCCTCTTGTAGGAAGTTGGCTCTGTATGTGCTATTTCAAAGTAAGGAATAGCATGCACAGAGTCCAAGGGTTCCCCTTAGAGGTAAGATAGTGGCAAAAAGAGATAATACTAATGCTCTATTTTGTGGCAGTGTGGTCGAGCAGTAGGCTTATCCAAGGAGTAGTGTTAAGCATTTGTTGTACCTACACATAGACAATAAATGAGGTACACACACTCAGAGACAAATCCAGCCAATAGGTTTTTATATAGAAAAATATCTTTTCTTAGTTTATTTTAAGAACCACAGGTTCAAATTCTACATGTAATATCTCATTCGAAAGGTATTGCAGGTAAGTACTTTAGGAACTTCAAATCATCAAAATTGCATGTATACTTTTCAAGTTATTCACAAATAGCTGTTTTAAAAGTGGACACTTAGTGCAATTTTCACAGTTCCTAGGGGAGGTAAGTATTTGTTAGGTTAACCAGGTAAGTAAGACACTTACAGGGCTCAGTTCTTGGTCCAAGGTAGCCCACCGTTGGGGGTTCAGAGCAACCCCAAAGTCACCACACCAGCAGCTCAGGGCCGGTCAGGTGCAGAGTTCAAAGTGGTGCCCAAAACACATAGGCTAGAATGGAGAGAAGGGGGTGCCCCGGTTCCGGTCTGCTTGCAGGTAAGTACCCGCGTCTTAGGAGGGCAGACCAGGGGGGTTTTGTAGGGCACCGGGGGGGGGACACAAGCCCACACAGAAATTTCACCCTCAGCGGCGCGGGGGCGGCCGGGTGCAGTGTAGAAACAAGCGTCGGGTTCGCAATGTTAGTCTATGAGAGATCTCGGGATCTCTTCAGCGCTGCAGGCAGGCAAGGGGGGGATTCCTCGGGGAAACCTCCACTTGGGCAAGGGAGAGGGACTCCTGGGGGTCACTTCTCCAGTGAAAGTCCGGTCCTTCGGGTCCTGGGGGCTGCGGGTGCAGGGTCTCTCCCAGGCGTCGGGACTTTAGGTTCAAAGAGTCGCGGTCAGGGGAAACCTCGGGATTCCCTCTGCAGGCGGCGCTGTGGGGGCTCAGGGGGGACAGGTTTTGGTACTCACAGTATCAGAGTAGTCCTGGGGTCCCTCCTGAGGTGTTGGATCGCCACCAGCCGAGTCGGGGTCGCCGGGTGCAGTGTTGCAAGTCTCACGCTTCTTGCGGGGAGCTTGCAGGGTTCTTTAAAGTTGCTGGAAACAAAGTTGCAGCTTTTCTTGGAGCAGGTCCGCTGTCCTCGGGAGTTTCTTGTCTTTTCGAAGCAGGGGCAGTCCTCAGAGGATGTCGAGGTCGCTGGTCCCTTTGGAAGGCGTCGCTGGAGCAGGATCTTTGGAAGGCAGGAGACAGGCCGGTGAGTTTCTGGAGCCAAGGCAGTTGTCGTCTTCTGGTCTTCCGCTGCAGGGGTTTTCAGCTGGGCAGTCCTTCTTGTAGTTGCAGGAATCTAATTTTCTATGGTTCAGGGTAGCCCTTAAATACTAAATTTAAGGGCGTGTTTAGGTCTGGGGGGTGAGTAGCCAATGGCTACTAGCCCTGAGGGTGGGTACACCCTCTTTGTGCCTCCTCCCAAGGGGAGGGGGTCACAATCCTAACCCTATTGGGGGAATCCTCCATCTGCAAGATGGAGGATTTCTAAAAGTTAGAGTCACTTCAGCTCAGGACACCTTAGGGGCTGTCCTGACTGGCCAGTGACTCCTCCTTGTTTTTCTCATTATTTTCTCCGGCCTTGCCGCCAAAAGTGGGGCCTGGCCGGAGGGGGCGGGCAACTCCACTAGCTGGAGTGTCCTGCTGGGTTGGCACAAAGGAGGTGAGCCTTTGAGGCTCACCGCCAGGTGTGACAATTCCTGCCTGGGGGAGGTGTTAGCATCTCCACCCAGTGCAGGCTTTGTTACTGGCCTCAGAGTGACAAAGGCACTCTCCCCATGGGGCCAGCAACATGTCTCGGTTTGTGGCAGGCTGCTAAAACTAGTCAGCCTACACAGATAGTCGGTTAAGTTTCAGGGGGCACCTCTAAGGTGCCCTCTGGGGTGTATTTTACAATAAAATGTACACTGGCATCAGTGTGCATTTATTGTGCTGAGAAGTTTGATACCAAACTTCCCAGTTTTCAGTGTAGCCATTATGGTGCTGTGGAGTTCGTGTTTGACAGACTCCCAGACCATATACTCTTATGGCTACCCTGCACTTACAATGTCTAAGGTTTTGTTTAGACACTGTAGGGGTACCATGCTCATGCACTGGTACCCTCACCTATGGTATAGTGCACCCTGCCTTAGGGCTGTAAGGCCTGCTAGAGGGGTGTCTTACCTATACTGCATAGGCAGTGAGAGGCTGGCATGGCACCCTGAGGGGAGTGCCATGTCGACTTACTCGTTTTGTCCTCACTAGCACACACAAGCTGGCAAGCAGAGTGTCTGTGCTGAGTGAGAGGTCTCCAGGGTGGCATAAGACATGCTGCAGCCCTTAGAGACCTTCCTTGGCATCAGGGCCCTTGGTACTAGAAGTACCAGTTACAAGGGACTTATCTGGATGCCAGGGTCTGTCAATTGTGGATACAAAAGTACAGGTTAGGGAAAGAACACTGGTGCTGGGACCTGGTTAGCAGGCCTCAGCACACTTTCAATTGTAAACATAGCATCAGCAAAGGCAAAAAGTCAGGGGGCAACCATGCCAAGGAGGCATTTCCTTACACAACCCCCCCCAAACGAAAGAGGATGAGACTAACCTTTCCCAAGAGAGTCTTCATTTTCTAAGTGGAAGAACCTGGAAAGGCCATCTGCATTGGCATGGGCAGTCCCAGGTCTGTGTTCCACTATAAAGTCCATTCCCTGTAGAGAGATGGACCACCTCAACAGTTTAGGATTTTCACCTTTCATTTGCATCAGCCATTTGAGAGGTCTGTGGTAAGTTTGAACTAGGAAGTGAGTCCCAAAGAGGTATGGTCTCAGCTTCTTCAGGGACCAAACCACAGCAAAGGCCTCCCTCTCAATGGCACTCCAACGCTGCTCCCTGGGGAGTAACCTCCTGCTAATGAAAGCAACAGGCTGGTCAAGGCCATCATCATTTGTTTGGGACAAAACTGCCCCTATCCCATGTTCAGAGGCATCAGTCTGCACAATGAACTGCTTAGAATAATCTGGAGCTTTGAGAACTGGTGCTGAGCACATTGCTTGTTTCAGGGTGTCAAAAGCCTGTTGGCATTCCACAGTCCAGTTCACTTTCTTGGGCATTTTCTTGGAGGTGAGTTCAGTGAGGGCTGTCACAATGGATCCATATCCCTTCACAAACCTCCTGTAATACCCAGTCAAGCCAAGGAATGCCCTGACTTGAGTCTGGGTTTTTGGAGCTACCCAGTCCAGAATAGTCTGGATCTTGGGTTGGAGTGGCTGAACTTGGCCTCCACCTACAAGGTGGCCCAAGTAAACCACAGTTCCCTGCCCTATCTGGCATTTGGATGCCTTGATAGAGAGGCCTGCGGATTGCAGAGCCTTCAAAACCTTCTTCAGGTGGACCAGGTGATCCTGCCAGGTGGAGCTAAAGACAGCAATATCATCAAGATAAGCTGTGCTAAAGGACTCCAAGCCAGCAAGGACTTGATTCACCAACCTTTGGAAGGTGGCAGGGGCATTCTTTAAACCAAAGGGCATAACAGTAAACTGATAATGCCCATCAGGTGTGGAGAATGCTGTTTTCTCTTTTGCTCCAGGTGCCATTTTTATTTGCCAGTACCCTGCTGTCAAGTCAAAGGTACTTAAGAATTTGGCAGCACCTAATTTATCTATGAGCTCATCAGCTCTTGGAATTGGATGAGCATCTGTCTTGGTGACAGAATTGAGCCCTCTGTAGTCCACACAAAACCTCATCTCTTTCTTTCCATCTTTGGTGTGAGGTTTGGGGACTAAGACCACTGGGCTAGCCCAGGGGCTGTCAGAGCGCTCAATTACTCCCAATTCCAGCATCTTGTGGACTTCCACCTTGATGCTTTCCTTAACATGGTCAGACTGTCTAAAGATTTTGTTTTTGACAGGCATGCTGTCTCCTGTGTCCACATCATGGGTACACAGGTGTGTCTGACCAGGGGTTAAGGAGAAGAGTTCAGGAAACTGTTGTAGGACTCTCCTACAATCAGCTTGCTGTTGGCCAGAGAGGGTGTCTGAGTAGATCACTCCATCTACTGTGCCATCTTTTGGGTCTGATGACAGAAGATCAGGGAGAGGTTCACTCTCTGCCTCCTGATCCTCATCTGTTACCATCAACAGATTCACATCAGCCCTGTCATGGAAGAGTTTAAGGCGGTTTACATGGATCACCCTCTTGGGGCTCCTGCTTGTGCCCAGGTCCACCAGGTAGGTGACCTGACTCTTCCTCTCTAGCACTGGGTAAGGGCCACTCCATTTGTCCTGGAGTGCCCTGGGAGCCACAGGCTCCAGAACCCAGACTTTCTGCCCTGGTTGGAACTCAACCAGTGCAGCCTTTTGGTCATACCAAAACTTCTGGAGCTGTTGGCTGGCCTCAAGGTTTTTGGTTGCCTTTTCCATGTACTCTGCCATTCTAGAGCGAAGGCCAAGTACATAGTCCACTATGTCCTGTTTAGGCTCATGGAGAGGTCTCTCCCAGCCTTCTTTAACAAGGGCAAGTGGTCCCCTTACAGGATGACCAAACAGAAGTTCAAAGGGTGAGAATCCTACTCCCTTCTGTGGCACCTCTCTGTAAGCGAAAAGCAGACATGGCAAGAGGACATCCCATCTCCTTTTGAGTTTTTCTGGGAGCCCCATGATCATGCCTTTTAATGTCTTGTTGAATCTCTCAACCAAGCCATTAGTTTGTGGATGGTATGGTGTAGTGAATTTATAAGTCACTCCACACTCATTCCACATGTGCTTTAGGTATGCTGACATGAAGTTGGTACCTCTGTCAGACACCACCTCCTTAGGGAAACCCACTCTGGTAAAGATACCAATGAAGGCCTTAGCTACTGCAGGGGCAGTAGTCGACCTAAGGGGAATAGCTTCAGGATATCTGGTAGCATGATCCACTACTACCAGGATATACATATTTCCTGAGGCTGTGGGAGGTTCTAGTGGACCAACTATGTCCACACCCACTCTTTCAAAGGGAACCCCCACCACTGGAAGTGGAATGAGGGGGGCCTTTGGATGTCCACCTGTCTTACCACTGGCTTGACAGGTGGGGCAGGAGAGGCAAAACTCCTTAACCATGTTGGACATATTGGGCCAGTAGAAGTGGTTGAATAACCTCTCCCACGTCTTGGTTTGTCCCAAATGTCCAGCAAGGGAAATGTCATGGGCCAATGTTAGGATGAACTTCCTGAACAGCTGAGGCACTACCACTCTCCTAGTGGCACCAGGTTTGGGGTCTCTGGCCTCAGTGTACAGGAGTCCATCTTCCCAATAGACCCTATGTGTTCCATTTTTCTTGCCTTTGGACTCTTCAGCAGCTTGCTGCCTAAGGCCTTCAAGAGAGGGACAGGTTTCTTGTCCCTTACACAGCTCCTCCCTTGAGGGTCCCCCTGGGCCCAAGAGCTCAACCTGGTAAGGTTCAAGCTCCAAAGGCTCAGTTCCCTCAGAGGGCAGAACTTCTTCCTGAGAAGAGAGGTTCCCTTTCTTTGGCTGTGTTGTAGTTGGTTTCCCAACTGACTTTCCTGTTCTCTTGGTAGGCTGGGCCATTCTTCCAGACTCCAGCTCTACTTGTTCACCCTGTGCCTTGCATTGTGCTCTTGTTTTCACACACACCAGTTCAGGGATACCCAGCATTGCTGCATGGGTTTTTAGTTCTACCTCAGCCCATGCTGAGGACTCCAGGTCATTTCCAAGCAGACAGTCCACTGGGATATTTGAGGAGACCACCACCTGTTTCAGGCCCTTGACCCCTCCCCATTCTAAAGTAACCATTGCCATGGGATGTACTTTTCTCTGATTGTCTGCGTTGGTGACTGTGTAAGTTTTTCCAGTCAGGTATTGGCCAGGGGAAACCAGTTTCTCTGTCACCATGGTGACACTGGCACCTGTATCCCTCAGGCCCTCTATTCTAGTCCCATTAATTAAGAGTTGCTGTCTGTATTTTTGCATGTTAGGCGGCCAGACAGCTAATGTGGCTAAATCCACCCCACCCTCAGAAACTAGAGTAGCTTCAGTGTGGACCCTGATTTGCTCTGGGCACACTGTTGATCCCACTTGGAGACTAGCCATACCAGTGTTACCTGGATGGGAGTTTGGAGTGGAACCTTTCTTGGGACAGGCCTTGTCTCCAGTTTGGTGTCCATGCTGTTTACAGCTATGACACCAGGCCTTTTTGGGATCAAAGTTTTTACCCTTGTACCCATTGTTTTGTGAAGAGGCTCTGGGCCCACCCTCCTGTGCAGGTTTTTGGGGGCCTGTAGAAGACTCTTTACTATTTTTAGTTTTGGTTGTCTCATCACCCTTCCCCTGGGGAGTCTTTGTGACCCCTTTCTTTTGGTCACCTCCTGTTGAAGTCTTGGACACCCTTGTCTTGACCCAATGGTCCGCCTTCTTTCCCAATTCTTGGGGAGAAATTGGTCCTAGGTCTACCAGATGCTGATGCAGTTTATCATTGAAACAATTACTTAACAGGTGTTCTTTCACAAATAAATTGTACAGCCCATCATAATTACTTACCCCACTGCCTTGAATCCAACCATCTAGTGTTTTCACTGAGTAGTCAACAAAGTCAACCCAGGTCTGGCTCGAGGATTTTTGAGCCCCCCTGAACCTAATCCTGTACTCCTCAGTGGAGAATCCAAAGCCCTCAATCAGGGTACCCTTCATGAGGTCATAAGATTCTGCATCTTTTCCAGAGAGTGTGAGGAGTCTATCCCTACACTTTCCAGTGAACATTTCCCAAAGGAGAGCACCCCAGTGAGATCTGTTCACTTTTCTGGTTACACAAGCCCTCTCAAAAGCTGTGAACCACTTGGTGATGTCATCACCATCTTCAAATTTTGTCACAATCCCTTTGGGGATTTTTAACATGTCAGGAGAATCTCTGACCCTATTTATATTGCTGCCACCATTGATGGGTCCTAGGCCCATCTCTTGTCTTTCCCTTTCTATGGCTAGGAGCTGTCTCTCTAAAGCCAATCTTTTGGCCATCCTGGCTAACAGGAGGTCATCTTCACTGAGAGCATCCTCAGTGATTTCAGAAATGTGGGACCCTCCTGTGAGGGACTCACTATTTCTGACTAACACAGTTGGAGACAGGACTTGAGGGGTCCTGTTCTCCCTATTTAGGACTGGAGGAGGGACATTGGCCTCCAAGTCACTAATTTCTTCCTCTGTGATGTCATCATCAGAGGGGTTGGCTTTTTCAAACTCTGCCAACAGCTCCTGGAGCTGAATTTTGGTAGGTCTGGAGCCAATGGTTATTTTTTTGATATTACAGAGAGACCTTAGCTCCCTCATCTTAAGATGGAGGTAAGGTGTGGTGTCGAGTTCCACCACCTGCATCTCTGTATCAGACATTATTCTGCTAAGAGTTGGAATACTTTTTAAAAAATCTAAAACTGTTTCTAGAATCTAATTTCAAACTTTTAACAAACTTTTAAACTCTAAAAGACAATGCTAAACAGGGACTTAACACACAAGGCCCTAGCAGGACTTTTAAGAATTTAGAAAAATTTCAAATTGCAAAAATGAATTTCTAATGACAATTTTGGAATTTGTCGTGTGATCAGGTATTGGCTGAGTAGTCCAGCAAATGCAAAGTCTTGTACCCCACCGCTGATCCACCAATGTAGGAAGTTGGCTCTGTATGTGCTATTTCAAAGTAAGGAATAGCATGCACAGAGTCCAAGGGTTCCCCTTAGAGGTAAGATAGTGGCAAAAAGAGATAATACTAATGCTCTATTTTGTGGTAGTGTGGTCGAGCAGTAGGCTTATCCAAGGAGTAGTGTTAAGCATTTGTTGTACCTACACATAGACAATAAATGAGGTACACACACTCAGAGACAAATCCAGCCAATAGGTTTTTATATAGAAAAATATATTTTCTTAGTTTATTTTAAGAACCACAGGTTCAAATTCTACATGTAATATCTCATTCGAAAGGTATTGCAGGTAAGTACTTTAGGAACTTCAAATCATCAAAATTGCATGTATACTTTTCAAGTTATTCACAAATAGCTGTTTTAAAAGTGGACACTTAGTGCAATTTTCACAGTTCCTAGGGGAGGTAAGTATTTGTTAGGTTAACCAGGTAAGTAAGACACTTACAGGGCTCAGTTCTTGGTCCAAGGTAGCCCACCGTTGGGGGTTCAGAGCAACCCCAAAGTCACCACACCAGCAGCTCAGGGCCGGTCAGGTGCAGAGTTCAAAGTGGTGCCCAAAACACATAGGCTAGAATGGAGAGAAGGGGGTGCCCCGGTTCCGGTCTGCTTGCAGGTAAGTACCCGCGTCTTCGGAGGGCAGACCAGGGGGGTTTTGTAGGGCACCGGGGGGGGACACAAGCCCACACAGAAATTTCACCCTCAGCGGCGCGGGGGCGGCCGGGTGCAGTGTAGAAACAAGCGTCGGGTTCGCAATGTTAGTCTATGAGAGATCTCGGGATCTCTTCAGCGCTGCAGGCAGGCAAGGGGGGGATTCCTCGGGGAAACCTCCACTTGGGCAAGGGAGAGGGACTCCTGGGGGTCACTTCTCCAGTGAAAGTCCGGTCCTTCGGGTCCTGGGGGCTGCGGGTGCAGGGTCTCTCCCAGGCGTCGGGACTTTAGGTTCAAAGAGTCGCGGTCAGGGGAAACCTCGGGATTCCCTCTGCAGGCGGCGCTGTGGGGGCTCAGGGGGGACAGGTTTTGGTACTCACAGTGTCAGAGTAGTCCTGGGGTCCCTCCTGAGGTGTTGGATCGCCACCAGCCGAGTCGGGGTCGCCGGGTGCAGTGTTGCAAGTCTCACGCTTCTTGCGGGGAGCTTGCAGGGTTCTTTAAAGTTGCTGGAAACAAAGTTGCAGCTTTTCTTGGAGCAGGTCCGCTGTCCTCGGGAGTTTCTTGTCTTTTCGAAGCAGGGGCAGTCCTCAGAGGATGTCGAGGTCGCTGGTCCCTTTGGAAGGCGTCGCTGGAGCAGGATCTTTGGAAGGCAGGAGACAGGCCGGTGAGTTTCTGGAGCCAAGGCAGTTGTCGTCTTCTGGTCTTCCGCTGCAGGGGTTTTCAGCTGGGCAGTCCTTCTTGTAGTTGCAGGAATCTAATTTTCTATGGTTCAGGGTAGCCCTTAAATACTAAATTTAAGGGCGTGTTTAGGTCTGGGGGGTGAGTAGCCAATGGCTACTAGCCCTGAGGGTGGGTACACCCTCTTTGTGCCTCCTCCCAAGGGGAGGGGGTCACAATCCTAACCCTATTGGGGGAATCCTCCATCTGCAAGATGGAGGATTTCTAAAAGTTAGAGTCACTTCAGCTCAGGACACCTTAGGGGCTGTCCTGACTGGCCAGTGACTCCTCCTTGTTTTTCTCATTATTTTCTCCGGCCTTGCCGCCAAAAGTGGGGCCTGGCCGGAGGGGGCGGGCAACTCCACTAGCTGGAGTGTCCTGCTGGGTTGGCACAAAGGAGGTGAGCCTTTGAGGCTCACCGCCAGGTGTGACAATTCCTGCCTGGGGGAGGTGTTAGCATCTCCACCCAGTGCAGGCTTTGTTACTGGCCTCAGAGTGACAAAGGCACTCTCCCCATGGGGCCAGCAACATGTCTCGGTTTGTGGCAGGCTGCTAAAACTAGTCAGCCTACACAGATAGTCGGTTAAGTTTCAGGGGGCACCTCTAAGGTGCCCTCTGTGGTGTATTTTTCAATAAAATGTACACTGGCATCAGTGTGCATTTATTGTGCTGAGAAGTTTGATACCAAACTTCCCAGTTTTCAGTGTAGCCATTATGGTGCTGTGGAGTTCGTGTTTGACAAACTCCCAGACCATATACTCTTATGGCTACCCTGCACTTACAATGTCTAAGGTTTTGTTTAGACACTGTAGGGGTACCATGCTCATGCACTGGTACCCTCACCTATGGTATAGTGCACCCTGCCTTAGGGCTGTAAGGCCTGCTAGAGGGGTGTCTTACCTATACTGCATAGGCAGTGAGAGGCTGGCATGGCACCCTGAGGGGAGTGCCATGTCGACTTACTCGTTTTGTCCTCACTAGCACACACAAGCTGGCAAGCAGTGTGTCTGTGCTGAGTGAGAGGTCTCCAGGGTGGCATAAGACATGCTGCAGCCCTTAGAGACCTTCCTTGGCATCAGGGCCCTTGGTACTAGAAGTACCAGTTACAAGGGACTTATCTGGATGCCAGGGTCTGCCAATTGTGGATACAAAAGTACAGGTTAGGGAAAGAACACTGGTGCTGGGGCCTGGTTAGCAGGCCTCAGCACACTTTCAATTGTAAACATAGCATCAGCAAAGGCAAAAAGTCAGGGGGCAACCATGCCAAGGAGGCATTTCCTTACACCTCTGATAAGCCGAATTCTTTGACCACACTACGACAAAAGAGATCATTAGTATTATCTACTTTAGCCTCTGTAAAGCATCTGGGGAACATCTGGGATCTGTGCACACTATACCTCACCTTGGTATTGTATATACAGAGCCAACTTCCTACATTGGGGGGGCCAACAACGAATAACCCGGGCTGTCAGGGGTCTGAGCCCGCAACACCACCGATGGGGACCTGGGTGCACCAGGCTGGTGATCAATGGTGACTGGGGTGCCCTGTGCTAGCGAAGCATCCTGAGCACGGGCGTAGGGCCCAACCTCAAATCACCTCACCTCACACGTCTGCAACCTGCTGGGCCTCTAACTGCATAAGCAAGTGAGCACGCTCGCTGCGCACCTTCTAAGACTGGCCCCTCAGAGTTGGAAATCTGCCCTTCACAGAACAGAAGCAATCCCAGAGGAATCCCCAGCAGTTTCATGGGACCCACTGGATCGAATGTAAGGTGCTCTCATCCTAGACAGAGAGAAGAGTGATACACTGAAGTGCACGGGGGGATTTAATTAGGTGGATGGCCAACGCAGCGCTTGCAACACACAGAGGCCAGAGAGAATGAATGATGAGTCCAGGGGTGCGCACAGAGCAGCTACATAGAGTGCCTTGACCATAGAGGAGATCCCTATCCGAAAGGGGCAATAATTCTACGCTGATGCAGGAATGCTCAGTGCCTAGGCCCAGAACAGAAGAACCTAGCCACACCTGGCCACTAATCCTCCCTGGCTGGGGGACACTTTTGAAGGAAACACAACTGATATCCCTAAAAACGACATCTTGAAACTTCGGCCTGGCAGCCTGGACTGCCCTAACCGGAACAGTCAAACTGGTAATCAGACGAATAAACCATGGGGAAGTCCAGAACCAAACAAGATGACACCCAGATGGGAACAACAGAGCTGGAAAAACCCATGAAAAGTGCACTGGGGGAATCAGGAGATATGGTCCCCACACTACAAACGCAATTTGATAGAATCCTGTCGGTAATAGCAGACACAAAAGCTACACTCCAAAAAGACATTGGGGCATATCCGTGGGCCTCAGCTTACTGAGGGCAGAACATCATAAACTGGCAGAGTGAAGGAAATAGAGACGGGCTTAGGGAGATACAGCCATCTCATTAGACCTATGTAGGAAGTTGGCTCTGTATGTGCTATTTCAAAGTAAGGAATAGCATGCACAGAGTCCAAGGGTTCCCCTTAGAGGTAAAATAGTGGTAAAAATAGATAATACTAATGCTCTATTTTGTGGTAGTGTGGTCGAGCAGTAGGCTTATCCAAGGAGTAGTGTTAAGCATTTGTTGTACATACACATAGACAATAAATGAGGTACACACACTCAGAGACAAATCCAGCCAATAGGTTTTTATATAGAAAAATATCTTTTCTTAGTTTATTTTAAGAACCACAGGTTCAAATTCTACATGTAATATCTCATTCGAAAGGTATTGCAGGTAAGTACTTTAGGAACTTCAAATCATAAAAATTGCATGTATACTTTACAAGTTATTGACAAATAGCTGTTTTAAAAGTGGACACTTAGTGCAATTTTCACAGTTCCTGGGGGAGGTAAGTTTTTGTTAGTTTTACCAGGTAAGTAAGACACTTACAGGGTTCAGTTCTTGGTCCAAGGTAGCCCACCGTTGGGGGTTCAGAGCAACCCCAAAGTCACCACACCAGCAGCTCAGGGCCGGTCAGGTGCAGAGTTCAAAGTGGTGCCCAAAACACATAGGCTAGAATGGAGAGAAGGGGGTGCCCCGGTTCCGGTCTGCTTGCAGGTAAGTACCCGCGTCTTCGGAGGGCAGACCAGGGGGGTTTTGTAGGGCACCGGGGGGGACACAAGCCCACACAGAAATTTCACCCTCAGCAGCGCGGGGGCGGCCGGGTGCAGTGTAGAAACAGGCGTCGGGTTCGCAATGTTAGTCTATGAGAGATCTCGGGATCTCTTCAGCGCTGCAGGCAGGCAAGGGAGGGATTCCTCGGGGAAACCTCCACTCGGGCAAGGGAGAGGGACTCCTGGGGGTCACTTCTCCAGTGAAAGTCCGGTCCTTCAGGTCCTGGGGGCTGCGGGTGCAGGGTCTCTCCCAGGCGTCGGGACTTTAGGTTCAAAGAGTCGCGGTCAGGGGAAGCCTCGGGATTCCCTCTGCAGGCGGCGCTGTGGGGGCTCAGGGGGGACAGGTTTTGGTACTCACAGTATCAGAGTAGTCCTGGGGTCCCTCCTGAGGTGTCGGATCTCCACCAGCCGAGTCGGGGTCGCCGGGTGCAGTGTTGCAAGTCTCACGCTTCTTGCGGGGAGCTTGCAGGGATCTTTAAAGCTGCTGGAAACAAAGTTGCAGCTTTTCTTGGAGCAGGTCCGCTGTCCTCGGGAGTTTCTTGTCTTTTCGAAGCAGGGGCAGTCCTCAGAGGATGTCGAGGTCGCTGGTCCCTTTGGAAGGCGTCGCTGGAGCAGGATCTTTGGAAGGCAGGAGACAGGCCGGTGAGTTTCTGGAGCCAAGGCAGTTGTCGTCTTCTGGTCTTCCTCTGCAGGGGTTTTCAGCTAGGCAGTCCTTCTTCTTGTAGTTGCAGGAATCTAATTTTCTAGGGTTCAGGGTAGCCCTTAAATACTAAATTTAAGGGCGTGTTTAGGTCTGGGGGGTTAGTAGCCAATGGCTACTAGCCCTGAGGGTGGGTACACCCTCTTTGTGCCTCCTCCCAAGGGGAGGGGGTCACAATCCTAACCCTATTGGGGGAATCCTCCATCTGCAAGATGGAGGATTTCTAAAAGTTAGAGTCACCTCAGCTCAGGACACCTTAGGGGCTGTCCTGACTGGCCAGTGACTCCTCCTTGTTGCTTTCTTTGTTCCCTCCAGCCTTGCCGCCAAAAGTGGGGGCCGTGGCCGGAGGGGGCGGGCAACTCCACTAAGCTGGAGTGCCCTGCTGGGCTGTGACAAAGGGGTGAGCCTTTGAGGCTCACCGCCAGGTGTCACAGCTCCTGCCTGGGGGAGGTGTTAGCATCTCCACCCAGTGCAGGCTTTGTTACTGGCCTCAGAGTGACAAAGGCACTCTACCCATGGGGCCAGCAACATGTCTCTGGTGTGGCAGGCTGCTGGAACTAGTCAGCCTACACAGACAGTCGGTTAAGTTTCAGGGGGCACCTCTAAGGTGCCCTCTGGGGTGTATTTTGCAATAAAATGTACACTGGCATCAGTGTGCATTTATTGTGCTGAGAAGTTTGATACCAAACTTCCCAGTTTTCAGTGTAGCCATTATGGTGCGGTGGAGTTCGTGTTTGACAGACTCCCAGACCATATACTCTTATGGCTACCCTGCACTTACAATGTCTAAGGTTTTGTTTAGACACTGTAGGGGTACCATGCTCATGCACTGGTACCCTCACCTATGGTATAGTGCACCCTGCCTTAGGGCTGTAAGGCCTGCTAGAGGGGTGTCTTACCTATACTGCATAGGCAGTGAGAGGCTGGCATGGCACCCTGAGGGGAGTGCCATGTCGACTTACTCGTTTTGTCCTCACTAGCACACACAAGCTGGCAAGCAGTGTGTCTGTGCTGAGTGAGAGGTCTCCAGGGTGGCATAAGACATGCTGCAGCCCTTAGAGACCTTCCTTGGCATCAGGGCCCTTGGTACTAGAAGTACCAGTTACAAGGGACTTATCTGGATGCCAGGGTCTGCCAATTGTGGATACAAAAGTACAGGTTAGGGAAAGAACACTGGTGCTGGGGCCTGGTTAGCAGGCCTCAGCACACTTTCAATTGTAAACATAGCATCAGCAAAGGCAAAAAGTCAGGGGGCAACCATGCCAAGGAGGCATTTCCTTACACAACCCCCCCCCCAAACGAAAGAGGATGAGACTAACCTTTCCCAAGAGAGTCTTCATTTTCTAAGTGGAAGAACCTGGAAAGGCCATCTGCATTGGCATGGGCAGTCCCAGGTCTGTGTTCCACTATAAAGTCCATTCCCTGTAGGGAGATGGACCACCTCAACAGTTTAGGATTTTCACCTTTCATTTGCATCAGCCATTTGAGAGGTCTGTGGTCAGTTTGAACTAGGAAGTGAGTCCCAAAGAGGTATGGTCTCAGCTTCTTCAGGGACCAAACCACAGCAAAGGCCTCCCTCTCAATGGCACTCCAACGCTGCTCCCTGGGGAGTAACCTCCTGCTAATGAAAGCAACAGGCTGGTCAAGGCCATCATCATTTGTTTGGGACAAAACTGCCCCTATCCCATGTTCAGAGGCATCTGTCTGCACAATGAACTGCTTAGAATAATCTGGAGCTTTTAGAACTGGTGCTGAGCACATTGCTTGTTTCAGGGTGTCAAAGGCCTGTTGGCATTCCACAGTCCAGTTCACTTTCTTGGGCATTTTCTTGGAGGTGAGTTCAGTGAGGGCTGTCACAATGGATCCATATCCCTTCACAAACCTCCTGTAATACCCAGTCAAGCCAAGGAATGCCCTGACTTGAGTCTGGGTTTTTGGAGCTACCCAGTCCAGAATAGTCTGGATCTTGGGTTGGAGTGGCTGAACTTGGCCTCCACCTACAAGGTGGCCCAAGTAAACCACAGTTCCCTGCCCTATCTGGCATTTGGATGCCTTGATAGAGAGGCCTGCAGATTGCAGAGCCTTCAAAACCTTCTTCAGGTGGACCAGGTGATCCTGCCAGGTGGAGCTAAAGACAGCAATATCATCAAGATAAGCTGTGCTAAAGGACTCCAAGCCAGTAAGGACTTGATTCACCAACCTTTGGAAGGTGGCAGGGGCATTCTTTAAACCAAAGGGCATAACAGTAAACTGATAATGCCCATCAGGTGTGGAGAATGCTGTTTTCTCTTTTGCTCCAGGTGCCATTTTTATTTGCCAGTACCCTGCTGTCAAGTCAAAGGTACTTAGGAATTTGGCAGCACCTAATTTGTCTATGAGCTCATCAGCTCTTGGAATTGGATGAGCATCTGTCTTGGTGACAGAATTGAGCCCTCTGTAGTCCACACAAAACCTCATCTCTTTCTTTCCATCTTTGGTGTGAGGTTTGGGGACTAAGACCACTGGGCTAGCCCAGGGGCTGTCAGAGCGCTCAATTACCCCCAATTCCAGCATCTTGTGGACTTCCACCTTGATGCTTTCCTTAACATGGTCAGATTGTCTAAAGATTTTGTTCTTGACAGGCATGCTGTCTCCTGTGTCCACATCATGGGTACACAGGTGTGTCTGACCAGGGGTTAAGGAGAAGAGTTCAGGAAACTGTTGTAGGACTCTCCTACAATCAGCTTGCTGTTGGCCAGAGAGGGTGTCTGAGTAGATCACTCCATCTACTGTGCCATCTTTTGGGTCTGATGACAGAAGATCAGGGAGAGGTTCACTCTCTGCCTCCTGATCCTCATCTGTTACCATCAACAGATTCACATCAGCCCTGTCGTGGAAGAGCTTAAGGCGGTTCACATGGATCACCCTCTTGGGGCTCCTGCTTGTGCCCAGGTCCACCAGGTAGGTGACCTGACTCTTCCTTTCTAGTACTGGGTAAGGGCCACTCCATTTGTCCTGGAGTGCCCTGGGAGCCACAGGCTCCAGAACCCAGACTTTCTGCCCTGGTTGGAACTCAACCAGTGCAGCCTTTTGGTCATACCAAAACTTCTGGAGCTGTTGGCTGGCCTCAAGGTTTTTGGTTGCCTTTTCCATGTACTCTGCCATTCTAGAGCGAAGGCCAAGTACATAGTCCACTATGTCCTGTTTAGGCTCATGGAGAGGTCTCTCCCAGCCTTCTTTAACAAGGGCAAGTGGTCCCCTTACAGGATGACCAAACAGAAGTTCAAAGGGTGAGAATCCTACTCCCTTCTGTGGCACCTCTCTGTAAGCGAAAAGCAGGCATGGCAAGAGGACATCCCATCTCATTTTGAGTTTTTCTGGGAGCCCCATGATCATGCCCTTTAATGTCTTGTTGAATCTCTCAACTAAGCCATTAGTTTGTGGATGGTATGGTGTAGTGAATTTATAAGTCACCCCACACTCATTCCACATGTGCTTTAGGTATGCTGACATGAAGTTGGTACCTCTGTCAGACACCACCTCCTTAGGGAAACCCACTCTGGTAAAGATACCAATGAGGGCCTTGGCTACTGCAGGGGCAGTAGTCGACCTAAGGGGAATAGCTTCAGGATACCTGGTAGCATGATCCACTACTACCAGGATATACATATTTCCTGAGGCTGTGGGAGGTTCCAGTGGACCAACTATGTCCACACCCACTCTTTCAAAGGGAACCCCCACCACTGGAAGTGGAATGAGGGGGGCCTTTGGATGCCCACCTGTCTTACCACTGGCTTGACAGGTGGGGCAGGAGAGGCAAAACTCCTTAACCATGTTGGACATATTGGGCCAGTAGAAGTGGTTGACTAACCTCTCCCACGTCTTGGTTTGTCCCAAATGTCCAGCAAGGGGAATGTCATGGGCCAATGTTAGGATGAACTTCCTGAACAGCTGAGGCACTACCACTCTCCTAGTGGCACCAGGTTTGGGGTCTCTGGCCTCAGTGTACAGGAGTCCATCTTCCCAATAGACCCTATGTGTTCCATTTTTCTTGCCTTTGGACTCTTCAGCAGCTTGCTGCCTAAGGCCTTCAAGAGAGGGACAGGTTTCTTGTCCCTTACACAGCTCCTCCCTTGAGGGTCCCCCTGGGCCTAAGAGCTCAACCTGATAAGGTTCCAGCTCCAAAGGCTCAGTTCCCTCAGAGGGCAGAACTTCTTCCTGAGAAGAGAGGTTCCCTTTCTTTTGCTGTGTTGCAGTTGGTTTCCCAACTGACTTTCCTGTTCTCTTGGTAGGCTGGGCCATTTTTCCAGACTCCAGCTCTACTTTTTCACCCTGTGCCTTGCACTGTGCTCTTGTTTTCACACACACCAGTTCAGGGATACCCAGCATTGCTGCATGGGTTTTTAGTTCTACCTCAGTCCATGCTGAGGACTCCAGGTCATTTCCAAGCAGACAGTCCACTGGGATATTTGAGGAGACCACCACCTGTTTCAGGCCATTGACCCCTCCCCATTCTAAAGTAACCATTGCCATGGGATGTACTTTTCTCTGATTGTCAGCGTTGGTGACGGTGTAAGTTTTTCCAGTCAGGTATTGGCCAGGGGAAACCAGTTTCTCTGTCACCATGGTGACACTGGCACCTGTATCCCTCAGGCCCTCTATTCTAGTCCCATTAATTAAGAGTTGCTGTCTGTATTTTTGCATGTTAGGCGGCCAGACAGCTAGTGTGGCTAAATCCACCCCACCCTCAGAAACTAGAGTAGCTTCAGTGTGGACCCTGATTTGCTCTGGGCACACTGTTGATCCCACTTGGAGACTAGCCATACCAGTGTTACCTGGATGGGAGTTTGGAGTGGAACCTTTCTTGGGACAGGCCTTGTCTCCAGTTTGGTGTCCATGCTGTTTACAGCTATGACACCAGGCCTTTTTGGGATCAAAGTTTTTACCCTTGTACCCATTGTTTTGTGAAGAGGCTCTGGGCCCACCCTCCTGTGCAGGTTTTTGGGGGCCTGTAGAAGACTCTTTACTATTTTTAGTTTTGGTTGTCTCATCACCCTTCCCCTGGGGAGTCTTTGTGACCCCTTTCTTTTGGTCACCCCCTGTTGAAGTCTTGGACACCCTTGTCTTGACCCAATGGTCCGCCTTCTTTCCCAATTCTTGGGGAGAAATTGGTCCTAGGTCTACCAGATGCTGATGCAGTTTATCATTGAAACAATTACTTAACAGGTGTTCTTTCACAAATAAATTGTACAGCCCATCATAATTACTTACACCACTGCCTTGAATCCAACCATCTAGTGTTTTCACTGAGTAGTCAACAAAGTCAACCCAGGTCTGGCTCGAGGATTTTTGAGCCCCCCTGAACCTAATCCTGTACTCCTCAGTGGAGAATCCAAAGCCCTCAATCAGGGTACCCTTCATGAGGTCATAAGATTCTGCATCTTTTCCAGAGAGTGTGAGGAGTCTATCCCTACACTTTCCAGTGAACATTTCCCAAAGGAGAGCACCCCAGTGAGATCTGTTCACTTTTCTGGTTACACAAGCCCTCTCAAAAGCTGTGAACCATTTGGTGATGTCATCACCATCTTCATATTTTGTCACAATCCCTTTGGGGATTTTTAACATGTCAGGGGAATCTCTGACCCTATTTATATTGCTGCCACCATTGATGGGTCCTAGGCCCATCTCTTGTCTTTCCCTTTCTATGGCTAGGAGCTGTCTCTCTAAAGCCAATCTTTTGGCCATCCTGGCTAACAGGAGGTCATCTTCACTGAGAGCATCCTCAGTGATTTCAGAAATGTGGGACCCTCCTGTGAGGGACTCACTATTTCTGACTAACACAGTTGGAGACAGGACTTGAGGGGTCCTGTTCTCCCTATTTAGGACTGGAGGAGGGACATTGGCCTCCAAGTCACTAATTTCTTCCTCTGTGATGTCATCATCAGAGGGGTTGGCTTTTTCAAACTCTGCCAACAGCTCCTGGAGCTGAATTTTGGTAGGTCTGGAGCCAATGGTTATTTTCTTTATATTACAGAGAGACCTTAGCTCCCTCATCTTAAGATGGAGGTAAGGTGTGGTGTCGAGTTCCACCACCTGCATCTCTGTATCAGACATTATTCTGCTAAGAGTTGGAATACTTTTTTAAGAATCTAAAACTGTTTCTAGAATCTAATTCAAACTTTTAACAAACTTTTAAACTCTAAAAAGACAATGCTAAACAGGGACTTAACACACAAGGCCCTAGCAGGACTTTTAAGAATTTAGAAAACTTTCAAATTGCAAAAATGAATTTCTAATGACAATTTTGGAATTTGTCGTGTGATCAGGTATTGGCTGAGTAGTCCAGCAAATGCAAAGTCTTGTACCCCACCGCTGATCCACCAATGTAGGAAGTTGGCTCTGTATGTGCTATTTCAAAGTAAGGAATAGCATGCACAGAGTCCAAGGGTTCCCCTTAGAGGTAAAATAGTGGTAAAAATAGATAATACTAATGCTCTATTTTGTGGTAGTGTGGTCGAGCAGTAGGCTTATCCAAGGAGTAGTGTTAAGCATTTGTTGTACATACACATAGACAATAAATGAGGTACACACACTCAGAGACAAATCCAGCCAATAGGTTTTTATATAGAAAAATATCTTTTCTTAGTTTATTTTAAGAACCACAGGTTCAAATTCTACATGTAATATCTCATTCGAAAGGTATTGCAGGTAAGTACTTTAGGAACTTCAAATCATAAAAATTGCATGTATACTTTACAAGTTATTGACAAATAGCTGTTTTAAAAGTGGACACAGTGCAATTTTCACAGTTCCTGGGGGAGGTAAGTTTTTGTTAGTTTTACCAGGTAAGTAAGACACTTACAGGGTTCAGTTCTTGGTCCAAGGTAGCCCACCGTTGGGGGTTCAGAGCAACCCCAAAGTCACCACACCAGCAGCTCAGGGCCGGTCAGGTGCAGAGTTCAAAGTGGTGCCCAAAACACATAGGCTAGAATGGAGAGAAGGGGGTGCCCCGGTTCCGGTCTGCTTGCAGGTAAGTACCCGCGTCTTCGGAGGGCAGACCAGGGGGGTTTTGTAGGGCACCGGGGGGGACACAAGCCCACACAGAAATTTCACCCTGAGCAGCGCGGGGGCGGCCGGGTGCAGTGTAGAAACAGGCGTCGGGTTCGCAATGTTAGTCTATGAGAGATCTCGGGATCTCTTCAGCGCTGCAGGCAGGCAAGGGGGGGATTCCTCGGGGAAACCTCCACTCGGGCAAGGGAGAGGGACTCCTGGGGGTCACTTCTCCAGTGAAAGTCCGGTCCTTCAGGTCCTGGGGGCTGCGGGTGCAGGGTCTCTCCCAGGCGTCGGGACTTTAGGTTCAAAGAGTCGCGGTCAGGGGAAGCCTCGGGATTCCCTCTGCAGGCGGCGCTGTGGGGGCTCAGGGGGGACAGGTTTTGGTACTCACAGTATCAGAGTAGTCCTGGGGTCCCTCCTGAGGTGTCGGATCTCCACCAGCCGAGTCGGGGTCGCCGGGTGCAGTGTTGCAAGTCTCACGCTTCTTGCGGGGAGCTTGCAGGGATCTTTAAAGCTGCTGGAAACAAAGTTGCAGCTTTTCTTGGAGCAGGTCCGCTGTCCTCGGGAGTTTCTTGTCTTTTCGAAGCAGGTGCAGTCCTCAGAGGATGTCGAGGTCGCTGGTCCCTTTGGAAGGCGTCGCTGGAGCAGGATCTTTGGAAGGCAGGAGACAGGCCAGTGAGTTTCTGGAGCCAAGGCAGTTGTCGTCTTCTGGTCTTCCTCTGCAGGGGTTTTCAGCTAGGCAGTCCTTCTTCTTGTAGTTGCAGGAATCTAATTTTCTAGGGTTCAGGGTAGCCCTTAAATACTAAATTTAAGGGCGTGTTTAGGTCTGGGGGGTTAGTAGCCAATGGCTACTAGCCCTGAGGGTGGGTACACCCTCTTTGTGCCTCCTCCCAAGGGGAGGGGGTCACAATCCTAACCCTATTGGGGGAATCCTCCATCTGCAAGATGGAGGATTTCTAAAAGTTAGAGTCACCTCAGCTCAGGACACCTTAGGGGCTGTCCTGACTGGCCAGTGACTCCTCCTTGTTGCTTTCTTTGTTCCCTCCAGCCTTGCCGCCAAAAGTGGGGGCCGTGGCCGGAGGGGGCGGGCAACTCCACTAAGCTGGAGTGCCCTGCTGGGCTGTGACAAAGGGGTGAGCCTTTGAGGCTCACCGCCAGGTGTCACAGCTCCTGCCTGGGGGAGGTGTTAGCATCTCCACCCAGTGCAGGCTTTGTTACTGGCCTCAGAGTGACAAAGGCACTCTCCCCATGGAGCCAGCAACATGTCTCTGGTGTGGCAGGCTGCTGGAACTAGTCAGCCTACACAGACAGTCGGTTAAGTTTCAGGGGGCACCTCTAAGGTGCCCTCTGGGGTGTATTTTGCAATAAAATGTACACTGGCATCAGTGTGCATTTATTGTGCTGAGAAGTTTGATACCAAACTTCCCAGTTTTCAGTGTAGCCATTATGGTGCGGTGGAGTTCGTGTTTGACAGACTCCCAGACCATATACTCTTATGGCTACCCTGCACTTACAATGTCTAAGGTTTTGTTTAGACACTGTAGGGGTACCATGCTCATGCACTGGTACCCTCACCTATGGTATAGTGCACCGTGCCTTAGGGCTGTAAGGCCTGCTAGAGGGGTGTCTTACCTATACTGCATAGGCAGTGAGAGGCTGGCATGGCACCCTGAGGGGAGTGCCATGTCGACTTACTCGTTTTGTCCTCACTAGCACACACAAGCTGGCAAGCAGTGTGTCTGTGCTGAGTGAGAGGTCTCCAGGGTGGCATAAGACATGCTGCAGCCCTTAGAGACCTTCCTTGGCATCAGGGCCCTTGGTACTAGAAGTACCAGTTACAAGGGACTTATCTGGATGCCAGGGTCTGCCAATTGTGGATACAAAAGTACAGGTTAGGGAAAGAACACTGGTGCTGGGGCCTGGTTAGCAGGCCTCAGCACACTTTCAATTGTAAACATAGCATCAGCAAAGGCAAAAAGTCAGGGGGCAACCATGCCAAGGAGGCATTTCCTTACACAACCCCCCCCAAACGAAAGAGGATGAGACTAACCTTTCCCAAGAGAGTCTTCATTTTCTAAGTGGAAGAACCTGGAAAGGCCATCTGCATTGGCATGGGCAGTCCCAGGTCTGTGTTCCACTATAAAGTCCATTCCCTGTAGGGAGATGGACCACCTCAACAGTTTAGGATTTTCACCTTTCATTTGCATCAGCCATTTGAGAGGTCTGTGGTCAGTTTGAACTAGGAAGTGAGTCCCAAAGAGGTATGGTCTCAGCTTCTTCAGGGACCAAACCACAGCAAAGGCCTCCCTCTCAATGGCACTCCAACGCTGCTCCCTGGGGAGTAACCTCCTGCTAATGAAAGCAACAGGCTGGTCAAGGCCATCATCATTTGTTTGGGACAAAACTGCCCCTATCCCATGTTCAGAGGCATCTGTCTGCACAATGAACTGCTTAGAATAATCTGGAGCTTTTAGAACTGGTGCTGAGCACATTGCTTGTTTCAGGGTGTCAAAGGCCTGTTGGCATTCCACAGTCCAGTTCACTTTCTTGGGCATTTTCTTGGAGGTGAGTTCAGTGAGGGCTGTCACAATGGATCCATATCCCTTCACAAACCTCCTGTAATACCCAGTCAAGCCAAGGAATGCCCTGACTTGAGTCTGGGTTTTTGGAGCTACCCAGTCCAGAATAGTCTGGATCTTGGGTTGGAGTGGCTGAACTTGGCCTCCACCTACAAGGTGGCCCAAGTAAACCACAGTTCCCTGCCCTATCTGGCATTTGGATGCCTTGATAGAGAGGCCTGCAGATTGCAGAGCCTTCAAAACCTTCTTCAGGTGGACCAGGTGATCCTGCCAGGTGGAGCTAAAGACAGCAATATCATCAAGATAAGCTGTGCTAAAGGACTCCAAGCCAGTAAGGACTTGATTCACCAACCTTTGGAAGGTGGCAGGGGCATTCTTTAAACCAAAGGGCATAACAGTAAACTGATAATGCCCATCAGGTGTGGAGAATGCTGTTTTCTCTTTTGCTCCAGGTGCCATTTTTATTTGCCAGTACCCTGCTGTCAAGTCAAAGGTACTTAGGAATTTGGCAGCACCTAATTTGTCTATGAGCTCATCAGCTCTTGGAATTGGATGAGCATCTGTCTTGGTGACAGAATTGAGCCCTCTGTAGTCCACACAAAACCTCATCTCTTTCTTTCCATCTTTGGTGTGAGGTTTGGGGACTAAGACCACTGGGCTAGCCCAGGGGCTGTCAGAGCGCTCAATTACCCCCAATTCCAGCATCTTGTGGACTTCCACCTTGATGCTTTCCTTAACATGGTCAGATTGTCTAAAGATTTTGTTCTTGACAGGCATGCTGTCTCCTGTGTCCACATCATGGGTACACAGGTGTGTCTGACCAGGGGTTAAGGAGAAGAGTTCAGGAAACTGTTGTAGGACTCTCCTACAATCAGCTTGCTGTTGGCCAGAGAGGGTGTCTGAGTAGATCACTCCATCTACTGTGCCATCTTTTGGGTCTGATGACAGAAGATCAGGGAGAGGTTCACTCTCTGCCTCCTGATCCTCATCTGTTACCATCAACAGATTCACATCAGCCCTGTCGTGGAAGAGCTTAAGGCGGTTCACATGGATCACCCTCTTGGGGCTCCTGCTTGTGCCCAGGTCCACCAGGTAGGTGACCTGACTCTTCCTTTCTAGTACTGGGTAAGGGCCACTCCATTTGTCCTGGAGTGCCCTGGGAGCCACAGGCTCCAGAACCCAGACTTTCTGCCCTGGTTGGAACTCAACCAGTGCAGCCTTTTGGTCATACCAAAACTTCTGGAGCTGTTGGCTGGCCTCAAGGTTTTTGGTTGCCTTTTCCATGTACTCTGCCATTCTAGAGCGAAGGCCAAGTACATAGTCCACTATGTCCTGTTTAGGCTCATGGAGAGGTCTCTCCCAGCCTTCTTTAACAAGGGCAAGTGGTCCCCTTACAGGATGACCAAACAGAAGTTCAAAGGGTGAGAATCCTACTCCCTTCTGTGGCACCTCTCTGTAAGCGAAAAGCAGGCATGGCAAGAGGACATCCCATCTCCTTTTGAGTTTTTCTGGGAGCCCCATGATCATGCCCTTTAATGTCTTGTTGAATCTCTCAACTAAGCCATTAGTTTGTGGATGGTATGGTGTAGTGAATTTATAAGTCACCCCACACTCATTCCACATGTGCTTTAGGTATGCTGACATGAAGTTGGTACCTCTGTCAGACACCACCTCCTTAGGGAAACCCACTCTGGTAAAGATACCAATGAGGGCCTTGGCTACTGCAGGGGCAGTAGTCGACCTAAGGGGAATAGCTTCAGGATACCTGGTAGCATGATCCACTACTACCAGGATATACATATTTCCTGAGGCTGTGGGAGGTTCCAGTGGACCAACTATGTCCACACCCACTCTTTCAAAGGGAACCCCCACCACTGGAAGTGGAATGAGGGGGGCCTTTGGATGCCCACCTGTCTTACCACTGGCTTGACAGGTGGGGCAGGAGAGGCAAAACTCCTTAACCATGTTGGACATATTGGGCCAGTAGAAGTGGTTGACTAACCTCTCCCACGTCTTGGTTTGTCCCAAATGTCCAGCAAGGGGAATGTCATGGGCCAATGTTAGGATGAACTTCCTGAACAGCTGAGGCACTACCACTCTCCTAGTGGCACCAGGTTTGGGGTCTCTGGCCTCAGTGTACAGGAGTCCATCTTCCCAATAGACCCTATGTGTTCCATTTTTCTTGCCTTTGGACTCTTCAGCAGCTAGCGGCCTAAGGCCTTCAAGAGAGGGACAGGTTTCTTGTCCCTTACACAGCTCCTCCCTTGAGGGTCCCCCTGGGCCTAAGAGCTCAACCTGATAAGGTTCCAGCTCCAAAGGCTCAGTTCCCTCAGAGGGCAGAACTTCTTCCTGAGAAGAGAGGTTCCCTTTCTTTTGCTGTGTTGCAGTTGGTTTCCCAACTGACTTTCCTGTTCTCTTGGTAGGCTGGGCCATTTTTCCAGACTCCAGCTCTACTTTTTCACCCTGTGCCTTGCACTGTGCTCTTGTTTTCACACACACCAGTTCAGGGATACCCAGCATTGCTGCATGGGTTTTTAGTTCTACCTCAGCCCATGCTGAGGACTCCAGGTCATTTCCAAGCAGACAGTCCACTGGGATATTTGAGGAGACCACCACCTGTTTCAGGCCATTGACCCCTCCCCATTCTAAAGTAACCATTGCCATGGGATGTACTTTTCTCTGATTGTCAGCGTTGGTGACGGTGTAAGTTTTTCCAGTCAGGTATTGGCCAGGGGAAACCAGTTTCTCTGTCACCATGGTGACACTGGCACCTGTATCCCTCAGGCCCTCTATTCTAGTCCCATTAATTAAGAGTTGCTGTCTGTATTTTTGCATGTTAGGCGGCCAGACAGCTAGTGTGGCTAAATCCACCCCACCCTCAGAAACTAGAGTAGCTTCAGTGTGGACCCTGATTTGCTCTGGGCACACTGTTGATCCCACTTGGAGACTAGCCATACCAGTGTTACCTGGATGGGAGTTTGGAGTGGAACCTTTCTTGGGACAGGCCTTGTCTCCAGTTTGGTGTCCATGCTGTTTACAGCTATGACACCAGGCCTTTTTGGGATCAAAGTTTTTACCCTTGTACCCATTGTTTTGTGAAGAGGCTCTGGGCCCACCCTCCTGTGCAGGTTTTTGGGGGCCTGTAGAAGACTCTTTACTATTTTTAGTTTTGGTTGTCTCATCACCCTTCCCCTGGGGAGTCTTTGTGACCCCTTTCTTTTGGTGACCCCTTTCTTTTGGTCACCCCCTGTTGAAGTCTTGGACACCCTTGTCTTGACCCAATGGTCCGCCTTCTTTCCCAATTCTTGGGGAGAAATTGGTCCTAGGTCTACCAGATGCTGATGCAGTTTATCATTGAAACAATTACTTAACAGGTGTTCTTTCACAAATAAATTGTACAGCCCATCATAATTACTTACACCACTGCCTTGAATCCAACCATCTAGTGTTTTCACTGAGTAGTCAACAAAGTCAACCCAGGTCTGGCTCGAGGATTTTTGAGCCCCCCTGAACCTAATCCTGTACTCCTCAGTGGAGAATCCAAAGCCCTCAATCAGGGTACCCTTCATGAGGTCATAAGATTCTGCATCTTTTCCAGAGAGTGTGAGGAGTCTATCCCTACACTTTCCAGTGAACATTTCCCAAAGGAGAGCACCCCAGTGAGATCTGTTCACTTTTCTGGTTACACAAGCCCTCTCAAAAGCTGTGAACCATTTGGTGATGTCATCACCATCTTCATATTTTGTCACAATCCCTTTGGGGATTTTTAACATGTCAGGGGAATCTCTGACCCTATTTATATTGCTGCCACCATTGATGGGTCCTAGGCCCATCTCTTGTCTTTCCCTTTCTATGGCTAGGAGCTGTCTCTCTAAAGCCAATCTTTTGGCCATCCTGGCTAACAGGAGGTCATCTTCACTGAGAGCATCCTCAGTGATTTCAGAAATGTGGGACCCTCCTGTGAGGGACTCACTATTTCTGACTAACACAGTTGGAGACAGGACTTGAGGGGTCCTGTTCTCCCTATTTAGGACTGGAGGAGGGACATTGGCCTCCAAGTCACTAATTTCTTCCTCTGTGATGTCATCATCAGAGGGGTTGGCTTTTTCAAACTCTGCCAACAGCTCCTGGAGCTGAATTTTGGTAGGTCTGGAGCCAATGGTTATTTTCTTTATATTACAGAGAGACCTTAGCTCCCTCATCTTAAGATGGAGGTAAGGTGTGGTGTCGAGTTCCACCACCTGCATCTCTGTATCAGACATTATTCTGCTAAGAGTTGGAATACTTTTTTAAGAATCTAAAACTGTTTCTAGAATCTAATTCAAACTTTTAACAAACTTTTAAACTCTAAAAAGACAATGCTAAACAGGGACTTAACACACAAGGCCCTAGCAGGACTTTTAAGAATTTAGAAAACTTTCAAATTGCAAAAATGAATTTCTAATGACAATTTTGGAATTTGTCGTGTGATCAGGTATTGGCTGAGTAGTCCAGCAAATGCAAAGTCTTGTACCCCACCGCTGATCCACCAATGTAGGAAGTTGGCTCTGTATGTGCTATTTCAAAGTAAGGAATAGCATGCACAGAGTCCAAGGGTTCCCCTTAGAGGTAAAATAGTGGTAAAAATAGATAATACTAATGCTCTATTTTGTGGTAGTGTGGTCGAGCAGTAGGCTTATCCAAGGAGTAGTGTTAAGCATTTGTTGTACATACACATAGACAATAAATGAGGTACACACACTCAGAGACAAATCCAGCCAATAGGTTTTTATATAGAAAAATATATTTTCTTAGTTTATTTTAAGAACCACAGGTTCAAATTCTACATGTAATATCTCATTCGAAAGGTATTGCAGGTAAGTACTTTAGGAACTTCAAATCATAAAAATTGCATGTATACTTTACAAGTTATTGACAAATAGCTGTTTTAAAAGTGGACACTTAGTGCAATTTTCACAGTTCCTGGGGGAGGTAAGTTTTTGTTAGTTTTACCAGGTAAGTAAGACACTTACAGGGTTCAGTTCTTGGTCCAAGGTAGCCCACCGTTGGGGGTTCAGAGCAACCCCAAAGTCACCACACCAGCAGCTCAGGGCCGGTCAGGTGCAGAGTTCAAAGTGGTGCCCAAAACACATAGGCTAGAATGGAGAGAAGGGGGTGCCCCGGTTCCGGTCTGCTTGCAGGTAAGTACCCGCGTCTTCGGAGGGCAGACCAGGGGGGTTTTGTAGGGCACCGGGGGGGACACAAGCCCACACAGAAATTTCACCCTCAGCAGCGCGGGGCGGCCGGGTGCAGTGTAGAAACAGGCGTCGGGTTCGCAATGTTAGTCTATGAGAGATCTCGGGATCTCTTCAGCGCTGCAGGCAGGCAAGGGGGGGATTCCTCGGGGAAACCTCCACTCGGGCAAGGGAGAGGGACTCCTGGGGGTCACTTCTCCAGTGAAAGTCCGGTCCTTCAGGTCCTGGGGGCTGCGGGTGCAGGGTCTCTCCCAGGCGTCGGGACTTTAGGTTCAAAGAGTCGCGGTCAGGGGAAGCCTCGGGATTCCCTCTGCAGGCGGCGCTGTGGGGGCTCAGGGGGGACAGGTTTTGGTACTCACAGTATCAGAGTAGTCCTGGGGTCCCTCCTGAGGTGTCGGATCTCCACCAGCCGAGTCGGGGTCGCCGGGTGCAGTGTTGCAAGTCTCACGCTTCTTGCGGGGAGCTTGCAGGGATCTTTAAAGCTGCTGGAAACAAAGTTGCAGCTTTTCTTGGAGCAGGTCCGCTGTCCTCGGGAGTTTCTTGTCTTTTCGAAGCAGGGGCAGTCCTCAGAGGATGTCGAGGTCGCTGGTCCCTTTGGAAGGCGTCGCTGGAGCAGGATCTTTGGAAGGCAGGAGACAGGCCGGTGAGTTTCTGGAGCCAAGGCAGTTGTCGTCTTCTGGTCTTCCTCTGCAGGGGTTTTCAGCTAGGCAGTCCTTCTTCTTGTAGTTGCAGGAATCTAATTTTCTAGGGTTCAGGGTAGCCCTTAAATACTAAATTTAAGGGCGTGTTTAGGTCTGGGGGGTTAGTAGCCAATGGCTACTAGCCCTGAGGGTGGGTACACCCTCTTTGTGCCTCCTCCCAAGGGGAGGGGGTCACAATCCTAACCCTATTGGGGGAATCCTCCATCTGCAAGATGGAGGATTTCTAAAAGTTAGAGTCACCTCAGCTCAGGACACCTTAGGGGCTGTCCTGACTGGCCAGTGACTCCTCCTTGTTGCTTTCTTTGTTCCCTCCAGCCTTGCCGCCAAAAGTGGGGGCCGTGGCCGGAGGGGGCGGGCAACTCCACTAAGCTGGAGTGCCCTGCTGGGCTGTGACAAAGGGGTGAGCCTTTGAGGCTCACCGCCAGGTGTCACAGCTCCTGCCTGGGGGAGGTGTTAGCATCTCCACCCAGTGCAGGCTTTGTTACTGGCCTCAGAGTGACAAAGGCACTCTCCCCATGGAGCCAGCAACATGTCTCTGGTGTGGCAGGCTGCTGGAACTAGTCAGCCTACACAGACAGTCGGTTAAGTTTCAGGGGGCACCTCTAAGGTGCCCTCTGGGGTGTATTTTGCAATAAAATGTACACTGGCATCAGTGTGCATTTATTGTGCTGAGAAGTTTGATACCAAACTTCCCAGTTTTCAGTGTAGCCATTATGGTGCGGTGGAGTTCGTGTCTGACAGACTCCCAGACCATATACTCTTATGGCTACCCTGCACTTACAATGTCTAAGGTTTTGTTTAGACACTGTAGGGGTACCATGCTCATGCACTGGTACCCTCACCTATGGTTTAGTGCACCCTGCCTTAGGGCTGTAAGGCCTGCTAGAGGGGTGTCTTACCTATACTGCATAGGCAGTGAGAGGCTGGCATGGCACCCTGAGGGGAGTGCCATGTCGACTTACTCGTTTTGTCCTCACTAGCACACACAAGCTGGCAAGCAGTGTGTCTGTGCTGAGTGAGAGGTCTCCAGGGTGGCATAAGACATGCTGCAGCCCTTAGAGACCTTCCTTGGCATCAGGGCCCTTGGTACTAGAAGTACCAGTTACAAGGGACTTATCTGGATGCCAGGGTCTGCCAATTGTGGATACAAAAGTACAGGTTAGGGAAAGAACACTGGTGCTGGGGCCTGGTTAGCAGGCCTCAGCACACTTTCAATTGTAAACATAGCATCAGCAAAGGCAAAAAGTCAGGGGGCAACCATGCCAAGGAGGCATTTCCTTACACAACCCCCCCCCAAACGAAAGAGGATGAGACTAACCTTTCCCAAGAGAGTCTTCATTTTCTAAGTGGAAGAACCTGGAAAGGCCATCTGCATTGGCATGGGCAGTCCCAGGTCTGTGTTCCACTATAAAGTCCATTCCCTGTAGGGAGATGGACCACCTCAACAGTTTAGGATTTTCACCTTTCATTTGCATCAGCCATTTGAGAGGTCTGTGGTCAGTTTGAACTAGGAAGTGAGTCCCAAAGAGGTATGGTCTCAGCTTCTTCAGGGACCAAACCACAGCAAAGGCCTCCCTCTCAATGGCACTCCAACGCTGCTCCCTGGGGAGTAACCTCCTGCTAATGAAAGCAACAGGCTGGTCAAGGCCATCATCATTTGTTTGGGACAAAACTGCCCCTATCCCATGTTCAGAGGCATCTGTCTGCACAATGAACTGCTTAGAATAATCTGGAGCTTTTAGAACTGGTGCTGAGCACATTGCTTGTTTCAGGGTGTCAAAGGCCTGTTGGCATTCCACAGTCCAGTTCACTTTCTTGGGCATTTTCTTGGAGGTGAGTTCAGTGAGGGCTGTCACAATGGATCCATATCCCTTCACAAACCTCCTGTAATACCCAGTCAAGCCAAGGAATGCCCTGACTTGAGTCTGGGTTTTTGGAGCTACCCAGTCCAGAATAGTCTGGATCTTGGGTTGGAGTGGCTGAACTTGGCCTCCACCTACAAGGTGGCCCAAGTAAACCACAGTTCCCTGCCCTATCTGGCATTTGGATGCCTTGATAGAGAGGCCTGCAGATTGCAGAGCCTTCAAAACCTTCTTCAGGTGGACCAGGTGATCCTGCCAGGTGGAGCTAAAGACAGCAATATCATCAAGATAAGCTGTGCTAAAGGACTCCAAGCCAGTAAGGACTTGATTCACCAACCTTTGGAAGGTGGCAGGGGCATTCTTTAAACCAAAGGGCATAACAGTAAACTGATAATGCCCATCAGGTGTGGAGAATGCTGTTTTCTCTTTTGCTCCAGGTGCCATTTTTATTTGCCAGTACCCTGCTGTCAAGTCAAAGGTACTTAGGAATTTGGCAGCACCTAATTTGTCTATGAGCTCATCAGCTCTTGGAATTGGATGAGCATCTGTCTTGGTGACAGAATTGAGCCCTCTGTAGTCCACACAAAACCTCATCTCTTTCTTTCCATCTTTGGTGTGAGGTTTGGGGACTAAGACCACTGGGCTAGCCCAGGGGCTGTCAGAGCGCTCAATTACCCCCAATTCCAGCATCTTGTGGACTTCCACCTTGATGCTTTCCTTAACATGGTCAGATTGTCTAAAGATTTTGTTCTTGACAGGCATGCTGTCTCCTGTGTCCACATCATGGGTACACAGGTGTGTCTGACCAGGGGTTAAGGAGAAGAGTTCAGGAAACTGTTGTAGGACTCTCCTACAATCAGCTTGCTGTTGGCCAGAGAGGGTGTCTGAGTAGATCACTCCATCTACTGTGCCATCTTTTGGGTCTGATGACAGAAGATCAGGGAGAGGTTCACTCTCTGCCTCCTGATCCTCATCTGTTACCATCAACAGATTCACATCAGCCCTGTCGTGGAAGAGCTTAAGGCGGTTCACATGGATCACCCTCTTGGGGCTCCTGCTTGTGCCCAGGTCCACCAGGTAGGTGACCTGACTCTTCCTTTCTAGTACTGGGTAAGGGCCACTCCATTTGTCCTGGAGTGCCCTGGGAGCCACAGGCTCCAGAACCCAGACTTTCTGCCCTGGTTGGAACTCAACCAGTGCAGCCTTTTGGTCATACCAAAACTTCTGGAGCTGTTGGCTGGCCTCAAGGTTTTTGGTTGCCTTTTCCATGTACTCTGCCATTCTAGAGCGAAGGCCAAGTACATAGTCCACTATGTCCTGTTTAGGCTCATGGAGAGGTCTCTCCCAGCCTTCTTTAACAAGGGCAAGTGGTCCCCTTACAGGATGACCAAACAGAAGTTCAAAGGGTGAGAATCCTACTCCCTTCTGTGGCACCTCTCTGTAAGCGAAAAGCAGGCATGGCAAGAGGACATCCCATCTCCTTTTGAGTTTTTCTGGGAGCCCCATGATCATGCCCTTTAATGTCTTGTTGAATCTCTCAACTAAGCCATTAGTTTGTGGATGGTATGGTGTAGTGAATTTATAAGTCACCCCACACTCATTCCACATGTGCTTTAGGTATGCTGACATGAAGTTGGTACCTCTGTCAGACACCACCTCCTTAGGGAAACCCACTCTGGTAAAGATACCAATGAGGGCCTTGGCTACTGCAGGGGCAGTAGTCGACCTAAGGGGAATAGCTTCAGGATACCTGGTAGCATGATCCACTACTACCAGGATATACATATTTCCTGAGGCTGTGGGAGGTTCCAGTGGACCAACTATGTCCACACCCACTCTTTCAAAGGGAACCCCCACCACTGGAAGTGGAATGAGGGGGGCCTTTGGATGCCCACCTGTCTTACCACTGGCTTGACAGGTGGGGCAGGAGAGGCAAAACTCCTTAACCATGTTGGACATATTGGGCCAGTAGAAGTGGTTGACTAACCTCTCCCACGTCTTGGTTTGTCCCAAATGTCCAGCAAGGGGAATGTCATGGGCCAATGTTAGGATGAACTTCCTGAACAGCTGAGGCACTACCACTCTCCTAGTGGCACCAGGTTTGGGGTCTCTGGCCTCAGTGTACAGGAGTCCATCTTCCCAATAGACCCTATGTGTTCCATTTTTCTTGCCTTTGGACTCTTCAGCAGCTAGCGGCCTAAGGCCTTCAAGAGAGGGACAGGTTTCTTGTCCCTTACACAGCTCCTCCCTTGAGGGTCCCCCTGGGCCTAAGAGCTCAACCTGATAAGGTTCCAGCTCCAAAGGCTCAGTTCCCTCAGAGGGCAGAACTTCTTCCTGAGAAGAGAGGTTCCCTTTCTTTTGCTGTGTTGCAGTTGGTTTCCCAACTGACTTTCCTGTTCTCTTGGTAGGCTGGGCCATTTTTCCAGACTCCAGCTCTACTTTTTCACCCTGTGCCTTGCACTGTGCTCTTGTTTTCACACACACCAGTTCAGGGATACCCAGCATTGCTGCATGGGTTTTTAGTTCTACCTCAGCCCATGCTGAGGACTCCAGGTCATTTCCAAGCAGACAGTCCACTGGGATATTTGAGGAGACCACCACCTGTTTCAGGCCATTGACCCCTCCCCATTCTAAAGTAACCATTGCCATGGGATGTACTTTTCTCTGATTGTCAGCGTTGGTGACGGTGTAAGTTTTTCCAGTCAGGTATTGGCCAGGGGAAACCAGTTTCTCTGTCACCATGGTGACACTGGCACCTGTATCCCTCAGGCCCTCTATTCTAGTCCCATTAATTAAGAGTTGCTGTCTGTATTTTTGCATGTTAGGCGGCCAGACAGCTAGTGTGGCTAAATCCACCCCACCCTCAGAAACTAGAGTAGCTTCAGTGTGGACCCTGATTTGCTCTGGGCACACTGTTGATCCCACTTGGAGACTAGCCATACCAGTGTTACCTGGATGGGAGTTTGGAGTGGAACCTTTCTTGGGACAGGCCTTGTCTCCAGTTTGGTGTCCATGCTGTTTACAGCTATGACACCAGGCCTTTTTGGGATCAAAGTTTTTACCCTTGTACCCATTGTTTTGTGAAGAGGCTCTGGGCCCACCCTCCTGTGCAGGTTTTTGGGGGCCTGTAGAAGACTCTTTACTATTTTTAGTTTTGGTTGTCTCATCACCCTTCCCCTGGGGAGTCTTTGTGACCCCTTTCTTTTGGTGACCCCTTTCTTTTGGTCACCCCCTGTTGAAGTCTTGGACACCCTTGTCTTGACCCAATGGTCCGCCTTCTTTCCCAATTCTTGGGGAGAAATTGGTCCTAGGTCTACCAGATGCTGATGCAGTTTATCATTGAAACAATTACTTAACAGGTGTTCTTTCACAAATAAATTGTACAGCCCATCATAATTACTTACACCACTGCCTTGAATCCAACCATCTAGTGTTTTCACTGAGTAGTCAACAAAGTCAACCCAGGTCTGGCTCGAGGATTTTTGAGCCCCCCTGAACCTAATCCTGTACTCCTCAGTGGAGAATCCAAAGCCCTCAATCAGGGTACCCTTCATGAGGTCATAAGATTCTGCATCTTTTCCAGAGAGTGTGAGGAGTCTATCCCTACACTTTCCAGTGAACATTTCCCAAAGGAGAGCACCCCAGTGAGATCTGTTCACTTTTCTGGTTACACAAGCCCTCTCAAAAGCTGTGAACCATTTGGTGATGTCATCACCATCTTCATATTTTGTCACAATCCCTTTGGGGATTTTTAACATGTCAGGGGAATCTCTGACCCTATTTATATTGCTGCCACCATTGATGGGTCCTAGGCCCATCTCTTGTCTTTCCCTTTCTATGGCTAGGAGCTGTCTCTCTAAAGCCAATCTTTTGGCCATCCTGGCTAACAGGAGGTCATCTTCACTGAGAGCATCCTCAGTGATTTCAGAAATGTGGGACCCTCCTGTGAGGGACTCACTATTTCTGACTAACACAGTTGGAGACAGGACTTGAGGGGTCCTGTTCTCCCTATTTAGGACTGGAGGAGGGACATTGGCCTCCAAGTCACTAATTTCTTCCTCTGTGATGTCATCATCAGAGGGGTTGGCTTTTTCAAACTCTGCCAACAGCTCCTGGAGCTGAATTTTGGTAGGTCTGGAGCCAATGGTTATTTTCTTTATATTACAGAGAGACCTTAGCTCCCTCATCTTAAGATGGAGGTAAGGTGTGGTGTCGAGTTCCACCACCTGCATCTCTGTATCAGACATTATTCTGCTAAGAGTTGGAATACTTTTTTAAGAATCTAAAACTGTTTCTAGAATCTAATTCAAACTTTTAACAAACTTTTAAACTCTAAAAAGACAATGCTAAACAGGGACTTAACACACAAGGCCCTAGCAGGACTTTTAAGAATTTAGAAAACTTTCAAATTGCAAAAATGAATTTCTAATGACAATTTTGGAATTTGTCGTGTGATCAGGTATTGGCTGAGTAGTCCAGCAAATGCAAAGTCTTGTACCCCACCGCTGATCCACCAATGTAGGAAGTTGGCTCTGTATGTGCTATTTCAAAGTAAGGAATAGCATGCACAGAGTCCAAGGGTTCCCCTTAGAGGTAAAATAGTGGTAAAAATAGATAATACTAATGCTCTATTTTGTGGTAGTGTGGTCGAGCAGTAGGCTTATCCAAGGAGTAGTGTTAAGCATTTGTTGTACATACACATAGACAATAAATGAGGTACACACACTCAGAGACAAATCCAGCCAATAGGTTTTTATATAGAAAAATATATTTTCTTAGTTTATTTTAAGAACCACAGGTTCAAATTCTACATGTAATATCTCATTCGAAAGGTATTGCAGGTAAGTACTTTAGGAACTTCAAATCATAAAAATTGCATGTATACTTTACAAGTTATTGACAAATAGCTGTTTTAAAAGTGGACACTTAGTGCAATTTTCACAGTTCCTGGGGGAGGTAAGTTTTTGTTAGTTTTACCAGGTAAGTAAGACACTTACAGGGTTCAGTTCTTGGTCCAAGGTAGCCCACCGTTGGGGGTTCAGAGCAACCCCAAAGTCACCACACCAGCAGCTCAGGGCCGGTCAGGTGCAGAGTTCAAAGTGGTGCCCAAAACACATAGGCTAGAATGGAGAGAAGGGGGTGCCCCGGTTCCGGTCTGCTTGCAGGTAAGTACCCGCGTCTTCGGAGGGCAGACCAGGGGGGTTTTGTAGGGCACCGGGGGGGACACAAGCCCACACAGAAATTTCACCCTCAGCAGCGCGGGGCGGCCGGGTGCAGTGTAGAAACAGGCGTCGGGTTCGCAATGTTAGTCTATGAGAGATCTCGGGATCTCTTCAGCGCTGCAGGCAGGCAAGGGGGGGATTCCTCGGGGAAACCTCCACTCGGGCAAGGGAGAGGGACTCCTGGGGGTCACTTCTCCAGTGAAAGTCCGGTCCTTCAGGTCCTGGGGGCTGCGGGTGCAGGGTCTCTCCCAGGCGTCGGGACTTTAGGTTCAAAGAGTCGCGGTCAGGGGAAGCCTCGGGATTCCCTCTGCAGGCGGCGCTGTGGGGGCTCAGGGGGGACAGGTTTTGGTACTCACAGTATCAGAGTAGTCCTGGGGTCCCTCCTGAGGTGTCGGATCTCCACCAGCCGAGTCGGGGTCGCCGGGTGCAGTGTTGCAAGTCTCACGCTTCTTGCGGGGAGCTTGCAGGGATCTTTAAAGCTGCTGGAAACAAAGTTGCAGCTTTTCTTGGAGCAGGTCCGCTGTCCTCGGGAGTTTCTTGTCTTTTCGAAGCAGGGGCAGTCCTCAGAGGATGTCGAGGTCGCTGGTCCCTTTGGAAGGCGTCGCTGGAGCAGGATCTTTGGAAGGCAGGAGACAGGCCGGTGAGTTTCTGGAGCCAAGGCAGTTGTCGTCTTCTGGTCTTCCTCTGCAGGGGTTTTCAGCTAGGCAGTCCTTCTTCTTGTAGTTGCAGGAATCTAATTTTCTAGGGTTCAGGGTAGCCCTTAAATACTAAATTTAAGGGCGTGTTTAGGTCTGGGGGGTTAGTAGCCAATGGCTACTAGCCCTGAGGGTGGGTACACCCTCTTTGTGCCTCCTCCCAAGGGGAGGGGGTCACAATCCTAACCCTATTGGGGGAATCCTCCATCTGCAAGATGGAGGATTTCTAAAAGTTAGAGTCACCTCAGCTCAGGACACCTTAGGGGCTGTCCTGACTGGCCAGTGACTCCTCCTTGTTGCTTTCTTTGTTCCCTCCAGCCTTGCCGCCAAAAGTGGGGGCCGTGGCCGGAGGGGGCGGGCAACTCCACTAAGCTGGAGTGCCCTGCTGGGCTGTGACAAAGGGGTGAGCCTTTGAGGCTCACCGCCAGGTGTCACAGCTCCTGCCTGGGGGAGGTGTTAGCATCTCCACCCAGTGCAGGCTTTGTTACTGGCCTCAGAGTGACAAAGGCACTCTCCCCATGGAGCCAGCAACATGTCTCTGGTGTGGCAGGCTGCTGGAACTAGTCAGCCTACACAGACAGTCGGTTAAGTTTCAGGGGGCACCTCTAAGGTGCCCTCTGGGGTGTATTTTGCAATAAAATGTACACTGGCATCAGTGTGCATTTATTGTGCTGAGAAGTTTGATACCAAACTTCCCAGTTTTCAGTGTAGCCATTATGGTGCGGTGGAGTTCGTGTCTGACAGACTCCCAGACCATATACTCTTATGGCTACCCTGCACTTACAATGTCTAAGGTTTTGTTTAGACACTGTAGGGGTACCATGCTCATGCACTGGTACCCTCACCTATGGTATAGTGCACCCTGCCTTAGGGCTGTAAGGCCTGCTAGAGGGGTGTCTTACCTATACTGCATAGGCAGTGAGAGGCTGGCATGGCACCCTGAGGGGAGTGCCATGTCGACTTACTCGTTTTGTCCTCACTAGCACACACAAGCTGGCAAGCAGTGTGTCTGTGCTGAGTGAGAGGTCTCCAGGGTGGCATAAGACATGCTGCAGCCCTTAGAGACCTTCCTTGGCATCAGGGCCCTTGGTACTAGAAGTACCAGTTACAAGGGACTTATCTGGATGCCAGGGTCTGCCAATTGTGGATACAAAAGTACAGGTTAGGGAAAGAACACTGGTGCTGGGGCCTGGTTAGCAGGCCTCAGCACACTTTCAATTGTAAACATAGCATCAGCAAAGGCAAAAAGTCAGGGGGCAACCATGCCAAGGAGGCATTTCCTTACACAACCCCCCCCCAAACGAAAGAGGATGAGACTAACCTTTCCCAAGAGAGTCTTCATTTTCTAAGTGGAAGAACCTGGAAAGGCCATCTGCATTGGCATGGGCAGTCCCAGGTCTGTGTTCCACTATAAAGTCCATTCCCTGTAGGGAGATGGACCACCTCAACAGTTTAGGATTTTCACCTTTCATTTGCATCAGCCATTTGAGAGGTCTGTGGTCAGTTTGAACTAGGAAGTGAGTCCCAAAGAGGTATGGTCTCAGCTTCTTCAGGGACCAAACCACAGCAAAGGCCTCCCTCTCAATGGCACTCCAACGCTGCTCCCTGGGGAGTAACCTCCTGCTAATGAAAGCAACAGGCTGGTCAAGGCCATCATCATTTGTTTGGGACAAAACTGCCCCTATCCCATGTTCAGAGGCATCTGTCTGCACAATGAACTGCTTAGAATAATCTGGAGCTTTTAGAACTGGTGCTGAGCACATTGCTTGTTTCAGGGTGTCAAAGGCCTGTTGGCATTCCACAGTCCAGTTCACTTTCTTGGGCATTTTCTTGGAGGTGAGTTCAGTGAGGGCTGTCACAATGGATCCATATCCCTTCACAAACCTCCTGTAATACCCAGTCAAGCCAAGGAATGCCCTGACTTGAGTCTGGGTTTTTGGAGCTACCCAGTCCAGAATAGTCTGGATCTTGGGTTGGAGTGGCTGAACTTGGCCTCCACCTACAAGGTGGCCCAAGTAAACCACAGTTCCCTGCCCTATCTGGCATTTGGATGCCTTGATAGAGAGGCCTGCAGATTGCAGAGCCTTCAAAACCTTCTTCAGGTGGACCAGGTGATCCTGCCAGGTGGAGCTAAAGACAGCAATATCATCAAGATAAGCTGTGCTAAAGGACTCCAAGCCAGTAAGGACTTGATTCACCAACCTTTGGAAGGTGGCAGGGGCATTCTTTAAACCAAAGGGCATAACAGTAAACTGATAATGCCCATCAGGTGTGGAGAATGCTGTTTTCTCTTTTGCTCCAGGTGCCATTTTTATTTGCCAGTACCCTGCTGTCAAGTCAAAGGTACTTAGGAATTTGGCAGCACCTAATTTGTCTATGAGCTCATCAGCTCTTGGAATTGGATGAGCATCTGTCTTGGTGACAGAATTGAGCCCTCTGTAGTCCACACAAAACCTCATCTCTTTCTTTCCATCTTTGGTGTGAGGTTTGGGGACTAAGACCACTGGGCTAGCCCAGGGGCTGTCAGAGCGCTCAATTACCCCCAATTCCAGCATCTTGTGGACTTCCACCTTGATGCTTTCCTTAACATGGTCAGATTGTCTAAAGATTTTGTTCTTGACAGGCATGCTGTCTCCTGTGTCCACATCATGGGTACACAGGTGTGTCTGACCAGGGGTTAAGGAGAAGAGTTCAGGAAACTGTTGTAGGACTCTCCTACAATCAGCTTGCTGTTGGCCAGAGAGGGTGTCTGAGTAGATCACTCCATCTACTGTGCCATCTTTTGGGTCTGATGACAGAAGATCAGGGAGAGGTTCACTCTCTGCCTCCTGATCCTCATCTGTTACCATCAACAGATTCACATCAGCCCTGTCGTGGAAGAGCTTAAGGCGGTTCACATGGATCACCCTCTTGGGGCTCCTGCTTGTGCCCAGGTCCACCAGGTAGGTGACCTGACTCTTCCTTTCTAGTACTGGGTAAGGGCCACTCCATTTGTCCTGGAGTGCCCTGGGAGCCACAGGCTCCAGAACCCAGACTTTCTGCCCTGGTTGGAACTCAACCAGTGCAGCCTTTTGGTCATACCAAAACTTCTGGAGCTGTTGGCTGGCCTCAAGGTTTTTGGTTGCCTTTTCCATGTACTCTGCCATTCTAGAGCGAAGGCCAAGTACATAGTCCACTATGTCCTGTTTAGGCTCATGGAGAGGTCTCTCCCAGCCTTCTTTAACAAGGGCAAGTGGTCCCCTTACAGGATGACCAAACAGAAGTTCAAAGGGTGAGAATCCTACTCCCTTCTGTGGCACCTCTCTGTAAGCGAAAAGCAGGCATGGCAAGAGGACATCCCATCTCCTTTTGAGTTTTTCTGGGAGCCCCATGATCATGCCCTTTAATGTCTTGTTGAATCTCTCAACTAAGCCATTAGTTTGTGGATGGTATGGTGTAGTGAATTTATAAGTCACCCCACACTCATTCCACATGTGCTTTAGG